>NC_090450.1:79938261-80608280 GCF_031143425.1 Pleurodeles waltl
TATGGTGGTGATCTTGCTGTGGAAGTAGCCTTAGAGGGTGTGACAGAGTTCCTGGGGTGGGTGGATGGTGGTCTCTGTGGCTATCGGGTTAGATAATTCCTTGATGATTCTGAATAATTATTTCGTGTGGTTGCCTGTGGTGTTGATGCGGGCAGTGATTGTTGCTCTTTTTGCTGCCTTGATGTGGTGGTGACAGTTGTTGAGGGCTGTCTTGTAGGCAGCTCTGTCGGAGGGGTCCTTGGCCACGCACCTTTGTTTCTCGAGTTAGTAGCAGTTAAGTTTGGAATTTCTGATCTCCGGAGTGTACCATCTCACTGGCTTGGAGGTGTTGTTGGTTTTATCTGGTTTCAGCAGGGCGACTCTGTTGGTGGATTTGGTGATCCAGGTGGTAAAGTTTTGGACAGTCTGGTTGAGGTCGAGGGCTGCCGGGGGCTCCGGTTGTGCGGTTCCTAGGGTCTGTGCCCATAGGTTTTCTGTTACCTTGCCCAAGCTTCTGTGGGGTGTGCTGGAGTGCTTGGAGGTGGTGTGCTGGTAATTGGAAATGATAAAGTGGGTGATGACATGGTCAGTCCAGGTGAGTTCAGTCACATGGGTGAAATTTATTCTGTTGCTAGAAATGAAGATGCGTCCAAGGTGTGTCTGGCTTTGTGCATGGGTTTGGTGGCCAGCTGGGAGAGGCCGATGTTGCTGAGGTTCTGTATGAGAGAAGTGGAGTTGGTGTTGTTAGGGTCATTAAGGTGGAGATTGGGATCGCCGAGTAGGACGTAGTGGAGGGGAGTCGATGGCGAGGGGGGCAATGAGGTTGGCGATGGTGCCGCAGAAGTCTGGACGTGGTCCCGGGGGTTCTTTATGCAAGGGTGCCTCGCATCGGGTGGTGACATCAGTCTGGAGTCGGAAGCTGAGGTTCTCCATGAGTGACATTTGATCATCGTCGGTGATGGTGCATTGGATGGTTTGCTTGAAGATGATGGCTATGCCCCTGACATGTTTGTTGGTGCAGTCTTGGTGTATCATCTTTTAGCTTTAAGGGGCTGCCGTGGCTTTGTCGGGGCTTGAGTAGGGTGTTAGCCATGTTTCAGTGATGAAGGTGACATTCGGGTTGTGGGTGGTGATGGTGTCCCAGATTTTCATGCCATGTTTGCATAAGGAGCGGGCATTTAGCAAGATGCACTGGAGTAGTGCTTGGTTGTTCGTAGTCTTCTGTGTGGGTGCAGTGAGGGCATTAGTGTGTGCAGGTGGGCATACATTGCAGGAACAGTGGCATTGCAGGAAAAACCCAACTGATCCCGTTTGCGCCTCAACTGTGCCCAGCGCCAGGATCCCTGGTACTCCCACCCATCTCCGCTACACCACTAAGGAGCTCCAGGCCCTGAACGTCAGACACCCCATCAAAAGCTGCTTCATGGCCTCACCACTCTCAACCAAAAGCTCCTTTTCCCTCATGTGGTACAACAGAATGTTAACATTCAGCTTTATAGACTGGTCAGCGTTTAGAGAGGAAGCGCCCTGAAAGAGTTAACCAAATCCTCGGCAGGGCATTTCCTCTTGGATTTTTTTTGTGAGCATCGGTCTCAGATTCATAAAAGTGACTCTTTGTTCCCATACAATCCATTATTGATTGGGCAAAGCAGGCAATACTAGTGTGTTCTTAAAAAATAGGAAGCTAGTCTCAAGTTGTTGGAAAATATTTACATATCTATTGCCAGAACCTCCTGAAAACATGAGAACAACTCGAATTAGTGGGTACTTGCATAAAAATGCACACTTTTTTCTTGTGTGCTATTGCACTAACTTTCCAGTGTAAATAAAGCATCACCATTCACATTATATGCTGGATGTCACGTTCACTCACGGTGACATTAGTGCTGATCACACAGAAGATTTAACAAACGCTGGTAAAGCCAGTAGGTCTGTGTTATGAAAGAAAGTGCATTTTGTGTCATTGATGGGTTTAGGCATTTAATACGTCCTCACACATGCACTCTCCCACTCTTCTTTGCACTCATGCACAAAATCAACAATATTTGATAAATTAAAATACAAGTAAAAAAAAGCATATGCTTTCAATACAAAACTAAACATGACAGCAAGTGTCTGTCTTGCAGATGTATTGTAAACAGTTTAGCATTCCTTAAAGTTCCAGCATGACCGCCACATTTAGAAAAAATGCTTTGGCCAGCTGTAAATGGTAAAACATTGATACATTATGGACAAAAACATTTCGTATTTGGTCTCCTAGTTTAGAGGGAATGGGCACCTAAGGCACACATAGACCCAGTGAATGCATACAGTACACACACTGCATACTACTGTATTCTCCATGTACGGTGCCACTCACAGGCATACATATATATTGATTATGTGAATTCAACATGCACACTCTACCCAGCACTGTATCTTTTATGTATTGTACAACTCACAGGCACATACACATCCAGCATGTGCATTTAACATGCACACAATGCACCCTTCATGTACTGCACCACTTACAAATACACATTCAGTCAACATGTGTGCCTCTGGATGGCACAATACAGGGAGGGCCATATTTTCCATTTTGGATGACCCAGGCCTGCATGGACAGATTTATGGATTGCTGCTTCCTGTAAGCTGGGTGGGATACACATTGGGGAGGGGAGAACCAGGCCTCCTCTGTAGTACACTTCAAAGGGTGCTCATTGATTCAGTAAGAGGTCACAAAGAAGGGGCCTGGGCAAATCTCAGGATGGAGATGGGACTGATAAAATAATCATAAAGATTAGGGCTGGGGGCTCTGGGCTATCCTTTTGATGCACATATCACTGTGGCTGACATCTAAGTCTGAACTCTAGTCACTCTTGTGGCCTGTGTTGTGGGACTAACAGCTTCGGAGACATCCCTGCTATGAGAGTTGGCTTATCGAGCGGAAGAATGAACAAAGTAGATACTTCCGAGGAAGCAGAACCCCAACATAAACAATCAAAGACTGAGACCCTAAATTATATTTGGCCTTGTGTGGCAACCCCATATGTCAGGAAGGGCTGCTGGTAATACTTGTGCTTGTGTGTTGATCAGGCCAGAGCCTGTAGACTGCAAGCAGTGGTGACCTGTCAGTCACCAGGAACAATAAGGACTGTGACTGATCCTGTTGTGTAGCCATTTTAGTTATAGCTCCATGCACGTTATTTTAACATACTATGCCTGCCGTTGTGCACTTTAACCTAGATATGTTTTATTCGGCTTCATTTTATTATTTTTACAATAGCCACTTTTATGGTCTTGTTTCATTTCTATCTATCTAACTGTTTTTGCATAGGCCAGCTCTCTGTTCTCAAATAAGACATTCTTGTTCGCTCTGTGCTTCTTCCAAGGCTGCAGTAAGATAGGTTGTCAGTGAATGTGGTATACGTTTTGTCTCTGACATTCATAGAACAACTCACATCCCTACGTAGGGACATTTTCTCAGAACATCAGCTGTTTTATCATAAAAATACTTTCCTGACCCTTACACATTAGGGGGAGATTCTAGCAAGAGAACCACAACTGTATTCTGATTGCTGAACGCCTCGCTACAGTTGCTTATGCAGACTTCAGGCCTTTGCTCAAGTATGGGGGGTGATATCTTCCCAGGGGAACCTGAAGGGCAGAATTAGAGCTTAACATGCTGTGCTCTATTAAAGCCTAGGTAGGAATTAGTCCACTGACTCTAGTGACAACATGATAGCGTTATTTCTATGCTTTACTCTCCCTGTCACCATTTTAATCTTCTCATGCTGTATCGTCCTGGGTATTGCAGCCCATGCTTTGCTATCTAAGATGCAGTCACTTCATTAAAGCATTATTGAAACATATACTGCCTCTGTTTGTCATTGTGTATGTGAGACTAATGTAACTGAGAGAATCGGATGAGACCTGAGAGACCACGGTTTCTCTGAAAAATCAATTATCTCATGCACTCAGCTGCCCAATAATCCCGCCCTTGGGTGGAGATGAGGCACTGCTAGTTAGCCGGAGCAAAACCCGGATTGGAGCGACATGTGTCAACTGTAGTGGGTCGGACTTAGTCTCCCACATCATCCCAGTCATGATTCTGCCGCTCAAAATACAGTAGTCTCATTAGAATAATGACAGCCTACGCGACAATCCAACCCCTTTGAGCAAACGAAGACGCAGTGAAAGCATTGTCACCCAAGTTTGGGATCGAGGCCTGGAGCGCTAGAATCATTCCCCTCTCCTTATGGACTGTGGAGACACTTACCCTGCAGGAAGAGTGCAGGAAACCTCAGATCACTGCCAGAACGCGACTGCAATGGAGAGAGAGCTTGCACCGGGTGAGTGCAGCTGTTGAGCTTGTGTGCAGCCGACCCACCTGATCGGGCCCAGCACTTGCAGACAGGGCTACTCCAGGAATCTGCACTTTTCACTCCTACCAGAGCAGGTAAGGCTTGTTTTGAGCCTAATGGCCCTGGAGGAACTTGCTGCTGTAAAGTGTTGCAGAGCTAGCATTTTTGACTTGAGACACGCACTGCTTGTAGGGCATTCTCTGGATGTTGCCAACAGTGAATGGGGAAAAACCACTATCGCTCACATGAGGAGGGAGACGGGCAAGGAACTGCCAGTGAAACATTAGAACTCTCACCTCAAGAGGGATGGTCTAATTGTTTGGAGAATCTTAGGTTCAAGTATGTAGAGTACAGGTCCAGTCCTACTCACTCCCAGGCAAGAAGCAGCAGGCAGCAGGCCAACACAGCAAATCAAGCAGTAAAGTGTCAGTCCCTCCTACAGCATAACACGCAGCAAGCAGTAGGCAAACACAGCAATGCAGTTAGAAGAGTGGTAGTCCCTCCTGGCAGCACAGCAGTCCTTCTTCCTGGCAGAATGTCCTTGGTTCCTTGGTTCCAGAAGAGGTCTGAATTGGAGGGGTTGGGGTCCAGTACTTATACCCAGTTGAGACTTTGAAGTGGGAGACTTCAGAAAGAGGCCTTTTATGTCCACAAGGTCCCAATCCTTCCTTTGTTGGCTCCACTCTGCAAGGGGGTATGCAGCCCTTTGTTTGAGGAGAGGCACAACCCTATTCAGGTGTGTCAGCTTCTCCCTCCCATCTAGCCCAGGAAGCCCCATCAGCCTGGTGATGAGAAATCAGGATGCAACTGTCACATCCCAGCTCCCTTTTTGTCTGACTGTCTAGAGGGAATGCACAAAGTCTAACTGTTATCCACCCTAGATGTGTATTCAGAAACAGGCAGAGGCACGGAATTGTTCAAGGTAGAAAATGCCAACTTTCTAAAAGTGGCATCTTCAGACTAGCAATATAAAATATGCCCTCACCATCAGTTGTGGCTTGACATTATGAGTCCAGAGACATCAAAACTCCAATGCTCTAACTTTTCCCAATGGATGTTTTAAGGCATTCCCAGTGGTAACCTATGGGAGAGATAGGTCTTGCAGGAGTGAAAACGAATTTAAGAGTTTTTCACTACCAGGGCATGTTAGATTTAAAAGTACATAACCAACTTTTTAAATACTATGCCCCCTGCCCTTTGGGCTACTATGGCCTTCTTTAAAGTGGGCTTACATGTTATAAAAAGGAAGGTTTGGGCCTAGCAAGTGGGTGCACTTGCCAGGTTGAACTGACAGTTTATACTGCACACATAGGTTCTGCAGCTGCAGGCCTCAGACATGTTTAATAGGCTACTGTAGTGGGTGGCACAATCACAGCTGCAGGCTCACTAGTAGCATTACAGGCACTACACTTTACTAGGGTCTCACAAGTAAATTAAATATGCCAATTGTGGATAAGCCAATATTACTATGTTTTAAGTAGAGAGATTATGCACTTTAGCAATGGTTAGCAGTGGTAAAGTACCAAGAGTGCTAAAACCAACAGAAACAAATTCAACAGAAAGGAGACGGAAAAGGCAAAAAAAGTCTTGGGATGACCCTGCAGAACGGGCCAGCTCCAACACACATCAGGCACAATCATTGGCTTGCCACCCTAACCAACCCAGCATACAGTTTGCTACAAGCGAAAAAGTGCAATGCAAGCTATCTTTTCAGGGGAAGCACACACACAAAACTAAATCAAATCATTTACTCAGGGGAACAAATGTGTGGGTAGAGTGTAAGCCCCCCCATTCTCATTAGTACCCTGAAAACTCTTTATTTGCTGATGACATAAGGCCTGGCAACTGGTGTCCTGTCAAGTCAGACCTAAAAATCCATGTAGATTAGTGTAACATGAGCATCTCATACTCCTCTCAAATACAAAACTACAGTCCTAGTTCTAATGTAACTGATACAAGGGGAGGGTGCTGGGATTGCAGTACATCCTTCATGAATGCCCTCCTCCCATTTAAGCTTCTCACAGAGAAAAAACAAACACTGTAAGTTTTCTAGTTATCTTTCAGCCCTACAGTATCATGTGTGTGCTCTTAAAAATAAGCACTTTCTTCTATGGAAATACTTAACTTCTACTCCATCAAAACATGTGCTCCAGGCTATCAACATGTGGGCCAACCCAAAGCCCATCAATGTAAAAAGCTCTTTGTTAGGTTAATCACATTGTTTCTAGTGGCAGATGCGCTGTCAAGACAGGCCCAAACAGTGTCCACAAAAATTAATACTGAAGCTATACAATATATACATAGATACACCCAAAAATAAATAAATAAATACAGGATTAACATTTTAAATCTACTAGAACAAAAATGAGGAGAAGGCCAGGGAAAAATGGGAATTCACATGCCACATGCTTAGAACATGGATCATTGGAGAGTCCTGCATCAACAAGTAGGATCATGTCTCCCCCTCCAGGTATTCCTTGTGCCTTGAAATTCTCCTTAACACAAATGGATACAGTTTCAATTTGATTTCACCAGGATCCACTCTAAGAACATAGTATGCAACCATTTCTCTCAGCGACCCAGCCAAGGTTGGCATGTTGCACTTCGATCTATGGTCAAAAAGACTGATCAGTGTAACATCTGTGGTCCGTTGCCCTACAGTCCTGCCAATCAGGTCACTAGAAGTGTTGATGTGCAGAAAAAGCAATAAGGACCTTAATGGGGTGCTCTCACCTTTCCTGTAAAACTCAGGAACAAGAACCAAAACCAGGTGATCATTACCCAACTCCACTGCCCTGTTAGGTAAGATAGAAACACTATGCTATAAAGAAGAACCCTGTAATCAGTGATATGGACACAGAAGGTTCTTTTGAGCCTTAATAGCATTGAATGGTTCAAAAGGTTTCAGAAATAAAATGTACAGAGAAGTTGCTGCTGTCCTTGCCTACAATATGGCCATCCACCATGTAGGGCTGGAAATGCTGTGAACAATTCCCAGCGCCAAACTTTGGTTGAGTGATGTAAAATTAGCTGAAGGGACTTGACAGGGGAAACCTATTCCCACAAAAAGAAAAGGAAGTTCAAGAAGAGGCAATAGAATGCTGGTTAGTGTATCTCTACATAATCCCTGTAAAGGTCTCACCTCTGACTTGTTCGTGTAGCAAAGAAGAAAAGTAGGGAGATCCCACTGGATCCCCGTTCTGGGGTTTTTTATGCGCTTGGTCCCAGGGAAACATGCTGAATTTGTTCTGGTGTAATTTTCCCACCCCAGGACACATTTCAGCAGAGCCTGCATGTTGTCTGCATTCCTTTTAGGGCACCAACATACAGGCAGGGAGGGGGCTTTCTTATTTACACTTCCAACTAGGCTCAAAGGCCTGATTTAAAGGGTCATCTGTCCATCCTTTGTTCCTAACACCTAGATGCCAAAGCAGTGGAAGAAAACAAAGGTACACAGTTTGTTATCACTTCACAAGTGCTTTAGAGAAGCTATGATTTGGAGGCAGGTTTTTAACTTTGTTTAACCCTCGTGTAAGTGATGTGCTTGCATTATAAGAAATCAAGATTTTTCTGTCGGTATGAATAATTACATAAATATTGATGTACATGGCATTTAGTATTTTTTATTTTATTCTTTCAGAGCGCTACTCATTCTAGTGTAGAACACTTTATATTACAAACAGAAGTACAATAAATCATACAAGTGTGTAAATCAATGTGCAAAAATTATAGTTATAATGTGTTGGGAACACATATAATCCATACTTGGTAGCATTGTAAGTTAAGAGTGAATGGTCAGTAGAAATGCAAAGTCAGGACATGAAATGCAACACAGTGATTGTGGTTGTCTATACTTATAAAATTGTACTTCTTCTCAAAGGAACCTTTTGTTGTAATTAGAGAAATATATCAAATTTATAAAAAAATAATAAGAATCTAAACTCATGATGTACAGTTTCTATGCAGCTTACTGGTCTCTATTGGGAGGCTTGCAACTTATAAACTGGAAGCAAAAAACTTATCTCAGTGTCGAAAGCAGTAGCCCACTTACTTATCTAAATAAAATACAAATCAGAGATCTGCATGTGACACAATGTGCTTTGCGGCAGGCACATTAACCCTCTATTCTATTTTATAAGTCAAAACTGACTGACAATACATAGAACTTTCTCAGATGTGTGTTAACCACTAGTTATCTTTACACTATTTTATGTATTTATTTTGTATTTATTTATAAAGTTTTATATAGCACAAACGTGACCCATGAGGGTATCATAGCTCTTTACAGATAGGCATGAAAAGAAAAAACAATAAGGCAAACAACAACAAAATCAAGAATGGTACAGGATGTAGCAGCTCCCAAGGTGGGGCGAGAGAAAACCCCAAGGTCCAGGCCTACGTATCAACTAAACAACCACATAACAAGCGAGTGATAGAGATGTTGTGGAAAATGCATCGAAAGGGGAACTGGAGTGTGGAGTTCGTGGGCTCTAGAGCAGAAATTCGTTCCTCAATAACACTTTCCCTGCTTTTAAAAGAAGCTGTTGAGGGGGTTCAGTCTGAGTTGAGGGTATCAAAGCGCTTTACAAATGGTCATGAAAGAAGAAAAAAGTCAGACAATCAGCTACGAAATCCAAAGCGGTACAGAATGTAGCAGCTCCCAAGGTGAGGGAAGAGTCCACCTCTTGGCCAGGCTAACAAATCAACAAAACATGATCATAACAAGCAAATGATAAACAAGGATATCATAACAAGCAAGTGATAAACATGGGCATAGATGTTGTGCTGTAATGAGGCCTGTATTGTACAGTAGTGGGTACTAGGGGAGAAATGTGTTCATCAATAAACCTTTAACTGCTTTTTTAAAAGAAGCAGTTGAGGGATTCAGTCTGATATCAGGGGGGAGTGCTTTCCAAATTCTCGAGGAAATACCTGAGAAGGTTCAATTGAAATTTTTATTTTGATAGAATTTGTGTGGTTTCAATAATAAGGTGCTAGAGCTTCTAGAGGATCTGTTGCCGTCCGATAGCTCCATGTTTTGTACAAGGTACCTCGGGTGTTGAGGTGTAGGGCTTTATGAGTCATGCGAGCAATTTTTAACTGAATCCTTGCCTCATAAGGGAGCCAGTTCAGAGATTTCAGATCCAGAGTGATGTGGTTGTTTCTTTTAGATCCTGTGATGAGCCCTGCAGCAGAGTTACGAGACGCTTTTAGTGGAGCCAGCTTAGTCTAGGTAGGCTGCAGAGGGTTTCACTTCCATAATCCAGCCTGAAAATCACTAGGGCTTGAGCAGCTGACTTGAAGTCGTCAAGGGGGAGGAATGATTTAATTTTTCGTAGGATGTTAATTTGGAAGTTGGCTCCTTTAGTGGCTGTACTGAAGTGTTCCTGCAGATTCAAGTTCTTGTCTAGCGTTATTTCCAGTGATCTTGTGGAATCTTCAGTGTGTGGTAAGGAGTTAAGAGCTGTTAGTTGTTGCATCCATTTTTTGATATCAAGTGACGGTTTAAGAAGGGCGATTAAGAGGAATTCCGTTTTGGAGCGTTTAGCTTGCCTTCAAAATTGCTGGGCTCACAATGACCTCTGCAGCTTTCTTAAGCCTGTAAGATATTTTGAAGTGCATCCTCTTTGTGAACAATTACGAGATCTAGAACAGACTTACTGTCACATGTGTCCTTATTGCCAATTTCTTTGCAGCAATTAAAAAAAATAAATATATATATATATATATATATATATATATATATATATATATATATATATATATATATAAGTTGAGTGCCGACTCGGCGTCACAAGCTCCACCCCTTGTGACTCCACCCTCTTACCTCTGCCACATCTTGACCCGCAATTAATAGGTTTCTGGAGTAAATTCTATCCAATTCCGGCACTAAGTAGGGTTCAAGTCTTCAGCAATTGCTTATGAGTGAGCATCTACTTGAAAGATTTGAATAATTATTTTGCGACCCTTAATGAAAAATGATTAAAGTCACAAGTTGTATATCAGAATATCTAGCACAAAAATATTGTCCTCTCAAAATATATTATCTGGGTACTAAATTCTTAGGTTAAAAGAGGGGAGCCGGAAGGCATCTCAGTGAAAGAAAGTTAAAACGCCTATGATGTATTTTTTGACTAATAAGTCATTGTTCAAAAGCAAAGCATTAACAAGCCCATTCAAATATCAATTATTGATGTTAGATTTCAGGTCAACTTTTTTACTTAAAAGAACAATCTAAACATTATTTTGCTTAGCTGCTTCTCAGTGTACATTCTCTGGAATGAGCATTTGGGGACATATTGTACTTTCAATGTAATACACTTAAAACAGAAGTATTACAGTTGAAGAAAAAAAGAATCTTCAGCCCTAGGAAGTACACCCCTGATGAGAACAGGTGAACTTTGTGAGCTTCACTAGAAACAAAGGAGGGTCAGCAAGTTCAAAGCCATGTTTGTGCCTCTCTGTAGTCCTTCAAGGACAGCAGCCAGGAACAGAATTGTCATTACAGTTCAGAAGAAGTGTTTTTTCAAACCTTGAGATTGAGTGTTGAAGAGGTGAGTCCCTCAGACCACTTAGCTCCTGCTGTCAGACTAGGGCCAGACTAGGAACCAACACTAGTCATGGCAATAAAAAAACAAAATTACATCGGTATGACAAAAATCTAATAATGGAAACTGTAGATAGGAATTTTTTAAAGTTTTAATAAAAAATAGCGTACTAAGAGCCAATGATAATCTGTTGTTGTGGTAGACTGGGACCTAGGCACACTTTGAGGTCAACTGCAATTGATCCTGAAGTTGGATACACTAAATAGGACAGCTTATTCAAAGACTTCACCTTTAAAGTTAGTCTACAAAATGGCGGAAAAAGTCTTCAAGTGGGGCAATGCAGCAGGCTGTATCGAGAGCAGTTAATGCGAAGTCGGATAGCTTTTGGGTGAGGTCTCGCTGAAGTTGTTGCTTTAGACTGAAAAGCTCTGAGACATAGAAATTTGAATTTCCCACCTGCCAAGGTCTAATGTTCACCCGGACGCTTTTCATGACATTTGCTAGTCAAGATTTTCTCATTGGGATCTAGTTTCTGAAAAGGAAGTCCAGAGGGGCTGCAGGTTGTTGCTGATGGTGGCTCCACAAGGCTGGATACCTTCTCGTCAAAGGCCCACTGTGTCAGGAATCCCCAAGGTGCCTCCTGCGTCATCTGTCAGCATCCCCAGGGATTAGGGTTATATCATATCTCTGTTCTTGGTTAAACCTTCATGTTTCATAAAGTGCTGTGTTACACAATTGGTTTTATCAATGCTTGTTTTACCAATGCTTGTTTGCTAGTGTGAGCAGGTGTAGACATGTGCTCCTAATCGGGTGTGGTGTAGACATGTGCTTCTAATTGGGTGTGGTGACTCATCCACATGTGGAAACTTAACTGCTTTCCTGAATGGCTATAAATAGCAGAGTGAAGCATGCCTCCCTGCTTGGCTTTATTTTGCTTCCTGATCTCAGCATCTGATTTGGCAGTCCAGCCCCTGCTGTCATCCTCGTATTCAGGACTATTGAGGCAATTCTTTTCTTCGTTCCTGTACCAGCTGACACCAGGCATTCCTCCAGCACGCCGGAAAAGACTGCAGCTAAGTGACTAGTATTCTCCAGGGAGTTTGTTCTTTGAGCGCCGTGCTTTCCTAGAACATCTGGTGTATTTGAGACATCGTATTTTGGCAGAGTGCTTATCTTGAAGAGACAAATGCATTTCTGAACATTCTAGAATATTATTGTAGTTATTTGCCTAAATGTGCTTCAGGAAATCTGCTTGAGCTCAAGTACTACAAAAAGTGACAATGCAATTTTAAAAGAGCATTTACGTGACTTTTCTTTCTTTAATAGCATAACCCTTGGATCTAAATTGTGTCATTCATGCCTGTGTTTTAGGTTTGATGAATTTGCTTTTGAAGGGTTTTTCACAGTGAAACCAAACCAAACTATGCCACACTAACTGTTTAAACCCAGAGTGGACATTTGTATTTCTTGGACTGTTTTTGTTCCTTTTAGTTTAACCCTATTGATGCAGGAAAGTTATACATTATATAATTAATGCCCTTGTTTGTCTTTCTTGTGCATGATAAGTGCAACCACAGTTCTAATTGTAGTGTGCAACAGTGAATCTCTGTGAAGCCAGCCCTAGTGTTGCACTACTTATTGTTATGGTACTCAGTTTGGGTTTTTGGTAATGCAGTGTTAGTAATTGTGCCAACAGTTATTATTATCCAAGAAAAGAGCTGGAGTGTCCCGGTGTTCTTCTACCGCTCCCGTGCCCATATCAGAAAGAGAGATTCAGTTTCAAGGAAGCTGAGTGCACTAACTTTACTATCACTCTGTGAACAACAACCTGCCCCCCGAAGATACAGGGTGCCTGCCTGGATCGGCAAGACGTGGCAGTGTTTTGTCTCTTTCTCTTCCACTCCCACTTTCCTTTTGGGACACCTGCTGGGATTTCTGTGCCCACCAGGAAGTGCTGAGAGGTGTTCCAGGAGGTCGGGGCATACCATCGCCCCTGCAGACATCCTGCTTTTCAGGTGAGTGGCCCCGTCTCGACACACTGATATGGATTTGCTGCTGCAGAGAAGCTCCAAGACAGACAAACCGGTATCTACATTTAAAACTTTGAAGGGGTTTGTCCCTGTTTCTTCAGCTCTTTCCCTATGGCTCCTAAACTTCAGGGGAGACTCTTCAAACTTTAGGATTTGATTAGGCAAAGGCTCTGAGTAGGGTTCAGGGTAGGTCCAGTTGAGACTGAGCAACTGGAAATCCAGGAAAAATAGTGTTTTTCAGCATTTTACATCTCTGGAGCTCAAATGAGAGTTGCCCCCTGGAGTCCACTTATTGCCCTTGGTACAAGAGGGAGCAGGCTCGGTCATTTAGGGTTCTCTCAGTTTACAGCAAGTAGGAATAAGTCTCTTCTGATCTTCCGCAGGTCCATAAAGTGTTCTGTGGAAGGTTCCTAGAAATGCCATATTTATAGTTGGCAATAGCCAGAGGTGGGGAGATTCCAGCTCTTTCCTAACCAATGGGTAAAAGTTCCCAGGGTAACCTAAACACTTTTTCAGCAGTTCCTTTTGTCCTACTGCAAACAATCCCACAATGTTCCTTACTTTTAAAATGTAAGCTAGGAGAACCCTTCCTCCCTTGTTTAGAGCCCTTGTGTCTACTCAGAGGTGTGGGTAGGGAAAGGAGCAGTCCCCTCCCATGTCCACTCCAAATTAGTTTTGGGGACAGCTTGCTTTTCACTGGGTTTGGAGACAGTCTGCCCAGTGAGGGCCTGGGGAACAAATATTTACCTTCCCCCATGTCTCACTTTACATCTGCCAGTGGAAGGGCAGGCCTCACCTTAGCCCTTTATAAGTTAATAAAGTTCCTGGGCCCATCCCTGCTGTCATTCCTACAAAAGGAAGACACACACCACCACATACCCAGGCTATTGTCTCTACTGTGAGAGGAGCTTTCATGCTTCATTTTCAGGGACACAGAAGCAGATCAGCTGTCCCACGTTAATGCTAATTAGTGTGACTGGGTCTAAGGCAGAAAAGTATAACTTTCTCAAAGTTACTTTTCTCAAACGTTTAATAGACTTTAGATAACTATTTTACGGCTTCCTGTCAAAAGTTACAGATTAAAGTTTATAATCTGTATTCTGATACTTCCCAGATTCAGTCTCACAGAAAATGACAATGTTCATTTTCCTTACTACATATCTTATGAAAATTTATAATTAATTCTACATACTAAGTTCAATATTTTAAAATACAGCAAGAGATTTTTCATTCCATTACACGTATGGCATTAGACAATGTGCAAATATATTATGTACAATTCGAATGTAAGCAATACAGAGATCTTATAAAGGTCCTCAATGCTTGTGCAGTTAATTCAAAAGTTGGACACTATGAAAACAACAAAAGGCTATTTCATGTTCAGTCTGAAAAAAACAGGACAAACATGTTTCATCTGCTAGACTTCCTTAGGGCTGTAGAAACACAAAAAATGATGCCAATAAACAGCCATCAGTATTACATTTTAAAATGTGTATTTAAAAGGGAAAGGGAAGAAAAAGGGGGATTTATTCCATTAGCGTCACCATCAATAGTAGTGCAAATGGTGACAAAGTAAAGAAGAAAAGTGCATTGTGCATGAAATGGGAAAGAACGGATATCCAAAAGTTGTTATAAAAAGGGGAGAGGCACCAACAATAGGCGAAAACATTGGGCATGGTCAAGAATTAACAACTATGTAAGAATAACCAGTGCCCCAGAATAATAGTATATATCAAGGGCAACAAGCTCTGTGTCTATTCAAAAACAGACATAGTGAAAGGAAAGACCATATTTCATAAGGTGTCAAAGGCCTAAGCAATTGATAACAAATCACCTTTTCAAATATATAAATCACAAGATAGAGATACCATCCAAAAATGGCAACTGAAGTGACTGGGATATTGAATAAAAAATCATCTGTAAAGACATTTTTTACATGATTAGTGAAACAGCGACAGGGCACACCAGCTAAATAAAGTCACAACCAAGCATATCTTAGTTACCTATTTATACTGTGTGTTGATGTTTCCTGTTAGCTATGATAAATTGACACAGAAAACTGACAGTTTCTGATTTAAACACCAAACAACTGGCAAAAATGGGTCTTCAATTACAAGAACAAAGGTGGGTGACCATGTCTTCAAAAAACATAAAATATATAAATAAAGTAGAAATACTTGTTGTTAGAAATTGGGTTTCTGGTTGGCATAGGTATACACCCTGATCAAGCAGGAACTACAATCCTAGTCAGAGTAAGTGTCAGGCAAACCCTAAGTTAACCTGTACTTACCCTCTGGTAGTTTGGCATAGGGCAATCAGGATTACCTTAGAGGAAATTTGCAAGTATTTGTGCAACACTTCATACAGTAAAACAGTGAAAACACCACACAAAAGATACCACTACTGGTTAGAAAAATAGAACTTAATTTAATAAATAAATCAAGACCAAAACAACAAAATCCAATACGTAGAACTTGAGTTATGAATTTTTAAAAGACTGCAAAATAGCAATTAAAAGCAAGAAGTGCAACCAAGGGATATCTGGCCGTGCCAGACTGGAACAAAGTCAAAAATTCAGGCTGACCGCGATGGAGCGTGGGCCGGATACAGTGACTGGGTGAGGCCCACGGAACAAAAGTACCTTAATCCTGGTTGCATCAACAATGAAGATTCTGGGGGCAGCTGAAGCAATGCGCCGGTGACGATCTGTGCAGAAACTGTGATGCGTTGGGTTGACAGAGTATGCGTCGGTTCTGCTGAAGCAAACACCTTAGGCCCACTTCCAAGGGTCCAGGACTGAGGTGGCACCACTTGATAGGACAGATTCACAGCTGGCAGAGTCCAGGTGCAGAAGTAGGTTGGTTTTGGCACAAGATCAGGAGACCAGTCAGCTAGCCCTAGGAGTCACTCAGGGTTGTGGGTTGGAGAGATGCAGGGCCAGTCCTTCTCATCATGAACGTCAATTCATCAAAATGCCAGGAGGAGTGGTAGTCACATTACACACCATTCCATCTTTACTTTCACTCTTACACATATGCTTACACATACACATACATTCACTCATATATACACTCTCTTTTATATGAGCACACTCTTTTCCGCAACCATGCACACAACATATATTTAAATGTATTTTTTACTTACCTCAGTTGCCAAAGAGGGTCATATTCCATCTAAATGTACTCCATTTTTATCACACAAATAGTGAAAAATACATTATTATTCACTATTATTGTAATTAAAATCTGATTGAAAACAAGGAAGCAACGCTGACAAGGATGAGCTGCCCCAGTGTTCCTGGCACTACTTTTTGCCACCTCTGAGGCCAGGGGCCACAAAGGCAGCACCATGGGTCACAAGGGGCAGGTTAGGGGTTGCAGCTGCGACCCCTAACTGACATTCATGCTTCTTACTCTGAGGCAAGAAGGCAGCAGGTCAGCACAGCAAAGCAAAGCAGGAGTCCAGCAGAGTAGCAGTCAAGCCGAGTGATATTCCTTGTACCAGCACAGCAGTCCTTCTTTTTGGCAGGGTCTCCACAGGTCCAGAAGTGTACCGAAGTGCTGAGGTTCGGAGGTCCGATTCTTCTACCCAGTGGTACCTTTTAAGTGGGGGAGACTTCAAAGAAGGGTCTTTGAAGTGCACAGAGGTCTTCCCTTCGTTCTCTGGGTCCCGACTCACTGTAGGGAGGTATGGAGCCCTTTGTGTGGGGACAGGACACATCCTACTCAAGTGCAAGTGTGAGGCTGTGAGGCTGTGCCCAGCTCCTCCCTATCAACCTCCCAGGATGGCCCATCTGGCCACACCTCAGCTCCCATTGTGTGTAGCTTTTTATAGGGAATAAACAAAGCACAGCTGTCACCCAAGACAGATATGCAATCAGAGACTGGCTGCAGGCACACAGAGCTAAGCGCAGGAATATGCCAACTTTCCAAAAGTGGCATTTTAAAAATTGTAACAATAAGTCTGATGTGACCATAAAAGAGGATTTATCATTACAATTCCATAGGCGCTAAACACTGCAGATCTAACTCCGCTCAATTAGGAATTACGGCTTATTAAATGTAATAAGGAATCCCCATGTTATCCTATGTGAGGGGTAGGCCTCACAGTAATGAAAAACTAATTGGGGGGGTTTTCACTACAAGGACATGTGAAACTTAAAAGCACATGCCTTACATTTTAATTACATAGCACCCTGCTATACAGGCTACCTGGGGCCTATCTTGGGGTGACATATATGTAAAAAATGGGGAGTTTAAGGCTTGGTAAGGGATTGCAAAGTCATATCACAGCATCACATAAATACAAAATCGGAAAACAAGAAATATTTTAATTAATATCTATAAATGTAAAAAAACATATCCATTCAATACGTCCAAGAAATACCAAAAGCTGCAACCTATATGGCACCAAGCCCATATTTTGGCGTTAAATGCACAATAATCCATTAAAAAACCAAGTCCAAACACTAAATATTGCTGAAATAACTTCATAAAAAGCAAGTCACTCATCCAGGATATTAGGATCCACATCCGAACACTGAACACCTCAAGTTTGAGCTTAACAACCAATGTGCTCCATTTCTCCTTACCTAAATCAGCTTACAATGACATGGTGACAAAGAAAGAGAACAGAGTGGAACCCGAACAAATGGAAAACCATGTGAGGATTAAAGAAATGGAGTTGCAGTATTAGAACAGCATAAAATCCCACAGGGGACAAGGGGAAAAGAAGCATTATGTCCCAACCAAGATGTGAATTGACTAGTATTAAAAACCCATGTGGTTATGGTAAATACCAACTATTGCTAAAACAGAGAATCTACATAACAATAAACATACATTCCAGAGGTCCTTACAATAATCAAAAAATGTAAACGACATAATAAGAGCAAAATTATCTACATGTGATTCACACAGCACCTATTGCTCTGATGTGTTCTTGATTCTTTCTCTAAAAGACTTGGTTGTCTTACCAAAATAAATGAGAGAACAGTGAAAATGTATAATGTAAGTAACATACTTAGTACTACAATTAACACATTCCCAAATACAGAATTTTTGACTTAGGTAGTATTGAAGCTATCTACAGTTATGGGACAGGAGTTAAATTTGCCAAATTTATGAAAACCTTTTGGTTTGGGAGGTAACCAAGAGATTGGAGTGGTGTTCTAGATAGGTGATAGAAACTGCGGCATAATGGGTCACATAGATCTTTGCCCTTTTTTATATGTATGAAGTTTGGTTTATTAGAGATAATACTTTTAATGGCAAGATCGATGGTAAGAATGTGCCAATTTTACATGAAATGTTATAGATGGTGCCACTATTCTTATTATATGATGTAATTGGCACTGGATGCACCAGTCTATTTTACTTGGGGCATGTCATTAGCACACTGGAACGACTGACTGTGTTAATATGGTCCCTACAATACCTATTCAAGTTTGGCCTATAAACTCTATCAAAAAATATGTATTTCGTTAAGGCTAGTTCTTCATGAAATGTTGTTTCATTACTACAGTTACCTGGCAAATGAATCATTTCCCCAAAGGGAATCAACTCGACTTGGTGTTTTGGGTGGGCACTAATCCATGTAATGCTGTATTAAATTACATAGGCTTTCAATACAGTCTCATGGCAATTTTACGATTGGGTACATATATTGTCGTATTTAGAAACTCAGTTGAGGTTTTCCTATGGTGCAATGCAAATTTCAAGTTAAAATCTTTGTTGTTCAAATGGGAGACTAGATCACAAAGAAATGTCTCAATGCCAAATCATATGAGAAAGATGTAATCTACATACCTGCCCCACGACAGGATGTTATTGGTAAGTGCATGCATACAAGATTTCCAAAGATTAAACAACCGAAAGTACCCCAAATAAAGATTTGCATACGGGGGGAAAAAATTGCCCCCAAGGCTACTCCTTTAGTCTGCTAGTACTACTTTTGATCATGTATAAAAACTTTATTTTAAGGAACTAGATTTGTCATATCAAGTATCATTTTGGTATGTTCAAATAAAGTAGCTTTTATAGTGGCAAGGAAGTATTCAACAGCTATAAGACCCTTATGCTTCGGGATACAGATATTCAGTGAGTTACTTCCAGGGCTACAAATGTCATTTTCTCAACCTAATCCATATTTGCATGCTTTTTGAGCAGATTATGGGTGTTTTATAAATAGGAGGGAAGATTAACTACATAAAGCTGTATAATATGATCAATGTATCCAGATATTTGTTTACGTAGGTGAGTTGATACCAGAAATAACAGGACAACATGCACATGTATTGAGGAACCTTATAAGATCTCTGTATTGCTTAAATCTGGGTTGCACATAATAGATTGGCACATTGTCTAATGCCATTCTTGTAATGGATTATCCCTATATTTTAAAATATTGTGCTTTGTATGTAGAATCAATTATGATCTTTTGTAAGATATGTTGTAAAGTATATGAACATTATTGTAATTTTCTGGGAAATTAAGTCTATGGAGTGTGCTCTAGACAATTATTAGGTATTACGCTTGGTGTTGTTATTAGCAATGTCTGTTGTAGCACCTTCTATTTGATTAAATAAATGTTTTCTTTTCTTAAATACTGACCACGTCTTTTGGTGGGATTGTGCGGGTACATGGTTCTCACTAATGCAAATTGTGATAGTTGATTTCCCGGATTCAGCTACAGCCATGCCAGTGAAAATTGCCTTTGGAGACTAGTCACTGGCAGAACATGCCAACTTTAATTTTGGAAATGTTCCACTTTTAAATATCGGACACCTTCCCTTATGCGCAGTGACATCCTGGTAATTACTGAGTCTTTTTACTCTGCTAATTTCTGGCACGCTAAACATGTACAAGTTTAACATAGGATGCAAACTTTATCGCACCTGGTAACTACTGAGGGTCATAAACTTCACACCGCTTATAATTGTTATCTATATACAAACACCTGTAAACTGGCCACTTATAGTCAGACCCTAAGACTCCAACAAGCATGTTTTAATAGTACTAATGACCCTATGAATAGGCATTACTGTGAAGATAATTGCTCTTCACCAAGGGCTCTCGTCTACAGACTGGTACCCATAATTTGTCTAGCTGCCATATATCTAACAATAGCGCCAACTGTGTCACTAATGCTACAACAGAAACTGACATGCTTTCTACTTCCTTAGTGAAACCCACTAAAGTATGTTGAAGAGATGCTAATCAATATCTAGATGGACCAAACTGCATTATGAGTGTAGGAGTACGTAAAATGATCGTCCAGGCACAAATTCCCTTTTTAATCGTACCGACATATAAATATTGTTACTTTAAACATTACAGATTTTGTAAAGAGTGATAGGTCACTTCACACTACCTGTACCCACTGGTAACACCATAGCTAATTTAAAAATGGGACAGATGTTGGAATTTGGAAGCCCAGTGATTTCAGATGGGAGCCTTAAAGAGGCTACTCATCATTCAAACACAGACCTATCAAACTCATGCTTAGGTTTGCCACCTTTCCCAGAGACAAACACCACTATTTGTTCATGTTTAACATTCTATAAAGGCCTGGACAACCTTGTTTAGTAGAATGTTACATGAAACTGTCCCTATTCAAGTTTAACATGGCCTTTCTCTCTTTATTTGAATCATTAGTCAGGGGTTGTATAGGACAGCTGCTAAACAAATTGTAAAGAGCTTTCATGATACAATTACTTTTTAAAGTACGTACTAATAAGTTTAAAAAATGCTGGTTTTAGGTAATTTTTCTATTGACCGCACATTAAAATGACTGTTATCTTGGTATAGCACTGGCCAGGTGGCAACCGTACTCACACTCTGCCACAATCTGTCACAGGATATTGGCTTCCTTTACACTGTCAACCGGTGAGCAGCTGATATGACACAGTAGAATTCAAGTTGATCTTGAAAGCCATGCCTAGAGTTGGTTTCAATTCCATATTAGGAGGATCTGCACAGTTGACGTCCCTTAGGTGCTTTTCAATCTCCTGACGATATCAGCAGCAGACAGAGAGGCTTTTGATTATGTTATTTTTTTTCTTTTGGAGAGGGAGAGGTAGAAATGCTTCACAGGCAGAGCCCACCTCCGCCAAAGCCATACCCTCTCATCACATAGTGAAAAAAATTAAGAAATTGGCAGGTCTGCAAAAAGTGCAATTTAATAATACAAATTAGGCAGAAATGTAACGGAAATGTTCATATAACAGTTTGTTACATCATTAAAGAACATTTGATGACTTAAAATGGTCATGGCTGTTCAGGTACGGATGGTGTGGGATCTTTTGATGTTTTCAAGCCTTTTGAAGTCTTTCCTCTTGTCAATCGTTCCTGGTGGCGTTTTTCAAAGTAAGCAAGATCTTTCTCCTCAATCATTACGCCTGGGACTTGTTGAGAAGTACTGATAGAGGCGTCCTCTAACTCTGGACTATACACTTTCAGAAATGGATGGTCCATTCTACTTCCAGAAGACTCCAAGAAGGCAAGAGGCTGGGCCCCTCTTCCACTGTCGTCTAGTCTCATGTACCCCTCTGCTAGAGAGCTGAAGCCAGCCAGGCCTCCCATTGCAGCATATGGGACATCTTGCCCCACAGGCTTCCCTTGTGCCAGGCGCTCCTCTTTAGTCTCCACTACGGTCTGGTGCACATAGGCTGGTTTACCACAACCACAAGTGAAGGAACTATGAAAACCTGGGCACTTGGAACATTTCTTGCATCGGTGGCCATTTGCTTCGCTGTGATCATCGGCGAAGTGTTTGCACCTGCAGCGTATGGGCGAGGTTCCATTTAGGGGGACATACAGGTACCCTTTGCACTGGCAATGTCCCACTCTGCACGGTAAATGGATGGGCCGCTCGCTTGGCAGCTCTTCAAAGTCCGTCTTGTGCTGCTTATATCTGTGTGTGCAGAAGCACGGGGTTTCTGGGCCCACCAGCTTACAGTCCATGCCAGTGGGCGACCTCCAGCTCACATACAGCCTGTTCCGTAGCCTTACAGGGATCACCCTCTTTTTGTAGTCCTCGTACTCCTGTGGTGTGAAAAGTTTGCCTTGATCATCGTCGCCGACAATTCTCCGGTACTCTAAATATTCTTGCACCGCCTTCGCCCCTCCCTGAATGTGCTGAACCTCAACGTCAGGGAGAGCCTGGGCGACTTGAGGGGACAGCTCCGGCTCCATCCCTGACTCCTCTTTTGTCTCAAGGTTTTGCTTTCTCATACTTGTGCCTTTGTTTTACAGAAACAGCGGCTCTCTCTTCAGAGCTGTCTCCTTGATAATTCTCTGTGTCCCCCTTCCTCTTCGTCCTTCACCGCTCAGGTCTGACTCTTCCCCATCTCCCCGTCGCTGTCTCTCTCGCCCATTAGCTTTGGGATCCCGGATCCACAGAGCGGTGCTGAGACTGTTACCTTGGTAACGGGGCTGTTGTTGGAAATAGCGTTTCTAGCTTGCCTTATTTCGGTCGCGCAACAAAGACGTCACAACCCTCCTGCAAGATGATGTCACACAGCTCGTGACATGCTGAAGGTGTATTGCGTGTGGAAGACTGCAAGTACGTATGCATCGCTGTGCGGTAGTCTCAAATGTAACCAGTTTGGGACTCTACAAACTTTGTAGGGGTTTAAAACATGAGGATTTTGTTAGCAAAATAATTGAAATATGCAATTTTTGGCCGCAAAGTTTCCAAAATGCACAACAGAGTATGCCAAAATGTCATATTTCTGCCGAGACTTAATTTCGTTTTTCATAATTTCTCATTTCTTAACAAAAACATGCCCACATACCTGTCAACCTGGTGACTCTCCAATGAGATTGCAGCCATAACGTTTGAAAGGCTCATCCCATTGACATGAATGCCGAATGAACAGTTTTCGGACGTGATATATATATATATATATATATATATATATATATATATATATATATATATATATATATATATATATATATATATATATATATATATATATATATATATATATAGTATGTAGTCTATAAGAAGACATTTAGTCTCGAGGGTGAATGCAGATGACATCTCGCCAAATGAGTCAGTTGGCATGCATGTGCTGAAACCTGAAAAGTCAACATCACTTTAGTCCTTGTTAAAGATAAATCTAAACTAGGGGAAACCCTTTAAATACTACAACTAATAATTTGTTCATGTACAGCTCTTGGAACAGTTTACTATTTTGTAACGTTGTAAACATCAGCTTTCCTATTGACAACACGATAATCCTTAATATAGAAACGTCAGAAGGATGAAACACTGAGTAAGCCCCATTTGGATTGCACACATATCTCAGCAATAGGGAGTTAACTTACTTCGTAATCTTACCATATTTTTTGTCAAAATGTATAGTCAAAATCTGTATTTCTCAATTGTTGTACAACTCCCCGTTTCCCTCTCACTCAACATATAACAAAGCAAATTAAAATATCCCCTTTGGAAATTCCCCGCGTGGCCACCAGGAGGGTCATCCTCTCATTAAGTAAGAGAATAGTGCTGATTTATTTGGCGACACTAAGTGCTAAAAGAATAGCCAGAACAGTAAAATAAAAAGAAAGAAAAATGAGATAAATGACTAAGGTAGCATCAGCAGTAGTTTTCATGTTTGGAGACCAACCACAAAAGTGTAAAATGGCGAAAAGTAACTTAAAAACCACAAAGTTCTCCTCCAAATAGAGAAAGGTCAAGAGAAGATGAATGGAAAGGCTCTGTTTTGTATCCCGAGTTCTTAAAATCTAGTTACCTTACTAAAAAGGGCTTTGGACCAAAAACATTAGAATTTTTTTTTTTTTTTAATTTCCCTACCCATCCTCTATACCAAAGATGACACCCCGTTAAATGCAACCACCGGGCTGCTTCTTGCACGAATGAGCCAAATATCCTACATCAATCCTAATTTCTTTGAATATTTAAATTAGATTATCTAAATATTTTGCCTGAAAGGCTCTTCATTTTGTTAGAATCACTTACTGCAGTCCAAAATACGTCAGTTTAACGAATCTGTTTGTTTAATGTGATATAACAGCAAATGTATTTGTAAAACACACGTTCACCCAGAGGGACGTTAGTGGTGATTAATAGATGTTAGTTGCTAGCCCACTGGGTGAAACTCATTTTATCCACTACAGAAGGATGAAAGGCAGATCCTGATCTTAAACACATGTTGAACATATGCCAGCGTGGACCCCAAGCTAAAAACAACTTAATCGTTGCAATATCAAATATCATGCAATCACTTTTTGTGGGTACCAAGTAGCTCAAATCCAAAAATGTTGGCGCTCTTTCACAAACATCAATAACAGGCCTTTAAAAGCTGAAGTAATAAGGCCCATATTTATATTTTTTTGAGCCGCATTTGCATTATTGTTTGACCAAAAGTGGCGCAAAATTACAAAATATAATTGTATTTTGTAAGTTTGCTCCGCTTTTGCATAAAAAAATGCAGCAAATTCGGCGCAAAAAAAGTATACCTATGGGCCTAGGTGCCTTCCACAATATAAACTTCACACATTGTAAACCCACTTTTGAGGTAAATATTTTTCAAGCCTCGCATGTCAGGGCGTCTCAATATAAGATGATGAGTTTTCCCATCCAGGCCAGACAATATACAAGTAAGGAAAGCGATATAATTAACATGGTTAAGTTAGTAGGCAACGAGTTGTAGCACTACTTATGTGTTTTCTCAGTGCACCCCTTTTGCAAAAGATCATCTCAAATGTGCGTGAAAAATGTAGACACATAGAAAATATTGAAATAAACAATATAACATTTGGCTGAGAAATCACCCTTAAAACGTGGTGCAAAATGCTCCCAGTTCGCAAAAAAAAAGATTACAAATATGTAAACAAAATGAAGTTGTGTGCTAACATTCTGTAGGGATGACAGAATGAGCAAAACCCCTGTGGGCATCAGTACAGGGATAAGAGTTGTGAAATCATTGCTTTTGCCATGCAGTGTGCTGCACACATTTAGATAAATGTGAGTTTTAATCTTAGTTTATTCTTTTAATATTTAGATGTTACTGTGGTTTAAACAGAGATGGGGGTTTGGCTCCAGCTTCCTTGGAGAGTGAATGTGCCATAGCAGTTGTGGCTGGACGGTTACTTTTGGGTTAAGACCAGAACAGATCTGCATATGGCTGTCTGTAGTAGCCAAGACAGGCAAAACAAGCATTGGCAATGCCAATAGTTCAGACTTTAAAGGAATGTCATGTGGTAATATGAAACATATATCATGGGGATGAATATGTATTTGTGTGGAAGCAAATAACTGTAGAATGATATTGGAGTAGGTTAAAAAGGTAGATGACAGTTGCACTCTCATGCCAGACCTATACATCCATGTAAGTAATTACTGCTCTCCTCCCCTCTGTGCTGCTGCCAGAGAAAGAGCAACACAATAAAGAATCTAGTTAGCTAGGACACTTTTACAGCATTTCAATGCCATGTGTGTGTCCCTGAAAGTTCAAACTCAGCCAGCTGGATAAATAACATGATCACAGCTGCATTGGAGGGCAACCACTTTTTTTTTGGAAGCACCCACATTTTGCCCAACCAAAACATGTAGTCCTGGCTCTTAGCATGTGAGTAGAGCCAAAGCTCGTCTGTAGTGATGCTCAAATTATTGGTTGGCGACAGCTGTGCTGTCAAGCCAGACAATAAAAAGAATGGACTCTAACCCAGAGAAAGTTTGCAGGTCAGGATGCAGTATTTGTATACAAAATAATTAGGTACATTTTTCCAAGGGGATAACCACATGTCAAATAGGCACTTCTATAAATAGAAGCAAGAGCCCTCACACGCCCAATGGGTGTCATGCATCATCAAAGGGCCTGCTCCTCGTCGGGATGGTGCTGCAATGCCCAACGGGCTCCTCTAGGGGGCTCTTCGCCGGAGGTCTTTTAATAAGTGCTGTAGTCAACAGTAGGAGTAGACTCAAACCTACAAGGAGAAGCAAAGGGCTGGAGATGGTGTGTTAAAATTTACTCTAGGCCCTGCCGTTAATCATTTGATTATCACTAAGGGGTCCAGGTAAAGATTAAAAACAAAGGGAGTGATCAAGGAAATAATGTTCCTCCACTCAACCTAGAGAAAAAAAGAAGTAGGGAAAGGAATTGTACTCCTTTAACCCTCATTAGCGGTCGACATGTTTCACACCTATATTGTCACCTACGGATCAGTCGACGTTTCTTCAGGACCAGAAAGGAAAACTCCTAGGCTTCACTTGGGGAACCTTAAGAGAGTGTAAGGTGCATGGAAAAAATAATGAATAAAGAACTTACATAAGGGGGGCAAAAAAGCCCTAGATAAAGGTTGACCCTTCTGTATTAAGGAATGGGCCCCTTGGGAAAATGTGAGCCGAGGGACTACTGCAGCACAATCAACGTGGGCTTGCATGTGTCCAACAGAGGAACATGTCCATGTTAAGTTCATCTTCTACAGAAGGAATCAGGTAATGCCGATCAAGAACCTGTTTCCTAAGGACAGATTGTCAGATTATCGAAAAATCATACATAGCTCTAAACACTTTACTGGAAATTATCATCATTGTTGAACTATATACCCAAACAACTGTTATTATGTGTATTCCAAATTTTCTTGATTTAAAATGTAGTGCTCAAAATTAAATTGTTGTCTAGAAAAGATAAATATCAACAAAATATGTTAGATTTCAGGCCAACTTTTTATTTAAAAAAAATATGAAAACATTGTTTTGCTTAACTGTTTCACAGCACACATTAGATGGACTAAGTATTTGGCAAAAGATCGCACTGCTAGTGTAATTCTCTGAAAGTAAAAGAAATTCAACTGGAGAACAAAACGGTTCTGCAGTCCTAGGAAGTAGGTCCCATATGAGAACATGTACATTTTCTTAGATTCACTGAAAACAAAGGATGGTCAGCAGGTTCAAAGTCATGTTCGAGTCCAGCTACAGTACAGTCCTCCAGGGACAGCAGCCAGGGATTCCAAAGAAGTGCTTTTCATTCCTTGAAGTTCACAATATAGGCTTAGAGGTGGGCCGTAGTGGGCTAAACCAGCCGTTAATGGCCATTTCCAGCATTGAAGGCCCCAGCTGAAGGTGAGGGCCTTTAACAAGAGAGCTGGACTTTAATGGCCTGTACACCCCAGCTACGAAGGGCTATAAGGCTATTAGAACATTCTGCGACTAGAAGGCAGAATGTTCTAATAAATAAAATAAAGTCCTCATAAAGCTCGAGGGGACTGAAAACCTCTGGACTCCGTGAGCCCAGCTGTTGTTGTGTGAAAAACATCTGAAAATTGGTACTATTAGAAGCCTGGAGCACTCCATTGTCTTCAATGGAGCTCCCAACAGTCCAATGTTCTAATAAGGGAAAGCAGAAACCCTCTGTCCCTTTCGCTCTTGTTGCAGAACCTGGTCTAGGAACCAAAGCTATCCTAGTCAAAAGTGCACTATTCCTGGCGCGTCTTAGAATCAGCTTTGTTATGGACCTCACAAACAAGTGTTGTGAGAAGGATGCTCACTTCAAAGAATTTTTTGTGCATAGTGCACACGGTTTTTTAAATATGTTGAAAATGTACGTTCAAGATAGCCCATCCAGCCATAAGAGCAGCCCCACAAGGAAATACCGGAATGTCCATATCATCAGTCCGTCTGTGTGTCAGACACAGAATTGGAACTGAAACCAATCACAACAGCGTGAACAGCTCCTCTTTAAATTGCCAGTATCTAACAGCAGAAGACATATGATCGACGTACAACTCCACACATCTTCATGGACTTACTAAAACACCAACTAACATGTTTTAATAACGTGTGGTCCTGTAAGTCGAGATTTTCGAGCAGATATTCCTCTTCACCATCATTAAGGGCTCATGTCTCAAGTTTGGCCCCCGTCATTTGGGTGGATGCAATTTACATAACAATGTTGCCTACTATGTCACTCGTTCTGTAACAGAACCTGCCACGGTTTCTGCCTGCTGCCTTGGCAAAGCCCTTTACAGTAGGTGGATGAGATGCTAATCAATAACTAGATGGACCAAAGGGCATTTTGAAACTGAAAGCAAATAATGTGATCGTCTAGTCACAAATTCCCATTTTAATCAGAGGAACAATAAAAATGATTACCTTAAATGTTGAAGTCTACGTGATAGGTGATAATTGGATCTGCATTCAGATGTTTACACCATTACTAATTTAAAAAGCATTGGCAAAGCCAATGGGTCTCACTTTTGAGACATATTATTTTGCCAATTTCTTTTGGTGGTGCTGTACAGTGTTGGACTGATGTACAGCATCACCAACATTTAAAAACGGTACAGTAGTGGCCGTGTCGTTCCTCTGATGCACACGTGCACATGCCAGTCGAATTACACAGACACCATTTACTTTAATTTTTTATTTACGGATCCAAGATGAGGGCGCACTTTGATCCGTAAATAAAAAAATTACGATTATTTATGGAGAAAGTGCCAATTAAAAAGGGGACTGCAGGTTTTGCGCAGGTGGGGGGTAATGGAGGAGTGGGAGAGCGTAGGAAGGAGAGAAGCAGCACACGGAAGGTTGGGGAGGAATGCACAAGAGAGGCTGAGCGCTACTGGGCGAGAGAGTGCAATACAGAGCACGGAGTGAGGGGAGGGAAGCACACAAATGGAAGAGAGCAGAGTGGAGGGACAGAAGCACACACACAACAGAGATCAGAGCGTAATTATAGAGAGGAGCACACAAGGGAGAAAACTAGAGAACACATGCATTTGGGGAGTGCTCAAGCAAAAATAAACAGGTGTGAGTAGCCCGGGTGGGGGAGAAAAACAGGTGGATGAGAATAAGCCACATGGAGCGTGAGGGGAGAAAAAAAGCACACATGGGGCATAGCTGGAAAACACATGCACTCTAGTGATGTGCTTAAGCAAAAAAAAAAAATGAAGCATTCCCTAGAACTGAGCAGTGGAAGGACGGAAGTAAAGAGTTTATGGTTCCAGGGAGGGACAAACCCAAGATAAAGAAGGCACGCCACTGAATAAGAAGCAAAGAAATAACAATGGCTGTAAAGCTAACCAATTGTAAGCAATAGGCAGGATTTAAGCACACTGTAAGACCGTGTTAAGATGACAAAAGGTATTTTGCTGTCTGGTAGGCTCGACCTAAAATGTACACGCCCCTGGTGTTTGGATGCATTGTAATCTCCATTGGGAGTCTTAAGTCTCAGCAAGATGCTCTAAACAGCAGCCTTAAATAGTGTACCAACCACTTAACTCAAACAGTATCCTTTAATAACAGAAAATTTACGACATGTAACTGAAATGCCCATATAACAATATATCATAGGCATTAAGCCACATTAAATGACTTAAAACAGTCATGGCTGTTTCGGTCTGGGTTGGGTGGGTCCTTTTGTTGGTTTCAATCCTTTTGAAGTCTTTTCTTTTTTCAGTTGTTCCTGATAGCGTTTTTCAAAGTACGCCATGTCTTCCTCCTCAGAAGTTACGTGCGAGACTGCTTGAGACGAACTACTGGAGCCGCCCGATATCTGTGGTGCATATGCTTTTAGAAATGGATGGTCCATTCTACTTCCAGAAGACTCCAAGAAGGCAAGAGGCTGGGCCCCTCTTCCACTGTCGTCTAGTCTCATGTACCCCTCTGCTAGAGAGCTGAAGCCAGTCAGGCCTCCCATTGCAGCATATGGGACATCTTGCCCCACAGGCTTCCCTTGTGCCAGGCGCTCCTCTTTAGTCTCCACTACGGTCTGGTGCACATAGGCTGGTTTACCACAACCACAAGTGAAGGAACTATGAAAACCTGGGCATGTGGAACACTTCTTGCACCGGTGGCCATTTGCTTCGCTGTGATCATCGGCGAAGTGTTTGCACCTGCAGCGTATGGGCGAGGTTCCATTTAGGGGGACATACAGGTACCCTTTGCACTGGCAATGTCCCACTCTGCACGGTAAATGGATGGGCCGCTCGCTTGGCAGCTCTTCAAAGTCCGTCTTGTGCTGCTTATATCTGTGTGTGCAGAAGCACGGGGTTTCTGGGCCCACCAGCTTACAGTCCATGCCAGTGGGCGACCTCCAGCTCACATACAGCCTGTTCCGTAGCCTTACAGGGATCACCCTCTTTTTGTAGTCCTCGTACTCCTGTGGCGTGAACAGTTTGCCCTGGTCATCGTCGCCGACAATTCTCCGGTACTCCAGGTAGTCCTGCACCGCCTCAGCCGGGGCTCCCCCCTGGATCCGCAGGGCCTCCACGTTAGGGAGACGCTCGGCGCCTTGGGGGGCTAGCTCCCCCCGCAGCCCGGGCCGCACTAGGGCCTTACGCTCGTCGATCGCAAAGCCTTGCCCCCTCATTCCAGCGCCTTAGTTTTCACTCCCACCATGAATCGCATCGGAGCTGCCCTCTGTTTATTTACGGTCCTCGCAGCCTCCTCGCCTCCTGCCCTGAACGGCTCGATCTGTCACTTCCCCAAACGTCCTCACTGTCTCTAGCAACAGGCTGCGGCCGTGTGTTTGGGTCCGTTGTCCTGGTAACGGGCCGCGGTTGGTAACAGCGTCGCCTTCTGTTGGTCGCCCAGCAATGACGTCACCCACCGCCTGCTTGTTCAAATACACAACTTTCCAGCAGCCGCAGTGCAGGGTGTGAGAGGCTTCACAGACGTCCCAGTTGCTGGGAATGAGTCTCAAACTAATCAGCTTGAGAAGCACGGACTTCACACGGGTGTCAAACATGAGGATTTTGTCAGTTAAAATATTCTTTTTTGATCCAAGCATGCTCAAATTGCACGCGGGTGCATCACAGAGTTTGATATTTCAAACTTGACATTGCAGTTTTGGACGAGTTAAACTTGCAATTTATTGTTAAAAGGATGTTCACATAGCTGACCGTAGCGCCTATAATCCAGCTTTGCTTTCTGAGACTTATAGTCATTTTTATCCCATTGGTAAAGCTGGACTATATGTTCCAGAAGTCAAAGAAAAAACCGGGGCTGGATGAGATACTCAAACATGGGCCTTGGCAACGTGAGTGCCCTGCTGCCAACCTGTTGACTCAATAATGAATTTGAAGTTGGGCGTTTAAGAAAGCGATCCAGTTAAACTGAACGATGAATGTAGAGTGTGAGCCGGTGATGTGGGTTTGAAAAGAGGATGCCCCATAGGAAGGTGTCAAAAACGTGAATATGGGTGAAAGGAGTGCCACACGAATGAGTTGTCTGCTCTGTGCTCGAATCCAAAACATCAAGTTCACTTCAGTGCTTGCTAAAGATGCATCTAAATTTCTATGACAAAATCGCCTACTTAAGAGAGTGACCGTGTTTGTTGCTAATTATGAGGATTTGTTTATCTACAACTCTTACACGTTTTACTGTTTCACAGAGCTGTAAACAGCATCTGCACTATTATCAGCATAATGGTACTCAATAGAAAAATCTCAGAAGAATGACATTTAGAGTAAGCCCTCACTGGATCCAGTCCAGGCTGCACACAGTCGCAGATTCTAAACATACTGAGATATCTTACTATATCAAAACTACCACTAATTCTTAATCGTTTTTCAAGCCCCCCCCCCACTCTTCAAGGCACATTAATTAGACAATTAATTTATACCATTTGAATGTTACCAATGTCGTCATAAGGATGGTCACCTCATTAGGAAAGAAAATAGTGGTAATTTATTGAATACATTAGGTTCTTAAGGAACGGTCGAAATAGTAAAATAAAAGGAAAACTGGTTTAACTGAGATGAATAACTAAGACATGCGTCAGCAGTTTTCTCGTCTGAAGACTGACCCAAACATGTAAAATCCAGCGAAAATGACGTGAAACAAAGCAACCTCTCCTTTCAATAGAGAAATGTCAAAACAAGTGCATTGGCTCTTCGTTGTTTCCCGGGGTTTTAACATATAGAAGCTTTAATAATAGTGCGATGGACCAAAACAGCAGGAAAGCTAGATTTTTCGGATACCTGTGCCCACCTTCTCCACCAAATAAGTCACCCTTTAAAGCAACTACTCGCAAAAATATCATCCCACTTTTGTATTACAAATGTAACATTATTAGAAAACAAATATTAAAATAAAAAATGTAAAACTTTGTTGGAAGTTATCCTTAAATTCTGGTCCAAAATGCTTAAGGTTTAGCAAAAATGTATTCCAAAGTACCCAAAAAAGTAAACTGATGAACTAGAGTGGTAACATTGCATACAATGACAGAATAGAGTTAAAAACCCTCTTGGGAATCCATACCATGCTACAGGTGTAGCATGGCATGGTTGGCAAATTTTAGCCCAGCATACCTCCACAATCGTATCTGCTTTACCAAACCTTCTAGGCGCCTCAGTTCATCTGGACTCCTACTTGCACACATCCCAGGCATATGGAAAAACTCGTTTCAGGAGTCAAGGCTTTTCCTACCTCAGTCCTAAAGAGGGGAACTAACTGTTACTGCACATACGAGCCTCCTCCTCACTTCTTGAATTCCTCAAGAAGCTGAAGACCTGGCTGTTCCAGTAGTCCCACTAGTCCCTAGGTTTGGCTAGACTCACACACATGCTAAGAGCAAGGATACCCTCCAGGTGATAGTCCGCTCTACAAATCGTCATATCAAAACAGGGGCACATTACTGCATTTTCCATGTAGTATGCTACATGAATACAAATACATATTACTATTTATTTCATACCGTGGTATCAAACAGAGCTGGCGTGGTTTGATTGAAGTCCCCTGTAGAGAGGATGTAGCCTGGCAGTTTTGGATCTATAGATCCTTTTGGGAAGGGCAATGGCCGAATTGATTATGGTTTGTCTGTTTCTGTAGTGGCTCAGACCAGCAATCAAGCAAAAGAATTGAATGCTACCAAAAGAAAGTTCTCTGGCCAAGATGGTGAACTTGGTTTAATATGGTTCTAATCTTTACTGGGCAAACAAACTTCATCTAGTTATGGTTATGGGAACCCAGAGGTTGTTATATTTTGAGGTGAATTTTAAGAGTACTTGATAAGAGTGCTTGGAGATGGAGTTAGTGGAATTATGGCCTTGCCGAATTATATTCAGTGTACTTCAACAGATTTATTGATGGTCAACAGATGTGGGGTTTTGAAGCTTCGATTGTAAAAAAAAAACAAAAAAATGTTTTTTATGGGGTGTTAATCAACTAAGCCCTCTGCATATATGATGCAAGATGTGTTTTAATGTACTGTTGATCTTTCATTCTCTCTTGCCTGTAACAAACATGAGAAAGTGTATTTTGCTGCCATGGTTTTGCGGCATACCTTTGAGAGGGAAGGTTCTAGCCTTTTAATACTGTGCTACACCTTTTACTTACATCCTAAGTTTATTTTTTAATGTAACAAAATGATTTTGATAAGCAATGATTCAAGATTTTCTATCCAGCTCTTTGTTTTTCTCCAGCAGAAACCCTAAGTGGCACTGGAGTCCACAGCAGTGAGCCCGGTAGCTGAAGAATCCTTGTGCCGCTCATATCCCCAGGCAGCTAGGCCATGACTTGTAGGAGGCAAGACCAGGACTGATTTGCATATTGTTGGAACCTGTCTATAATGGGACACATGGCCAAACAAAAGATAGGCTGGAATGTTATGTTTTGTGATTACCAGCTATTAGGCATGGGTTCAAGCATTTACATCTGTCTTTTGTTTTTTTCTTTTTTTTAGTTTGACCACATTGACTAACCAGAAATATGAAATGTGTGTTCTTGTTATATAAAAATGAAACCCTTTAGAAGCTAAAAATAACATTTCTATTATTAACTCCTTAACCCCTTAACTTCTGCCCGCCCCCCCAACAGTGCTGAGCCATCTTTTGACTATTCGGGATAGTTTCCGCTTCAGGATCCATAACATTTTTTCCACATAAGTTATTCAAAGCAAATTTGCATCCCTTTTGCCAACATCCTGGGAATTCTAAAGGTAACCAAGATTTCTGGATTCCCTTTGACAGGACTGAGGAAATAGCCAAACTATAGCTAAATTTTGAGTTTTGTGGGGAAATAGGAACAAAGCACTGTAGATAAAAGTATATTTTTTCCTAAAATGAATAAACAAACCTATGTTTTTATCACAGTTTTGGCATTTCTCAAAGCCGTACCCCATTTTCCTATTTTTTGTGTTATCATCCTACTTCCAGTTTGTGGTGGAAATTAGTGAGAAGACTAAGGGTGATCCAGAAAAGCTATAGATTTCTGAAAAGTAGACACAATTCTACATTTAGCAAGGAGTCATACATGTAGATTTCTCAATTATTTCCTAAATAGACTAACTGTTGAAATAAAGAAATATTGAAAATGAGAAGGAAAAAAGTCAATTTGTGATTACATTTTCATCTGTTACTTTTTGTCACAATGGCCCTTTTACAAAAACAATCCACCCTTACGTCCTCTAGGCACTTCTGATTGCGGGGATATATAGGATTTGAAGGTTCTCCAAGAACCCAAGGTACCCAAAGGCAAGAGCTGAGCTGCGCCGTCTACTTGTTCTTCATTGTGTACTGAATATAGACCAAATCATATGTGAAATATGTAGAGTGAAAAAAGGGTATCAAGGAAACCTATGTATTTGTGAAATGGGCACAAAAATGGAGTTTAGGAGCAGTAGTTATTTGTACATCTATGAATTTGTGGCTACCCATACTAGCATATGATTTAGAGGGTATTTTCAAAAATGTCTTATTTCGTACATACTGACTTACAATTGGAAGGTACAAATGATGCAAAATCCAATTGGTAATAACAAATGTTCTACTATTCTATGCTCCTCCATGTCTGTTGACAAAAATGGTACCTCACTTGTGTGAGAAGGTCTAGTGCCCGCAACAGGAAACGGACTAAAACACAATATGGATGCATCACGTTTTTCCACTGAAAAGTGACCCTTTTTTTTGCAAAGCAAGTAGCTGTTGATTTTGGCCCTAGCTCAGAGGCACCTGGGTGTCAGAACTGTCTGGGTCTGGTAGGTTTTCCAAGATGGCAGCCTACCCCAAGCCCAACAAGTGCAGCCATTCATCATTTTAAGTGGACGATACTGGGAGTTAGCCACACTCTCCTCTCCAGCTTGGGGGCTGAGATATGCCCCTGAGCACTGACTCAATGAAAGTAAAATGAGCCCATAAGCTCATTTTACTTTCACTTTAGTGTAATGACCTCAGTGCGCCCTGTGCGCTGATTAACATTACACTAAAGGAATAAAAAAGATTCAGGCTGCTCAGGAAGCTCTTTCCGAGCAGCCTGAGTTTAAAATATAATGAAGGATTCCCTCAGGTGCTCTGCACTATATGAGACTTTATATGCCTCCTGGTGTCGGCCAATGGCCAACAGACACACTCGGGAGGTACTGTGGATGTAGGCCATTGGATGACACCCACACTTAAGGGGTTAACGTCTTCTATCTAGGAAAATTTATCACAACACACTTATACCAGTGCAATGTGATTAAATATCCTTTTTTAATTTTGAAAAAAGAGTTAACATTTTAATCTATTCTGCAATTAAATAATTTTGTCTTTCTCTCTTTCTTCTCTCTCTCTCTCTCTCTCTCTCTCTCTCTCTCTCTCTCTCTCTCTCTTTCTCTCTCTCTCTCTCTCTCTTCTCTCTCTCTTTCTTTCTCTCTCCTCAAAATCAACAATGTAGTAACAAGAGAAAGCTGTGATTTGATTTGTTCAGGTGTCTGGTTCTGAAGTCTGAAATGTAGTCACCAAACTACCTGCCCCCTGTCACCCAGTCAACCTCCTGAATTGCAGCTCTCATCTTTACACCGTGTGAGTCATGGCTGCACCCATGTGCTGTGAACACATAAATAATGTGGACGGAGGACTGACTCAGGATAAAAAAATGTCAGTAAATACTGAGTGAAAGGTTAATACACCTACTAAACAGCTCCATTAGAGGAGATGAGTTCAGAGTAACACACAACGGAAGCCAAAATGACATGGATAGGCAACAAGGGATACGTAGGCCCTGATTCTGAAAATGTACTTTAAGTTTACACATTTGAGTATGTTTACTACTTTTTCACTTTACACAAACTGCACTTCTGTAGTGGGCCCAGCACTAAACACGATCAACCACTGGTACTGCAGAACCATCTTATAGAAAATAATGGCGGTAGGGACTTAAAATAAGTTGCCAGGTGTTAGGCAATCAAAATGGGCAACTGGATAGTTCTATGCACCAGCTCATTCATATGTCACTTTCCACTGTATTTGACCTTGAGTTACAGTGAAGCAAAACACATCATTAGTTTTGTGGTAACATTTATATGTCTCTTTTGCTTCCTTAACATTCTGCAGTCACAGACGTGATCAATACTGAGATGAAACATTCAGGGTTGAAGTCTTAAACCACAGATCTGCTTGAAGGCATGAGCTGTTTTCCATCCAAAGTCCATCTCTGCAACACTTATTCTTGTTATGACTGCAGTGCCAAATTGGCCTGTTATTCATGTTTTGCCATTGCAGCATAATGATTTCCAAGCAATACTCCCTCCCTCTGACCCTGCTAAACAAAAAAATTGAATGGCATTTCTTTGTTGCTTACTGTTTCACTCATCAAGATGACTTCAAGTTCATTGCAAGTTTTATGAGGGATGCATTTAAGAGCATATCTTTAGCAATGCCGTACAGCTAGGTAGCAGTAATGCCTGTTTTCAATGACCTGTCAAATATTCAGAAGGGTCTTTCTCCAGGGTCTGCAGATAAATCATACAGTTCTCCTCAGAATAAATGTAACATTCATATTTTGGCCATAAAATGTAATTTATAAATCTGCTGGGTTCTATAGTGATAATTTATTTAGCAATCAAGATGAGAATGAATTTGTGGACATCTATGATGATAGACAGAAGCCCATGTGGAACTCCACCACTATGAGCATACTGATTCAGGTAGGTTCAAGGACGCCCCACCAGGAACAGGATCGTCTGATACTCAGAGTCTTTCTTTTCAGTTGACCCAACCACTCACAGAGACAACAGCAGCATTCAATATGTTTATATTTTTATTTATAGCATTTATATAGTGCTAATGAACCTCATCGGTGTAATTGCACTTTACACTGAAATGATCCAAAGTTAAAAAAAGTTACATTGAGATGAGAATGGGAGTAGAACATCTTAACAGTAAACATTTAACTGAACACTGAAGATTGTGGTAATCTGCCTGTTTATGGAAATCTATAACATCAGCTGTTTCCTGATTGCCATGGGTCTCCTCGTCGGTTAAGTCTATGCTGGCTGGTTGAGAAGATCACCTCTGTATGTTGTCTGTGAAAATTAAACCTTATAAACTACTGTTCTCTCAGAATGTTTACTATGAGAATTGGCGACAAGCCCCAATCATCAGCCACCAGACTATGCTCACAGTGGAGATAAAGGGTCGTTGTGTGGACTGACATTCAGCACTGATTTATTAGCCATATGCTGATGGGGCCAGCGAATATTTAGGTGGGAGTGAAAAGTGTAAACATTATCCTACAAATCTGTGGCAATTTTCCCCTCATTGTTTCAAGCTCCAGTACCGCTTCAGTGGGCACCAATAAGCATGATACTGTCTGTGCCAGGCATAATGATGCACAAGCATACCAACATTCACTGTCTAGGTGTGCACGAGTCACAAGAGTCAAGCGCCAGGTACAGACATGCCTATAGATATTAAATTGGCCAGTGCCCTTTACCTTTGGTACACAGTCTCGGCATCTCTTGCTAAAAGACTGTCCTCATCAACTGATCCAAGCAGTGTCCCTCCAAAACTGAGCAAGTACTTCCCTACTGTAACCCTGCCCTCTGGGATTATTTATTCTCACAAAGAAGGGCGAGCTACCTTCTGGAATCCAGGTGACCTACATCGCCATCTTCTAGCTAATATTCTAAGCACAGTTTATCACTGCATATTCTAGACAATTTTGTGCATTGTAATCTACTATTTGAGTCAACATGGAATACAATCAAACCATCATCCAGCCTCCAAGTTTCTTACTCAATTGCCACTTAAAATATATGTAGTTGCCTCTGGAATTCAGACAAAACCAGAAGAAGGCCTTGTTATTAAGTACTTTGTGCAAAGAAGGACAACATATATTTAAGCCTGTAGCATTATACCAGCAAGTCCATCCTATTCAGGATGCACACAATGAACCCAAAGCAGAGAAGAGAAACTAGATTTGCTAAAGCTGTAAATATTGCTATGGCACATCAAAAGTGATACACACAGCCTCAAAGGCAAAATGAATTAGTTGGGGAGTTTGTGATTGCCCCAGGGAATTGGTAATCAAAGGTCAGTTCAATAAAATGACCAATGAATTACTAAAAGATCATCTCATTGTCCAACGCTACAACAAAAAATGCAGTTGATACCATGGAGTTGCGAAGAACCTAAGACTAAAAGAGGCAATTGAGATTGCAAACAAAAATATTTGAGGAGTCAAGTGCTTGTATGAAAGAAATGAAGGCTAACAAACACAAAAAAGCCTGTAAAGTCACTGTAACTACCCACAGCATTCATGGGGGACAAGTACACTGAGGGATTGTTGAGTATAGGTGATATCGAAGAGCAACAGGGAAGGAAGAGTAGATGCAAAGCAGAATGTATAATCAATAATAAGTGTGTGTGCAGCATATGGGGAATTCTGGTTGACTGTTCACTAGAGTGCAAAAAAAGGTTGTTGGTGTGGATGTGGGAAAGGTCTTCTTTGGAGCTTAAACAACCTAACTTCACTGACTCTCAAGGGGACAACATCAAGGTGTTGAGATACATGTGGTCTGATAGTGATTCATTAGATAATCAGGAGGGAAAGTTTATGTGACTGGTTGGGACCACTGGTACTTGGTTGAAAAATCAAAATGCCCTTCATATCTTTATTAATCCCTTGGGGGTAAAGTATAGCTAATGGAGGAGGAGGACATCAATGTCAAGGAAATAGTGAGTAATTCCTAGGATGTCTTTGATGTAAAGTTAGGTGCCTTAAAAGGTTATGTGCATAAGATCGTATTGAAATAAAGAGCTTAACCTGCTAGGCATCGTCCAGGTAGGATACCAGTTACTGTCAGTGAGGAGGTGAAACAAATTCTAGAGGATATGGTGAAGAATTGTGCAGTAGAGGCAGTGGAGTCAACACAGTGGGTGTTTCCTGTGGTCATACTCAACAACTTGGATGGGAAGTTAAGGGACTTCATTGACTTTTGTCTTCCCCAATGAAAACATTGTGAGTGACAGTTTTCCTCTGCCTAACATCAGCAAGATGTTTTTGATGTTGAAGGGAGGTAAATATGTTTCAAAGCTGGACTTTCACAGCGCCTACCATTAAATTAAGTTGCACCGAGAATCCAAGCGCTTCACAGTTTTTGTGACAATCAAGGCAGTCTATCAATTCAACCGCCTCAATTTTAGTCTTGTTTTAGTTTCTCCTGGGGGTGATGGGCAGGAAAAAAGATATTACACTGTCCGCCCTAAATAGGGTGAAATGCCATTCCCATGATGTCCCCTTCTCTATTGGGCCATCAGAGGAAGTCTTCTGTTGATGGAGCCAATGTGGGCTGCATGGATGGTAAGCTTAAGGTCCACCTGTCTTTAATTGAAGTGGGCGGAGCGAAGGGTTTGGCTCACAAGGTACTTTGCTGAGTTTGCAAAAGAGTACCCTGAGCACCAAACTCCAAATATTGTCCAAAGTTTTACAGTTGCATAAGCACGTCTTTAACCCTCAGATGAAACAGACATTTTCAGGTTCAGTTATAGACTGCTTAATGTAATGACTTGTGACTCTGGTCAGACTCAATTCTGTGAGTTGTCCTCCAGACTGATCCGAGTAAGATACAGCTTGTTGTCTTCATCTTGGTGAGGGCTGGCCTATTCCTATCCTTGTTGGGCCGCCCAGCAGCTATTTTTTTAGGTTAGGGAACACCATTAGGGAGTTATCTTTGTTCTAGGCCTGCTCCTACCCTCCGAGAGCTCAGTAACTTCTAAAGTCTTGGTCGAGGGTTGTCTGAGCTGCCACTGCAGATCTTCTTCCACAACCTAAATAAGTACAAGGAACACAGTTTTGGGTGGGGCAGTTGTTGGGTTGGGGGTGGGGAGACCAGTTCTTTTCTGTTTCAGGTGGGCCTTCGGCATTTCAAATGCATGTGCCATCCTTGAAACCCATAATTCTAGCAAATAAGGGCAGGGCACCTTATTGAGGGGTTTCTCACACTGAACAGTACTAACAAAACATTACAAAGTATTTTTCAAAGTGCTTGTGACCCCCTTGGGGCATCTTAGCACTGAATAGCCTAAGTTTATTCGTACACTGTGGTTTCTAAACATCTCTCAGGGTAGAAAACATGAGAAAGTCACAGATGGCCTGTAAAGGAGAACAGCTGTGGAGACATGCAACAAGGTTAAGTTATCTCTTACCAACGATCCTTGGCAGCCACACTGGTTATGCTCAGTCCTTTGTTTGCTATTAGAGCTCAGGTTGCCACTATGCATGTGTGGAATTCCCCAGCCCTACCACGTGGACAATGGCATATGGGGGGTTGTAAAATGGAGGTAACGTCTACCTTGTGTACAGTCCCTCTGTCATCTTAGAGGACAGCATAATCATAAAACACACACATTTAGCCAAGAAAAACACACTCACAGCCTGCACCACACACATGCCACGTATCATGACCCAAAGCAGAATTTTTACAAATGGGTCATTATGCCCTCTACCGGAGGACCGGGAAATTACACATTGTTCATTCATTTTGAAAGACACAGGGGAGAGGGCATATTTTTCAGCGGTTACTTTCAGGGGCAGCTCCTTCGCTATGGGCCAAGAGCCAGGAGATGAAAAATAAAACTATAGTTGCACTGTTGTTTTATTTTTCACCCGTGGGCTCAGCCAGCTGTACAGGGAGGGGTGGTCTGGGCTATGAAAGGTGAGAGTGGGAGGAGGAGAGAGAGCATCTAAGTGCGCATGTGCGTTTGGCCTGCCGTCTCAGGCTGGCCAAACACACATGCACACTTAGGTTTCTCCAGCCTGGCTGTGTTTGACAGTCGGGCTGGAGAAACTGCACAGACCCCAAGGCTGTGTCTGAGTGGCAGGCACTATGTTTAGCATGAAAGCAGTGCCAGGATTGCTGGGGAGCCTGTGCTGGTGTCCCAGTGAATGGTGGTACACTACATCGAGGGAAGAAGAGCAACAAGACACAAGACGGCGGTAAGGTAAGTTTATTTGTTTTATTTTTTTATTTCCCCCTCTGTCCCCGCCCTCTCCCCCTACCCTTCCCCTTGAGATTTGCGGCTGCTGGCTACTTTTACCGCTACACTTCTTCAGGGCTCACTGCCAGCCCCATTCAGTTTTCTTTTCTATTAGCAAATGCTCCTTGCGCCATCATTTATTTTTTCTTTCCTCCACTAACTTTTCTGCATATGATACATAGATCATATATCATCTCAGCCGAGTTGAGTAATGTTAGCTCTTAGATGCCTAAGCAGGTATGTAAACAGATGTATATGAAAACAGAATCATTATCATTAGTTCACATTTCCTTGGATGCACATGCACCTTGCTGGTCTGGGTGCCTCTCCACTGATAGATGATTATCACTAGCCTGCTCTTAATGAAGGGGAAAATGAACCCTGTTTTTTTTCTGTAATTGATTATCATCAGTTTCATTTCTTTTCTGTCTTAAAAAAAATTCTCTACCTTAATGGATCTCATTTTATCCATTTTAGAAGGAAGAGGGGTGGAGGTCTCCTTGCCAGGAATTAAACCCATGGCCTGCAGGCCTCATCCAAATCTCTGCAGTAGACTCTCAATCCAGGAAGTTATATTTTTGTGGTATTACTCGTTACTTCTTGACTTTCCACTCTCGATCAGTGTTCTTCACAATCCACCATCTTCCCTCCTTTTCATAACTGGTATGTATGCAAAATCATCTACAATTCTTCTGACAGCATCGCCTCATTCTTTCGATGCAAGCTGCTGGCGATGGCTTGTAATGCCTTAACACAGAGGTAGCCCTGATCTCACTTACCTTGCTGACATCAGCATCGCCTCTTCAACGATATTATTTCTGCCCTTGCTTCACCAATCCCGATTTCATAAACTGAATTTGCCTCTCTTATGCAAAAAAAAAGAATGATCTCTTGTAATCTTCATCATTCATTGGCACTATTGTGCCTGGTTGACTTTCCCATGGGTTCGACAATTCTCTGTGCTTAGCATTAATGTTCGCTGGCTAAACCCTTTTGCGTGATAACTGCAAAATGCCTTGCGTAAAGGTGCTCAATAAATCAATAAAACACGAAATAAAACTCCCTAGTGCAACATAATGTTGGCATGTGTGAGATACTCCTTTAATTTAATAACAAAAGCAATAACATGAAAAGCCCCAGGCGACTGAAAATGAAAACATAAACTACTGAGAAATATACAGCTTGTACCAACATGCATGCTTTATGTATAGCGCATTAATGTAATTTTGCTATAGCATGAAGAGAAGGAGCAATAATGAAATAGGTCATAAGGCAATATTTAGAGATATTTGTATTTGCATATTAGAACTTGGAAGGTGGGGAATTTATATCTCTAGATTAGATGAATGGTGACTGTTCTGATTACTTTACCCTACAATTAAAGAAAGAGATTACTTGATTACCTTATTCAGCCTTCGAGTACTGGATGAGATTATTCTGATTACAACACTAGGATTTGAGACTTTAGTTATGACACTTCACCCTTTATGAAATTATAGAAGGTGAATACAATGATTGCTATCAACTAAATTAGATGACTGTAGAAAGGTAATTCAATTAGTTATCTACAGTTTATTCTGATTAGGTAATCTGCAATTAATCAGAGAATGAGACTATGAATTACTTTACCCTGCATTAGGTTACGGAAAGAGATTACTCTAAATGGTTTACCTTTTACTGGATAAACAACACATTTCTTTGAAAGTTTCGCTGTCCATGAGAAAATTGGAGTACTAAGAGTGCCATTTAAGACAATAGAGTGGCAGAGGGCTATAAACACTAGTATACAACTACCACCATAAACATGATAAAACTATAATCTACTATAAACACTTGCATAGGTCCACCACCATCAACATTACAATGCCTTAATACACCGCTTCTGCTTCTCTCTCTGCCTCTTCTCAGGTTATGTGGAGTTGTGCAGGGAGGGAGAGAGACTTAGGGTGTAATCAAGAGAAAAGATTAGAGGATTCCTCTTCCCTCCAATGGTGATCAATGACCCATGACAATGGTGGGTTGTATTCCTAATCATATATTACAGTAAAGTGAGGGAGCCTGATTTCCTCAACTTTTGTATGTTGGGGAGGGGACCAAACAGAGCATTTTAAGGGACAAGTTTGACATAAATTTCTTATAAATGGGCTCTGAAAAGTTACTCATGAAATATTCCAGCACTTCCATAGTCATTCAAGCAAGCCTTGCCTTGTCCACCAACCAGTACTTAAGTTGAGCCAGTGGTTACCGGCGAGGGGAATCAGCACTTATTTTTGAGGGCCAGTTCTTATTTTTCTTCATCAGGCAATTATTGTGAGCAAAACATATATGGGAAAAATGGAGCAAAGAAAGACAGAAAAATGTTACAAAGGGAGAAAGCTGCAAAAGTGAGATGAAGGGGCAGGGTGTGACTGTGACTGGATAGTAAAGAGGCCAGAGGTGGCTTTACGATTACGCTACCTCAGTATTCTGCACAGCATCTGCATGTTTCGGAGGAGAGCTTTGGGCACTGGCACAATTTTATTTACAAATTAACCACTGCCACCAATATTGCAGGTTTGTCTGTCCCTGCATTATTCAGCATACTTTCATCAGAATAATGTATAAAAAGCCTTTTCTTTTTGGGAAAATAAACCCATTTTTCCCAAACACAATTAGAATTTTCATGGAAAACACAATTTATGCTTTGAAATACAAGTTTTTTATGAGTAGGTTGTACGCAGCACCACCATCAGGTGCGCAGCGCCCTTTGGGCTAAAGGGGCTTTAGTCCCTTCCCCGTCATGTTCGTAGCAGGGCCGGCTCCTGCATTAGGGCGGAAGAGCGTCACCCCCTGCCATCAGCAGCAGCTGCAAAACCTTTAAAAGAAATGGATAATAAAACGTAGTTGATTATCCTGTTCTTTTAAAGGGGCGGGGCCACGGGGGTGAAAAGCAGCGGGGTGGAGTGCTCAGCACTCCCCCTCACTGTGGATGTATGTTTGGCGAACCGTCTTGGACCGGACAAACACACATGCGCAGCAGGCTCTCTCAAGACCGGCAGCACAGTTGCTGGGCGTGAGAGAGCCTGCACAGGCTCCCAGGCTGCCTTGGAGCGCCCTGCCTGGGCACTCACAGCCGATGCAGCATCAGGATTGGCTGCAGGCTGGAAGCCTGTACCTGCAGCAGCGATGAGGGACAGAGGAGCGGCGTGCGGTGGAGGTGAGTGTTTTTCTTTTTTTTAATGTAATTTTTATTTACACCCCTCCCCACGTGCGCGTTGCCCTGCCCCTTCTCGTTATTGCCAGCCGCGACTGGTTCGTAGTCCAGACTGCAGCTCCTCGGTGCTTGCCTGAGGGAGTGCCAGGGCAAAGCACTGTTCAAGGAAACAATTTATTTTCTTTAGAAAGACATACTCAGCTTCTGTGCTGCTGGAAAGTGTCTTCAAAGAAGGAGCAGAGGTCACCAGTGATTCTAAATATGCTGTCATAGACCTCATGGTGGTACTCTCCTTCTGCAAGATCATGTGCTTTAGCATTCCTCATTGTTTTACAGGCGATACAATGATTGTCCATTAACACTGTGATGACCGAGGCAGCCTCTGCAATTGAAAGATTATCCTTGCCCTGTTCCCAACCAACCTTAGCCTGAATGCATCCAAACAGAAGAGACGCAAATTATATTGTATGTCATTTATTTATATAGCACTTCCTACACATGACAAGGGGTAGAAGGCGCTATATGAATGAATAAAAAGGGGAGAACATTTTTAAAATTTTTTGAATGGTGTTGCATTGAAATCATTCAGTGTGCATCAAGCAGTCCAGATTTTTTTTTTTACTAGTAACATTTTGCATTTCGGGGGTGGGGAAGCTGAGGGCTATGAATTGAGGTGCTTGTGGTTTTGCATCTAAAAATTCCAATACTGAATGAAAGAGGCAGAGCAGAAATGTGCCATATTTACAAAGCTATGGCACGTTTCTGCTGTCTCCTATCACTGGAGCACTTGATTGAGACTGCCTGGCACCAACACAGGTATCCTTGCGCCATGGTGCAGGGGGCCTGCTTTAAGTACAGGACTGTGTTTTTGCAGGAAGGGATACCTTCCTGTACAGAAACAATCCTTAAATGCATTTTCCTCTTTGTGTGTGTGCCGCAGAATGCAGAACATATACAAAGAGAAAGTACGAAGGACAAATTAAGGTATTTCTCCTCGTTAAGCTTAGCTCAGGGAGGTGCAACATTTTGGCGCAATCCTGGTTTGCAGACCTTTGTAAATCTGGGATTGTGTCAAAAGCCATGAGTGGATGTGTGGAAAAGCCCATAACCCACCCATGGATTGTGTTACTTTTCTTTCACTAAACCATACACAGTGCCCAAGGTGTCTGCATGGCTTACTGCTAAATGACTTGGGTCGCCTTGCTACAAATTGCCTCTCGCAAGGGCAACACAATTTCTTAGTAAATCTGGTCGTAAGAGTGTGCACAGTGATATTGGCAAATAGAGGTCTGGACAACAGTTACTTTGTTTAAGTAACAGATGGTAGGTGGCATCAGCACTTATGAGTGGGGACAGTGGATTTTAAAAGATAGTTCCTCACTCAGTCTCTGATTAAAATGCTCCTGGCTGCCTACTCTACCCCAGAAGGAAGGCCACCCATGGCTATCAGGCAGTGTTTGCATCAGGATGATGGCTTGACAATAATGTAATATTGCACAGTTACTTTAACAGTCCTGCATTTTACTCTAACAGGCAGTACACAAGCAGCGGAGAAGAGCCGCCCGTCATTGTGCACCTCTACTTCTTGACTGCTATGTTGCTCAGTTTGGGTAGAGCGGCATGTGTGCACCACATTAGGGACACATGTGGTGTGCAATATTCCATTGTGCCTTGTCACAGGCTGCTGGGTGCTGTCCTCTCGCAGTCCACCTCACAAAACACGGGGTGTACCTCTAACCCTGGTTATTCAGTAGCTGAACATGTAACAGACTGACAGAGAGGATCAGCATATCACTGTGCATGATGCAAGGTTGCCTGAATTGCCACTAGGCTGCCAAAAGGATGCCAGCAGAGGGGAAAAGGCAGGGATGCATCGTATTGACTTAAGTATGGCACATTCTTGCCCTTTCCCTTTCACACAGTGCAGCACAGCAAGCCTACTTGCTGTGCTGCAATGTGTGACAATCTCGTAAATATGCCCCCAAGTGTCTGAGTGGAAATTATTAGTAAAGCCAGTAGATCTGGCTTAATGTGTCCATGCGTGAACATACAGTCTCTCATGAATGTTGTTTGCGTGTGTTAGTACATTAAATGCAGACATATTGGCAATGTGTGCTCTTATACTGGCTCTGAGAATGTCTCTTCCCATATTGTGTGAACTGGTAGCCCCACTATTGCCGCTTGATGTACTAGCTCCAGCCATCCCCCCGAAGTTCGGGTCTAGTTGCGTCCCTGACCTCCATGTACCACCATCTCATGCAGTAGATGCCCACAATATGACATAAATGTCCTCTTTATGCAACTACCAGCATTATGCCATTACTGGCAACTGCTAGGGTTGGTTACCATCTTGTCAGAAGTGCCCACCCATGAAACCACATGAATTAACACTGTTATGCCATATAACACTATTATACTGTAAATGATAAAACATGACCAAACAGGCCAGGAATTAGGAGCATTATTCCACGGCAAATTATACTACAAGAAGGCACCATCAAGCCATAAATGCCTCAAATATGACACGAATTACCACTTATTTGCCACTACAAGCAATTTCCCTAGGGTCGGTAACACCATGTCATGGATGATCAAAACAAGCCAGGGACTACCATCATTATGTTACCGCCCTCATTGTCTAATGGGTAGGTACTATCATGCGTTCCATGGATGCCCACAATAAGCCAACTATTCCAACCAATCTGTGGAACAGCATTTCAACAGAAGGTTGCACAATTATGCCATGGATAGATGCCCCATATAATAAGAAACTTCCCCATTATTTCATGGCCTGCATTTTGAAAAGGGTGGGCATCATCATGCAATGGTTGGCCATCAATATACATAGGTCAGGAATGGGCAACATCATGCCACGGTTGAATGCCCTAAATATGCCACAACTTTCCACTAAGATGCCGGGTCCAACATAGCACAGGGTTTGGGAACCATCATGCTAAGGATGCCCACAACATGCCAAGAATTGCCATCATTATATCGGAACTAGCACTTTTAACATGAGCAGATATCATCACCACATGGGGGCCACAATATACCATGAATTACTACTATTACACCAAGATCACATTATACAAGTGGTGGGCACGATCGTGGCATTGTCACCCAAAGCAAGCCAATAATGACCACAATTATGCCAGGACAAGCATTATACCATGGAGGAACATCATGACATAATACGGTTTGAATGACATGGTGATTAGCTGTGTTGCAGGCCATTTACTGTCACCCACATTGAGTGTGAAGCAGAGTCTACCATTGTATTAGGAGTGCTGACGTTCCTCATTCTGCAGGAGAGCTGGGGCTACAATTTCAGGAAACAGCAGCTTTCTAAAAAAGTGCATATGCCCTTGTGCTTTAAAAATCATAAACTGTACATAAGTAATGGGCCAAGCATGGACCGCTGGTCTATCCAAATGCACAATTTATATTTTTCCTGTCACTCCAAGGGTATGGAGAGCTGTATGGCACTACGTCTGTGCTAAACGTAGACTACGGGTCTATCACGAATACACAATTTATATTTTTCCTGTCACTCCAAGTGTATGGAGACATGTGTGGGCCTGTTTCTGTGCCTGACAACCTACATCCTAGAAGCCGGATGGAAAAATGAAAGGATGTGAAATGTAGAACTTTAGGAAATATTATATGAAAAAAGCAGGTCACATAAATATTTTTTTCTGAATTGCCTGTGCCACCAGTAGAGTGTTAGGTTGCCTTTTTTTCTCACTCTTTTTTTACAGTATGTTTTCTGGCTTACTTATGGTCACAGTTAAAGGTATTGGTATGTTTCAATAAGTGATTGATGTAGTAAAACCTTTAGTAGAGTCCCTCTGTCACAAAGGTTGTCAGAATGTGACAGTTTATATTTTATTTTAATCATAGTTTTAAATGTTGGTTAAACATAGAAAGCTGCACTGACATGCATTTCGATTGTGTACTTGCTTGTATTTCAGAGTTCGACTTAGGTGGCATTTGAATTAACTTACATGTTATAGGGAAAGCATTAATGTTCTAATGTAATTTAGACTCTTGATTAATGGTACTTATAAAAATGATATTGAATTTTTAAAGATTAGTAAACAATTAATGAGTTTAAAAATCTGTGCAAAGTAAAGAAATGCAGTTCTTTGTTGTACCTAATGTTGTACCTAATGACATGCAGTAACAATGATTCTCCCACATGAAATGTATTATTCATATTAATGAAATATTATTAATGCTAAATTTATAAGTTTGCAGATAACATGTTTTACTAAAGCATATTAATTAAATGCATTGTTATAATTCTCTTGTGTTAGCATGAGTGAGATCTGTTGAAGCTTGTAATTTATGACCCTGCTAGAAATGCTGATTTATTTCGTGACATGAACTTTCTTTTAGGTTATGTTCTCATAAGAAGTTTAGCTAGTTGGTAATAGACTCTACTGTTTAAGCATAGAGAGAATATAGGGTAGTGTCCTTGATGGAAGAGCAGTGGGAAACATTGACTGGTATTATATACAATTGTTTCAAACGTGTGGTCACACAGATGGGAGATGTTCTCATGACAGACCTGGGAAAGATTTGGACTGTTACAACTTGGAGTCTGGTGGTCAACCACGATTGGTTGATTCCCCTTCAATGTGACATGAATTGATGTCTTTGAGAATCCGAATGCTTTGTAAATTCTAAACTATAAATGGTCATTTGAACAGTAAAGCAGTCACAAGCAGTTCTGAGCAGACCGTTGCTGTTGTGATACTTGCTGATCCTGACGCTTTGCTAGTGAAGATTCCCTGAATGCTGTTCCTTTGGAGAGGTATCTTTCTCTCTGCCATTCCCCTTTGTAATGCCCTTTTAGATTTAGAAACCCTTTTATTTTCCCCTCTCAGAACACTCTTGACCAAGGTTCTGCGATGCTGACGCTTTCCCTTTTTATTTTATTTTGCCTAACTAAGTTAATGACCTGTATTCTGAGATAAAAATATTTTCAAATAGTGCTCTAAAATGAACTGTTTGGCCCAATTTTTTCAAGATGCTTGAGAGAAAGAGTGCAAGAACCTCCCCCGCACCTTGAACTCCCCTGAAAGAAACTGGTCGTGTTTGCTACATTCGCAGTTATGCTGCAAATTGGGGAGGGTATTTATGCTCTACTACTTCAAAGATCACCAGCCTCACTGGGTATCACTCATCAATAAACTCATACTTGCCCACACTCAGTGGGCATGAATGCAAGAAGTAATTTTGTTTTCACAAGTTTTCAAAGTGTGGTCACAACCCTGATGCATAGTGTTTTATTGTAACGGCTCAAGGCAAAGCAAGGAGCTGTCTTAAAAACACACAAACACACAGACAGCTTTAGAGATGTTTATCTTTGAACAGTGGCGTTTATGTCAAGGATACTGGCAATGGAAAAGATGGTACCCTGGGCCTCTGAAAAACCTGCATGTTTTTGGGAGGGTTGCTATGCCCCTTTTATTTTGTCAGTATAGATCACCTCAGATAAAATAAGTGATCAACATTCATCAGTGTGCTTCTATTCTGCCTCATAATCCCTACTCTGTGTAAACAGTCATCACTTGTGACTTAGCATGAACTATTAAAAATTAAATACAAAATAATAAATAAAAGGTAGAAGCAACGGGTTTCCCTGCCTTCTTCACAATGTACCTGAAACTACTGCCCATGTAATGTGTGACTTATGGTATGTCGGAACTCTGAATTCCAAATACTGCTTGGCACCTGTTGTGAAGCTAGCTGGCCACACCAAACTGGACATGAGACAAAATCAAGTTTTTTTCCTGTATATCTCATGGGATTACCTTGTTTTCTTATGCAGATGACATCCAAATAGTGGTATCCTTACCCTCCCGGATAACTTCAAGGTCAAACCTTTTAACATCTGTCTTGCCCAAGTGGCATCTTGGGTAATGCAAACTCATTAAAATTAAATGGAGACAAGACGGAGGTTCTAGTGGTGGGAATCCATCCCCACCTTTGGTGTCCTCATCTGTGGTCAAATAGCTTGGGCAGTACCTCCTCGCCGGTGCATGCGGTAAAGAGCCTGGGGGTTTTGAATGATGACAAATTGACAATGGATTACCAAATTAACAAAGTAGCCACCACCTGTTTTGGCTTCCTTAAGTGGCTAAAGAAAATCCCTATCTACCTTCCAGTCTCTGTTCAAAGAACGGTAGTCCAGGGTCTGGTAATTTTTCAGACTGGACTACGGCTATGGCATTTATCTGGGTGCTGCAAATTTTTTACTCAAACAGCTTCAGATCATACAGAATGTGGCTGCAAGGCATCTTCTTCATCCACTTAGACTTACTTCCTCAGCGAGTCTGTTATACACTGTTCACTGGCTGCCAGTTGAATGTCGGGTTTATTTCAAAGCACTATTCTTTATGCATAAGTGCCTTTTTAATTCAAGACCCATGTACTAGAAATCTTTGGTTTCCTGGTACACTACTGGCCGCTCACCCCGTTTCAGCTCTCAGAATTTGGCCAAGGTCCACAGAATTAGGAGAGCTCATCAAGTGTGTCGGGCTTTTGCATTTCTGGGACCAAAATTGTGGAACACTTTACTTCTTTCATTGAGAACCTGCAAATCACTCACAGCTTTTTGAAAAGTGCTTAAAACGTGGCTGTTTCCACCTCTCCCTCTTCAATCGCTTCTTGTGCTTCTGGTTAGTGGCGGGTCTAGTAAGGAGATCAACACTGGGAATCCTTCATTGGTAGCCATGCGCTTTATTAATCTCGCAAATAATAAATAATAATATATAACCCCCACCATGCAACATAAATTAGTTTCACTACTTCCCCATGTAGAAAGATAACTGTGTTGCTGTTATCACTTTATTACCACCAAAAGTTGAAGTGGGCAGATTTATTAGGAACGAAATTCCCAATCATTGTTTTATTTTTAAAAAAATCTCCTAACTTTTGTTATATAAAAATAAAAAAAACGCTCTTTACCAGTTGATGCTGGTTATTCTTGCAAGTAAAGGAAGGGTCTCCTATAAGATGAAGCCAAGGGAGGGGCAGGGAGGAAAGAAGAAACAGACCTTCTCTCCGGGTGCTGCCCACCACCTGGAAGAAATGTCAATGTGAAGTTGGTTAATCATCAAATCTAAATGCTGCTTGGGAGCCAGTACATGGCTTTAATCGATAGAGTGATTCTTCTTGAGAGTTTATTTAAGGGTGTTACCTGCTGAGTTCTGCAATGTGTCACTCTAATAGAAATCATAAAAAACGGTTTGCTCTTCGTACCGTCTGATCGCATATTACTAAATATATATATATATATTGAAAGCACATACTTTATCTTAAACAGCAAATCCCTTTGCACACTTATCGGCATTGCCACATCCTATCCTATACTATGTCTAACACAATCTAAAATAATGACTTGCACATTAACAGTGCTTTTAGTCATAGGCTGTGACTTCATAGAAGTACAAATACACCAGTCACTATTCTCCAGTGCACAAACCAGGACTCAGTTCTGTGACTGCCTGCTTACATACAAAGACATCTGCAGCGATTGCATTACCCAACTGAGCCGTCAATATGAAAAAGTGTGCATTTCTTACTGATTGCATTAACTTGCATGTATTTTTCCTACAAGATGCGTACTTTATATTTACATGTATTTACCTGAATATGAAAAGCCAACAAGATAGATGCACAATATTTTGCTATTTTTTACCATGTCTCTGGCCCCGCCCACACAGTCAGTGACCCCGCCCTCACTGCACTGCGCTTTAACCATGGATAACCACAGTACTGAAAGCTGATTTTAATAATTTGCTTCAGTTGATTTTATGTACATGTAATCTCCAAAACGTGCTAAGAATGATTAAAAGTCGTTCACAAGTTTGTCTAAAATGCATCAATTTGTAGTGTTCCTCATCCATGCTGGAAAAGGGGGTAGATTAATTTTACTTATGAATGTTCTTTGGTGTTAGGAGGAACTTATCAAACCGAGGCCCTAATTTAAGAGGCACTAGCGCCACTTTAGTGCCGCTTTCGCGTCATTTTTTTACACTAAGGCAGCGCTAAGTTGGTCTTTTCCCCACGCCATATTCACAAAGTGGTGCAATGCATGCAGTGCGCCACTTTGAAACCTTTTGCGCTACATCATACATGCATCATGCATAATGTATACATGCACCATGCATAATGGGGTTCCCCATCAGGGGGGCCAAAAAAATGGCGCAAAGAAATCTAAGAGATTTCTTTGCGTCATTTTTTTGGCACTTTTAACCCCATTTCAGAGCGGACTTTAAAAGGGGGCACACTATTGTTTACAATGGGCCCCTATGTACTGTTCAGGGCACTAACCCTGCGCCATGGTGCACCGTATCTTAGAAATATTAGATACAGCGAACACATGCTGACGGTAACGGGGCACAAGGAAAGTGGCACTAGACTGGGTGCAGCACCACCTTCCTTAAAATCTGACCCTGACTATTTTAAATGAACCGCACAGATCGACTTTTGGTTAAAAGACGCTATTGATTCATATTGTTGGTAATAACAAAACATGAAACTTTTCACTATAAACTGGAGAAAGCGAGCTTTCTGTTGTGCTGCCTGGTTTAAGTGCCCTTCGTCCCTCCTCAACCTGAGTCAAACAGCCTGGAGAGCTAAAAGGAAATGACGTCAAAACTAGCAAATGCTCCTGGCCAGACACAAACTGATGTGGATACCATACTGCCAGAATCTTGTATCTGGTACACCTGTGGGAGCATGAGTCACACTAATGTTAGCACAATTACTACACAAAGGCCAGAAATGCAGCATGAGCATTCCTGCAACGCGTGGCTGAAATATTTATGTGTTGTGATGGCCTCATGTCTCCAAGGGTTCTGTGTTTTCATGTTGGGCTTTATCCCAGCATATGCTGAAGGAAATGAACTCAGTTTCAGAGTCCAGGGATGCCATGAACAGAACATCCAATAGTTTAACTGAGCTGTTCAGGACAATGTCTCCAAACCCACACATGCTGTGACTTTGGAGCCAGACCATCTGGTTTGGCAGAAGCCAAATTACCATAAACCTAGTTTACCATGGACTATTAAGTTTGCAAACTGTGGTAAATAAATCATAACAGGCAAAGCGCCAAAGTTGGACACAAGACTTGGATCTGCTGCATCAGCATCTACACCCACTGTAAATATATTTAATAAGGAGTCCTACAGAATAAGACTTACCAGGTCAGAAGGATGAGTGGAGCCATAATTTATCTTCTAACTCATTTATGTTCTGGTTAGGAAACGAATCTAAAGTTCATTGTCAACTGTTGTTGTACTACACTGGTGGAAAACAACGGCCTCTTCTGCCCCAGAAACTTGACCTGTTCCATATGCCCCAACCAAGATGGCAACATGGGGATCTCAGTTTCCACTATGTTGGACGGGGCACCATCGAAAGTCTTGCAGACTTTTGGGGGCAGATTTAAGAAAAGTGGTGCTAGACCCAGTGCAGCGCCACTTTCCTTGTGCCCCTTAGCAGCCCCCTACCGCCACCATGTGTGCGCAGTATTTAAAATACGGTGCACCATGGCGCAGCGTAGGGGGCAATAGCGTAAACATTTTGAGGCTATTGATGTACTGTTTAGGGCTCAGTGCCAAAATGTTGGCGCGAACCCTGAACAGTACATAGGGGCCCATTGTAACCAATAGTGTGCCCCCTTTTAAAGCCTGCTCTAAGCAGGCGTTACAAATGCCGAAAAAAATGGCGCAAAGAAATATTTTAGATTTCTTTGTGCCATTATTTCACCCCCCCTTCCCCCTCCCCCAGTGTGGGAATGCCCCTCATGCATACATTAAGCGTGGCGCAGCCATAATGTAGCACAAGGGGTCGCAAAGTGGCGCAATGCATGCATTGCGCCACTTTGTAAATCTGGCGCAGTGATTTTGGCCTCGTTGAGCCACATAAGCATTAAAAAAAGGACGCTAATGTGGCACAAGGAGGTGCTGGGGGCACCTAAATCTGGGCCTTGGTGCATTGTGTTAACTCACGCCTCCTCTTTATCACAGAGTTAAAGCAGGGTTCGCCAAGGTGGGACAGACAAGCATGTGAGGGATCAGCAAGTGGGGGTTATGCAGACTGGCCACACAGGTCCAATTGCCACTTGTGAATGTAGAGCGGGAGCAGGCACGGCCGGAGTCAGTAGAGACGGTCTTGGTTCTGTTAGAGAAGGGACAGGAAGAAGAACTAAGAGAGTGGAGAACAGTGGAGAAGGGGCGGGGAGATTAAAGGGTAGGTGAAGGCAGTGTACACTCCCAGGAATAGTCTGTGCTACATTCACTGCCCTACCCTCCTCCTTCCTGCCTTGCCTACTACAGCATCACAAAATGGTGTACTGGCGTTGAAGGGGTATATGCTTAACTGTAGACATCCTAAACCTGAGGGTGGCTAATCCCATCAATAACTGCTTTACTTCCGCATAAGGGAGTCAATCAAAACCAATTTATAAAGCAGATAGCTGCCAAAGGTGGTCTCCCATTGCTCAGCAGAATATGTATGTCACAGAAAGACCACAAAAGGTCCTTGCGCGGAGTTCTGCGCCTGGGATTTCTGACACTTTGAGGACAGTGCAGTTCTAAAGATCCCCTTTGTCGCTTTCTCCAAGGGTCAGATGTTCCGAATTTGTTAGCGTTACACTAACTTGTGTTGTATGACACAAGGCTTATTTTATATGATGTTTGCACTCTTCTCTCTGGACAGGATTATTGGATAATCCAAGACTTTTGAATCCTTTTACAAGGCAAAATATCTTTACCATAGTTGCTTGAAGTAGGGTGTGCATCATCTGCTTTTCCGTAATTACGCAGAATTTCGGGAAAATTAGGTAATGTTACGCCTAGTTCCACAAATTGCAAATCTGGCCTTTAGCGCTATAATTTCAGTGTGGCCTTCTGTCTATTCGGGATGAGACGATACTTTTTGCGTTAAAAGAATAGCTGCAAAAACACAAGTACTGTGAACAACAGCCTCTCATATTCTGATCGTTTGTGTTGTTCCTGCGCCCCCAGGTGTAATTTTGCTGTGAATGTGGAGTAATAACACAGTGTGGCGTAATGGCATGATTTCGGCAATTTTGCATAACAAGCGTAACGTAACGAAAATTTCATGAAATTACACGAAGTATGCTGCCATAATTCAAATTTTGCCCAGGCCTAGTTTAAAGTGACCGACTGGTGTTGCATCTGGATTCGCCGGCTGCATGAAGTTAAACCCACGTTTAGAAGTTACAGTCCACGTAGCTGCAAACTCTTAGTGACGTGTATTTTAAAACCCTAGCTAGATACATGCGTGCTCGCGCACACACAGCAGAAAATTAGAAAATGACAAAGTGTATCGTTTTGTACCACTTATTTGGTCCCAAGTTATTTTAAGACTACAATGGCTATTGAACTTCGTTGAAAATATTTTGTCAGAAATTATCCATTCTGAAAAAGTAATTGTGAAGCAAACTCGAAGGAAAAAAGGTTCAAAAAGTGTAAATCCCACCTTTGATGCACACCCAAAGTTTACTAAGAGCCCCACACCTAATTTGTCAAAATTAAAAAATATATATTTTTAAACAGTGGATACTGACTAATAATCTTAATTCATTTTCAACACGGCATCTTTATACAAGAATATGAGAAAGTACACGCAGAACAAATAATTTTCAACCAGAAGGGGGAACAGCTATGATAGAAAAACTTAAAGGGTGACCAGGTAGACCAAGAGAAAAACACAACAAATGTTACCTTATAATCTATTCTTGAGTAATAATATTCATTGAGCTGAAATATTACTTCTACAGATCTGCGAGTATTGCATGCGGCATATGTTTACCACCTATTCTCACTCAGCATTACAAGGCTGAAGAGTAGAGGTTATTTTTAAATATCTTTATCCCACCAGGAAATGCACTAAGCCCTTAATACTCATTGGCTGAGGGAGTCAAGCACACGCTGTGAGCCTGTAAACACACCTCCCTCTCTGTTTCCTGGGAGACAACCTGGGAGACAACCTGGGAGAGTGGAAGGGAGATGGGGCAGGAGGGGGAAAAATGAAGGAATATATAATAATGAAAAATACATACAGTTCCTTGCCCAGTGGGCTTTGAAAAACAGCTAAGGAAAGACCCACCATTGTTTTTATGATTAAGGTAAGGGTACAGAAGGTGTGAAAAAGTGCATCAACATTCTCCATTTTAGCTTAAACCTCTTCATTTAGTTCAAAAAATAAATGGTGGTGATTGTGGCAAGTATCACTGCTCATAGAGGAGCTACTCATCCCATCCTTAATAAATAATAATAGAGAGACATACCACCTTCAATCCTGGTCCCCGTCTCCTACCTGCCCTCCCTAATCGAATATGAGAGACAAACCACTGCATACAATGGCTTCTCTACCAAATGCAATCCAGTGGGTATTTCCTTGGAAGCGCTTGGAATTATCAAGCAAACTCAGTATAAAACTAGGGCTCGTGGTCTCTCTGGGCACTGTAGTACCACGTCCATATTCTGTAGTGGACTCCAGAAATTTAGGCAAAGGATACCTTTTCCATAGGCAGCAGCTTTGCAAGCTTGTATTGTCAATGTAATAACGTGGGAGCTCACAGTTACTTTCAAGCCCTGGTTATGAGCGACATCGCTGGTCCCCAGACCATGATTCAGTAAAATCCTATCAGATTTAGATGGGTTTGAGGGACAACCTTTCCAGAGACCTAGATATGTTGCCCTAGGATCCATGGGAATAAAGTACCCTAGTAGCTCTTCCATTTCTGCCACAATCTCCCTGTGAAAAACCAGAATCTTTGCACAAGACTACCTGTATATAGAAAGGTTTGGTCAACCTCTGCAGAGCGTCAACAATTACCCCCGATTTAGACAAGTGTTGAGTTTATCTAAGGATAAGTGCCACTGGGTAAAGATTTTGGAATGGTCTTTCCTACATTGCAGGCATTCATAGCCTTTTAGAATGTGGTTTGAAAGATCAAGCCACAACAGGTCCTAAATTGTGTCACCTAGCTCCGCCTTACTCCTAGCTTGGTAATTCCACCTCTCCGAAGCTTCCTTGGAATTTAGAACCAAGTACAATGAGGAAATGAGACCTTCTGGCCCAGCACAAGATATTATGCACTTCCCAAATGGTGTTTAATCTCTGGTAGCCACTGACAAGAATTTTCGGTATGCTACCCAATGGCGAAAATGGAGGTAATTGAGCCTATCTTGTTAAGCCATATTTTGTCATTCCCTATTTCGTATAGAGTTCAAGAAAAGAAAAAGTAAAGAAAAAGCTATTAATATTTTGTCTTAACTACGTACATTAGGATTCACACAAATCGGAGACCGCATTATGAAAAGGTTCGAAAAAACAGCTGTGGGCAGAAATACGTGTACAAAACATATATATTTCCATTTCCATGTGAAAGTTCAGAAGCCTGGAAGGAACTCACAGACAAGCCCAAAGGTTTTGTGGATTAGGTGAATATCCATACATCAGCTTTGCAATATTTGGAAGCTGTGGCTTTACACACAGCCCATTCTGGTGAATGCTTCGACTCTTGTGACAAAGCCCTGAAAAAGTCTGCAGAATACAAGGGTGAAACACGTTGAGTGATTATTTTCGATTTTGAAATATAAGTAAAGGTAAAGAATTTGAAAAAAAATCTTTCCTTGTATTATTTGGCCTTAATGGACGTATACCAGTTTGAGTGCAACACGAAGCGTACCTTTGATCAGTCATACATCTCTATAACGCAGGCAAACATCTTAAACAGAGAGATAAACAACAGGTTCTGTATATTGGGTAACGAGAGAACATTTGACTAGGTGAAATAAAGTCAGAGGGAGTCCGTCTGAAAAAAATATCCTTGATGAGCTGGGAGAGAAATTTCTTAGCCGCACGTGGGTGAGATCTGAACACTTTACCTGCCCAGTGCAGCAGAGATTGACTTGGTGAAAAAAGCAGTGACATGGAGTCAGAAGAATGGATAAAGAGAGCAGCTTTTATAAGTCCAGGTGCACTGCTCAGTGGAAGGGATTTTCCCACTGCCAGAGCTAGAAGCGAGTTCACTGTCAGGAAAACCAATGTCCCTGATCCCTAAAAAGTCAGGAGATGCTAAAGGTGACTGCATGGGTCAGCTACCAATGTCTGTTCAATATCCCATTACTGCCAACCTTTAAATGAGGTCATATATTTCTATTTGTCACATAATCTCTAAGATCTTTGGTTACATAAAACAATATTCACTTGAAACCTTAATATCAATATGTGCTTTTCTTATGTTAAACTGATTTCAAGTTCTCCCACCCTTTATAATGTTAATAACTGGGAAGAAACTGCCACGCCTTTCTACATTATGTCATTTTCTCTCAAATAATTCATTATAAGATAGATATCATGCTGATACAAAGTAAACATATTAGTGAGTGAAGATGCATGTGCTACAAAAAGAATTGGGATGAAGGTTTACATGAATGAAGGGTGACTGCCTCCTTCTAGGTCATTATTGACATTGTTTTTACTTCTGGACGTTTGTGTAATAGCCTAATGCATTTTGGGTGTTGCAGTCTTGCATTGCTTCCACTCAACTAATTAGACTAACAGACCTGAAATCAATAATTTGTAGGTAAACAGTTCATGATATTGAATGTTAAGACCCAGAGTCATTTGTTAACCCTAAATTAATAGAATGTATGTTTAATGTTTTCATTTTTTAAATCAAAATCAGAAATGAATCAGCCTGTTCTGGGGGGTATTTCACACTACAAATAACAAAACAAATGTGTCTTATCTTCCGCCCATCCCACCCCCACATTGGTGTATGAGTTGTGGCATTATTAGTGCTGAGGTTCATATAGGAATATTGTGTTCAGAACTTCAAATACTTCGAACACAAGTGTTCCAGACCAGGTAAAGGTCTTGACAGGTTCTAATACATAGAAGCTATTGCTCATTTACATGGTGACAACAGCTTTCTCCTCTGCATGCCCTTAGAGACTTAGACATCAATTCAATTATTGATTGTTTGTAACCAGCAAACGATTGTCACTTAGTAGAAATAGGCCTGATCTTCAGGTCCATAATTGGCTCTCTACAGCTACTAATGTTTAGGACAGTAGTGGAAAGGGCAATAAAAAGGACAATTTTCCAAAGAGTCCAGATTATGTCTTGCAGGAGTGGAAATCCTTACACTGTTTATGTCCATTTTACACTGATATCTCCCACCCCCTACTCCGGAGAAGGAAAATCATGACAGCCAACACACTAGAAAATGCACCTTACAGAGGACAAAATAACCACAGAAATCACACAAGTCTTTTCCCAAACATACTTAGAAAAGAAGCAGAAAACGAATTCAACTAGTCACATATAATCTTCCTCACATGTCCACAACCGAGGGCCCACACCAGAAAAAGAAGTAGCCACTGCCCATCACAAGGACCACTGGAATGATGACATTATGTAGCCCGGATGTTTCCCTTCGAACTGAGTTTAATTTGTAACAAAATAAGTGCCAGGGGCCTTGTCACGAGCCACTGCAGCTTGCATCACCCATTGCCACTGCCAGTGCTACCAATGACAGTACCAACACAACTACTAACCATCACCCTCTTACAAATGTGCCAATTTAAACTGATTGAAACCCCCCCCCCCTCCCCCCCCCCCCTCCCCCCAAAAAAAAGCTATAAGAATGGCTTGGGCGAAATTTATTATTTCTTTTTAATAATTAAACCAAATGTGAGTGGCTCATTTGTAAATTACACAAACAGTGCCACCATGTGGCAGCTGTCATAAGTGGTGGGGTTGACGATTAAGTGCCGGTGCCGGGCACAGGAATCCACGGCTCAAATTAAGAACTGCCTACATATCAATTTACCATATTTGCCAGATATTCTCCTTCTGCTGCATAATCTGCAGACTTTACAATAAAAAGTGGTTTCTAGCTTAAACCCATCAAATGTTACTATAAAAACTGGCCTCCACGTTGTGCCAACCACCCTTTGTTAAGGTTAGCATGTCACCTTTTAGCTCCCGAGTTCTGTATTCAAGTGTTAAACTGATAGTAATGAGATGAAAAGTTTCCCCATGTAGTAGTTCTGTGTGCTAACCCGACAAGATAGCGAAATAATATTACTACTGAATGTGCTGCATTCGCTCAATGCTTTGGCTAAATCACAAATAAAATAACTTGTTTCTTATGTATCGCTTTCTTTTGCTCTTCTGCTGTTTCCAAGCACAGCACCAATGTAATTGTACTCATCTTATCAACCTTAGAAGGATGGAAGTCTGAATCCGCGTTCTGGTATTCAAACTCAATCCATAATTCACTGCATGTATCAGCTGTGAGTGTTCAATCGACTGACCCGTCTTACCACCTATACTCTGAATCTATGGGGTTTTCTTTAGTTACATCGACTTTAAAGAGGTTTGTAATTTTTTCCCAGGCGTAATGTTTCGTTGTCGACCTGCAGGAGCTTAAAAGATGTGAAACAAATAATTCAAGGCAAACATCCTAGTGATGCTGTTCACTTTTGCTGATGAACATTCGGTAAAAGTAACATTATTCTAAGCTGTTTAATTGCATTAATAAGAAGCCAAACTTTGTTTTAAAGTATTTCAAATCAATCTATCACAGAATCACCAGTGCGGGAGCATTACTACAATACAACCTACCACATGAACACACGTGGCCCAGTTTGGTATAGCTTTGAATTAACCATCCAGTGTCAGACTTTTCATGCCGTCTTAGGTCAGGTCACTGATTGTGCACAGACACACTCATCCAAATTCTAAAGCTGTGACATCTAATATTCAGGGATAGTGATGTGTGTTTCCAATATTGTAACACATCAGCTACTCACTAATATTACAGCAAACAATCTCGGAGAAGCCCTCCCATTTCTCACATGTGAAGTCCTGTTTTGATGTAAAAGAAACCTTTTTATGGATGTTGCATGAAACATAAATACAACATTTATCTGCAAAGTAATAGACTCGCACATCACCCACATTAAAAAATGAATTTAAGGGACAGAGTGTTTAAAACAATCTGTTTAAGAATGAGTCGAGGGCATCAGGCAAGACTTTCTGCAGAGAAGAGCTGGCTCTATCAGGGCCCCCCTGAAAGGCTGGGGCCCTGGGCCAGAGCCGCCTTTGCCCATGCCTTAAACATCTCTCTGTGCACACTTTATCTACAGCTGCGTCAACATTAAATACCTTCACTTAAAGATTCTGTATAAGTCTTCCCAGGGGCTGCGGGGGCCTTTGTTACACCACTGAGTCTTTCTGGACAGTACACTGTAATATACCAAGAGCTATAGCAACAAGACTTAACATTGTTCACCCAGGTGACTTACCTATCAGTAAATGTCCTCCTAAATTTTACTCACCTCGACTCTTTACCCTCTGATTTTACTTTTGTACACTGTAAGGTAAGCGCCAAAAGAATCTCTTCTGCCTCTTCGTCTTTCTACTTAAACAGATGTCGCGATGATTGTAGATGGATGAGCTTCCTCTCACATCCCTCAGCCTCGATATTTGGGGAGGTATCTAGAAGAGAGGAGAAAACATCTGTTCTCCTGCTGAGAGCAGACGCTTTTTGCATTCAGGGCACATAGCTAGGTGAGAGCAGAAGCTTCCGCTGCCCCCTGAGGTTTGCATTCAGGACACATAGCTAGGTGAGAGCAGACGCTTCTGCTGCCCCCTGGGGTTTGCATTCAGGAGACATATCTAGGTGAGGGCAGAAGCTTCTGCTGCCCCCTAGTGATAGCATTCAGGACACATATCTAGGTGAGAGAAGAAGCTTCTGCTGCCCCCTGAGGTTTGCATTCAGGAGACATATCTAGGTTAGAGAAGAAGCTTCGGCTGCCCCCTGGTGTTTGCATTCAGGACACATATGTAGGTGAAAGCAGAAGCTTCGGCTGCCCCCAGGGGTTTGCATTCAGGACACATATCTATATGAGAGCAGAATCTTCCACTGCCCCCTGGGGCTTGTAATATGCACACACAGCTAGATGAGAGCAGAAAATGTCTCATCTTTTCCTGCCCTCTGTTGTTTCTTTATTGGACGGATATATAGATGAGAGTGGAACACATCTCTTCTTCTGCGGCCGCCCCTGGTGTTTGTATTTTGCACAAATACCTTGATTAGAGCTGAAAACATTTACTCGCGCCTGGTGTTTCTCTTTTGGACAGCTTTAAAGATGAAACCAGAAAACATCTTGTGCTCTCTGTTGTCCAGATGAGTGTAGAGAACACACGTTTTGTTCTGCTGTCCCCATGTTTGTATTTTGAATAGTCATCAAGATGGGAGTAGAGAGAACCTCTAGTCCCAGTATGCTCAAAGGATTTCTCATTGAGTCAGACTTTATTCGACTCTGGTCCTTTTTTACGTTTACACACAGCTTACAAAACCTTAAAGACATATAGATAAAAACATACAATTATCACTCAATCAAATAATATCCACACCAAACATAAACTATAAACTACAAGAAAACTGACTTTGCTCATTTAACGCCCCTAGCATTGACATCCATCCACAATCTCTGCACATCTTAGCACTGCAAACACAGAGCCATCTTCCAGGGCCCCAGGTTAGATATCCACTGGAACACCCCAGCAGGGACTTCTGGGGCCCAACCTTACATGGTCCATTGGAGGCACAACAAGACTCCCTACAGTCGATTGCAAAGCATAACAATTTACAAGCATACTTTGGGAAGGAAGATTTTTCTTACAAAGATTTCAAACCAGCATCAATAGAACATTCATTCACCTGTGCTCGAGGGAACCACCACTTCCCACTGGGCAAAAGACAGCTCAGGATATATTTTAAAGTGTGGCCTTAACATCAGATGCCCTGCAACATTTTTCATTTAGCCAATGTCAGCCCCCAAATTTCTTAAATCACTTGAGCCGATCCTCTTTTATACAGAACATTAACAAATCAGGCGTGGTCTTTGTAACCTGTATCTGCCAATTTAAAAGACTTACATTGCCTGACCCCAGCCTGGTATCAGACAGCCTCATAAGGGATTTAACCGTTAAACCAAGGGTCCACCTAATAGTGGGTTCTCAAGTCCATTGAAGCCACAATTGCAACCAGGGAACCAACAGTCACTCCAAGCACAAGAACAGGAAGAACCTTAGCTATGTATGCTTTCTTATAATAGAGGGCAGAACATATCCTGTACTTAGTATTGAACACTTGGAGAACTCCAGCCAGTGGATTAATGGCTCTCTTCTTGTCCAGCATAGGTCTCCATGACAATATATCAACAAAGAGCAAACCCCAATAATTGTTCTTGAGACTGTCTCTAATTAGATTGTTCCCAAAAATCAACCTGGAGCAAAACCAACCCAGGTTAAATGAGAGGTTATATTGCTTAGACTACATCGCTGGGTAGATGATACTGTTTTAAGCCCAACAAGGATGTTATCCAAAAACACTGTATCACCCGCAAATAAAAATGCAGAAGCTTGCTCACTGCCAAATTGAGGGAGAAAGATTTATGAATCACAATTCTTTACTAACTCTCAATTTTGTGTGTAACAGGCAACACTAACATGATAACGATAATGGAAATCCAAAAACTGTGACTTCTGTTGAATATTATGTACACTGTGTAGGTGAGCTATAAAGTAAATGCATGTATACCTATAATACTAATCTTTATTTATTTGTTTTGTGTTCGGGTTGAAAGAAAATCATCAAGCCTACAAAAAAGTATGCATTATATACAGTTATACAATACTTAGACAGTGATTAAAAACCTATACAATTCATATATAAACTTACAAACAATCCTGTTCTTGAACCTTAAATATTGAATGCATAATTATATTGCTGGGTAGCCTTAACTGCCGTTGGTACTTCTTGGGAAGACCCCCAAGTGCCTGCGTCTCATGTGCTCTGCAGACAGCAAGAAACAAGATATTGCAAACACTTAGAGCCACTTTTGTCTGATATACATCCGAAAAGAAAGAAGATAAACACTGAGGCCCATATTGCCACAGGCCAAATGGGAAACCCTTGGAAAGGCTGTTTCCTTTGGACTATTTGTGATAGAAATGCTAAAGGAAGGATACCTAGCATAAAACTAAAACATATTGCTTCCACTATTGTTGGTTCAAATGGGGTATAAACAACTAACAAATTTAATTGCAGATTTTAAATCCAAAAAAGCCTCAATGAGGCCTTCCTGAGGCAATGAGCTAAGAGTTCCCAGTCCCCCTATGGAAAGCATTTGTACAATTAGATGTGATTCATTTTGGCTGAATCCAAATTTCAGACATACCAAATGTTTCCAGCAGGGTATGAAAGTGGCGAAAACACAGCAGTGGTGCTGCAACAATCTTCAGGTGGGGCGCTGCGACCAATGTTACATCACTGAAGTCATAGGGACTGTGAAGAATTCAAGCATCGAACAATGAACTAGTGAAGCAAATAAGCCAAACACATTCAGCAGGAGAGTGGTATGGATGTGGTATGTAGTTTTGTGGTGCATTATGGAGCAAACTTTTAAAAAGAAATTATTAAAACATGGTATGGTAGCATTCTTTCATGTACAGACATCATACATTCGATTAAAACGGCAACTAAAGTTGCAGAGACACAAAGCTTTACAGATAAAACTATACAGCACAAAAATAATAATCTGTAAAAACTGGGTTTCAATATCTATCGTTTGCATATCACCTAATAAAGTCTAACCTCTGATATATTTTGAAATGTTTGTGCAGTTCATTTACTGGGACTTAAATGTTGTTTTGTTTTAGAAAAATAATAACAGTCTACAACCTTTCTTTCACACTTCCAATACCCTAGCAAGATTGTCACATAGTTCACTTTACAAATTCTTCTCATTGTACAGTCACAGAAAGGAAAAGTAAACACCGATCTCCTTGTTTAAAGAATAAGCAGCAATCTGCTAGAAGAAATAGTCTGACATTTGACCTCTGTCTTTGAAAGTAAAGCAAATGTGACAAGCTCCAAACAAAATGTATTTATTTTATTTATGTTTAATTGTTCCGTCAGCTTCTCAACTCCAGTGCGGATATTTTGGGGGCCCTGCAACAACCATCCACCAGCATCCCCACTTCCAGTGTCTATGGTTTTTGAATTGACCATAAGCAGAATCTCAAAGAAAGGATTTTTGTAGGGTCCAGTGCAACATCAAATAAAATGCAAAACCCTCAGAAAATGGTATGAGGGTCGCTAGGTAGGTTCTCCATACTTCTAAGAGCCAGATCTAGTTGAACTGGAACTGCGGGCAAGGCAATTTCAGGAGGGATTTTTTTTAAATTGCTACTCTGTAGCAACTAATTTCCTCACAGTTGAATAACCCCAGATCTCTGAACCTAATGTAGTTCTAATATGGGAAAAATAGCACATGATTTCAATCTGTTTGCATAGTTGGCCCAAGCAGTGACTCTCTGGAGTACAATCAGTGGAGTTTTTGGCAATCAAAGAGGTAGTCTATCCCTCTGTTAATGAATAATGTAAAAAATGCTACTGTTACTCTACACCCTGACAAGCCACTTTTCTCTTTCATCTATATTTTTGGTGTTATATTTTGCACTAAAAATGAGTGCAAAAAACACACTTGCGCCAAAAACAGCAGCCACTCATGTTATAGTCATGCGTGTTGTACCAGTACGCTTGCTTAATATTTTTGCCACAAATGGTGCCTAGTTACTTGACATGGCAAAACAGTGTCATTTCGAGAATTTCAGGTAATAAGCATAATGCTAAATTACCAAAATTACATAATATTACGCCAGAAGACCTGGCCATCATCACGCCTCCCTCTTACCATTACTTATGTATCAATCATACGATTTCATTGTTGAACATAAAGTAAAATATCATGAATATTCCTGACCCATCCCTCTTTTCTACGAGGAGGACGTGCATTTGTGTCGGAAGGAGATGTGCCGCTACAGACGCGTGAGATGCGGGATGTGAAAATAATGGTTAAATGCAGGGCCACTGAGGGCCAACTTCATGAGAGGACCTGATAAGTTGGTACCTCACCTGTCCCATCTGTTAAATCCACATAGAGACTTCATGGCTCACAGGGGATGCTAAAATCCCACCTACAATTGAGATGTGAGAATGGGAGTCCTCCATCAGTAAGTTATCTAATACACTCAACCTGGTAGATTTCTCATCATTCATACTGCTCCTAAAATTAAACATTAAATAAAGCTATAGTCGACCCAGTGGAAAATGACTAATCATTTGGAAAAGTTTTTTTCATGTTTTTAATATTTCTTTTTTGTAGTAAGTGTTATTATGTTAAATTGTCTTTGTTGGGGGAACAGCACTTCAAGAAGCTGTTTAAACAGTAAAAACAGACACATGGGAACTCTTCACAATAATGGAAAAGGAGGTTATGCATTTGTAATTGCACTGTTGTCAGACAAAGGGCCTGAAAGCCAACCTGGGACTTACGTAGGCAATCAAATGCACATAGCATGCTTTATGCAAATGAGTGATAACAGCTGTGGTGTCAGCGGGGACTGTGTGTGCACACCCAAAGCGCAGTCTTTGGCTGAACACCTCAGTGGTCACGTGGTTGGTCATCAGTGACACTAAACCAATTAACAGAAACCATGGGCCGTACAAGAGCTAGAATGTCTGAAATCCTTAACTTCGTCAGCCAAGGGCTGTTTTTTAATTAAATTATATGCTAGAAGTACTAGCTTTTCCAAATCTGCCAGGTTCTCAATTTATATTCCAGCAGAAGTCTGGTGGCAGGAACTTGGGTGCTGCCGGATAGACTGAATTTTATCAGCGGCTAGAGGCAGAATGTGGTTTCTAGGAACTCCAAAGGGATTTTCCTCTAACGGGATCTGTACAGAAACAAACTTGTAGCATCCCCAGGAATCCAATGAACCAGTGGGACCTGAACAAATTGTGAATAGGGACTGCTATTTGTATAGAATTCATGTGTGTGGGATAAAGCTTTGAATGTTGCAATATGCTTGATAATCAAATGTACGTTTCAGATGTAAAATGGTCCCTCATGCATTGCAATGCAACCACTCTCCAGAAGGCAGAATGATGCTCCAGAAAGAAAACAGTGCGAGTGGCGGAAGGTGGTTGGCACCGGCACTCGTTTTGGGTGACTGGGACTTATTTTTAAGGAGGTGGGCCTACGAGTACTTTGCAGCGGGGGGGCGCTCAAGTTGGTACACCACTGCCACCACCACTGGGTGTCTATAAATAACCTTTGACCTGTACCCTTTGTATGTGACAGCACAGGATTCAATGAGAGACATGAACCTGGAATGTCATTTTCTGTTGTAACATCTGCACAAAACTAAGGGCCATATTTATACTTTTTTAGTGCCGCAATTGGGTCATTTTTTGACGCAAAAGCGGCGCAAACATGCAAAATACAATTATATTTTGACAGTTTGCGCCACTTTTGCGTCAGAAAATGATACAAATGCTGCGCTAAAAAAGTAGAAATATGGGCCTAAATGCTGTGGAAAAACAGCTGCGAACTGGATTTTTCAAGCTCACTTCATGCTGAAACGGAGCATCAAGTGTAAAGCATTGGACAAGCTCCAATCTCACCCGATCAGACTCTCACATTCCTAACGTTTGCAGAAAGTGAGTTTTCTCTGAAATCATTCGGCACCCTGAAGACATTGAACGGTGACACTCAGCGCTTTACAACATTTTCAAATAAACAAATAAATCCCTGTATTATCTACACCAGTGGGACAAAACATACGTTTATTATTTCATCAACATCAGAAGGATGAAATGCTAAGCCAACTTGCTGTAATTCAAACACGTGACAGGCATTTTGCGCACAGATCTCCGCAGCAGAAGCATTCATTCCCAACTCCATCTTCAGTCTGTAACACATCAGCTTGACTGAAAGACAGCTCAGTGGAATAAAGCATCTGTTGCAAAGATCTATGTGCAACATTAATTTCGTAAGTTTGAGGGCGAGTGGGTGCCTCGAACTCCTTTTTTTAGGCTGATTAAAATGAGCAATAGTGTGTAATATTAACGCTTGATAATTACAGGGCTTTGAAAGCACAGTCAGTGGCAGTAAGTGCCGTGTACAAACAATTCATTAAATTAAGGTGATGCAAAAAAACTCAGATTAGAAGTTGTTATCCAACTCGTATGTATTTTATCAGTAGAGAATGAGCACTAAAAGCTCGAAGAATAATTGGTGAGCATCTTCCTGAAGTCTCAGGTCCTTATGTTTTTTGTCTCCCCTCATTGGTAACAATCTTCAGACCGCCCTTTTGATATTCATTTACTCAAGGGTCTATGCTGCATTTCATCTCCTCATCTTTCAGCAGCAGGTTACATCAAGTAGTCGACTTTATGTGGCAATTAAGGAACCGTAATAACGAATCCAGAATGAAGAAATGTGAATCTGAAAACACCTAGTGAATACTAATGAACAAATAGTATGTTAACGAAATGTAATTTTTCATATTTTTTAAAAACAGCAGTGTCAATAATTAAAACTGTGGATAGGTGCCAATTATTATGTGGTTGGGAAAGATATGGTCTTTATAGGCGATGGAAAAATTAACAATGGTAGCCCAATAAAAAATCCTTAACTTTTAGATGGTATGGTCCTCTTTATACACTTTTATTTCGAAGCAGGGAAGAAGGCTAATGGGGCCAGGTGATGTGTTACAGATACTTCCCAGATCAGGTGTGTATGACCCGAGCTCTTTGTCAAGTTCTGTAGAATCGATCTTGGCAAGGAATGACTGTGCACGGAATATCGATGCTATGAAGTTTGTCATACACTTATATCACGGTAAGAATATCGAGGGACAAAATATCGAAGGGTAAGAGCATATAAACGAAGTATAGATTCACTATTCTTAACTCCTGATATATGAACCTTAAATCCATATATGTGGATTTACGTATAGAAAATGTATACTAACATTTTAATATTTTGTCATTGCATATTGTGTATCTTGCTGTTCCATGAGCACACCGGAGAGAAAGAGGGGGTGAAGGGAGGGGCTAAATGTATAAGGAGGAGGCGGGGACATGGACGCTGAGAGTGGCGCGGGGGCCTTATGTAGAGCATACTGAAAACTGAATTAGGAAAGGATAAATACTACTTGGGGTTTGGGGTCGAAGAAACGCTGGATTTGATTGCAGGATATACCTTGATTATTATAACACAAAGTCTGTAAGTTGTAGCTGATACAATGTGTGTAGGTGTAGTGGGGATAAAGGTGTAAATTATGGTGTATAGGTGGCCTTGGGATTGATTTTATATTTCCATAGCTGGGGGTTCTTCGCTGTGATCAAACTCATATAACATCAAACACCTGTCATTTTGAATTAATTTTGCATTCCATATTATAGTTCTGCATTATAGAATTCACCCATTTGATAAATGTAAATGTATAATGGTCATTTTGGTCTGATACGTTTAGTTTTTCTTTTTAATGAAAAAATCCCCCACATAAATCATAAACTATATTTGTGAAAATGGACGATTACACTCTCCTATTTCCGAGTCGCTTTGAAAACATGGGACACAGTCAGACCAAAAAAGAGAAGACTTCCTAAAAACTTCAAAAAAATCAATCAACGTCACAGTTGTGCGGTGAAATATAAACAGACCTTTAAATATACATACTTTTACCAGCAGTGCGCTCCAGGTGGATGCACCATCCTAGAAAGCGATGGTAAGACGTCATTTCCCCTTCAGTGATGTGCACCAATGGAAATGGCCGGTTCCTGAGCAACTGCAGGCCGCATCTCGAGCACCAGCCTGCCATTGAGAACGACCCTAGTTGTGGCAAGTTCAAACAGAGGCGTCTTCTAGTCCTGCAGACTGACTGACTTAACCCTCTTAGACTCCTTCAAAGTTATTTTCAAACACTGTGCTGAGACCTCCGCGCAGCAATTGGATAAACCCTGATAGGCTTATGTCCTTGTGCAGGGATTCTGCGCAGGCGCGCACCCCACAGCGTTTATAAAGATTGACACAGCTTTCTCTATCACAACCAGTGGTCGAAGTGGATGTGATCTGAGGGGCATGACGTTTCCATTGTTTTTTTTTATTTAAAGAAAATAGTTCCCCTACTTTTTGTGAAAACGCAAGCACCCTGAGATGGGTAATTTTAAGTGTTGAAATGCTTCAGCATAAGTGAGGCAGGGAGTATCCTGTGCTGTGAAACCGAGGGAGGGGCAGACATCTAAAACAAGCCTTTTTGACAAGGTGCCTGCTTCCCTGAAAGGAATGTAAATGTGTGAAACTGGTCAAATCTGCAAATGTGAAGGGTGATTGGAGGCCGGTATTGGCTTTAAATGAGGATATCACTTGTGAGTGGTATTGAAAGGGAGTTATCAGCTGTGAATTGTGTTCTGTTAAAGGACAGTTATAAATTATTAAAAAAATTGTACAACATACAGTCCGGATGTTACTGAATTTTATATTTTGGAAAATCTTTTTTATCTTAAACATTTTTGCTCATTTGTAGCAACTTATCTTATACTGTGTGCAGTGCAAATTTAAAATAATGACTTACATATTCGCAATGCATTGTTTCACAGATTGGGAACTCGTAGCACTGGACATCCGCAAGCTACTAGTCTCCTCTGCACCAATCAGGATTCAATTCTTTGGGTCCCTGGTTACACACACACAGACCTCTGCAGTGGATTAACTGATTGCAGTTTCATAATGTACAACAGTGCATTTCCCACTGATTTACTTAACTTGCATTTGTATTTCATTAAAGCTGTGTGTTATTTTATATGTTTTTAGTTAAAAGTGAAAGACCAAAAAACATTACAGAATATTTTGTTTTTTTAGCCACACCTTTGACCCCGCCCTCATGCTCACTCACAGCACCCCGACTACGCACAGCATCACAGTTCCCATACTTTGTTTTATTTCACTCAGACTGCTGATCACTGAAATATGAATTCTCAGAAATAATGTTTTTATTAGATACATACCTGACAGAGGACCTGAAAAACAGTATATTATAGGAGTATCATAAACTGGGGCCTGCAATCCCATTTGTAAACTCCCACCCCTAATTTCCTTCTTACAGGCAACATGTGACCTCTATAGCTGTTCAACTGTAATAAGTTATTATAGCTGAGTTCTGATATCCCAATGCCTGCTGCCAAAACCAAAATCCAAGGTGAAAGGCAGGTCACAGAGCATAACAAGCATTTGCAATGCAACGGGTCTCGCGTTTGCTCGTGTTAGAGCCGATAGCGTTGTAAACTCCTAACTGGACTTTTCACTCGTCATGAAACCTATCGGCAAAAGTGTAATTATGTACGTAACCGGAAAAAGTGCAATTAAGTGTGTAACAGGGTCGATATTATGTAAAGCGCTCGACTTCAGCCAAGCGAGATCACGCTGGCAAAATAGAGAAAAAGTAGTCCACGAACCGGACCGAAAACTGCAAGCCTCGTATGTTTTCTGCACTTGGTCGATGCACTCGAGGAGGGCTATCCACCGGAAAAGGCATGACGTAGGCGTGTCTTCCACTAATGAAATCAAGCAGATTCTAACAGGCAAGCCCACGACCCAATGAAAGACACTGACGTGACGTGAACGGGGCTCCGAGCCCTTTTTAATTCCTAAAGCGTCTTGCTCAGTGAAACGCATGCGCAAGCGCATGCGACGCAAGCTCGACCCTAAAAAGGAAACTGACTTTTCCTTCTCCTGACATCGTTTTCTAAAAATAAAAAGTGATCAACAGAGAAGATATGTTTAGGTCAACATGTTTAGTTTTTCCATGATATAGGTAATTGTAGCAAAGAGAGAATCCCTGTATATTTCTACACAATCTGAGCCTCAGCATATTTTAACCTAAACTACATTAAACTGATTCTAAAATCTTTTTTTCAAAAATACTAGCTGCTTCTTGGTGTGTTTAATTTCACAGTACATGCTCTACTTGTATTCTTCTTGTCTGCATTAGACATGAAATTGCAAGACACCAGGGATTAAGCAGTTTGTGGGAAGGGTCCCTGTGTGACCTGGTCTTATAAGGAATAAATCATTTCTGCCATATATTAAAATAACATTGCAAGTCACAATATAGGTTTTCTTCTAGATCTCTCCTGTGGCCTAGTTGACTGTTGGATTCTTAATAACAAATGTAGTCATCCTCATCTGTTTATCATCAATATTTTCAAGATCACAATGAAGTGGTGTAGCTATTCAGTCATGGGTAACACCGACATAGAGAGCCCTGAATAACCCTGCCCCATCCTTGGGAAAATTAAATGTGGACCACACAGAATTCAACTGTTGAATAGGCCACAGGAGAGAACACCTAGAAGACTCTAGCATCTATATTGTCTTACTTTATGTATTATTGTTAGAGAGATAAGAAATACAGTTTGTAGACATGCTTTGAAAAAAGTCACACTGGGGACGAAACACGTGTCGGCTGATGATCATGTACTTGGGAGGAAGCGCATAAACAAAATAAAGACAATGAAAATATGTCACATGAACTTGGACTTATGGACTGACTTTTCCGGTCCTCAAACAGTGCTATTTAAACAAATTGTTGGAGTGTTCCAGATATTGCTTTAGGATTTAGTGGTTTGTTATTCTTTGGAGTAACACCATCATTCCCATTACGTGGGGTAGCGGTGTAAACTGTGGTAGCACCAATCTTTGAACAAGTATTCTTTCTATAGACTTTCTACCCAGACTAGATGAGAACTGCGTGAAGTCTTTTGTTACTGTAACAGCTACCTATCTCTATTTAACATAACATTGCAAGTCGCATTGGAGGTCACGACCTTCTAAAGGAACTCGGTCTACGGCTTCTTTTGTCTCCATGGTCAGGGAACTTCTCTGTGACTTGCAATATTGTTACAATGAAACGCGGGTGTACTTTTTCCCATATATATTGTAAGATCCAGAACTGCTACATGTCTTGCAATATTATTTTAAGGCAACATTTCAGGAATTCCGTCACTTATACGTTTAATGTTGGCTGCTTCCACTGACTCCTCTTCATGCAATTTGCCATATTCATTTTTCTAGCTTATCTACTTTTTAGAAATTATTTTGCCCTCCTCAAATCAAACCAAAACTACTCCAGTTCATTCTGTTGTCACTTGAAATACCAGGATTTACCTTTGCATCCGTGATGATATTGACTGAGGTGGCCACTCGGATACTATTTCCTTGTGACAATTTAGAAAAATGTCACTGAGTGGAGATTATAGAATGTACACACAGGTTCCAGGTTTTTGTGTACTTTCTATTTCTGACACTCCCTTCTTCACTAGGGGTATCAAGTGCATTGCAATGGGTAGCAAATATTAATCCTGGCTACCACTAATTGACGTTAATCTGTTTTTAGGAGCACCAAATATAAATATGAGTTTGAACTTGGTGTGCAGGTGGTGGTAGAGCACTCCCCGTGGATAGTGATTGATTGTCTACAATTTCCATTTCAAAACAGTGAATTTTAGCATTATAAAATGGTTGTGGGATCAATTCCCATACTTTGGATTCTCCTTTAAAAAATGTTTTGGGGGTTGCACTTTTCCCCTGTCCTCTCTTTTCCCTTTGTCCTGCTGCCTTTCCAAAAACTTTATAAGGTCTTGTCAAAAGACAGCTTTATTGTTGTCTACAAAGCTTCTACTAATACATCAATTGGCCTCTCAAAATCAAACTGGCTTCATCCTTTGGTGTTTATTGCCCGCAAACATACACTATCTCTGTGAGGCATTTAACTACACTGAAGTAGAAAAGATGCTGTGTGCAATATGGCTTTTAGATGCTGAAAAGACATTTGCTCCATGAATTGGAAATTTGTAAAAAGAGTATTGGGAGAGATAGCGTTACCATAACAGTTCACCCAGCAACAAAACACTGTGTAGCAGAACTCATCTGCAGATCTATTATTAAACGGAACATCAGTAAGTCAAATAGAGATTAACAGAGAGGCATGGCATGGGTGCCTTTTGTTAACCCTCTTGTTCTCTCTCTTTGTAGAACCCCTGTCACGCTAAATGACATAAGAACACACAATATTAGCAAGCCCAAAATCAACCTTGCCAATAAAATCCTCCTATATGCTTATAGAGCTTGTGTACAACTATTGGATAATCCTAAAGTACCCAAAGAACTCACAAGCATTTCTGATCATTGGATTAGAATCGTGTAAGGGAAATTGATCAGATACTCCTTAAGGGTGGCATAATGCCATTCTTTGACAACCCAACAGAGGATTGGGATGGAAGAAAGGAGGGATTCTTCAAATATTTATAGATTCAAAGTTATTTTTCAGGATGTAGGAGGATTTCCATCAGTTTGTTTGTTTGCTGTGTATTTCGTCTCTCCTGGCAGTGGTTAAATCACACAACTATAACGTTTATTGTTATTAAAAATCGTCAAGAATCACACAAAGATCAGTGCTCAATGGTTGAAAGAACAGGCAATAAGTATCACACCCAAGTTCTGAGAAGAGATGAATGATTATATGCACCGCCTCCCAATCAGTTTGAATGTTTGGCAAATTCAATTCTTTGGCTTATACTGATTATAGTATTCTCTTGAGAGGATTATCAAAATCCTCCTGGGACATAGTAGTCAGTGCACAAGATGTGTAATAATCTCGGGTCTGGAATTATGCAATGTGGAAGTGCACTAGATTGAGATCATTTTGGATTTCAACCTTTAAGGAGTTAGACACCATCTCTGGAATACATCCAAACCTTGACTCACGAGAGGACTTGCACAGAGGTGGCATGATTATGACAGGAACAAAGACATTGGTAATTTAATATTCGTCAGTTGCAAGATTTGTTATTGGGAAGAAATTGACCCCAGAGAGCCGAATTTTTAAGAATGGTCATTAGAGATGAAGAGGATCACACATGTGGAAAAAGTATATCTAATGTGAACTGCTCAGCATATGCATTTAATGAAACTTGGAGAATGGTAAAAGATAGGATTAAGCTCAATGTAATTAAGACATTCACGCAGAGACATATTTATTGATTCCTTGAGCCTTTTACCATATTTTTGAAATGAGGACATATTCCCCTTTGCTTCCATTCTTTGCATTCAGGCCCATTTAAAAATATTTGTAAGTCATTTTGTAAATGTATACCTGACTAGGAAAGTACATTATTTGTTTCTGCCCAATAATAATAAAAAATAAATAAAAGCAAGATGTGAAGCTTCTTTATTGGGTTGGGCAGCAGCAGCAACAGGCCCGACTTTGACACACTCCACATCACATAAAGGAAGGGCTTACAGTAAGGCTTTAAGTGCTAATTTTTTTCCTTGGGTGAGATTAGTTCATGCAAGTTGCAAGTACACCTGGTAGCCACCTCCTACTCCGTTGCTTACCTTTGTCCATTATTTTATTTTTGCTTCTATACAGAGTTTCCACTTAGTCAGTAGTGAACATATATTCTGCTCATAAGAGCCGGCTTTAGTGCAGAGGTTGTTCCAGACCTAACAGCAACTTAAATCTAAAGATGTGCTTGAAAATCTTGGAGAGAACCAACCAAATTCAAGTGCATTTTCTTTGTATATAGTCCAGTCACATGGAAAATAGGTAGCACATATTTGTTAGAGAGCCTGAGAATCCATGATGATGGAAGATATCCCACAATATTGATACAAATGTGAATTCAAACCAGACACATCGATGAAAGCCAAAAGCTGTTGTTGGGACATCCTGCATCTTTTTGAGATAAACATAAGCTAGAGAGGATTGGCACAAAAGAAACTGACTACATATAAAAGAGGGTGAATATAGAGTTATAAGCGCTCCTGCCCTCAAATCAAATGACCCATATTATAATACACTACACAGTGCAAAACACTAGGGTTTCACCCTCCAAATACCCCACACGATAACACATATGGTTATCCAAAAATTAACAATAAGTAATTGCACATGTGTACAAATTGCAATAAAACAGTACATCAAACACCAAATATTGATTAAAAAAAATAATATGATTGTATCCAGAATAATGTCCTTTCTTGAATTCAAAAACACAAATTTATTCCAAATGAAACTTAACAGTCGAAAGATCCATACATGTGTCATAAAAATAAAGTCCCAATTCACACAATCTCTAATCCAAAATTTCAAATCATTTCAAGTTCCACTTGGTGATCCGAACATATTTCCAAATATCCAAAATTATTCCATTCAAAAGTTTTAGTCCACTTGCTTGTCCGTCAACACGTGTTTCATCCGGGGAGTGACGATTAATGTTGCTATCGATAGTCAAGGGCGTACTCGCCTAGTTACGCGACCCCCAACAGCAGGAGACGCGGTTACTGATACACACATAATACAAGCAACATTAATCGGGCATAACTAAGCTTATGGATACATATTGAAATGTCTCAGAATATCAGGTTGTCAAAATAGTTGGATAGACAATCTAAGTCTATTTAGAAGGAGGTCCTGAAGAAATCAAGGGGCACTCCCCGGATGAAACACGTGTTGACGGACAAGCAAGTGGACAAAAACTTTTAAATGGAATAATTTTGGATACTTAGGAATATGTTCGGATCACCAAGTGGAAGTTGAAATTATTTGAAATTTTGGATTAGAGATTGTGTGAATTGGGACTTTATTTTTATGAGGACACACGTATGAATCTTTGGACTGTCAAATTTCATTAGGAAAAAATTTGTGTTTTTGAATTCAAGAAAGGACATTATTCTGGATACAATCATATTATTTTTTTAATCAATATTTGGTGTTTGATGTACTGTTTTATTGCAATTTGTACACATGTGAAATTACTTATCGTTAATCACAAAAGAAACTGTGTCATAAAGTGAGAGCAAGAGGGTAAACCATTACCACCTTCTTTTGTCCATTTTTAAATTCCTGCAAGCCACAGGCTAACATGCTGAACCGCATCAAATCAGCGGTGTAAACACAAACATCTCCTCTCTCTTTCATTGTAGTGTCTGTTGATTCGAATGAGGCCCAAGGAAACCTGATTTACACAGGCCATTGCAGGGAGGAGGCTGAAAGGAACGGCAGAGGGAGGGGCATTTAGAGGGAATCATTGGAGGCATATATCAGCATAATCTACAAGGGTTTTTAATGCTACCAATCATCTTGAGACACACATATTGGGAGTCCTAGGCAGGGTATCACAACCTCTCATTTTCTCACATAAGGTTACTCCCTACATCTCAGTGTTGGGGTGGCAGTGAGTGTGTCCCAGTGATGAAAGATTGCATGGATTTAACTAGGAAAGGAAAGAAGGTGAGCTCTCCAAAACAGTTGCAGAAAAAAGGCATGTAATCCTTTCAAATGATTAGTTGTCAGCCACCATAGTATTAAAATGGCCAGGATAATTAAAATAGATGTCCTTATTCTGGAAGGAGCCCCACATAGTCTGACCCCTATCTCCATCGCAGTTTAGTGCTCTGCTGGGAGACACATACTAAAACCACTGTGGCACATCTCTCTGGCGGCTCCTAATACCAACAGGAGGGCTATTGCATTCTTTTCTGCAGCAGTAATGCTGCAAAGTTCATGCATCAATGTAAAATGCTATGTTTGCCCTTCCAGTCTCACTAACATGCTTTACATCTAGTCTATCCTGTTTTTGGTTTAAGCTTATAATAACTGACAACTGAAAGAGTAACAGTTGTTATTAGTGTAAACATATAAACACTGATAAACACCTGCACAACCACACTATAAAATGTCATTTAAAGAAAGGGGAGTGAGAGAGAATGACTCATTTGTTCTTTCTGAATGACCTATACAGTGTAACTTTGTTATACAAGGCAGGAGCAAGAAAGGCTGGCCTAAAATTAATCTGCTTGAGTTTTGTTGTTTACCAATGTCACTACAATATTGTATCCTTTTCCTTTTGTTTCCTTTTTGAGTGCTTGAATTAAGAGTGCAGCGTTTAGAAGTATGTTATAAGGGTGATGAAATTAAATTATACACTGTAGATGTCATATACATCATATGTGATCTTTGGGCAGAGTTGAATTCTTTCACTGATTGGTGAAATGGCTGACTCTGGAAACTCTTGGCCAATATGTACTATCACACTGATCCACAGGCCCAGAATGGGTAAAACTCTTTGATACATCAGCACAGTTTCTAACTGGTCAGTATTAATAGCAGGTCACATGCTATAGACCCCGGGCTTTAAACATTAAATGCAAGGTATAGTGCAGGTACCTGTGAAAAGGATGCTGTCACCATGCATGTGGGATAGCGGTGAAATCATGACACAGTACTTTCCACTGCCAACAGAATTTGTAGCTGCAAGGTGTCCCTTTGCTATGTATGATACCTTCAACTAATTCTGGCTTTTTACCCAATTGCACTTTATTGTTGGGGGTTTTCAGCCCATATTTACAATTTTAACATCAACATTTCAGGTCTCAAAATACAATGTGACGTCTATTAAAAGCTCAGGACTGACTTAAAGTAAGATATTTGCCGTGGGGGACACTTGGCAGCTATGAAGGTCCACGCAACAGCAGCACCACCTTCAATTAGGCAGGCAAAAAGTGGCATAAAGCAGTGGTAAGGATTCTTAAGGCATCAAGTTTCAGGTGCAATGGATTGCAGGGCTATAAATTATTCTGGTGCAATTCAAAATGTTAAGGGTTTCACAAGGTACTATTCTATTGACAGGGCTGACTACTGCTGTATTCAGTAAGGAGTAGGGGAATGACCCACAACTGTATCCAGGAATGATTTGTTTATTAGTAAATTAATTATATAGCACTCTGAATGTTTTAATCCATTAATAATCCTGTGAACCAGGTATAGTGCTGACAGAGTGACTGTGAGAGGTAATGAGATGTGAGAGAGGGTAATCAGATGGGGGACGTGAGTGTGCAATACTCAGACTTTCTATTCTTAAAACAGTCTAACAGTGGTCTGCTGGACACACTGCCAATAGGAAGACACTACATACCCAGAATTACTTCTTCTTTAAATTATAGCTGTGCTTTATAACCATCATTCCAATAACAACATGTTTTGTAAACTCTAGGAAAAAAAAGGTTTTTCTGGCCGAGGCAGCTGAATGAACACTGATAAGCAAGGATTGTGACAGGTTTGGAAAACACTGAGAAAACACCACTGACATCCACACAGAATAAACACTGAAAACAGGCCGTCTGCCTGTATGCTGGTAGACCTACTGCCACACTCTTTTCTTCAGCAGACATAGGGTCTGATTACAACTTTGGCGGAGGGGGTTAATCCATCCCAAATGTGACGGATATCCCGCTCACCGTATTACGAGTTCCATAGGATATAATGGACTCGTAATACGGCGGGCGGGAGATCTGTCACATTTGGGACGGATTAACCCCCTCCGCCAAAGTTGTAATCAGGCCCATAGTGCCAAGCGCCAGACTCGCGTCCTGTGCAGATGTACTGCTTCTACAAGGGAGCAGCCAAGTAATCTTCAGTGAAAAGTGCGCTGGTACGTTCTGTCGCCCTGCAGGCATACTCTCATATCTCTCCTTCATACGGTGTGCTTTCTCTTCACTTTGCCTCATCTGGCACTCTGTATCACCTCTTCTCTTAACATCACCCTTTCCCCTGCGCCTCAACCTCCTCTCTCTGCCTCACCCTCCCTTCTCCTCCTCAGTCTCCTAAGAAAACACAAAACACCCGCGCACACCTGCTTCCAAACATACAGTGAGAGAAACTTGCACTGCTACTGCACATGCTATGCCTATTAGATGTGTGTGTGTGTTTGTGTGTGAGAGTGAGAGAGAGAGAGATGCTGAGCATGAGCTGCTGTTACTGTTACCTGTGCTGTATTGCCTCTGCTAACTACTGTAACAACGGCAAGCTTTTTCAGCGATCCTGATTGGATGCCAACATCCAATCAGAATGGGTGTCTTTTGTTAGACCCTTCTTTTTGGCTGATGGCAGCCAACTGACAACAGCCTGCGTCTCTATGGGCGGTTTTACAGTTTGTGGCGGCGCAGGCCTCCTGCACACAAATTATTTTCCTGTCTTTGTGAAACTATTCTGCCCTTTTAAAACTTGCCTGCAAAGCCAATCTGGGTTTTTAGGTACAATCTATTCAGCTAACAAAATTACTAAAAGCCCTGCCAAAGCCAATAGTTCTGTGTTTAATGTGCTAATGTACATCTCATTAGCACTCTAGACCTAGAGACTTAGGAGGGAGCAAGCAGGAGCAGAAAGTAAAGGCAGTAGTTGTAAAGTAGTCCCTCGTGCAATTCAATCCAGTGTCTTGACTGGAAGCTGAAGACTACATCCAGAAGACCAACAGCATTAGGTGACAGGTGAATACTTCACTGAGCGGAGCCAAGAGGTATTTGACAAAGTTTTAAACCACTGCTGAAACAGGCTAGTTCAAGAAAAACAGTAGTGGAAAGGGACGGACTCAAAGCCCATTCTTTATATAGGGTGAGCAAAGGTCTATTTGAAAGCTGCATTTATACAACTCCTTGCCCTAAAAGGTTGGATTTTGTCTATTTCACATTTTCCCAAGATAACTTGCCCACCGATGAGCACAAGTTTAAATCCTGGCAGGGCCGATTCAGCCTTCCATCCTTCTGAGGTCAGTCCACTGAATGCCACAACATTGAGTAATAGCAAAACCGAAAACATACAGCTCTAACGAACATCAGAAGTACAGTGCAAAGAACTATATAAAAGCAGTAATCAAATTGATTTAATTATTTATGTCACGTTCTGGGACAGTGATATATTCCTGAATACAAGAAGATTTCTCCCTTGCCTTCCCTGGAGGGTGTGAAATATGGCTGTCGTTATGCATGTGCAGAAAAACACCACCTTTCCATCCTAATTCACTCTGTAATCCCCTGCCATGCCTTCAACTTTTGAAAAATGAAACACTGGCATTATTTGTGCACTGGGACTCTTAGGGCCTGAAGTGGCAGCAGACCAAATTGCTGCTATTTTGTCTTCAAAGGGGGTCTTTTTACCCAGGCAGGGAAGCAGCCGCCTCGAGGCCTTAATAAGAAATAATTACCTGTGTGTGGCTGGGGGACTGCAGCGTGGAGGGCAGAGGCAGTACCTTTCTGCCCAAATGCACGGTGCTGGGTTAGCAAAGCACAAACCTTCACATAGAGCGCATTGTTAGAAGCACAATACACGCATGAGCTATGAAATATGCATTAGATTTCTTTTTTACAAAGCTCCATGTGAAACATTGGAGACTGTTTCTTAATAAATGTCAAACGTTGTGCTCCCTGAATTAAAGAAACAGTCAGTGAAGGCTTTGGGGAGAGGGGGGCCTGGGGCAGCTGAAGGACCTCCTGCTTGTAGCTTCTTACCCTGGCAGTGTGATGTGCTCTAGATCAGTGGTTCCCAACCTGTGGTCCGGGGACTCCTGGGGGTCCGCGGAGCCTCCTCAGGGGGTCCGCGACTGCTTGGAAAATTGAATAATATTAACAGATTAGGTTCCCAGCTTTCAGTAATGACTAGTGGGGGTCCCCAGATTCCAATAATGATTCAGTGGGGGTCCCTGGATCCAGTAATGACAAAGTGGGGGTCCACAGAAGACAAAAGGTTGGGAAGCACTGCTCTAGATTATTGTAAAGTTTTAGTATATCTGATGGCATATAAACAAACTGCTCTTGGCTGAAAGCCTGTAGCTGGTGTTCTTTCAACTCCAGAATATAATTCCTGCAATAATCTTCTGTAAGGCTCACTCACCGGTGTGTGAGCCCGAGGGCTGCTACAGGTGCTTTGCTGCTGAGCACCAGACACACTGAGGCCCTCATTTATGAGGATTCGGCGTAGGGCAGCACGGCAGGTCACCCTGCTGCGCTGCCCTACGCCAAAGTGACAGAGCAGGAATACGGTCCATTCCTGTCCTTTCCCCCTGCACTGGCACCGTTCCGGTAGCCTAGCAACAATGCAGGCACCGTTGCACCATGGTGCAAGGGTGTTTGTTTTGTCGGCAGAATTGTTTTCAGAACTGAAGGGGCACCTTCCTGCACAAAAACAATCCTGAGAGACATTTTCATCTTTATATGTGTGCTGCAGAATGCTGCCCACTTGGAAAGAGGGAAAAACGAGGAGAAATAGAGTTATTTGGCACATCCCCAGTTTTACATGGTTTTGTAAATCTGGGGAAGCGTCAAAATCCATGGGTTTTGCTTGGGAACAACCATGGCAACGCCCATGAGTAGCTTCCCGAGGCCCAGAGTAAGGCAACGCAGCGATTTGCGCTGCCTTGCCTTATTCGGTATCTAGGAGGCCACACAAAGTCACTTTGCATGGCCTCATAGATATGGTTTTGTAGTCTGCGCTGCCAGAGCATCAGAAAAAGTGATGCTCCGGTAACGGAGAAGAGTCATAAATATGCCCGAGTGTTTGGAGACTTGAAAGGAAGCTATGTATCTCGTCCTGGAAGAAAAGATGAAAGCTGGTCCCAAAGAGAAGTGGAGCGGTTCACTCTTGTGTTGCTTATCGGGTGGCCCCTGGAAGGAGGTCCCTTACCCTGTCATGCCTGGCTTCAGAGGCAGGGACTCGCTTCATCCCTAAAGAGAGGAACCCTGTTAGGCCAGGAAATTCAATCAGACTGCAAGAACCAGATCAAAGAGACTCAACATCCTGGTGGCCGGGCACTAGGCCTCTTCAGGCTATTCCATTTTACAGTGTGGGCATGGGAATCCCTAAATTTTTGTACCCCAAGAATGTTACCTCAAATAGTTGCCACAGTTTGATGAATCAGAGAAGGTGTTAAACCTCAATTTTGTGAGGCAATGTGTCCCCGAAACAAAGCACCCCCAACCAATATCAAATACAGTTAATTAAGTAATACACAATAATTCAGTTCTAGATTGGAATTTAATCTAAAAGATTTAGAACAAAATTTAAAAGGCACTGTAGAAAGATAATGAATGCAAAAGCATAAAATCAATGCCATAAAGGCTCTTAGAATAGGACATTATAGAATAATGTGTAAATCACAAGTCCCAAGTGAGCAGCAAAATGAATGGAGGAATAGACAGCATCCCTAGTAGCATCGGAAAGTGTTCTGGCTCAACCCCAAAATCAGGGGTTTATATAGGAAATTCCATAGAACAGAATAGAAAGAGCAGATTTGTCATGGTGTGAACAAAAGAAATGCATTTACATCAGGGTTTTGAAATAGTTCATTGCTGTAGCAACTAAGTACTTCCCCACTACAAGAATATTGATTTTGCCCACTCTGTGCTAATGTCATCCAGAGATGGCAGTACAAACTAGTTACACGAACAACAACAAACTATTACTACACTCAGAGTTTAATTGAGAACAGCAAAAACAATATAAATGGGAAAAAATGAACATGACTCTACTTGATTGTGTGCTGTAAAAATAATGAACAGTAAAAACTGCAGAGGAGTCATTCATCTTGGAAAATATGGCTTTTGTGCCTATATTGAGGCCTATTTTACAAGAGCCAGAAACAGCACTTCTACATGCCATAACAAAATTGTTTCAGCTGTAACTGCTTCAGGACAGTGCAAATATAATTTTAAGAATAAATCCACATACTGCACATTTTTCATAATACACAAAAGCATATAATGCACAAAAACTGTAACAACAGATTCTGTCTTTATCAGGCAGGGAGGCAGATAAGACAGAGAGGAGTTGCAGGACCTACATCCCCTTGGCGAGCAACAAGTGACCAACACATATTGAGTCACCACCCAATGCTATCATTCAGTAGGTGATTTAGTGGGCACCTTGTGGATCACTTATCCTTAAAGGGGGTACGTACTCACAGACATTGACCCACAACCTTTGCCACATGCACCTCCCAGTTAGGGATCATTGGCACTGCCCAACACTGTATGTGGACCCAAGAGGGACATGAAGAGTATCTATCCGTGCACGGGGGAAGGAGGAATTGTACCGCAATGCCTACACTTCTGGGGAAGATCTATCACCACCTATGTAGGTGATACTGTCTAGGATTGAGTTCAGTTAAGATGTTATCTTACTAGTGCTTGTGAGGGCCAGTATTGCTGTGCATGTGTACACCAAACGTGTGTTTGTAATTGGCTTCCCGGCAGTCACAATTGCTCTTTTTTCACTTTCTACCATCTTATCATGGTGCTGTGGGGGGTAGGTGGCGAAGAGGAAGGTATTTTAAATAACCTCTTTTGAGTATATAAACAAGCCATTTTGTGAGTGTTTGTAAGTGAGTTTCTTTGGAAGATGTACGATAGAGATTTTCAGCGCCTGAAGCCAAAATGAAGCCATTTAGAATACAACTGAATCTGAATATGCCATATTGATATTGTATATTTAAAGCACAAATTAGGAAGTCTGCTAACTCTTGTATTTGCTAGGACTGTCCAGACTGACAAACAGTGAATACCATTTGAATGGGTGTGAAAAAAAGGGTACACATATGTGTGATCATCAGTTGGAATTTAGACTCTTGCACAGTATGGATACAGTCCCTCTTAAAGCGGTGAGCAATGCATTGTGTGAGTTAGGTGGAGGTGCTGGCCTTGCTGTCTCATTGGCTGTCTACATGGTTGGCCGTGTAGAGTATAATGTGGTCCTGTCCAGGATGTCCATCACTTTAGCTGTTGCTAGATCAGGTTTTTAAACCTGAAAGTCATGTTGTTTTCCATGCAACCTACATCTCCTACTCCACTACTCTCTCTCCTCTGACCAAACTACCCCCCCCCCAACTCTTTGGTTTATTTTTGTTTTGAAGATACTGTTGAGGCAAATACAAATCCTTAAAAGTAATAAAAGGGAGAAGCCAGCACTATCCAAAGCTGCTCTCACATCTTGATCTGGCTGCTAATGTGCACTAAGTGTAATGAGAAAAGAAAGTATGATGCTTTAAGAGAAACATCTTAAGCATTTCCCATCCTAGGCAAGTCTCCAGGAGCTATTAGCTATAATTCATATTAAATATTCAAAAGACTGTCACTTAAGTGTAACAATAATATATAATTCATATAATAATCATACCTAATGTAAAAGGTTATTTAATGACAATATTATTTTTAAGTGAACTAACGCTCCTCTCTATAATCAAACATTAAAAACTGTCAAATAGTTCTTGCAAATTTAAGACTATTTTCCATCTAAAGGGTGTGTGCCGCCACAAAGTGTGCCTTTTAATGTTGTTTTTGGCTGAGCAACTATAAGTGCAGTATAAATAAGTTCTAACATATTCTCAAGTGCACATTATGAGGATATTGAAAACCATTACAGAATTAAACAGCCTAAAAAAGTACTCAGACTGCCAACTTGTGTCTCTAAATGCTCATGGGAGTAGTTGGTGACTTGCAATAACCTGATTATGTATAGGATTGTTCGACAGAATTTAGGGCCAGATGTAGCAAAATAACATTTTGCGACTTGCAAATTGCGAGTACTAGCGACTCGCAGTTTGCAACTCGCAAAATGTTATGCAGAAAGGTGTCTCAGACACCTTCTGCGAGTCGCTATGGGGTCGCAAAGACCCACCTCATTAATATTCATGAGGTGGGTCGCAAATTGCGGCCCCATACCGAGTCTAGGCACTCGCAAACATGGAGGCCTGCTGTCGTCAGCAGACCTCCATGTTCGTGACTGCTTTCAATAAAGCAGTTTTTTTTTTTTAAGTGTACCCCGTTTTCCTTCAAGGAAAACGAGCTGCACTTAAAAAAAAACCGAAACCTTTAGTTTCGGTTTTTTTCAGAGTAGGCAGTGGTCCATAGGACCACTGCCTGCTCTGAAAAAATAAGTTTGTGAGCATTCACAAAGGGGAAGGGGTCCCGTGGGGACCCCTTCCCCTTTGCGAATGAGTTACCATCCACTTCAAGTGGATGGTAACTGCGAGTTGATTTGCGACGGCTTTCGCGGTCACAAATCAACTTAAATCGCGGTGCGAGTTGCAAATAGGAAGGGAACACCCCTTCATATTTGCGAGTCGGAAACACATTTTGCGAGTCGGTTCCGACTCGCAAAATGTGTTTCTGCATCGCTTGAGGGCTTTTGCACTTCGCAAACGGCGTTTTTTGCCGTTTGCGAGGTGCAAAAGCCTACCTACATCTGGCCCCAAGTGGCCAAAATATTGTGGCAAAAATATCGAGGGCATGAATATCAAGAAGATAAGAGCATATAGGTAAGTATAGATCTACTAATCTGATCTCCACATCTATGCACCTTCAATATCTCTATATCGTCAAAGAACGTATACATGAATTTAAGCATAGTAAAACTTTGTTTACTGATAGAAACTTACCTTCCCCATATTTGTGTCCTTGGTAGTCTTACCATGATATTTTGGCAACACCATATTTTATCTTCAATATTGTGTATGAATAGTTGGTGTACTTCACTCCAAATGCATAAATTCCTCATCCCAACTGCTAATGACTGTTATGCAGATTCTTGCAAATGCTGGAGGATGGAAATGTATCATTCATCTTCCCCCTTGCCTGGCATATCATTATTACACAAGGTTTTTGCCACATATTATAGAATGGTTATACAAGATAATTTAGGAACATCAGAGATATGTGTGATATTCTCAATGCACATGAATGCAGTTATCAACTCTACTTGGTCAAGAGCGCCCAGGCCAATTGTCCTAAAATCCAAGACCACAAACACTAGCAGGTGAAATATGCTTGCACAAAGGAGCATATATGGTTCGAGAAATAATATCAAAAGGAACTTTGTTGTAAATATTTCTTTGCATTGTTTTCCTTAAGAAAGTTTTTCTTACATGTTAGTTGACTGAAAACACATTTTATGTGGGACATCCATGCTATAAAATGTTAGTTGAGTGTCAGGCAAATCATTATTATGAAAAAATGCACATTACTGCTTTTCTGAGACTCATCTCTACCTGATGACTTCAGCATGGTACTCCAACTGTGCCCTCCAAATGAAAGAATTCATGTGCTGTTCCTCAGAAGCTACCTATTTTCATATAGTAGTTGCCTCTTTTTTATGTATGGGTGTGTATGGAGACCACCTTCTTTCTGTGCAGGCTGCAGTAGTGAAATGCTATGGTAAGACGGCTGGGGTGCCATAGTTAGTCTAGGCTGAAGGGACATGTGAACCTTTCTGCTTATGTTGTGTTAGAGTGCATTTACTACTGTTTTGGGACCTTTGTGGTTGTAGTAACTTCAGACGTGCAATTTGGAAATAGCAATGGCCATTCTCTTTTATGGATGGGTGTTTGTATTTGAAATGGCCCTCCCATTTAGATGTAAGTATTCCCCATTTTCCAACCACCTCCCTGTCGCTCCCATTTTTAGTAGTAAAATACAGACCTATGTGTGGTGGAGAGGTGCACACAGAAAAGACCGGAGTGGTGGAGACAGAGGTCTCCGCTTGTAGGTAAGTGAAAAGCACTTTGTGGCACGTGATTAGTAGTACTACTTCAACTACTAAAAAAGAAGTTTGTAAATACAGGCCGGCTTTAGCACTGGTGGTGCCTGATGCAAGAATCTATTTTGAATCCCTCCAAAGACCTCCTTTTCCAGAGTTTCTCTCATCACCCTCCGATAATTCCCCTCCTCTCCCCTTAGCCTCTTTTTCACATGCATTTCATTTGTTTTATGGTGCTGTTCATAACAGCATAGGATGTCGGAGTACTTTACATCACACACACTTTATACAGAGACAAAGAATAATACATGAGTAAATCAGTCTAGAGAAAATGTTACGTAAGACAATGAGGATTATAAGGTTTAGGAGTCACTTGTCACTGATACTAGTAGACAGTATATTTTTAGAATGTTTGGTCTGGAGAAGCACAAACCTGGAATTTAAAATGTATCACAAAGGTTGGAGTTGTCTTTACTAAAATGAACGTACTTCAACAGAAACTGACCCTTTTTTGGAACACTAGGATAATGAAAGGCTGTGAAAAAATCATAACGTTCTAAACTATACCGTTCAGTTTGCATCTAGCTCTTTGGTAACAGCTCATAGGCCACTGTGCTATATTAGGATTGTAATTTATAAACTGCAAGTAACAAAAGGATATTTGTGACAAAAGACGCAACCCACTCTGCCATCCACATAAAATACAGTTCTGTGATCTGCAAGGTACACATTCTTTGCAGCAGGTATATTAACCCTCTATGCTACCTTGTGATGAGTCAAAAATGCCACTAGACAAAACTCGATCTCTCTACAGCTGTAACATTAATCACTAGAGTTATCTTGACATTTGTACTGTAGCCTGAAAACTGCTGGACTCACAAGGAACTTTGCAGGCAGTGCTTTCAGGTTATTTCGATACACAGCGCTACCTGAGGTCAGCGCCAGGTGCGGCTGTGCTGTTAGAACCGCCCTAAAGCCGGCCCTGTGCAATTAGGCCACAGAGCTTTTGTGACCCAACCTTCATTTTACGCTGCAACAGGTGTACACAGTGCAAATTGGCCATTTGGTAGGATTTGCACAATCTTGACATGTTAATATTGAAGGCAAGATTCTGTTTTGCACATCCCAGTGAAGGGCATACAAATGCATGGTTGAAGGCCTGTGAGGGATATCAGACCTCCTTACCCACATTTTCATACACAGAATGCCATTTTTTCCATGTCCCCTTAATGAGGCAGGAGCTGCATTAAAAAAAAAGTTGGCATTTTGTGAATGTGAATGTCATAAATGGAGAGGGGCTGCATTAAAAAAATGGCATTCAGTTAATGGAATTGGGGAACGCATGCTATCTGCTCCCTCAAATGCCTTTAGCCCACATTCATAAGATGAAAGATGTCCACTTTTGGGAGTCAGCACCTAATCAGTGGTTTGCGACAGCATTTGCCTCACAAACCACTTACACACTGCATGGTGAATTGGACGAAAGTGGGGCCCTCGCTTACATGGCCCCTCCAACTTCCACTATGCAATGATTGTCAAAGCATCGAATTGAAACAACAATTCTGTTTGGCAAAGCACTGTTTGACTTTTTTTTCAAACTAGAAACCATATGATTTTGCAAATTTCAGGTTTTGCAAATGGAAACCATTACTTTCGCTTAATTCATTCGTTCACACTGGAACAAGAAAAAAAATGAAACATTGGCTACATGTTAAATGTCAGATTGCACTCTGGATCTGTTGTGTTTGTTGTCAGCTGGGATATATGTCCTTCCTCCATTTTTTTGCAGTTGTCCTGAGTTGCTTAGTGGTCTGGAACAAAAGATAAAGCATTTACATGAAACTCTAGACTAACAGCACAAGGCTTTCAATGCCCCGAATGTTGATTTAGAAAGGCTCAGATAGCACTGTTTTCAATGTATAAAGCATATGCTCTTCCCAGGAGGAATCCATGCCTTCCGCAGTATTTGACTGATGGATGTAGATGTCCTGCATTGAAACAGTAACCGTGCAGCTGCTGGTCTGCAGATTCCTTTAAAATGGTTGTATCCACGTATTTGACATATGATTAAAAAAGTGGGCAATACACAGTCAAAGCACATAAATGTGTGATGTTGTCCATCCTTTTTCGCCAGTGGTACATCTTTTCAATCAATGTGTGAGGCAACGTTGTCTTGGGGTACTGCTCTATATGAAAGTAAACATGACCTAGCACAACATTGTCTGCTTCAGCCCCAGCCCTGATAATCTTTTAAATGCCCCATCATGTCCTGCTATCCCTCCATTTCCTTACATGTTTGCCTCAGCCATCCATAGTCTCAAAATGGTTGACCCCCTCCGGCTTGTAGGCCTGTGTCTGATTCTATCTGGGTTCTCCTTATCATGTTCTAAAGTTTTCAGGATATAAGGCCTTATCATGTCCTGAAAACTAGTTTCCCAGAGGCCCATTAAGCCTGGTTCTGCCCCACTATTCCCGACCTTTAAAAGGCCCCATTGTGTACCGTAACCTATACTTTTCCAACAGGTTAAATCCATTTTTGTCTGTACCCCAGCCATATTGGACTGTAGGGGCCCATCACTGCTCGAACACTTTCATTTTCCTTCATGGCCGATCCCCTTTGAGTTTCCTACAGGAATCTCCCCCAAACACACCGGCCTTTCATTGGCTTCCCTGTGGAATCCAATTTATCCTTTTTCTTTGTCTGACTCTGCCTCAGGCCTGATGGCCAGCAGAGATGCCATCATGTTGTTTGCTTGAAACTTAATGGGGACAAAACAGAGGTGTTAGTGATTGGTACCAACCTAGATCTATGGGCATCGGTTCACTGACCCAAATCTCTCTGTAGTCGGCACCATCCTAAACCAAGTATTAAAAACTTGACTTTTGGTTCAATGAAAATCTCATCTTTGAGGATGGTAAACTGGCCTCCACATGTTTTGGCATTATGAAATTACGGTGTGTAATAATATCTAATATATTTTATGGTGTTGTGCAACGCTCACCCAGTCAAAAGGCTGCTTGTGAGCACGCAGAAAATGGGAACATGGAAACAGACCTCTGTCATTCTTGGTTTTCAAGGTGTAAAAATGCCCAAATGCACACACAAATATACCAAAGCATCATTCATGTTCATTTTATCAAATACATGTATAAACAAGCATTTGCAATGCCAATAGGTCTGGTGTTGACTGCCAGCCTTTGGACTTTGTCAAGGCATGTTTTTTTTTGTCATGTTTTTTGCAAAACCTTTTTGCTGGGGATGCTGCATGGATCTCGTCAATTTAAAAAATATATAAAGTATTGGCTAAAAGCTAAAAAAATGTTTAGGTCTTAAAACGCATACATTGCAATAGTTGTCCCCTGCACTAACTGGAACCACTTTGTGTGTAGATGTGCTCATTGCACAAAGAGCAGAAAGAGCAGAATGTGATTACTCACAACGAAGTTGGCCAATGACTGAATTAGGCTGACCTGTTGCCTCAAGTGTTTGCTGTAGTGGGTAGAAGAAGATGTGAATGACACAACAGACCAATGGTTGAAGACAGACAATTTAAAAAACCTAAAAGTAAGTATAGTGTACATATAATTTTTGCGAAATCAAAAGGTCTTGGCTAACAACAGAGCTGAAAAAAATATCATAAGTGTGATCTGCTTGTTAAAATAATCCTAGTAATAACAATCTCTCATTATTACATGACATGATAGGCATGATTACATTTTAAAAAATGTATGTATTTTTTAATATAGTCCCTTAATCACCTCGAAATTCACACCTGCTTTGCAGAGACAGACTAAAAACTTGATAGACATGAATATGTGATATATATGAATATATAAATATATATATATATATATATATATATATATATATATATATATATATATATATATATACACACACACACACACTCACACACACATATATATATTTACTTTAAAAAAACGTTTACTGGGACGTTATAGTTAGGCTCACATTTTAGAAGTACCAAACCATAGAAATTCACCTGTCATAGTTATAGTTATCTCAAGTAACTATAACTCACTCCCTCAGCTAACTATAACTCGCGCCCCCGCCAGTGCCTGCGGCCAGACGCTGCGGCCAACTCCCATAACCACCCAACCTCACGCTGCTCACCGCCTTTGGCTACATGGTATCCACACATAGCTATGACATTCAAATTGAAAGGTGCGATGGGAAAAACATGTAAATGTTGCACAAATAGGCATCTTTAATATTTAAAAAAACTAGGAAATAAACAGACACGCTACCAGGATTAGAATTTTCAATTTACAGGGAGACAGCTCACGCACTTTACCAGCAGGCCACCAGTGACTCGTGCTGTGTAGCAAAACATGTCTATGACATTTGAACCTAACAGCTGCCCAGTGTGACACTTTCAAGTCATTGTATGGAGAGAACATTGCAATAACAATCTCTCTCTCTCTTCCATCCCTCTGTGGGATGGAAGAGAGAGATAGAGTGACAGGACTGCACGGGTAGCCTTCTAGCCAGCACCCCAAGCCCTGTTGGAGTCAGCATTGCTCCCACAAGTAGGGAGATGCTTTAAATAGCAGCTCCGTGCTTGAGGGAGCAATATTTTTATCTGTTTCCCTGTATGCACATTTGTGTGAAAACTCCGCTCCAGAAAGTGGACTTTGTTTGCTTTTGCTTGGTGGGATCTATCAACTTCCACCAAGCAAAAGCAATCAGCTATGTTCTGGGGGTGGGCACCCCGGGACATAACAGGAGTCGGCCCTGTGGGGTGGTGGTCCCCAGGGCCATCAATGGCTCCAAGAGGGGGCCGTGCAGCACCCCTCCAAACACTATTGCACCTGGTATGGTGGTGGTCTCTAGGGATCGGGGGTATGAAATGTAGCCCCTTCACTCTTATATTTGAGCCCCAGGAGGCTCTCCCACACTGTATTAGTTCAGAGCCCCGGGGAGGTGGTGGTCCCCGGGTCTGCAGGGATGATGCATGCCCTCGCACTGTATTTATTCAAGGCCCTGGGGAGATGGGGTTCCCCAGGGCTGCAGGGGGGTTGGCGCCCCCTCCCCGAATTCTTTTGGATCAGTGCCCCGGGGAGGTGGTGGGGCTGTGGGTGGTCCAAAAAGGGCCCCCTTCACTCTTTTATTGTAGCCCTGGGAAGGTGGCGGTGTCCGGGGCTGCAAGGGGGGCTGCATGTCCCCACACTGTATTCATTCAAAGCCCTGGGGAGGTGGCAGTCCCTGGGGCTGCAGGTGGGCCAGGTGGCCACCCACATCATATTTGTTTTTAGCCCCGGGGAGGTGGTGGTCGCTGGGGCTGCTGGGGGCAGGGTGGCCCGCCCGCACTGTATTTATTCAGAACCCTAGGGAGGTCGCAGTACACATGGTTGTGGGGGGGGGGGGGCAGGCAGCCCCTGCACCATATTTGTTTAAAACCCCTGTGATGTGGTGGTCTCCGGGACTGCGAGGGGGCAGGTAGCCCCCTGAATTCTTTAGAAATAAGTGCCCTGGGGAGGTGAGGTTCCCTGAGGCTGCGGGGGGGGGGCAGGTGGCCTCCCACTTTCTTTTGACAGTGGCAATCCCTGGGGCTTCAGGGGGGCTGGGTGCCCTCCCCCCACATAGAAAATTTAAATGCCATCGGGACCTGGCCCAACTGGGGGCTTTAAAAAACAAGTGTTTTAAAAAAAAAATATTTACAGCTGATTCACAGCAAATTTGCTGCAAACTATTTTTTTTTAAAGTGCTTTTGTGCTCTTGCGTGGTCCTTCTGGTACCCCAACACCAAAGCTAACCCTACCCAGGACCCTTTCGCTGTTTTTTGCATTTTTTTTGTTGGGACTCGGCTGAAGTGTTGGCAGCCAATCAGACCTGTGCATTTCACTCCAGAAGTCGTGGCCAGAGATATACAAATTTAGATTTCCTTGAATTTCTCGAAAACTGTTGAACGGATTTACACCAAATAAGCAAAAGCATAATCAGTGTGCCAAAAGCTAGCTTTCTGCCAAATTTGGTGAAAATCCATCAAGTTGTTTGTGCTGTAGGTGTGTTTAAAGGTCCTATGGGAATGGACATGGGAAATGCAGCTTTTTTACCCCTCTTTTTCTCGGCCCCTGTTTGATGGATCACCTCGAAAATTCCCATGCGTAACAACAATCACCGGCACACTTTAAAAAACAAAACACTCATGAAGATGCAATGTTTTTATACTATGGAAACATGGTCCTAACTATAAGTACCTACTGGCGACCACTGGTATTTAAGATATATAAATATATATAGGTAGTTATTTATATATATATATATATATATATATATATATATATATAACTACCTACTGGTGATCACCAGTGTGTGTGTGTGTGTGTATATATATATATATATATATATACATATATATATATATATATATATTGTCACCTGTTCATTTTATCCCTTTACCCTTTTTTCTATGTTTGAAACAATGCCATCTGTCAAATGATGAATGCTAATGCTGCCACTTTCTAGCACATGGGAAAACTATACTATCAAGTACACGTATGAAGCCCCTGTGGAGAGAGTTCTAAGGTCACTCTAAAATGATTAGCTTTCACTCATGTCTGCTGTAGAGACGCTTTGTGTTTTTATGTTCTCCACTTGCGTTGTTATTAGTTTAACATATGGATGAAAAATCCAACCTCCGTGCTCATAAGTATTCCCGAAGGCTTCTCTGAATACATGTCTTACAGCTTACCCTATAGTGAGGGTGGGACTGGCTAATCTTCCATCTTATGCCGGAAGCACCAAGCTATTGCCTGTTCCAGATAACAGGAGGACCGAACTTACACACATGGATTTCCTATTGACAGGAGTTGCGGCCAATAGAAATGGCCTTTTCCTTTCCAGATAAATACATTTCTGGGAGTATTTAATCTTCGATGTAACCCTGGCATAACATTGCTTTCTCTGTATGTTTTTAGGAACAGACTCTGTCTGATACAGCAAGTAGCAGGAGCAAACATTTTCAACCTCTGGACTCTAACTGAGCGACAAGTTGAAAACAAATATTGTCTCGAGGAGGTACAAAACCAGAACAGAATGGATGTTGGGCTGTTCGACTATCTGGAGCCATATTATTCACAGTGCCCCCGTAGTGCAATGGCACGTGGCCCGCTTTGTGGGTCCCCATGGGTACTATGATATTTTAGAAGAGGCAGCAGGCGCATGTGTGTCCCCTGCTGGAATCCTGATAGCCCTGGCACACATGCAGCACCGCTTCTACAGTATTGTAAGTAGGTGTTCCCTCATTTGCATTGAGGCGTGACCCTATGCAAATGAGAGAATCTCTTTGGCGCTGCGTCTACATCTATTGCAGATGCAGGAACAGAGACATAATGGCCTTGGGAGGCATATTGACAGTGTGCCACAGAGGATCCCCATGAACATCCCAAAAGATCACACTTCAGGCGAGGTGAGGTAACCCATTTCACCCTACTGCATGGGGATCTCTTGTCTCTTAAAATTCAGAACTTCTGTGAGTTGTGATCTAATTTACCTCACCAATATTAATTGGATAGATCGCAAAACTGGAGGCCATACAGGGATAGTGGGTCTGCTGGGACCAGCAGACCACCATGTCTGCGATTACCTTTCAATATAGTAAACTTTCTTTAAATGCAGCTTTTTTCCGTAAAGCAAACGGGTCTGCATTTAAAAAGGAATGTTTAATTTTCATGTTTGTCCCATGGACCCTTCCCTACTTTTCAACAAACTTTTTTTTCACATTCACAAAAAGAAAAGGGCTGTAAGTCGACTCCTTCCCTTTGATGAATGCAATGCCACCTCTTCTGAGGTGTTGGTAAAATATAAATGTTTTGAAACCAGATTTCACCTACAAAGCATTGATCCCTTAGATAAGATTTGGTATCTGGAGTTGGAAAAACTCCCTAAAAGGGATTATTACATACAATAAACATTTTAAGGGTCATAAACGCCAATTTGGGGCATTTGTAACCGCTAAAATGCTTTGTACGTCTGGCCCACACTTTCTTTAGTTCTTCCATATAATATGTTTACATGCAACTTCAGGGTCAGTGTGGTCTGCTTATGATTTAAAAAAAATATTTTTATATTGATCATATTAACATGTCTTAAAGAATACTCGCACAGCCCATCGCTGTTTGGAGCTTATGAATTGAGTCTCAGAGTAGATCTGGGCACCTTTCTTTTTGATCCAGAATATGTGGAGGTGAGCATGTAATATTTCACCCAATCACAGTGCTGAAAGTTGTGCTGAAACAATTGTTGTGTTTTAAGAATCTTCCTAAATACTTATATGCTTGAGATGGGCATGGCCAGAGTAACAAAGACCTGCAAGAGACAACCCGGTACAATATCATGCCTCAGTCTCATCTACTTTACATTATGAAGTCCTTCGTCCTCACTTTTTTCTCAAATTTGCTTTTTTGAAATATACCCTAATTTCAGTATTTTTTAATGCTATTTTCATTTGTTTCTGAATTTTTTCCTTTTTTTCTCAGATATACTAGAATGCCGTACTATAGATGTCTAACCTGAGCCATTTTTTAAAAAAATATTTCAAAAATCACTTTTGGAAGAACTTTCTTATGTTTGAGGGGCTGGGTTAGCGAGGTATTCTACAGTCATTTTTATATTTTTCACAGCTCCTTTCCTTTATTCTGGGTTTGGCAGAAAAGATAAGTAAGGGTGTTTACTGATAATCAAAAACTAAATAGAATATATTCAATAATGTTAAATAAGTTAAGAGAGATGATCTTGACTTGGGGGTGCAGTAGCGTTATCTTTAATTTCTCAAATATTATTTTTAAAGGATATGTAACCTGTGGAAATGCTGTTTTTATTAAACCTATTTAAGAACAATTATAAGAGTGAATGAGGGCATTTTTCTGCATTTTACTTTAATGCACCAAAAGGTTTTCAGTGTCTATGTAATATTCTAGTTATTTTTTAAACAGTTTTGTGATGTTATAATTTAGTAAGAATATCAGGATGTCAATACCTGTTAACGTTTGACTTGATGTGAAAGTAAATGTTGGAGAGATGTATGTGAGAGATTAATGTAGGGGATTAACTGCAGTTACGGCTCGCTATGACAAGTGGCGGGGTGGGGGCGGCACAAGGGAGGAGGGGCGGTGAGGGGAGGACATTTAATACATTTTTTTTAAAAGTAAAAACTTACCTTATCTGCCGACCTGTGCAGCACCACTCCCCTTTCCATCATTGCTGAAGGAACAGGCTCCAAGTCTGCCCTGTGGCAAATCCTGACGCTGCTCGGAGCAGCGTCAGGATTGGCTGGGAGGGTGCAGCCAGGGCTCTCCCAGGCAGACTGGGACCCTGTGCAGGCTCTCTTCAGCCCGGCAACTGTGTTGCCGAGATGGCGGCCAAACACCCAATCGCTGTGAGGGCACTTCTCTGCCCCGCCCCTTTACAAGAAAATGATAATAAACACTGTTTATTATTGTTTCCTTATAAAGGATTTGCAGCTACCGCTTCTGGCGGGGGGCGACGCCCCTGCTTAACTGTTGCCCAGGCCCTTTTGCAAAAGCAGAGGCGGCAGACGATTCTCAGAACCAGGTAACTGTCACTGAAAAGGGCTCCTCTCAAACAAACCTAATGAGCTTCAAGACAAAATGGAAAACACAGCTGTCCCGGCTACTCCTCTAATGCTACGTTGAAGTGTGATCTCTCATTGTCCTCGTTCACTGGCAGTTAGCTGCCATGACCGCTGTGATGTGATTACATGATGACATGAGGGTTTTAGGATGTTGGCACGAGGGCACCATGTGTCCACTATGAATAGAAATGCATCCCACTCAGAGAAACCTCTGAATCTTATCCCTGCCCTAATTCTCCAACGCAGAGGAATTGTTCCATGCTACCAAAAAAGCTTTCCTGACATGCATGACTGCATTTCCCTTTTCTCAAACGCCTAGAACCTAATAGGTTGTGGAGTGTGCACTACACAAACAAAATAAGCATACAAATCACATTTTTTACCTATCACGGCATAAGAGTATGACAAACATGGCTGTCAAGCAATGGGCGGTCAGTGTGTCATGGGCCCTAGTGCAAGGAAGGAAATTGAATCCCGGGCTGCTGTTTGAACTAAATGAATTTATATAGCGCTTACAAGCCCGACGAACTGCAATAAACATCATCAATCAAGGTTCAGTGGGCCCCTTTGGGCCCCGGTGCTACTGGACCTACTGCACAATAGGAGCTATGCTCCTGCTTTCATGAGCTATGAAAGCATCACAAATAAAAGTAATTTCACAAGAAACATCCCCTTCCTTATTCTAACCGCTGCCGCTCACCACAGCAGCTAGGAGCCGGTGATTGGAGTCAGCACCAAGCACAGGATCATCACCAGAGAGGTGTCACGATACCAGATTACATGGCTTAAATTAGTGCTAGTGCAAATTTGCACTGATATTTCTGGATTACACAGATTGCACTGACACTTGCACAGCATTTGAGCCACATAACTAGAGCCAAAATAGAAGTATACACATGAAGTCCTTATTCAAATCCTCCTCCTATCACGAAAGTGCTCGAAGAAACCATGTGAGATATCATATTCCTCCTATTCGGGAGTGCAAATCTTGATGATTGCCCCGTCGCCAATTTAATACATGTGATCCAGAAAAGCCAGTGCACAATTGTACTGACCAAGTGCAAACTGTGTAATCCATCCTCTCTAGTCCTCCATGGTAGATTTTCAGATAGTATGGCTCAGCTGCTACTTGTTCATTGCTCATTGACTGAGTCGCATCACTGGTGGTTACCAGTAGAAAGTGACAAAAACGTAAGGCGAGAGACAGGAAAGTGGTACGGCAGTAGGTCATCCCATTCACAGAGCGTATAATGAACTGCGGGATATGAAATGTACTGCAGGGCATGAAAAAGGGAAATGTGCATTAAATGTGCATGAAATGTGCATTTTAACATTTTCAGCAAATGCCAATGTAGAAAAAACACAGATTCAACAGACCACATCTTCTACGCATCATTTTATTGATATGCAAATATTGTGCATTTTTAAATAATCCAAATGCCATGAGAAAATAGCTTGACACTGATGACAATATGTTACATGTCATTTAGGGCCTTAGCTTACTACGTCACAAATGTGACAGATATCCAGTCTGCCATATTACGATCCCATAATACCCAATGGAAATCGTAATACGGCGGACGGGATATCCGTCACATTTGTGACAGAGTAACCAATCCGCCATACCCTAAATCGGACCCATAGTTCCTATCATCCAAATAACAAGTGTATTAACAAGCAGAAATCAGCGGAAGGGATCTGGAACAAGAATAAGCAAAACATATACTGCAGTGTTTAGAAAAAAATGTTGGAGACAAAATATTATGTGGACAAAATAGCATGTCAAGAATATCAAAGACAAAAATATTGTGAAGGTAGGTTTCTATAAGTAAGCAAAGTTTTACTATATGTGACTCCGCATATATGTGCCTTGAAGATGTATGTATCTTTAAGGTACATGTATGTGGAGTTAAGAATAGTAAAACCATACTTACCCATTTGCATTTACATTCTCGATATTTTGGCCCTCAATATTTTTGACACGATAGTCTGTCCACAAGATATTTTTTTTTCCGATATTCTATCAGTGATCCCTATGCTACAGCATCAGAAAGCTATTATAGTGGCAAAAGTATGCTACAGGAAATATCACCTAGTGGCAAAGGCATGCTACAGGAAGTCTCACATCAATACCCACAGAACACACCTAGGAGTACACCTGGTGGGCTGTACTACATAGCTATGGAGGCGATCATTTGTCTATCTTGTACCTAAACTGCAGAATGGCCTCTCCACAGAACTGAAATCCCAAAAGTCAGAAGTAAGATTTAGGAAGCTGCTGAAAACACACGTGTTCTATATTTGATTGCCGTTGCTGCCTCTGTTCAATGTGGTAGAGTTAGCGATGGGACACCCGATGTGATAGCCATGCATTCTACAAAAAAAATAGAATAGTTAGAATAGAATAGAATAGCTTTAATGCTGGCTTTTCCAGAAAGCTTTCCAGCTACCTATAAGTAGCTCTCCTGTGTGCAGCCCTACTTAGGGCCATATGTACGAACACTTTTTCCCATAGACACAGAATGGGTAAAAGCCTTTGCTACATCTGGCCCTTAGTAACGTAGAAGCCTTTGCTTGACTGAATTAATATATGTATAACACAATTGAAAAATTATTTTAAGACTAAAATGTGTGTATTTTCAGAAGTGATAAGCTGATATTTGGAAAAAATGGTTGCATCACGTGGCGCTGGGAAGACTTATTGCTACCATTATTACTTTAGTGCCAGGAACATTGCAGCTGTGATTGTTATGTATTACCCATGTTAAACACATTCCACATTGGCAAATACTTTTTTACACTATTGCTGGCCACTGTGTCTGGGACACTGAGGTGATCAGCGCTTGTAATTTTGCATATGATGGCCATTGATGTCAAAACTAATAATATAAGTAGCTTGGGATGATGTTCATTGAACATATGTAGCTCTTATTAAAGAAAAGATATAGAGACCCCTGCTTTAAAGATTGGTCCTTTGAATTTCACAAGGGTGTGACCTGCAATATAAGGCCGCCCTAACTTACGTCCCCTGCAGCCAGTGGGAGCCACCCACTCCGTTGTAACCAAAGTAGTAACAGGGCCAGTGTGCCAGGGATGCAGGAAGTCCATTAATGAGTACAAGGCTGCTCCATAAAACTTTAGACAGGATTTACCCTTCTGACGGGTTCCTGCCACAGGAGAAGCCACCACGAAAAGGATGGTGCGAATTCAAGGTTTGGCTTTAGCACTCCACCTGCATGTGAGCAGTAAAGGTTCTAAGATTAGCATTACCCTAATGCATTTTCTCACTACCCTTTTCAGACTAGCACTAGAATATGATGATTTGTTCATCAGTTTCAGGCTGCTTCTGATAGCTTTATTTATTCTAGCTAAAGGCATTCATTTTCGGATAATTATGGCATTTCTATGTGCTCATAAAATTAGAAACAATTATTCCAATATAGATATGGGATAAACAATATCCTACATAGGCCAACTTGTCTTAAAAAGGATGATGGTCTGGAAATGCATCTTTCTGAAGAGTTCTTACAAAGGTAAAGCAATACGACGGAACAAGAATAAAAGTGAGGCAAAGTCCACCTATCTTCGTAAGTAAAGTGCAGATACTTTCATTTACATTTGTGATTCACATATAACACTTTCCAGTTTAATGGTAAATTAGTCGAATTCACTTCAAGTCAGAATTGGCTGCCATGTTTTTCAAAGTGTGCTCACAGCCACTCAACTACTGGATTACTTGAAGGATTACATAAATGAGGTGATGGGGTGAGCTAGGATGGGAGGGAATGATCGATGAAAGGAAGCTTATATCAGGGAAGCACTACACTGGAATAAGGCTTATATTGCTTAGTTTTAAAATATGTATCTTACAAATTGTTTTGGCATTAACAGTATTTAATAGGCTACAATCGGGTGTGAATAATTGGTGAATTACTTTAAATTTTGGAACTGAAGCTGGGAAGCAGACATAGCATCTAATTGTATTAATAGTAATTATAAAGCCTACATTATCTCGAGGCCAGTTCTGTAACCAAAGGCTTAATGTGGACACTAAAAAGCAAGGGGACAAGATATGGCCTTGAGGGACACCATACTCTACGGGAATAGCCTGGGTATGGTTAGTCAAAAGTGATTTATTTCAGCCCAGGGTAGAACCTCGAAAGCTGGCCTCTTCCACATGGTCAAGTAAGATCTTCTGGTTGGCTGGGTCTAATGCTGCAGATAGATCTAATAGGACCAAAGCTGAAGCCAGTTGAGAGTCAATGTCCCATCTGCTTCACAGACAGAAGTACAGTGTCTGTGCTGTGCCTTGGATGGAAGCATGCCTGAAGAGGGTGAAGAACATTTGTTGAATGTAAGTGGGTGGAAACCTCTTTGACAACATCAGCTTCTATAATCTTGGTTGCATAGTGGAGTAGGGTTATAGGGCTGTAGGTTTTGAGCCTGGTAGGATCGCCACCCTGTGTATCTTAATAGGGGCAGTACTACTGCACTTTTGAAGACAGCTGACACTGTAGCACAGGCTGTAGATTTATTTAAAATACTCATCAAGGGTCTACTTATCACTGGAGTCTGATATCTAAAGAAAGAGTGGTAGGTTTATCCTCCCTGGACTCTCTATCCCTCTTATCCTTCCCTTTTTTCTACTACTCATTAAATTTGCACCTGTTTTCATTCATTTGGAAATAGGAGATAATGCTCTCTAAAACTCCCTTCTCTCTACTTCATCCTTCTCTTGTTCTCCCTCAGCCCCTCCACCTATCCTTCCTTCTTTCGTAGCGTAAATTATACTGAACCTGTTTTCCTTTGTTTCGAAAACGTTTACATTTTCTACTTAATTACTTTCTATCAAATTGTTTTTTAAACCACGGGAATTGAAAAGTTGTTCCACCTAAATGATCCCTTCAATTCGCCGGTTTCTGCCCCGCTGACTACACCACAGGGGCTCATAGAATGCTGGGAAAAGCTTGTTCCTTCAGAATGAACCATTCCCATCACACCGCCACGTGACTCCTTTCCTACTGAAGCGGGTCTGCAATACTGCTCAAACCCAATGAACAAACTACCTTTGGGAACAATGGTTGTTATTAAAAACTCTGGTGTGAATTAGAGAGAAAGAAAGGAGCAACACTGATCTTTAAGGGATCTGTTACAATGTATCTTAACACGAGAGAGGTCTTCCATACAAGAAACAGCACATTTTTAGGTCAAGGGAGCAGTGACATCGTGGATTGACATTCTTTTCGGAACAGTCACATAGTCTTCGAATCGTCTTCAACTAGTCTTCAAATGTAACTGATTTTTATTTAGGTATGAGCTACGCGGGACTCTACATGTTCAAATCTGGAAAACTCTGACATTTTGAATATTTTGATGCACTATGATTGGTTTAACTTGTTCATTTAAAGGGTGGTAGCCCTGTCCCTCTCATTAACGGCATTTATGCAGGATTGATTGTCTATTACTATTTACAGGACTCAATCTGTCTTTAAAAGTGAGCAAACCTCTGTTAGTTTGTCCATTTCCTGGGCACTGAATATATTGCGATAACATTTCCTTAATATACCTACACGTTCTCCCTGTTTTTATACCTTTTTTGTGTGCTTTTCTACACCTCCGGAACAGTGATGACAGAGTTCAGAAAACAATTTTCTGACTTTTTGGAAGATCATCCTCAAAACTACCCCTGAGGGCTTTTCATTTCATTCAGTGAGTTGCCTAGTGGGCTTGTTTGTTCCCACCTTATTTGAGACCATGCTGTCACATGAAAAGAGACACTTTTCAGGTAGTCAAAGACACTCTCCTCACCGGTGTCAGAAACAATCTCTTACTCATGAAAAAGGACAACTGTCTGCATCTTTAACACTGTTGGCCCCCTAGCACTGCACAACACCCTGGACACAAGCATGGGTTTCTTCAACTAAGTGCTGCAGTGTTTCACCTCTTAACTTGCCAACCACCAAAGCTCTTGAAAATAGGAATGGCCAAATCCCAGAATCTCCTCACTTCTTGTGGAGTATACAAGGGATCCATACTCTCTACCATCATTTTTAAATATCTAAACTGAGCCTCTCACAAGAGGTATTCTTAATTAAATTAACACCAAGAACCAGCATCACACCAATGACACACCACTTTGCCTCCAAATCTCAACATTAAGGGGGTTATTCTAACTTTGGAGGAGTGTTAATCCGTCCCAAAAGTGACGGTAAAGTGACGGATATACCACCAGCCGTATTACGAGTTCCATAGGATATAATGGACTCGTAATACGGCTGGTGGTAAATCCGTCACTTTTCCGTCACTTTTGGGACGGATTAACACCTCCTCCAAAGTTAGAATAACCCCCTAAGTGACATTCAACAACTCAAATCCTCCCTCAAGCTAATCTAGAGTTAGCTGTGAAGTGCTTACCTAAAGCCAAATCCAACAAAGACTGGACTTCTTTAGTTCACCAACTACTCCAAATAACCAAAGACTCAAGAACGTTATTCCAAAATGGTCCAGTCAGCTTCACGCCCCCGCTGACAGTCAATGTGCAGTCCCTTGCTTTCTACCTCAACGCTGACCACACCTTTGTTAACACAAATATTTTAATTTGAAATTATTAATGAATGTTTATGTATTCTGAATAATGAAATTGGTAGAAAAAGATTAACGTAGAAAAATAATGTGCACGTTTGAAATTCTGACCTCGGAAAGCGACCACCAGAATTCACGAACTATATTAAAAGAGTAATTAACGTATATGAAATATTGAAAATGTATTAGATTATTGTAGTAATGTGTCATATTGAGAGACATAAACTATCTTTTGCATTAATTGTAGGCCTTAACTTTGCGAGAGTCTTGGCCTAGTTTTCCAGGCCTCATGCAGAAGCTGTATTTCTTAACGTTAATGGAAAATGGTGACAAGCTGAACTAACCATGAACTGCTCATTGTTTAATAAAATTTGCTTAGTTGAAACCTCTGTGTGAACCGACGGACCGGACATGATGGAACTAGAAATGTAATGATTAAGATGTAAAGCGCACTGGGTGTACTTTCCCAGGACTCCAATAACAAAGACACTGACTGGAGAAGAAGATGCAACATTTTCGATACCTGACGAGCCGGATGATGAGGACATCGTAAAGCATACCAATCAGCGACATGAGAACTGTGACATATTAGAATTCATAGATTTGAGTTACAAAATGTATTGGTTAGGGAAAAATCATATGATTAAGTGACCAATTAGGAATTGGGGGATAGTCTGGGTGACTTTGATATAATAACATGACAGAGGAAAGAGAGTTCAGATGATGATGGAGCTGAGCTGCAGGAGATTCAGATGTTAGGGAGCGAGACTGCGAAATTATAGAAGAGATTTGAGATTCTGTCATTGGGCTCAGACTCTCTGATTGAGAGCCTGATGTGATGCTGATCGACTGATGACCTGAAGACGAAGACTGACTTTCTTGCTGATTCATACCGAGGATGGGTAGATATGACAATGTGACTGAATTATCTATTTTGTGCCTTTTCTTCTAGGTGCCAACTGCGCTGTAAAAATAGTTTTTCTTAATTAAAATATTTTCTAAATTCTTGTTCTAAATTGTTTTGCATGAAGCCCCACATGCTGATGCTAATTTGGATTAGATAAGGGTTTCTCTTCTATGACGATTATTAGGTGACAGAGACAAATGGTTGACGGACTGATTTGCTAAACTTAATGTCTCATGTTGACTTATTGTCTTTGACTCATTTGGTGATTTATGCTAATACTTTAAAATGTACTCTGATGCAAGTTCTGATTAGTTTATGTTTTTAGTGCCTTCTAATGAATTAATATGAAATTGTTGAATTTGAATAAAGCTTGAACCAATCTCATGACTTAGTATTGTAACCAATAGGGAATAAAATGACTAAACTGTATACTGAGTTGTGGTTACTCATGACTGAAAAGTCATGGTGTGATGATTATTAATTGTTGATTAATGACTAGTCTAATGATTTTTGAATATTGTGTATTGATTATTGAGAAACATTGGTCACATCATAGCTAGGATACTTCATGCTAATCAAAAGGTTCATCGACCTATGCGCGTCCCCTTGTAAGTTTACTTATTAAGGACCAGGTGTGCCAGCACCTTCAAAGGAAAATAAAACAGCACTGGCACCATGTTCTGAAAAAGTAAACCCTGCCTAACAGAAACTGGTTTTAAATCAACAGTGAAAATACAGGAACTGTTAGGCCTCCATGTAGGCAACACCCTACTCAACAACTCATTCACGCCACCCTGACAACTCTAAAGCAAACCTTCAGGCTGCACAAGTCTTATCAAGGGGCTCCTATCAGGGCCTTAGAAGTATACCATATTCAAGACGGGTTGCATCACGTGCAAGCCCGTCAGTCATGATACCCAGGCTTTCCTGGTGAAAAGGCTATTCACCTTACTTGGCCAGTGCCGCAACTTGAGCTACGAAATCGCCAGACTGAAGATAAATAATATTTGTGGCAGTCTGGCTATCTGCTTTGTAGTAGGTGGCTTTGGTTTGTGTTTAGCAGCTGCTGGGTCTTCACTTAGTGGGAAGAGGAGCTGTACGAAGAGATGCACTTGTCAGAGAGCACATTATTTATATCAGATGAGCTTATCATGGTTATTGATGATGTTACACTAAATCTGTGTCATATCTATGTCCTTGTAGATCTACAATTCCTACTAATGCGACTAAAGGAGGACGAGTCTGCGAAGTCCAACAAAATACATGGTGTGATTTACACTATAAAAAATAAGCAAAAAGGTAGAAAAACGTAAGAACAAATAGTAGCTGTGATTTACACTCTTCAGTTAATGTTGCGTCTGCATTTTAAAAAACAAAGGAAGTACTTAAGGACCCGTAAACAACAACAAATGAAAACAGAAATTAGATACTGCAACCTTCCACAAAATGCCCTGAGAATGAAAGATAGCCACTGGGACCGTCAGATAACCATGAAAAACCCATGAAAGGCAACAGATGAAGGGGCTGAACCTAAATCCACTCTTTCTCTCTCTTTCTTTCTCTCCCTCTCTCCCTATATAGATGATATATATATATATATATATATATATATATATATATATATGCACTCTTAAAGAAACCAAACGTCATAGGGACGTTATAGTTAGGCTCACATTTTAAATGTACCAATCTATAGCAATTCACCTGTTATAGTTAGAGTTATCTCAAGTAACTATAACTTGTGCGCTATGGTAACTATTGCTCGCACCCTCGACATGCACTGTCAATTACCTGAACAAATTAACGAATTCAATGCACAGTTTTTTCATCAAAAATGTTACTTAAATGTTACATTGATATTATCAATGATGTTATCATAGATGTCATGAGTGGCGTAGTTTGTGCGGCTAACCCCTATAACAACCCAACCCCGCACGGCCCAACCTCCCCAGGCCGATCTCGACCCCCGGAAGCTCCATCCCCAGGGGCCCAGCTTACATATTATATTTGTTGGGCTCCCATCCTGATCTCGCCCTCGGGTAACCCAACTTCCGGGACCCGGCCTAATTATTATTTTTTTATGGAAGAGAGGGCCCCGGGGCCTGGTCTAATAATAATTTTTTTGGAGGGGGGACGCATGGCCCCCCTCCACAGGCCAAACCCAGCCTCAGGGTCCCCATACCCCGAGCCTGGTCTAATTATTATTTTTGTTTCAGGGGGGGTTTGCGTGGCACCACTTCTCTGGCCGATCTCGACCATGGGGACCCCAACCCTCGGGCCCAGCCTAATTATTGTTTTTTTGGGGGAGGGGGCCACGGTCCCCAGGCCGATATCAGCCATAGGGGCCTCATCCCCCGGGGCACAGCCTAATTATTTTTATTTTGGCGAGGGGGGACAGCGTGGCCTCCCTTCCAGGGCGATCTCGACCCTGGGGACCCCATCCCCCAAGGCAAGGCCTAATTACTTTTTGGCAGTGCTTAATTTGTGCTTGTTGTTTCCGGTGCTAAGCACCAGCACTTATATTTGAGGGCCGGGGCTTATTCTTGTGCCTCAAGCATTTGCTGTGAGCAAAAGACACTTATGGGAAGGACAGAGGAAGGTAAAAACGAAAATGTGTCACAAAGGGAGAAAGTAGAAAGCTGCAAAAGTGAGCTGAAGGGGCAGGGTGGGGCTGTAAATGGATTGAAGAGGCCCGAGATGGCTTCACAATTATGCCACCTCAGTATTCCGTGTTCAAGAGGAGGGCTTTCGGCACCAGCACCTTTTTATTTACAAATTAAGCACTGCTTTTTGGGGGGTAGGGGGGGCACCCAGTCACAATTTTGCGGGAGCCGGCATTGCTGTCACAAAGAGGGAGCTGCTAATGCAGCTCCCTCTTTGCGACAGCAATGTTTCCTCTGACTCCTTGCCTTCCTCTCCACAGGTAGGGAGACAGAGGAAACCTCCGCTCGCATGAAGTGAGAGCTGTTTGGGCACCTCAGGACATAGCAGGAGTCGGCCCTGAAGGGGTGGGATCCCCAGGGCCATCTGTGGCTCCTCAGGAGGCAGGGCGGCCTCGCTCCAACTCTGCATTTTGCCCTGGGGACGCGAGTTATTGCAAGTACTCTATAACTCGTGCCCTAAGGTAACTATAATCCGCTGCCTCGCAATGCACTGCTAATTACCTGCACAAATTACTACACACATTGCACAGTTTTTTCTGGTTTACTGCAAGTATTACATTAATATTATCAAGGATGTTATCAAAGATGTCCTGAGTGCCGTAATGTGTGGGGTAATTGGCAGTGCATGGCGAGGGCACAAGTTATAGTTACCTTAAGGTGTGAGCTATAGTTACTTGAAATAACTCTAACTATAACCGCAGAATTTCTATGGTTCTGTATAAGTAATTTCAGAACCTAACTATAACGTCCCTGTTACTTTTGTTTTTTCACATATATATATGTATATACATATATATATATATATATATATATATATATATATTAGATTACTTCTTAGAGTACTTATTAAAGTGTTAAAAACTAATGTGAAAAATGGATTAATCTGTTTGTAGCCAGACCTAAACAGGAAACGTTAACAGCGAATTTCCTAGAGGAAAGGCAATGTTCGAAAACTGCTGTTCTCGAGTCAGTGACCCAACCTCTGTCAATCAGGGTCGGTATCACTGAGACAATGTGGAAAGGAGAACAGTAAGGTCACAGTAAGGTCACTTCAAGGGCACTTGATAAATGATCCAAACTTGACCCTCGGAGAATTTCTATCAGAAAACATAAAGAAGCCAAAGATTAGTGCAGTTACCAGACACAGAATGCAGGATAAATAGGGCTTGTCAAAAGCGTCTGTTCTGAAAAGGTCAGAGGAATAGAAAGGCAAATGAACACAGTCTAGGGACCACTGAGGCCAAGGCAGCCTGTGACCTTGAACAGATGGTCACAATTGTTAGAGGCAACACGCCATCACGGACACTGAAAAATGCTAATCCCATTGGGAATCATGGGAAAAATGAAATACGACTGACTACAGCTGTAGTACCCCAATAGCCTATAAAAAGCACCATTGTAAAGAAAGCTGGATCCTATGTTAGTGTAATATTGCCAAGTGCCTGTGCCATTGTGTCTTAAGCTGAGATGTGACACAGCAGATAAATCCTGACTTCAGAACAAGGAAAATAAAAGTAGTATTAATAACCTGGTTTTCACCTAGCGTTACCTGCTGCTGACCGTGCCAGGTCAAAGCACTGTGGTTGCAATTGTTGTGGGACTGACAGGTATTAGTAGTACTAAGCTCAGGGGTACACACTTTATCATCCTTGGAAGGATGAAAGGTTACGTAGGCCTAGATGAATATTCGGATGGACCAAGAGCTCCGAGCCAGAGGCCCAGTGCTTAGCTTGTAAAATTAAAACATGAGCGCCAGTGCTCTTGTCAGGAGGCCACTGCAGCTTGCACAACCCATTGCCCCTGCCATGGTGCTATTTAAAGTAACAACACAACTACTAACCATCACACTCCTATCAGTATGACAATCCCTACTATTCTAGGTCCCCAAAGCTATACTAATGTCCTGGCCAGCAGTTAATAGTCATTTTTCATGTACAGTGAAATAATAATTAATTGTTGTTGTTCTCTAATAAGACAGGCAGCGCCACCTTGTGGCAAACTGTCACAAGTGCTGGGGAGGATGAGTCATCATTACAGGATGTGAGGCCTAAATGTTAGGGGGTTGCGGTCTGACAACGGCAGTTTTTGGAGCATAATAACGGAAAAATGGCAGCGCCACAGTCAGTTTGGGAAGGAATCATACAGGAGACTGACTTCAATTTCATGTGGCAAACATCCTTGAAGCTGTTGTACTCTGTGGTCAAGCCAGCTAATCTGAAGCGAAATTACTTCTTTACCATCAGCTGGCTATACTGGACCCTTCAAAAGATTGCAAAGTTTGTACAGAATCCGAGCCTCTGATGTAGAAGGTGTGGTCTTTTAACAGCTAATGATGAACATCTATTCTTTACTTGTCCCTGCAATCAGTGCTTAATTTGTAAATAAAAAGGTGCCGGTGCCCAAATCCCTCCTCTTAAACACGTGGGTGCTGCAATTAAATGTGTGAACATGGAATACTGAGGTGGTGTAATGCTGAAGCCATCTCGGGCCTCTTTAATCCATATAAAGCCACTCCCTGCCCCTTCAGCTCACTCTTGCAGCTTTCTACTTTCTCCTTTTGTGACGCTTTTTCGTTTTTCCCTTCCTCCGTCTTTCCTATATGTGTCTTTTGCTCACAGCAAATGCTTGGGGCAGAAAAATAAGCAACGGCCCTCAAAAATAAGTGCTGGTGCTCAGCACCGGATACGAGAAGCACAAATTAAGCAGTGCCTGCAATAGATATTTTGGGGAAGGCATCGAGAATGTTGTAAAGGGCATCCTGGGAGTAAATATCACACTAAGCCTTGGGCTGGTTCTGATGGGGGTGAATATGGTCTCACACGCCCTGCTAGGTAGAGCACAGACGGATCTGTTGTTTTATCTTGTACTTTTAGCCAGGAGATAGATTTGTAAGCATAGGACTGACCCATCTCCTCCCACTGCAATAGACTTGCTCAAAGCGGTATACTGGCTTGTCGTTTGGACCCGATGGAGAGCACGGTGGAAGAAATAGGGATTGGGACAATTTTCTCAGGTGGAGTGGTGTGTTGGTACCGAATCTGGCAGAATGAATGGTCCTATGACTACACCAGGCACCGCAATGGGTGATGGGCCTTCTGGCTCAGTCAGCGGAATGGGGCCAAGGCAAATGCCGCAGGCTGAGGGTCGATAATAATTGTGAGATAACCTGAGTTTGCAGAACTTAGGGTGATATGAGGTCAAAAAAGGTGTTAACAATTAAGTGCCGATGACGCGCACAGGAAGCCACCGGCTCAAATTAAGAACTGAAGGGGCCAGAAGTATCATTCCCAGTCACAAACCAGAGATGTGTAATGTGCAACTCACACGAAGTGCTCACGACCCCGTTTATCCTTGAGGTTTCCTTAAGAGGCCACCCTAGTCATATCAGCAGGATACATATGATAGGACCCTAGTTTGTGCATATGGGGCAGCATGACATGGCTTTCTTAGGTTACTTTTTCCCATGACCCTGCAATGAAGACGGTGCCACAAAACCTTCAGCGAGTCCACGATTATTGCTTGGTGCATCAGTTTCTTTGGGCCAGATGTACCAAAGGATTTTACCCATTCTGTGTCTATGGGAAAAAGCTTTCGTACATATGGCCCTTTGTTCCTAAAAGAGGGGTGGCTCTCTGCCGGGTATATCATGCCCCGTGGGAGACAAAGAAGAGGCGGCACATGTGCCCACAGTGCCACCCTGTAAGGTTTGCCACCTTAGGCCAAGAACCCCGTACATGGAATTGTCAATCAGTGGCTCTTGAAGGTACCAAGGACCATAGCTAGATGCAAGGCAGGAAGTGTCGTAACTAGAAGAAGCATGGCCGGCTCATCATCTTCCTCATCGGAGCTGTTTCAGTGTCTGAGACAAGGCTGCACCCCACAAACACGCCCCTGCTAGCCGACAGTTTCAACTAAAGAGCACCCCTCAAATGGGTCACTCCTCGCCCTCGAAGTTTGGCAAGGAAGGTCCTTCCACCCCATTATTCACCCAGTTTTTAGTTTGTCTAACTGACTGGTGCCTGTGGGCCTTGGTATGCTGAGACTGGCATGTTCTGTGTTACTTCCTGAGCTTCATATAGAAGCAGCAGTCTTTTCACCCTCTCTAACCTAGAGGAGGAGTAACTATCATTAGTGCAGCAGGTGCAGTGGCACCAGGGCCAACTGTTATGATGGGCCCACTGCAGGCAAATTAAGTCTGTTTACTACCCACCTGGGGTAAAGCGTGCCCATTTCCCTTGATTACATTAGAGGCCACGCGCCCTTGACAAGTAACAGGTCCCCTTCATCCTGACATTGTTCCCAGGAAGAGATTTTGAAAAGCAGGAAACAATTACTTTCAGGCTCACTTGGGCCTGGGGTCGAGTTTAAGGATCGTAGAGTTGTTATCTGGAAGTGGGACCTTCACAGCTGAGCCAATCAACAACCAGTGGAAGAGAAAATGGCGGACAGAAAACAAGGGACTACCTGACAGTCCCGGAAAATGTTTAAGATAAAACATTCCCTGAAACAAAGATTCCAATCATTTGAACCAGGTGTTTTCTGCTGCCGCTCCCACTGTTCCTAGTCATGGCTGGTTTACAGTTACTTTGTGTTTATATTTGTATTTTTCACAGCGTCTTGAACTGGTGCATTGAAACTGACTAAATACCCCCCCCCCTCTCCCCCCCACACACACACACACCCAGATGAGGGGCATGCCGTCCATTAGGGCTCTTTGTAGAAGGTTGAGCAATGATAACATAAGAATCATGAATATTGGATTGATGTTTGCACCATAATTAAGAAAAACACGAAACTGTGCTACGATCACCATTAAAAACAAATAAGTTGATGTACATTCACGAATTCTGTTCTGCATAGACTCTGGATATTGGACTAGAATTATATTTATATGTTTGCAACACATAGCCGTGAGCACCGAGGACTATAGTGTCTGGGAACATACAGGATACATATATTTCATATTTCACACCTATGGAGCAGCACAGACACAGCTCAACACACCACAGTGGATGCTGGCCATGTTCTGGTACTGAGATCACCTAATCCCATCCGTTCACCAACTGTGATTACATTCTAAAACGCGCTGCACTGACAGCGCCTACAGTTCACCCCTTCACAGCTGTGTGCGGCCTGCCTTCCTGCAGGCATCATTTTATATTTGTATGCAAAGTGTGTGCGGAGACCAGAGAGCAGGTCACCGCTCCGACTGCAGTTCAATAATTCATGTGCCCAGGGCTCACAAGCCTATGTGTCAGGGTTCCTACACCCCCCGCTTCTTCTCGCCTGGACAGCCTGGAGGGCTGTTCCCCTGGAGCCCAAATGAACCGAGACAGGGTTTGACAGCTGGCTCGTTAGCAATTCGTATCTTGTACAGACGCACTTTACCAAACTGTCTCACAGTGTGGTGGGCGGGGACCGAGCTCCACATGAATGGGCAGTAGGGTTCTAGTTATGTTATGGTATATTATCTAGTAATGTTTCAGTATGTTACATCCAGGGCCGTGGCTTTTTTTTTGCATATTTATGGATTTGCCACATCTGCCACATAATCTATCATCTGTTGCATAATCTGCAGATTTTAACAAAAAAAATGTGTTTCTACCTCAGACAGAACAAAAGTTACTAAAAACGTTGCGAAGTGCGTTCACACGCAGTGAAAGGCCCTTCTCAAAGGATAACCGGTTATCTTTCAGTTGCTTTCTTCTGTATTTGGTTGCTAAACTGGTACTAATAAAGTGAAATCTTGGCCCAGACAGCATTACAATGTGTAAAGATTTACAAAGTAATGAAGTAATACTGTAAAAAATGTGCTGCGTTATGCCACATAATTTGCCTTTTATTGCTGCATAATTTAGACTACTCTACCACATAATTTAGTGCTTCCCTACCCATAATTCGAGTGGATCTGTTAAACTGTGGTGCTAGAGTATGTTATTGGCATTAATAGAGCGATCAATCTGACACTGGCAACATAGCACCCCTTGTAGCCCTGAGGTGCCTTTTCAATCAGTTCTGTGGTTTTCAGTACTAACCATGTTCTGAGTCGGCTTGTGCAGATCATACAGTGTGATTGCTCCCTTGTCTGTTGAACATGTCAACTCCAATGTGCCGATGGTCTTGGTTCATAATGGGGGAGACCGAAGGGCTGTACAAATAGCTTGCACAGCGTTGGCATGCCCACTGGCCGGTAGAAGCATCGGTCTGTACAGGAGTTATTTAGGGTGCAGTAACAGCCAGTTGATGGCATACCTGGGCTATGTTGGGTTTATGTCAGGGGTTCTGGCTTAATGAGATCTGTTGTATCAAGACCATGGTCTGTCGTGGATTAGACTGCGGTTGTGACACAATGACACCCAACTTTATAGCATATCTGTGCTGTGATGAATGTGTGTGTAGAGTTTCAACGCGTTGTGTTGAGAGTTTGCGTGTTGGCCATGACCAATAATGATTCAGTGAGAGAGGGAGAAGTACATTGAGAGTAAATCTTGAGACTAACTAAACGAGGAAATCAGCAGGGAAGAAAGACGGTCGGCAGTGACTACTAAAGAGAGACCATCTTAAGCGCAGTGCACGAAGGGTAGATTGAGGGAAATAATGGAAACCCTTCAGAGCCGAGAAGAGGAGGGAAGATCTGGGAAGATCTGGGAGCTGAGCAGGAAAGGTAAAAATTGATGAGAGAAGCGTGGAGCTGGATCTGCCTAGACAACACGAATGAGGACAATAAGTCTTTGAGTGTCAATAATTGAGTGATTGTTGACTCATTGTTTGGTGTAAAACAAGCATAATATAATTGAGACACTCATTATGCATTCATGTCACAACTACCTTACAGTTCTATAAAGCTGTTCTATCAAAGACACAAGGCTGATCATTAATTAACTGGGACAGCTTGAGTTGAAAGCGAAGAGCAATGGCTGCGGATAACAGATTCAGTGCAGGCATGATGCGCAAATTTGTAGTTTGCAATAAAATCTCAGATTTTGCAAAGAAACTATTCTTAACCACTGTTACTGACAAATCCTGAAAAATCTTTAAATTCCGTGGTCACCCAGCTCTAGATCAGGACCCCAAAGAATGGATTCAAAACCTGTAATCACATATAGAAAAGCTCAGTGCCTCAAAATCATGATGCTTATAGAATTTAAACACACTTTTAGAATTGAAATTGAGTATCACAAGCCAATGTTTTAGAAAATCCCCAGAGAACAAGGAACTGTCCCCCAGACCTTGAGTGCACGAGTGGATGTGGTGATAGAGGACGAAGGGAAACCCCTACACTCCCTAGGCGGGGGGTTCATTGGGTATTTTGAGGTTGTTTGGCCTCAGGGAATAACAATCCATCAACCCTCAAAGCAGTTCTCAGTCAGTAATGCACAATTTGTTTATAGCCACATAAATTATTTACGGCTGCAGAGAAAACAAACATTTGCAATGCAATGGGTCTCAAGTTTGCTCGAGTTAGAGCTAATAGCCTTGTGAATTCCTAACTGGACTTTTCTTGCCACATGAATTGAAAAGGAAAAGGAAAACAGTTGACATAAAACAGCCAATTCAAAGCACCACGGCCGCCGTGAGCGTGAAGAAGAGACACAACAGGAAAAAGACGTTTGTTTTCTGTCAAACATATATCGGCAATCGTGCAATTGTCCATGTAACAGGGTCAATGGCCAAGGTGGTAACAAAAACACCCCAAGGAGGGACAAATGAAAAGCATTTACTAATGTTGATAAAAGATTTTTGAAAGGCAAGCCCATGAACGAGTGATAGTAATGGGCGTGGTTAAAAGCCCACAGATAGATTACAACACGTCAGAGTGCTTGTGCGCTCGACCTAACAACCCGGGTCAGCGCCACTGTGGCCCTTGTTCTTGTGACTGCCCTTCCTTGCGCTGGTCTTGGTCTGTCAGCACCGCCTCAGTGCTATGAATGTCCAACTGCTGAGACCACTGCTGAGACAAACGGGCCCATTCACAGAGGCGTTTTGGGGTATGGAAAGAGTACTCCACTAGTACATACCTTTACATGGCTTGGTAAACTGCCCCCAATTCATCTAAAATTAGAATAAAATAAAACATTCAGGGAATATCTATATGCAATTAGTACAAGTAGAACAGACCGTGCCTTCTTGGCACTTTTACTAATAGGGAGTTGGCCCCTGCGGCGGAGTCACAAAGCTATGTAAAATTAGGTAAAGGGTACTCCTGTAATACCAACTCCCGCCCTGTACTCATAAATGCTTTTTTTAATGGACCCATAATTATTAATCTTAAAAGAATCAAGATACTAAGTAGCTGCACTTTGTTTATTTTAAGAAGGAGAGTAGCGGCACTTCCTAGCAGAGATTGGAGAGTACCAGCACTTCTCTGAAATAGGTTCTTTGGTATAGGGTATCCACACTTCCATTTCCCCATTTCAAGCACTGGAGGTGAGAGAGATACCTGCAGAGGTGCAATGCCATGATGAGATGTGACGTCATCAAGTATGCCATAAGTGTTTTCGCAACGTTTTAAATAAACTTAGAGATGCAATTTTACCTCTTAAAGTGTAGATTGGCTGATTGGACAATTTTCTCCGCACCTGGTTTCTGTTTGATCGCTTCAAAAGAAGGTACCATAGTGATAGCCCCTCCCCAAGTCTGGGTCTCGAACTCTTCTGGTCCTCCCACAGGGCCTACCCGCACCTAATCTCTGGCCATCAGTTCGCCAAACCTTGCAGCCGGAAATTATTAGCGAAGGTTTTGTGGTTGACTGATTATTTCTGCTAATATTTCAAGCAGGTGCCATTTTTTGTGGCCTTTAACCTCTAAATCTTGTAATAACAACTTCCAAACTTTTCACACAAATAATTACATTGGAAAAGCATGTCAGATTGAGATGCTGACTGTTTCATTGTGTGAGGTGTCTTTTTGTCTAAAATGTTGGTAATTGCAACAGATCTTCCTTGCTGCTCAGACCTCCGGTCACTGACGTGTCCAGGGGGACATATCTCGGAGCCATTTGTTTCCGGACAGCAAGGGCAGCTTGGACTGTGAATTGCACTTTGACAATACAAAGCACGCCATTGCATGTATCTGTTTATTAAAGCTCCTGGTCTAACGTCACGCACTGATGACGAAATGGATTATTTTCCACACAGGGTCCCATTTTCCAGAGAAACACACCAGAACGTAGGACACTCAGTAGTACAGCGATGATGTGTGCATATTTTTCTGTTTGGACCTATCTATTACAAACAAATGCCCAGGAACAATGAATAAGCGGTTGCAAAGTGATGACGCCCCATTTGTGTTCCTATATACGTTTAATCTATTTCAGGTTTCAAGCATACAACCAACCACGTAGTGGTGACATCACACATTTTTTCACCACTGGGTTGAACTCCCCTAAGTTCAACTACTCAGAACATTGCTTCGCCATCACAGAAGTCATACCTGGCTTTCCCACTGGATTCAAACTATCTTAAGCATACAGTGCCATCAACTTTGCCACGCTTTAAACATCACTTCTCTTTGGAAATTGTACTTTGACATAGGTTGATTTATGTGTACCATTAAGAAAAAACAGCCCTAAATGTATGTAAGTAAAGGGAAAAAAATGAAAAGTAAAACAGTTGACTTAAGCAAGTCAATTCAAAGTGCCATGGCCGCCATGAGCGTGAGCTTGAAGCAGAGACACAAAAGGAAAAAGAAGTTTGCTCGCAGTCAAATATATAAAAAAACGTGCAATTACCCATGTAACAGGGTCGGTCCCAAAGGCGGTAACAAAACCACCTCACGTTGGTTCAAACGTAAAGCATTTACCAAAGTCATCAAAGGATTTTTGAAAGAAAAGCCCACGAACTAGTAATAGTTATGGGCGTGCGGTGCGTGTGGCTAAAAGCCCACATAGCGTGTGCGCTGCTAAGCTCAACCTAAAAATGATCCTTCATGTAGTTCAAGAACGTGAAGCATTGAGAACATTTCACGAGTGTCTTCTGAAAGCTGCTTGCAAAATGTCAGACTTCAGGCAAATATACTTTGGAAATTTTTATGCAAAATAAATATTTTGGCGGTTTTTACGAAAAAGAAAATACAGGTGGAAGACTCTATGATCATCCTTCAGAGATTGTACCATATTGCTAATCTTGGATGATCGGTGCAAAATGGGACTGACATTAAAACATTTTCTAGGGCTGTTTTGATCCCATCCAGATCTATTTGTGGGATTTAAACAAATGACTAGCCCACATCTTTAAGCAAAACAATACCCAATGTGTTTCCTACTTTTTGATGTACTTTCAGATTTTCTTGAATCCACAAAGGTAAAGAGAACACACGGGAAGCCGAGACAGACTCAGCTTTTCAATAGTATTCCTCAGAAGCAGCTTTGAGATTTCCCATTCCCATCCCTGCCCTGACAGGAGTAAATGTCTTACAAGTTCCAGGTGGGGAATAGGTAGAGAAAACGTTTGCTAGAACCCACAATCAAGCAGGCTTGGGGGTGTTGCCAAGCTTGCAAGGAACTTTCACCATGCAACACCCACTCTGTGCCATTTGCAAAAGATCCACCGCCAACATGAAGCCTCAAAGTTTTTTGGAGCATGACGCAAGAAAAAAAGAGGGCAGAGTGTACAAAATGTACCAAATTTAGGACATCAAAATGCAGTGAGACAGCCAAGTGTGTGGACAGTGAATAGTAACTGGAAAACTGCACTTTGCTCGAATATACAAAATCATTGATTCAGAGTTAGAACCATGGGGCGAATTACAGAAAAAATATGGGAAATCTTATAAGCTGTAGGCATACACTAGTGAACTGTGTCCATGGGCTCTGTCATTAAACTACTATGAGTTTCGCTAGTGGGTTGGAATCATACCAAGTGTTCTTGCCCATGCGAATGATGTAGAATGGGCTCCTTCTGTGACGAAAATGTGTTCTTCTATATGCATGTTCCCTGTTGTTTTTTTATATATTTATTCATTTGTATCCTTTGTATAACAATGTATTGGACTAGTAATTTTATAGCACTTTCCATACCACTTTAAGGCCTAAAGATCTGTCTCGATATTTGAGTAAGTAGCTGATCCACAAGTTTAGCTGATATCGAGCTTCATAAGTCTGAGGAGGACATGGAATCGCTGCAGGTTTCATTGCCATCGTGGGCCTTTTCCTAGTGCATGATTGGTTGTACATTGTCCTAGATGGGAGAAAACTCTGTGGAGTGTGAGTGATTGTAGCAGCTTAGAGGCGTTGTGTTGAGATCAAGAGCATTAGTGTGGGTGCTTCAGAGAGTGTGAGTGATAGATACAGCCATGTATACAGTTAGTTACTTAGGATATGTTGAGGTTGTATTATCAGGATTTATGGATGATAGAGACCTCAAATCCAGATTCAGGGTTTGACCTTGGATTGAGGGAAAATCTGCCCGATGCTGTGGTTTTCCCTGTTGGTGATGCTGAGATTTATAAAGGAAATTCTTGTGAAAGGTAACCGGAGTAGAGCTGTTGAGGTAGGACCAATGAGTTGTCGTTTGTTCGGGCTCAGAAGTTGTTTGGTAGTGCCATTCTGGATTCGTTGAGGGTTTTCTTGGTCATCTACTGGTGCTGTTGACATCATTTATTAGGTTGTTTTATAGACCTTCCAGCAGTGGTTTGGTTTGTTTGCATTGCATGGTTATATGACTTTCTGGAGCGTGAGTCATGCTTCTGGGAACACCCACCTTTTAATTGCTTTTCTGAATTCTGGATGGTTCCTGATCATCTTTGATTTCTTGGGTAGGATGTTCTGTAGTTTACTTGTGTGATCTTCCACGTATACTGTTTCTTTTGAAAGGAGCTATGAGTAGTTCTAGGCCCATTCAATACCTAAGAATTATTCTTTGGTGCACAGTTTGAATACGGATTGGAATTTTTTTTAGTACTGTGTATTGTCCTGTGAGCAATGTAGAGAGATTTGAAGAATACTCTTGGCTTCCTTAGGCTGTTGGACTCCTATGATGAGGAAAGGGGGGGCGGGTGTGTGTGTGTGTGTGTGTGTGTGCGTGAGGTGCGCATGTGTGTGTGTGCGTGCAATCCTGCTACTGGTCTTCCAAGACTTGAGTTTGAGAAGCTGTGCTCATCTGTATGCAACGTGCTTGTCATGCGGATAGCACAGTCCCCTGCTTAGTGACATGGAAGGGTGACAAAGACCTTGAGTATAGCACTCCACAGCACAGGCCCTGACAGCAGGCGAGTGTGGACTCTAGTTGAAGGTTAGCGAAGCAGAATTTAATTTATTCCAGTAACCTTGAGAAATAGCCCATGCAGACTCTTCAAGACACAGTGTGAGCATCACATTAAAGATTCCACCCTCTCTCTATCAGTGCACGATGGCCTACGTCACCTCCTCATTGATGTGTTCCCATTGCAAGAGGATATGAATGAATAGGTCACTTGCAAGAACGACAGCTACCCAGAATGGCATCCTGATGCTACAGTAAGTAGGAGAAGGCACGATCAGAATATGTGACCATTAGTTAAGCAGATGCAAACACACAGGTTTGCAATTGTTTTATAAGCAAATCGAGTTGCCAATTCAGTAAAGTAACTGGGAGATTATTCCAACGTTTTGCAGCTAGAGCGGCAAAGGAACGGCCATCTTTCCTCACTTGCTAGAAATTGTTAACAGTTGTGCTGCTGACGATCTCAGATCCTTGACGGGACAACAATGCTTTACACGTTTAATCAGATTCCTGGGACCCATACTATGAACAGCCCGGTTTGAAAGAACAAAGCTTACACATTGACATAAGAGAGAGAAATCCCAGCTAAGTGAAAATGCCCAAACATGCCCCCAATTTTGTTAAATGTTCATGCCCTCGGTTAATTGCCAACTGACACTTATGGACCTGAGCGAAAGGTGGGGGTGTATAATGAAGACAAGGGGACCCTATAACAGTGGTTCCCAACCTGGACTACTTAGAAAATGTAATAGTATTAACATATTAGGTACCCAGCTGTCAGTAATAACTCGGTTGGGGGGGGGGGGTCGCCGGATTCCAATAATAATTCAGTGAGGGTCCCAGGGTTCCAGTAATGAAAAAGTGGAGGTCCACAGAAGTCAAAAGGTTGGGAACAGCTGCCCTATAACAAATGACCAATAAGCCTATTAGCATCCGACCCCCTAGTCTCACCAAGACCACGTAATAAACAAGAGGAGACAAATACACGGCATCCATTATACACAGTGTGGCATGTAGACACTGGGACTGTTTGGTATCTGTCCAGTAGCCTCGTAGGACCACAGGAGCATCAACTCATCACCTGCATGGTCAAAGGCTATGGGCATATTTATCAAAAAATCACACAGCAGGTCGCCTTGCGGCACTGAGCTGCATGATAGGGAAAGAGGAATGCTCTGTATTTAACATTGTACGGATCTTTCCTGTCTTTTCCCTGTACTGGTGCACAATGTGCAGCCGAGCGCCAACGCAGGCACCCTGGCCCATGATGCAAGGTGTCTGCTTGGTAAGCAGGATTGTTTATGTGCAGGAAGTGACACCTTCCTGCACAAAAACAATCCTCAGAGGCATTTCCTCTTTCTATGTGTGCTGCATAATGCAGTACACATAGAAAGAGGAAGTAACGAGTAAAAAAATAAAGATATTTCCCTATGTTATGCCTTACATGGGGAGGCGTAGCATTTGGATGCATTCCTTGATCTGGCAGTAATGGTAAATCTGGGAATGTGCCAAAATCCATGGGTGTTTGCGTGGGAACATCCATGCTCTACCCATGGAACGCCTTTCAATGGCAGAGTAATGCAATGCAGCGATTTGCGCTGTGTTGCATTACTCTAGAATTATAGCCCCACGCAAGACCACGCAAGGTGACCTTGTGGGGCTTGATGAATATAACTTAAATGTTGCGTCGCTCTTGCACCCCATTGCGTGGCGCAAGGACGACACAACTCTTTCATAAATGAGCCCTTTAGTCCGGATTGGAGAGGCAGTTTTTTGATTATTTGAGTCTTCGATACGTAACTTGGCCAAGTATGCCCTCAGTGGAGCCCGTATGTCTCTAGGTTTGTAATGAGTTGGCAGCAAACTGACATAAGGTTTGGAATTGATGTCACAGGTATTGCATTAGCACTTCTAAGTCAGCTATTGTGCATGGTAATGGGACCTTTTAGCCATCTCTAAGCTATTTCCCTTTTAGCCAGTAACAGCAGTAGTGCCATTAGGCATCAGACAGAATTCTGGAGTTTTTCAACGTAACTCAGGACCACTATGTTAAGTGGTCTAGGGATCTCACAGTCAACGTGTGCTTTTGTGTCTATCACTTCACAGAAGGTTGCTATATGGCAGCATGAGCAGGACTTAAGTGGGATGAAAAAACTGGGGGTCCGTGAAAGGGTTAGGGAAAATGTAACTAAGGGCGTGGCTTAAACATATGCTCTAAAATTCGCAAAGAGTCCTACCCTACCCACATATTTGCATAGAATCACAACTGCAACTGGCTTATGGGACCGATGCTCTGTGATCTTTGCTGAGAGGGCAACGATTGGATGACCACGTATGAGAAACTCGCACTGCCTTCAGACACAATTCAATTATGCCCTCTTATAATCATCTGGATTCGACCCAATTATGCACTAGACAATAGTAATATGCTACCTGGATAAAAAAAAAGTTGGCAACATCCTGGAAAAAAGCAAACACTCGTAGTGAATGCAAGATTAAGTAAACCATGTGAAATAGAAGGATAAACGACATGGCTTACTTTAACGTCCTTTTACACTCATTTTTCAGAAATGGGTTAGTCTTTTCCTTTAAAAGTTAAGGAAGTGAGGTCAGGGTGGAAATGGACCGGTTTCATGGTCTGGTTTAAAAAAAAAGTACCGGGTCTGAGACTCGGAGGGACCCGGCCCGCTTGAAGCCGTGGGTATTGTCTGATTTGTGCATCTACCGTAGACCTAAAATGGAACCTGTAAGGCAGCTAATGCCAGCATCCCGACTGGGTCAGCTCGCCACGGAATTTCATGCGCGCTGCGCTGCTAGTTATCTGTAATTAGTTTTACGCAGCAGATACCTGGCACCTCGGGGCACGAGAACGCTGAATATAGGAAGCCGAGGGGGGGGGGGGGGGGGGCTACATCTAAGGGGCGGATTCAATTATCATAAAATAACTTTTCTAGTGAAACTGTATGAAACATTTCTTGAGGGCAAGACACCACGCACTACAGCCCCCTATTACATCAAACATCCGCTCACGCAACAAAGGACCGCTAGATCGGCCCCCTTTCTGTTTAAAAAGAAACTGCATCATACACGCCTACGGCCTTCTGCAGGTGCGGGCTACTGCTTCTTATAGCACATATGTCTGCATAACCGTGAGTTGATTCGATTAGAAACATCATATTCTTGATGGACACCAGAGTAAATTCGTCCTTAGTTCCAAGGATCTCTCCCTCTTATTGGTTCTGACGTTCACCACAGAAGCGTCAAGAAAAATGACTCAGGACCACACGCCTGTCATACAGCGACATCAGGAGAGCGCATCGTCAGTGCCCCACAGCGCTCTGAGCGGAAGTCGGCATTAGGACCTCAGAGAATCTGCCAGGCCCCCGCCTCATACTCTGACCATGCGGCAGGGTTCAATGCCCAGGTCCCGTTGTGATGGGATTCCCAAGGTGAGTGAGTCCAAGAGCGCTGAAACGCCTCCTCACACATAGATCCTGAAAAGTTGTTGGATTATAGCAACCACACACCAGTGAGCACTGCTGCAAAGGAGGCAGCTCTCTGACGAATGTGGCCTATTTTAAATAGCAAATCCGCGATGTCAAAAGAGATGGATAAATTATGAATTAATAATGATATTACTAAATAATTAATTACCAATAAGTAATACTGAGATTGGTTTAGCCAATTCAAAAGCGTTTATTACATCGATAAACAATAACATGCTGTTATGCTGCATTCTGAACTTTCCTGGGTTGAGGGAAATCTTAAAAAGGGATCATAAAAACTGAAGAAAAGTGGGTTTTTTGCTTCAAGTGAGAAACGTGGGTTAAGACGGTGGCATACAACAGACTTATGGATCACCACTGTAAATTAAAAACAAACAGCAAAGATTTAACTTAACGAAGAGAACGTCAGCAGCATTTTTTTCCGCAAGGAAATTTCCTCAGAAGGATGCGTCGTTTCCACACGGACCATGTTCTATTGCGTCAACGGCCTGAGTAATGTGTACTGGGCACTGCAGCGTCTGTATTGCGCCGCAAAGGTGCCTTGCTCTTTATCAAAGTAGTGCTGACGGGGCTTTTTTAATTTTTTTGCTCTCTTTGTTATAATAATTGGATGCACCAACAAACTTGCATTGAATACTCTGATGTTTTATTTTCTCCCTCCTCCTTGATCATTTTATAACTTTTTGGTATTTCTTTTCATACAATTGCCTATTTAGTTTTTTTATATGTTTATATTGAAAAAATCCTACATAAACTGAATTTAGAACTGATTTGAAAAAGCTCAGTGCCCAGGGATGTGACTGACTGTAAAAACAATATGAGATAAAGTGGTTCACTAGCAGTTTCTTGTTTTTTAGGGTCGAGCCTGCGTTGCATGCGCTCGCGCAGGCGTATCGCAGCGAGACGCTTTAAGGTTTAGAATAGGGCTCGGAGCCCTGTCGACGTCACGTCAGTGTTCTTCATTGGTTCGTGGCATTGCCTAATAAAATCTGCTTGCTTTCATTAGTCGAAGGCACGCATACGTCATGCCTTTTCCGGTGGCTAGCCCTCCTCGAGCGCATCGACCAAGTACAGAAAACATGCGAGGCTCGCTGTTTTCTGTCCGGTGGACTACTTTTTTTCTATTTTACTAGCGCGATTTCGCTTGGCAGAAGACAAGCGCTTTACACAGTTAATTGCACTTTTTCGGGTTACGTACATAAATGCACTTTTGCCGATAGGTGAAAAGTGAGGTTAGGAATTTACAACGCTATCAGCTCTAACATGAGCAAACGCGAGACCCGTTGCATTGCAAATGCTTGTTTATAACTGCACCTATTGGGCTACATACTGCAGGACTCGTATTACGCGGAGTGCTTCTTTATTGTTAAAAAAGGGGCTTCAGATGTTTTTCGTAGCCCTTTCAGTGATACTTATCACACAGGTGCTACATGTGAGCTGGCGCAATCTCAAGGGGTTGTTCCCTTATTTTCATGGGGTCGTGGTCCTTTGTAAATGAGCTAACACTTTGCCTCTGCGTCCTTGCTATATTACACATGACATGGGTGCAGAAGCAAAGGACCAACTGTGTGTCACAAAGAGTTGGTGTAGTCAGTGCACCCTGAGGGCAACACTTGAAGGGACAAATTAGAGTCCCCCCCAAGACTTCCTCCTGCAGGCAGATGCAGTCACTCACTGTACTCGAATGCTGGGGATCTGTGTCTGTCCTTGAATAGAAGGCTACATCACCACCAGCAAAGTGCAAGGCGGACTGGCTGCTTTAAACTGCCCCAGCTGCCTTCCACAAATTCTCTACTCCTCGGGCAAACACAGGTGTTCTGCTTCCTTTGGGGCAGCTTATTAAATGTAATAAAACCCACTGACCGGGTATGTGCCTGGTGCACCCAGCTACAGGGGCACTTCTGCGTACATAAGGGCAGTGGGCCCCATACACAATAGAGATCCATTTGTATGCCGCAATATCAAGTGCAGAAAATCAACACGCAATACTGTTGACTGTAGGAAATCAACTACCACCACATCATCAAGGTAAGTAAATATAGGTAACCCTAGATTCTTAACTCCACAACCCTAGGGGTCTGATTTAGATCTTGGCGGAGGCGTTACAACGTTACAACGGTGATGAATATCACATCTGCTAAAATCTAAAATCCTTAGAAAACTATGGTATTTAGATTTTAGCGGATGGGATATCCATCACCGTTGCAACAGCGTAACTCCTCCGCTGAGATCTAAATCAGGCCCTATATCCTGAAAGTATACTGGGTAGCGTGTTATGTTGCATATGTATACTTTTCTCTCGAGACAGTGGCATGACCTTTTTTAGGAACTGTTCAAAGTGTAAATTTGTACTGAACGCTTTCTGTAATTTTTCTTTATGTTTGAAACTTTTTGTGTGAAACAGTACATTGAATAGAGAAAAATGGTACAAGGAAAAGTAGCAGCCTTAAGTCAGCCGGTGTTGTTTTCAGAGATTTTCATTTAAGGGTATATGTCATGAGCCTACTAGGAAATTCTAATTCCATTTTTGGTCAGAACTACTACACAAGACTACACATATAAGTTGAAGATCATGGGCGAAGGAGATGGGGTCATGGTCTCTTTCAGAGATATTCATTAAATTGAACTGGGATTGTTGGAATCTCAGTGCAGTGGCATGGCCAAAAGCCTGACTGATAGTCATGTGGAATTAGTTGAGTGGTTTTGTAGCTGGATGGTGCTACTTTTCTAATGATCTCTCTGAGGAAGAGTAAGTGTGTGACAGGGCAGTAGATGTGCGGTCATCCGAGTTTGCTTCTTCCACAGTTGAAGGATCTGTCCAATTTTAAGTGGGTACACAAGGCACAGTATATATGGATAATAATTGTGGGGATTTTTCCAAAGAGGGATTTCAAGATTATAATTAGAAATATTTCATCTTTCCAGGTGGAGGCTAGGTGCTAGAGGTGGCCATAGCGAATAACATCCCTCTTTATCTGCCTGACAAGCTCACCATCTACAATGGCGTCTTGGCACATGAACAGCCAGGACGCCATCCGACTAGCTACAAAGGCGTGCAAGAAAAAAACCTTTGGTATCTCCTTCTACATACCCAGGATCTGGAAACGCTTTCCCATAATCATCAGGACCACTCGGGCCCTTCTCATTAGGAAAGAGAAAAAGGCAAACCTCTTTAAAGAATACTAAATCATGAAACAATGAAAAGACCACCCTCCTCTCTCAGAACCCAGACAAATGCTTAAATGTGTTCTCTTATTGCTTCTCTGCCTGTGACTGCGATCAGCCCTTTCTGACCTTCAGCTAAGTTGGGCATATTCAAATACCTTCTCAAAACTGCGGAGAGGGAGGTCACAAGACCTGCTAAACCTTCGGGTGTGGGGAGGTCCTTTATTGTATTAAAGAATGGAGGTATAGGTCTTCCCTGGAAAACTACACAGACAGCATATAAGTATCCCCCTGTCAGAAAAGACTTTTTATAGGTGAAGAGTGACATGTCACACCCATACACAACTTGAAATAGGTGGGAAGAAGGGGCAAAAACTTTTTTTTATATATTTTAGGGGTCAGGGCGAATGCAATGATGAAGCATGCCACCACTAGAGTGAGTGAAGGTTATATATAAAAAAAGTTTTTTCCTCTCTTCCCCCCTTTTTCAAGTGTTATATGGCTGTGACTTGTCACTCTTCACCTATAATAAGTCTCTTCTGGTGGGAGATACTTGTATGCTGTTTGTGCACTATAACAATACCACCTACATACATTAAATCCAGATGCAGTGAGGGTGTCAGTTATGGGAGATGCCTCGTGTGGGTTGGGCATTGGCATTGTTGGGGATGAGAGTGAAATCTTTTCTGCAGGTGAGTTCCACAAGTTTGGATGAGAGGACGCAATGACAGAAATTGTGAGGCCAAGGAGTGTAAGAGGTTTGAAGTTCGTCCATAGAGGGATGGTATGTGCAATGCTTGCTTGCTTTATGTTGTCAATGTGGAGCTTAACTTTCTTTATTTTCTTAGGGGAGAATTGGTTGATGGTGTTTTACTTGTTTGTTAAGTGAGATGTGGGCTCTGGACGTAGGCTGATGCAATGTTTGACAGACTTCAAATTGCCTCTCCTTGTGTTTGAGGCTTTGTTGAAGGATTAGGGTCCGCAGGGAGTAAACTCATAACTGTGCATTTTGCTGTCTCCAGGGGAGACACCATGCCACATAACTTATAACAGCCCCAGTGAAGGTAAAGACAGAAGATGGAGGTCCATTAGGGAAAAGGCACTGAATGAATGTGTCCAGAGGGGTTGAGTGAAGGCCACTGACTGACTGAGGGATTTTATCCCACATCAGATGCCACATAAACTTAGGTCAAGTAACTCAGTACAGAACTGCATAACAAGCGCCCTTATTATATAGTTTAGAGGCCTGACTGTCAACTGTTAAGGAATGTGCAAAGATTCTTTCTGTACCAGGCCTTAGTTGTCTGTAAAATGTGGCTAGAACACAAGTGTAAAGTGCACACTTGTGTTTTTTATCATGTTCCACTGCTAATCGTAGTAATGGTAAGAAGAAAGGGTTGTGATGGCATTATACTAAGAAGAATGTATTTTGAGTGGTAGACACGTCTACTCTGTGAAGGGGTTATATGATATCTTTAAGTACTACTTAATAGTAACAAGTGCCAAGACGAAATTGAATAGGTTTCCTTTTAAGCAGAAAAAGATACAATTAATTAATTGTATTCACACTATTTTATATTCATATTAAACTATGTTCCTGTAATGAGAATAATTGTCCACAAACTGCAAGTGCTCTATATGCCACCACTTTCTTGTGTTGGTGGGATGAAGGATTTGACTTCTGAACTGTTGGTCAGAAGTTAATACTGATGTTTAAAAAATCCTCTTTATGCACTAATAATCCCTTACTGACCCCCGCTGGGGTTTAACACTCCCTTTGTAGCAAACGTGCCTTTTCATTAATAATTCAAGATGCAATGCCCGGATTAAAGGTCAGCTGCATGGACGGGACATGAAAGCCTCCAACGACACTTGGAAAATGTTTTCGATGCTCTTAAGAAGTGTACACTGCACCACCTTCTTCCGCTGAACACTGCATTTATTTTTAATAATAAGAATCAGCACTCCTGGAGTGGCTAAAACGTCCATTTAGAACTCTTGACTACTTCAAAATAAATACTTCAGCTCCACTGGGCGGTGCTAACGAGCAATTTCTGAACAGAGCAGAAAGCACTAAAGGCCAGATGTACGACCATATTGGTGTCGCAAAACAAAATGTACAACAATGTCAACCACACGGTTTGCGATTCGCAAATGGGTCGCAAAGAACCTGCCTTATCAATATGAATGAGGCAGGTCGCAAATTGCGACCCATTTCTGAAAGGAAACAATCACAAGGATGGTGGCCTGCTGGGGTCAGCAGACTACCATGTCTGTGATTACTTTGTCAATAAAGCATTTTGTTTTTAAATGCAGAGCGTTTTCCTTAAAGGACAACAGGATGCATTTAAAAAACAACAATGAAAAGTTACCTTTTCAGGACCACTGCCTGTTCTGCAAAAATGTTTGTACCCACATTCACAAAGGGTAACGGGTCCCTTGGGACCCCTTCCAGTTTGAGAATGGGTTACCACCAATTTGAAATTGGTGGTAACTGTGATTGTTTTGCGACCGCATTCCCTGTCACAAAACAATGATACCTGGACCTGCGAGTCGCAATTAGGAAGAGGCACCCTTGGAATGCCCTTTCCTAAATGTGAGTCGCAATCCCCTTTCCTAAATGTGAGTCGCAATCCCTATTTTGCGAGTTGGTAACATGATACTCACTCGTAAAATAGGGATAGTATATCCAACAAGGCCATTTTGAGGTCGCAAAAGGTGATTTTTGCAGTTTGCAACCGCAAAATTGTTTCTTACATCTGGCCCTAAATTCTGCTACATTTGTTTGAGGAGCGCATTCTGCCATTAGTATGGCCTTGAGGCGCTAACATAGTCTGGTGCCCCCCAACCTTGTTTTTGAGGATTACTAGACAATCGGAGTCTAATCTGCTTGTGAAGCTGAATAATCAGTGGTATAATATTCATTATTGTATGCGATAATTTTGTTGAGGCTAGCCTGGGCACTGGATGGGACAGAATGTAGTACATGTGTCTGCCCAACAGTTATTCAGGATACACCTAGGTATGGGGCCTTGCTGGTAACACAAATATTACCCTCATTGGCCAAAGTGTCACAGTGTAAAGTAATTACAGCAGAATACCACAAAACAATCATAATAGTGCTAGTATTAATAATGCTAATAATAATGCTAATAACAATCATGCTAATAATAATATCAATAAGTTATACAATAATAATACTAATGCTAATAATAATAATTATTATTATTATGCTTTTCTTGTTAGTAGTGGTATTCACATTATTATTTTCATGGTACATGTGGTATAGATTATTATAGATACACTTTATTGAGAAATACATCAATTGTAAACGAAAAAGGCAAATCAGCACACATTGAACACTGTATCTCCCATATTAAGCTCACAACAAATATATATTCCTAAATAGTACCTTCTATCAATCATGTTTACCTAATCATAACCCCAACTGCTTAACCACATTTTTATATTTTGTGTAAATCTGTAGCCACCAAATGACAATATAAGGTAAACGCAAACAAGACAACTGTGTAGACGTTGATGTCAACATCATATCAGTTGCTCGTGTAATCTTAAAATTTACCAAAAAATATATATATATTTTTATCCTACACTTGCTATCATCCTTTTACCATTTCGAAGCACAATAAGTAACAATTGCTGCCATTACCCTAAATTAAAGTCTTCCCTTCACTGCTGCAAGAAAACATGGTTCACCAATGTTGAATGCTAAATGTTAATTAATTCATCAGGAAGAGTCAGATAAGTGAGTGAAGGGCGAACTGCTGAATGTCATACGGAAAACATATATGCAAAAGGAAATGAGCTGTGAGTCACAAAGGTCAGCGCGCATGGCCATCCCTAATCTCCTCAATAAACATGGCTGCCGCCACTGACCTCATTCTATTTCCTGCCCCGGTGTGTTGGGATTGCTACTAATTCTATTTCTCTGCGCTCTCGGTTTATCCAACCATTATCGGATATAATTGCCATTGAGGGCTGGACCGCTTCCTTGTGCTAATGTCAATCATTGTGACACCGTAAAAGATTACACAAAGTGAGTCAGGGCAACCTGGCGTTTGCATCCATTTTAAGAGCGCCGCTGGGGCACTTGGGTATCGCAGAAGGGGATGCAGACTTCTGTGCTGTCTCTTCTAAATAACTGTGGATTGCAGCAGCTTTCATTATGTGCCTGCTTGATCCCTATGTGGCTCTATCAGAGGGACCCAGGAGTTCCACGAACCTGCACTAACAGGAAAGCCCTTAATGTCCTAATTAGATATAGAAATGGTGGCACACAACATGGGGTATTTTTGCAGCTATATAGTATGTTGACTTAGCCTTCTCTCTGCAACGTAGGATGGTTGAAGGGCGCAAATACCACACATATCCAGGCTACCAGGACTCTGTGCCAGGTGACATCTGACCAACCCTATGAAACTGCAGAAAGAAAGGCTGGCAGAAAGAAAAGGCTGGCAGAGGTAGCACTGCCCAGCACCCCACACAAAAGCTAGTTAAAATGGAGAATCCCCCCGTAAAAACACTGATATTCAAGACCATTCGAAATTGCCAGAGTCATGGGCTTCCTCCTTGAGGTAATCCCAGCCCCACTCGATGAGAAAGTCTTTGTCATGTTCAGGAGCTACTGATTTCATAAACTTTGTTAGCTGTTTTCTTCTTACCACATTCACCATTTTGGACATTACTGTTAAATTAATCTGGATATGACTAACAGCCTTGGCGCAAAAAACAGAGGGAAGGACCACGGATGCATACTGGGTCAACATAGGCCCTCAAAAATGTGAGCACTTACTTTCAAGTCAAGCTTTAGAATAAGAAAAAACTTTGTTGGGTGGAGGACACTGCAGCTGGGGGGAATGGTGGGAGACACAGTTAATCAGATGTGGTGAGACTCCCACTGCAAGACACTGGTATGGGGACTTCTAAGCACTTAGGCCCTCATTTTGATACTGGCGGTAAAAGCCGCCAAAAGACCGGGCCGCGGCTACCAGCCGCCCGCCGTATTATGACCATAACCGTATTTCCACCAGAAGGATGGCGGAAATCCAGCTGTAGCCATGCTGGCAGATGGCGGTAAGGTGGCGCTGCTGCCATGAGCAGCGCCACGCCAGTAGACCACCGCCAGACGTATTTTGACCCATAATACGGCCTGGCAGTGTTCTGCTGGTGGACGCTGCTGGTGGCAGCAGCGCCCCATCCCGTCTCCTGCCGGAGGACCCCCTGAACACAGGTAAGTCGGTCTCCAATGGGGAGGGGGTGTATGTTTGTGTGTGCGAGGATACGGGTGAGTGTTGTGTGTTGGATGCGGGTGTGCATGTATGGAGGTGTGAGTGCGTTGTGTTTTGGGCCTACGTGTATGCGTGTATGTTTGAAAGTGTGTGCAGGTGTGTGTGAGTGGATGTATGAATGCATGGCTGTTTGTGGGAAAAGGGTGTGTGTATGTGTGTGTGTCAAGGGGGTGTATGTTGGTGGGCGTGGGGGGGACTTTGGAGAGGCAGGGGGTTGGGGTGATAACTGGAGAGGGGGATGGGGGGAAGACCCCTATCAGTGACAGGGAAGAAATTCTCTGTCACTGATAGTGCCTACCGTCATGGTTTTGTGGCGGTGCGGAAGCCACGAAAACCATGGCGGTATGGAGGGTCATAATCCATCAGGCGGTACAGTGACAGCCGCCGGGCTGGAGACGGATATGACCCCCTTAGTCCACCAACATCACCCACATTGGTGTTAGGGTAACCACAATATCCAGCCCATCAACATGGCTCCCTGGTATGGAAACTCACACCCACCAGACCTTACTCTTCAATTCAAGGAAACCAGGAGCACCAAGAGACATAGTGACACATCACTCATACGGGTGTTGATGGTGGCAAAACTCAACTCCCTATAGGGTTTCCCATCCACCACAGGGACTCCATCAGGGAGCAAACATTTTGGTCTTTATTTTAGGTATCTTATAGGAGGCAAAATACATTGAAAGACATCTTGGCACTCAGAATAGTATTGGTGTGCTAAAAGTAACCAAGCTAAATGAGTTTTATCACTGTCTAATGTTAGTTAACTAGTATGGCAGACCATATTATCAGGAGCCACCAAGTTGTTAATGGTAACATCAAGATATTTATTGACTTTTAAAACATTCAAAGTTGTGTCAGCATACATAAAAAGTGCAGCCAAAGAGGTCACTGAAATGGGCCAGAAGAAGGGCGTCTACATTGAGTAGCAAGCATTGGCAATGCCAATTGGTTTCAGCAATCTAAAAGCTATTGGCAATGTAAATCATAATGCCTTTTAGGTATATGTTATAGACGCGGGTAGATATTGAACCTCCCTTTATACCCACAGCAGCACACATGACCACCTGTTGCATATGTGCCCCCGCAATACAGGTGCTGCTGTTTTAGCTTGGATGCCCGGGCTCCAATCAACGATTCTATGGTGGAAAAAGTTGGAGCCTACATAGCAGAGGCAGTGTGCTGCAGTCACAGCAAGGAGATCCTGCAGTTGGGCTCCCCTGCAACTGCTGCAGACCCCCAAAGCCTTGCCCACTTGCTGCCTCTGTTGTCAGGCCGGAAGCTGGTGCGCAGGGTCATGTGTAACGCAATGAGGAGTGTTAAAATTGAAGAAGACTTGCCACGGTGTGGGCGGTGTGGCCGCCATTTTCAAATGCCACTGTGCCTGTTACAGCAACTAGAAAATGTAATGGATGAAACACTGATGAGCAACTTTGCTCACTTTTTGAAACACAGTTTGAGAAATTTTAGACCAGTGACCGAACACCCCACTGCATTCAAATGTAAGCACAAGGCCTGATGACTGGTGTCTCCAAATGCTCATTTGAAAGAAAAACATTCAGGCAAATGGTAGAAAACAATTCACTGCTCCTCTTAAAATACCGATTTAAAAAGCAACAAAATGCTTCAAACAGCTTATGAAATTTTCAAATCTGACACCACAGAACAAAACAAATTCTTTCTAGCTAACACAGCAACAGACAGAACATAAACCTTACAATTTCCACACCTCGCTTAAAACACCCAGCTAAGATATTTAAACTATACACCTATTCGCTATTGGTAATTCCTCAAAGAATGTTATGTTACCATTAGTCAGTTTGCACAGACACGCCTTCTGTTTGGGACCCCACGGGTTGACTGTGGGAGAAGGCAGCGCTTGGCCGCACACAGCTAGCAAGAGATAGCGAGATTGTTCTATTCTGAAGAGGCCATCTTTTAAATGAGTTGGTTTGCAACAAACAGGTGTTTATGAGAATAGTTTTGGTTAGTGTGTCAAGTATTAGTTGTCAGAAGATGGATTTCTAAAGTATGTTTGACATCATTAACTAGTTATAATGTAAAGAAAATGTATATGTATATATTACATAATGACACACTGTTTGTGAATAATATTTCCCAAAATCTTTATTTTTTTTGGGTCAGTGGAATCTTTCTGGCACAGAAAAGGAAAATTCACGTTCAGGTGTCAATTCTATGAACAAGTGCTTCGGTGGCCTCATTTCTAATATTGTTCTTCTTTGAATTGTCAATATGTGCTCTTAGAGGTGGGCAAGCTACTAAAAGCCGAGGTAGATGCCTGGCTCTCATTCAGTTTGAAGCCCTCATGGAACCTCAATCGCATAACGAGCCAAGCTTTCATGTTCTTTCAGACTGCTATCTTTTCTCTACCCCAGAAGGGGCAGGTTCGAGTCCTGGCATTGGCTCAAAAATCTGGGTTTCTGGGCAAATCACCGAATCTCCCTAGTGTGACCATGTGTAATGTAACGTGTCGCTGTGAAGTGCTCCAATGCCTTTTGAGGCGAGTTTGTGCCACAGAAAATTGCACAAAGATGTAAATTCAAAGGGTGATACAGTATACAGTGGAACCCGAAAACCTGGATAAATAGAGACTTCCACACGTAAAGTGTGTGAACTTTGGCACTTATAACTGAAGTTCGTGAAAAGCGCTCTCAAAGGAAAAAATAGTGCAGAAACAATGCACTAAAATGGGCTTGCGTATTGTTACAAAGAAGTTAGGTGATGCGCATGCGGAGGATTAAACTCGAGAAAAGGGATGATGTATGCATGCCCTTAATAAATGGGGAGAGAGACATATGGAGTGACGATGGTGCCAGTCAATGAGAAGCCTATGGGTGGGCTGAAGCCCACGACAGTAGATACAGCATATCTTGGTTCGAGACAGCCATGCGCACCATCTAGATCCGAGACCTAATAAAGGAATTCTGCGCGCGAGGTGGTGAGAGTTGAAAGTTTTTCAGCTAAGTAAGTATATTGCCCTGGACACCGAGATCATTTAGGCTTCCTAATAAGATCAAGATCAATCATATAAAAGAAAATTGAAAGGCCATAAAGCACTAATGGTACCACAAGATTGCACGGTTTGTCCAAGCTTCCCCAATATGCAAACATGGGCCACTTTGTTAGCTTTCAAATTCACGAAGAGGGGCCACTTTTATTTTCATTTCCGGGCCTTTCTTCTGTTTCAGTCCAACACTGATTATGCAGGTGAAAACTCACAAAATTCACAATTGTTTTGTTTCGTGAATGGCTTGTTTTTTTCCCATTTTAAATGTACACAATTTTATGTAACTTCCTTTGGTGGGAGACTGGTGAGAGCACAGATGGCCTGATGTACAAGGCCCTAGCTCCTCTTAGCGCCACACTAGCGTCATTTTTTTATGCTAATGTGGCTATAAGGAGGTCATTCTCATTTGCCATATTTACAGTGCTGCAATGCTAGCATTGCGCCACTTTGTAACCCCTTGTGGGGTGTTCCCACGCAGGGAGGTTGCAAAAAATAGCGCACTGAAATCTACAAGATTTCACTGCGACATTTTTTATGTCATTTTTAACGCCTGCCCATAATTTATGGCGCTAATCCAGCAAAGTGCCACAATGGCATCCTAAATTATGACACTATTGTGGAAACGAGCTCCATGGTGCGCTGTATTGTAAATATGGCGCAACCATGGTGTCGTTAGGTGGGGCGGGGGTGGCGCATCGGGACCGATGCACCACTTTCTTGTAGATTTGACCCAAAATGTCTCCAAATAGACAGAACTGTAAATAACAAAACTTCAAGGAGGCACTGCCAACAGCGCTAAGAAAAAAGATTTCTCCAGTGACAAACTACTTACTTATGAGCACACAGGCATACATGTTATAGACCGCTAATTTATGAGTGTTGCTGGTTGTATTAATAACTGCTCCTCCATACGATGGTACGAGATGGAGAACTTCACACTCATCAGAGCTCATTCTTCTAATAAGAGCTATACATAAACTTCCTTATGTATCATATTTAGGGCCACTGGAATTATGCAGCAGGGGAGGATCAAATTATGTGGCAAGAGAAGCCAATTTATGTGGCATAATGTGACATATTTTGTGGATTTTTGTGATATTGTTACTCATTACTTTGTCATTTTTACACAGGTTAATACTATCTCGGCAAAGGCCTCACCTCATTAGTACCAGTTTGCTACAGAAATGTGGGCCTTCCAAACCACAGCAACACGTGTTGCCAGGTGTTTAGTAATTTTGATCCATTTGATCTAGTGACTATTGTTTTTTATTCAAATCTGCAAATTATGCATCAGATGATGGATTATGTGGCAAATGCGTCAAATACATAGTTATATGGAAAACACCGGGCCTTAAAATCAAATAACTCCTGTAGCCCTGATCATAACTTCCTGTGATGACAAAGGCAACCCCTTTTCATCAATGCTATCTTAGCCCATCCAACCGGTGGGTCTGGGGTGTGACATCTGACTGTGTCAGGACCAGTGGGGTGGCATGGATACTACAGACCACAACGCAAGCAAGACAAGTGTCCTTCCGCCACTTGGATAGTAAAACACAGCCATAATAGGGGGGCACTGTGCCCCTCATACCTCCTTCTCCTGGTACCACTGATCCTGCTGCACTATTGGCAGCTAGATCCCTGGGTAGGGCTATTGGACTGGAAACAGGGTATAGCAACTCTTTTTACGGCCTGTGTCCTGCCACAAGATAGAATATGAGGGCATAAAATGCGTTTTGAGACTTGAGAAGAACAGTTTGGGAATAATGATGATTACAAACAGAGTGTTTGGGGTGTGGGGTAAATGGCTGCAGTACTATTGGCTGGAGTTATTGGACAGCAGTGGGAGAGAAAGACAAGAAAACTCCTTGAGGATGAAAGGGACTGATGCTGAATACAGTGTGGAGGCCCACATTGTTGTGAGGTTCATTACTGAACAAGGGGTGCGTCTGTTTTCTGACGTGGGACAGCGTGGGGGCAGTTGTGTTTAGTAGTTTTGGACTTCACAATGCGATCAGATTATTGTATCATCCAATTATTGTCTTTTATCGCCTTGCTTTCAAAATAAATATATATTTTTAAAAAACAGAGTGTTTAGATGTTTTCACATTTGATTATTCCTTCAACTGTGCATGAATATTGTAGTGTTGCTGATTGCTCGGCGTACAGATATAGAGACTTAATTGATATGAGTTTCGCGAAAAAATACATACAAGAAAATACAAATGAACATTTTAAATTCGATAGAGCTTATCTTAACACATTCCAGTGAGATTTAGTTTCACATTAAAGCAATTTCAGACAATAAAAATGAGCAATTTGAGATAGTTAAAATCATCATATCGATGTATGCAGAGCACTGAGATCTCTGTGAATACAAAAGACATTTCAGTGGACATGGTACTGCCAAGGTCACCCTTTGCCTATCGAAGTGCTGAACCACAGATGTTCCGCATAATTTATAGTACATATTTGTCATTTTTCTTTCCAAAGGCCGTGCTGTCATATTTAAAACGCTGCTGATATGATATTTGTTTGCCTGGCTTTTCGCGTGGCTGTTTACACGACAAATATTGAACGATCAGACTGCATGTTACATACGAAGAGCTCCCGTGTAACCTTGAGTCATGCTTCCTTTTGTCTGCTTTAAGTACCCTATTATTGACAGTGAGTGATTGCCTCTAGCCTGCCAGTTATTGGCTGTTACCTGGCAACGGCTTCTCCACAGGAAGGACCCGGCTGCGGACTGCAATAGCTCGCAGTGTGGGCGTTTTCCTGACGCCTGCTGAAAGCAAGAGGTGTGCCCTCGCGGTAGAACTAGCGATGAGGTCACTTTATCCAGAAGATAATTGGGGTTAAACGTCTGGCCATCATTTCATCATTATAAATGGGATTTTTTTTAAATAAATCACATATTTTCCAAACTAGGAAAATGAAAAGAGCCAACATTGACATCACCTCTATTTAAAATCTGATTACAATCTGCTTCCTTTGTGCTGTTTTTCAATAACATACAATGTTTTTGAAATAACGATTTATCTATACTTGATTGGCATCTTTAATAAAATGTATTCTCTGCTTGTTACTCTAAATTGAGGGTTAGAGTAATCCCTGAAACTACTTCACTGCCTATATCCGCAGATCCACCCAATGGTGTCCTCTCCTGGAGATTACCTCGTCTACCACATTTTTGGTCAAGGATGATCCAAGCTGCTATGTGAAGAAGCATGGGGTACATTAGCTGCTATTCGCCAAAACATACGCTGCACAAGTCCTGAATGTGGTGGTAAGCTGGCGTGGGAATAGCGGCCTAAATGGGCGTCTGTCCGATCCGGGGCCTCAGTAAATATAATTAGATTGTATTTTGTCCTACGAAGTGCCTCAGCCCAAGCATTTGACCTACCTAAAATAAAAGGGATTTACAATTATTAGTTTGGTCATAACTCGGTGGAGTTGGGAAGGAAGAGGAAACAAGGAGATTTTGATAGGACACAAAAGAAAGTCAAAGTTGAAGCATCACAAACAGATGAACAGAGCATGCTTCAGTGCTTATTGCATGTAGCGTAAAAGAAAATACGCAGTTTACGGCACCTGTGGGCGGAGCAGCGGATTTGAGAGGATGAGATGAGTGAAAAAGGGTTAAACTTTGATCAGAGGTGGTAAATAAGGCTGAAACCATTCTCAAGAAGATGAAGTGGCAACAAAAAAGGGACCAGTCATAGCAGTAAAGCCAAACAAGCATTTGCAATGCAACTGGTCTCGCATTTCTCAGAGTTATAGCTATTAGCAGTTGTAAACTTCCAACCGGACTTTTCTTGCCTCATTAAATGGAAAAAAAACGAGCGCGCTGCTAAAAAAAATGGACATAGAAATGGTCTCAGGGTCAATGTCATGCAAAGCGCTTGACTTCTGCCAAGCGAGATCGCGCTGCGAATAAAGAGAAAAAGTAGTCCACAAACCGGACGGAAAACAGCAAGCCTCGTACGTTTTCAGTACTTGGTCACTGCGCTCAAGGTGGGCTAACCACCAGAAAAGGCATGACGTATTAATGCCTTCCACTAATGAAAGCAAGCAGAGTTTAAAAGGCAAGCCCACGAACCAATGAAAGACACTGACGTGACATGGGCGGGGCTCTGTGCCCTTTTCTAACAATTACAGCGTCTCGAAAGCGATACGCATGCACTAGCACATGCTATGCAGGTTCGACCCTAAAAAAGAGCCCGTAGAGACAATTGTTCCATCTGCTGAGGAGCCCCTGAGTAAAAGGAATGCCAAAAGAAGACAGACAAGCAATCAGCTGCGTGAGGTTGAATGTAAGAATGTGACTGAGTAGCTCGAAAAATTAGAAGGGTAAAGATTATGTAGATATTAAGGAGCTGGTATATACTTGTGGGGAAGGCCAGAGAGACATGGCCAGAGAAGAACGAAAAGTGACTCTCAGGTCCATATTTAAGAAAAAGTGACACGTCAGCTATGAGGTGCCACTTTTCTTGCGGCCCCCTACCATCACCTACCAAAACCATGGTTGTGCCGCATTCATAATACGGCACACCATGACAGTCGTTAGCACAATAGCGTCAAATGTTTTGACGCTAATGTCGCACTTTGCTACTCTACCGTCAAACAGATGTAATCATTTTTCTTGCTTTTTGCATGGACAGTAAATTTTACCTGCTATAAACCTCTAGTCCTATTTCCCTCGGACGAGGCAGAAGTGGTTGTCTTTCTCTGACAGTTGCCTTTACTATGATACCACGCCCCATTTCTAGAAAATGTCCTTGAAGTCATCCCCTATTGGACACCAGCTCCCATCTGGGGTTATCGTGCCTACGTGGGGGTTCGCTGACTAAGATTAGTGTATTAAGTGTGAGTGGACTCTATTTAACTTTTTTACTTTTTCCGCTGTTCCAGAGCCTGGGAACATTGCGATCTATAAGCAGGGAGGATCACAGAACTAGTCTGTCCATTAATATGCTCCAAAACGTGTGCTAAAAATAGGAACATATTTGCTAAAATTCCATGCTATCCATTATCTGCCACTGTTAGGAATTAAAATATTCCTGACAGCAGAAATCAATAGAGAGATGTTGCTTAAGTACATCCACAGCGAAACCATGAGACGTCTCCTTCATTAGCTTTGCGTAGAGATCTTTTAAGTGTTAAATGTGAAAATAGTGAGGATTGAAATATGAACTACACATATACCGTCTAAACAATATTGACTACCAATATATCGTGAAGATAAGCATACATAGGGGAGTGTAGCTATATTACTTTAACTCCATATCCATTTACGTTGAGGGTTTAATACAACTCAGTATTGTTGAGTGCATATACGTGTAGGTTGATATTGAAAACTCTGTATTTTTGTACCATATAACTTTGAGGACTAGGCTATGGAACATCTAACCGGGCCGGCCTGAGAGCTTAGGACAACCCAGAAGATTCCGTTAATACAAGAGCCAATTGTGTCGACTACACAAGTGAGTCCAACTCTCTTCCGAGAGGCTTCGAGGGGGTTCTCCCCTCAAGAGAGGTTGGTGAAAAACTAGGCCAAACATTATATTTACAGCACAGTTTTGCACATATGGAGAAAAAAGCCATATGCTTCACAGAAAGATATTTCTGAAGAGAAAATTAGCCTAACTCTAGAGTAGTATATTGTACAACACCTTCTCCAGCTTTGGGATAACACTACCGCCACACAAAGTAGGAACCTACCCCAGCACATTTTCCACTTAATAGTAAACAATCATGAATTCTATCTCTGGGCTCAGGCCATTATTTGTAACTCCTTTGCTCTACAACTAGATTTGTGCTATGCAAATACTATTGCAAACCTACATACTCCCAACTCCCCTTTGCCAATAGGAAATACCTAGCTAGTGATGCAGATCTTAGCATGTTATTGTACCAACATGGGTAGCTTGGTTTCTTGGAAGACTGGAAGACTGGTGTTGTATTTCTGGCTTGTACATGCTGTTGTTACGGAAATGACCACAGAGCTTTCTTTCCAAGGAAAAGCTGGCGTTAAAATGTCTATCAGTGAGTTGATCCAGGGAAGTAACCAGTAACCAGCAGGTAGTGGGACCATTACTGCAACTGGCGAACAAAATACTAAGAAGGAGTAGTACAGTAACTTTCAAGACCACTCACTTCCCTTTGTCAGGTGTAGTGTGTTGTTAATGTCAATGAGGTTGAAAGTGATGTAAATCTTCTCACCAGTTGGGTAATTAGTTCCTTGGTGGCGAGGAGCTGCTAAAGCTCGATCGGATCACAGGCAAGCATAATACACTTTTTATACTGCTGTGTTTTACAGAATTGATCGATAACAATGATTGATTCTGTTGCTTGCTTTCATCTAGATATTGATTTACCAAGCTGAAATCCTAAAAGGCAGAAAGCAGTAGAAATATACCCAAAGAATATACTTTTTTGCACCCTTGAGAGTGGTACTGTCTATTTGAGCCAAGCGTATTTCGGGTTCTGAATTTATATCAAATCCCTCCTCTCCTGAGAATCCTCTGTAGATTCATCAGAAGGATAAACTATGGTATAAAATGTTCTGCCTGACTAGGGACAGGCTGGTAAGTAGCTTAACCTGGCTAATGTTAGGTCGGTAGGCTGCATTAATGACTTTGCAGGCAATTTCCCAGCTGGTTTAGACTTAGGTAGGAGATGTGGCCTTGTGGCTAGAGCTGTGACTTTCGAACTGGGGAACCAGTTTTGAATCCTGCTCTCGGCTCAACATCTTGCGATTCTGGGCACATCATTCAATCACCCCGTGCCTAAAAAATATATATATACAATTGAATCTGGTCCTCTGTAAAGCACTCTAATGTCCCCAGGCTAAATTCGTGCTAAATAAAGCTGCAAAAAAAAAACTTGGACACCTGCTGGTTTAGGATGGCTTTAATGCCATGGTTCAAAAACCTCCTCACTAGCATTTAAAAAATGTGTTTTTGATGTCCAAACCTGTGTTGTGAGGAACACATGCTGTGCTGCAGTTCCTCCCTTCCCAGGTAAATAAACACAGGCACCTCTGTGCTGCTTATGTTCACAAAGTGGAGGAAAAGCTAGGACCACCTACGGCAACTTGCTCCAGGCTTCTCAATCCCTCAGTGTGCCTCTCAGAAGGTAGCGCGCTTAAAAATTCCTATTTAGCAGAAAATGTGGAAAATTTCCAGGGACTGCATCAAGAAGCAGAGATCCAGTACTACAATAGATCCCAGTGCACGGGAAAACTAAATTCAGGTGCCCGTCCTTTTCAAGAAATGTGTCGGGGACCTAGACAGTTTTTTCCCTAGGCTTCGTACCATATAGATCTTTTTTTAATCTAGCAAAAAAAACTGAACATTCAGTTTTTGGGATTGTTTTCAGGTCTTACTTTGCACTTGCTGCAGACTTTACAGCTTCTAAACTTGATGTCTGGTGTTTGCAACTGTTTCTTTACGCTTATTGTACTGAAGTACACAAATATGGCGGAGTCCAAACTGATGTGGCATGATATGGAAATTAACAATGGATTATGATGCAGTCCCGATTAATTACCAGTAGCTAAAATTAATTCAGGCATTCCACCAATCACTATTTGAATACTTCAGTGTTACAATTATTGTACAGCACATAGGTGCCTTCAGAGGTGTTTGCACTTTGGAATATTGACATAGATTCTGAAACTGGAATATTGATAGATACATGTATCAATAAGTTTAAGAGTGTCACATGCTGGCAATCTTCACGAACCAACACTCAGTGTGGTAGAGAACCTGACAGATGATTGAAACACTGAAAATAAAAGCCTGGAAGGCCAGGTAATATGCAGTTAATATCAGAATGGCAAAAACGGCCCTTCACAGAGCCCATCTGCTGATAATGTATTAATTAAGGTGAACTAGCTTCCTTTGACAATACATGTTGTTTTTAATGTCCTTTGTTTCATTCTTGGCCGTCTTGTATATACTCAGCTGAAAAAACTTCATTTAGTTAAATCCCGAGAAAATGGAAATAAAGTATTGCCTACCGACCACAAGAAGATCTTGATTTATTAGGGAGAAGCAAAAAGCAACCACACATCTGTTTTTCTACGACTTTAGTGCCACAGTTATGGATGAAAGCAGGGGTGAAATTTCGGTGATTGAAAAAGCATGTGTGTGTTTGAAACCACTGCATTGACTCCTTAGGAAATGCATGTAATCACATGTGTAAGCCTTCGGACGTGTACATCCGGGTTCTGCAGCCTTTTAAATCTGTCTGTCCAGCTCTCAGAACTCACAGGCGGGTGTGCAAGTTCCCTTAGCATTTCAAAACATACCTATACTTTTTCAAGCCATACATATTCCAAGTTCCTGCAATGTAAAAGCATTTGTAAGTTTCGGAAACTGAAGAAGTTGCAAACGCGAATTTGTGTACCTTTTTTCGTAAATTGTCATGTCTGCACTCTCACATACAAAATAAAAATACAAATAGCAGCCGACAGGCCAGATACTCAAATGTCTGTGTTACCAATTGACACAGAAATAATCAATCAGACCATAATAGTAACCCTGAGTTAGTACATTTAAAAGAATAACAACTCAATTTTACACCAGACTACCCTTGTGTAGCTGACCAACCTCGCCTACTTTCAGGCCAGTCAGTCAAACATATAATCCATGCTCCACCAATCAAATGTCTCTCACAACAAACGTCCACATATCCAAACACCAATGGGTAAGACTTCCAGAGCTCCTCCTACGGATTATTTGCCTAGACAACGTGCCCCCTCCCCCACCTACCCTCTTCCCCATCTCCTTGCTGCAGAGTGACCTCTTCAGTCTTTCCCCTTCAGTGCCCCCACAGCCTTCTGCCCACAACCTAAGACCAGGCACACTGCTGCCAACCCCACCCATCTCAGCCTTCACTAATGCAATATCAATGCACTTCAGTACTAAAGTTTCCAATGAAATCTTTCCCAAAACACGTGGAGCAAATTTGCAAAAACCGTTGTTTTCAACTTCAGCCTTAATCCTCTTCTGTGCTGGTTCCAAAAGCTCACAGTTTGGTCTTCTGCTCATTTCAAACCTTGTAACATCACAATATTCAAGCGAGAGGCGGTGCATGCACAAAGATGGGCACGTTAACTTGTGAATCATCCGTTTCTTTCAAATCAATGTGTTTTTAGGTTTAAAATGTTTAAATAACTCTAAACAGAGTACATCTTCTATCTTATTTCCATCAAACACAAGGAGAGCTGCATTTTAATAAAAATAATGAAAAACAATGATTTGAGCACTACCTATCTTGTTACTTCTAGATGGCTTAATTTGTGCCAGGGATTGCGGGGTGGGTACATGCAAGGGTCTGTCTTTCACCATCTGGCTGGCTTATAGAAAGAAAAAAAGGCCAAAAAGGGAGAAACAAAGAAGAAGAGAAAGACAGACAGAGACAAAGGGAAGAAGCAGGGATGGAAAATAACCTGCAAAAGTGAGCTAAAGAGGCAGGAAATGTAGGATGGTGATGGAAAGAGACATGAGATGGAATCAAGACCTGGAAGCAGCCTGTTTATTTGGAAACCCTGGCATTTGACAGTGCTAATGGCAAGCTTCTCAGAAATAGTTTGGACCCTGATTTTTTTATATTTGAATTAAGCACTGTATATAGATTTCATAATGTTTTTTCATGAAGCTGACCTATTACTTTTCAGTTTAAAGTTGACGCTTTTCATCCTTCATACAGCAGTATTCTTTTAACAGGTTTAGCATGTTCCCTCCATAGGTTTCCTTTTAGTTTCCACCATTCAGACTTCCTTGTACCCTACAGATCCCCAGCCCTAGGCAGTTCTTATGTACTTCAGGAATGTATCTATTAAGGCATTAGCCACTCAATTAATTACATAAATCGTTGCAGAGCTGGTAAAGTAGTCCAAATGTTTGAAATTGAATTGTGTTCAAAATATTTTTCTTTTGTGTACTTAGGGACCTCAAACATATGTGCTCTTCCTTGGGTAGCTGTGGGAGTAGGCCCAGCCTGAAAATGATAAGACACTAATCCGACATCAGTCAAAAAATTCTCTCATTTTGGAATTCTTGAATGAACGTAAATAATTTATCAAGATATAAATCAGTTGATCTTAACCTGTGAAATGCGGACACCTGAGGTCTGCAACACCTACTCAGGGAGTCAGTGATTTTTTGGAATTTAAACAACATCAGCAGATTAATAAAGTATATAAGTTTTAAAAAAAATCTAAACTTCCAAATGTTCAAACAACCTAGAAATGTGTAGGAATTTGAAATTTGAAGCTAAAAATGAAGTTAGTATCCCTAACTTCATTTGTGGGAGCAGCACATGTTCACCAATCATGATGTACTATGGACGCTGGACCGTGGCGGCCTCTATTGAAGCACTGGTGCGGGCGATCATAAGAGAGGATGCATTGAGAACAAAATAGACACAGTGATAGGCCAGAGTCTAGTAAATCACTTTGGGCCTGAGGTAAGTCTCGGCAGAGGGGTTCCTCCGTCGCACCGGTGACAGACATCCTGTCTGCCGAAATCTAAATGACATTGTGCAACAGTGACAGATATCCCGTCCGCTGAAATCTAAATACCATCGAAAACAGTGTCATTTATATGCTGGCGGAGAGGATATCCATCACCGTTCCGATGGAGTAACCCCTCTGCCGAGATATAAATCAGGCCCTTTGTATTGTGCAAAGAAAACACAGTTTAAAAAGATCTGCCTTCCTAGTAAAATGTTGATTTTAAAATATTTTTTGTGTGAATTAAATACAATATTTAATCATTTGTGTATTTGTTTGAAGCACACTTGTATCTATATTTTTAAATATGGTTTTGAGGTTCAAAAATTTAAAAAAATTTAGGCTGGGGTACGCGACTTGCAGTCGCACATCAGTACAAACCCACAGAACTAAAATGGTTAACAACCACTAATATAATGGGTTTCATGTCGAACGTGATAGTCCCTATAGAGTTGTGAGTACAGCACAGAAGAACCCATTACTAAACTGAGTTTTTATTTCCCAAAGGAAGGAAGTCATGCTCAGAAGGATACTTGGTCTCGGCATCAACAGCCTCCTTAGAGGACTCTGAGGCACCATTCGTGAAATAATTATCACCTGGCTTTCAAGAAAGCATTGGAAACATTGCTATTTCTGTAAGCAACTTTGACGCAGGCCACTTAACCACAACTCAACAAGCATGACATGCATGGCCTCTCTGGAACCCATTATTGGCTCCACGACCAACAAATACATTCCATCCATACAAACCAGGATGCCGTTCCAACTTCCTTAATAAGCAATGCTATACATCACACTGTACAAATATCTAACAGAGCATACCATAAAAAGGGTCTCCAAGTGTTGGTAGAAGAAGCCTGGAACCATATCAAACTTCAGGATATGTGCAGAAAATAAATGTGAAAACATTGAACCTAACTGGGAGTCATCTATATAGCCAGTGGATATTCTAGACATCTGTCATTAATACAGTACTTCTGGATCAATGCAGGACACCCATATATTAACAATTTACAGTTATGTCATATTCCTTTATACCACTCCCTCGGATCCTGGCTTTTGCCTAACCCAGTACTGGAACTCCAAAACCTTTCCTGTCCATTACGAAAGCCAGATCTGCAAATTTTGCCCCTATCCTCATCATCTCTCCCGGCCAACATCTGTCAGCATGCCCACTTTGACCAAACTCTTGCAACCCACTTCCCAAAAATAATTTCTAGTTAACAAATCCTCACCATCTTTGCTCATCCAGACCAGCTTATATTACCATCAACATTTTTGAGCTCACTCTACAGCCCTTAGATCTTTTCCTCATCTCGCAACAATATGCCTACCCTTCATGCACCCAAACATTGCAAGGCCTACTAAACACTCCTAAAGCTGTTCCAATGCTTCCCAACCCAACCGCTCCCAAAACACCCATCATGCTTCCAAACATCCTGAGATCTGATAATCTCACCTCAGGCCGTTACCCTTTCTAACTAAACCACTATACATCCTTCTTTCCACATCTGGCCACAATACACCTGTCATACCCACAAATATCCCAAGGCCTCCTAGCCACACCTCGAAGTGGTACAATCCTTCCCATATAAATCTAAAGTTATACATCCTCCTCTCATCTTGCAACAATACTCCTGTCAATCCTCCAAAAATCTCAAAGCCTACAAACCAGACATAAATCATTGCAATCCTGCCCATCCATCTTCTCCTCATCTGGCAACAATACACCCTTCACATCCCCAAATTTCTTCAACTTTACTCAACGCATCACAAGCCACTTCAACCATCCCACAATCGACCATCCTCCCCCGGTTCCACTTCAGATCAATACACCCTAACATTCCAAGCTCTGTTAATGAGATCTCAAGCCACACCAGCCCATCTCTACCCTCTCCTCACCCATTCACCCCCAGTACACTCCTTCTACCTCGACCTCCAGAGCATGCACTCCCTGCAGCTCATGGTCCCATCCAGACCCTCAGCCTGCCCTTAGTATCACAGGCAGTCACGTTCCCAACCACGCGACTGCTTTAGATGAACTCAGAGGCCACCGCATGGGTGACATCACCCACCTGCAAAGATGCTGTAACTGTGACATCATTCTGGTGGTTGTGTGCCACCCTGACAGGCAGAAGCAACGCCATGCGCTTCTGTGCCAGCCATTCCGACTCCGCATCTGGGAAGGCCGTGAAGAAATAAACGCATCATCCTAGATGCCCGCACATACACTAGCACACAGATGTAAACAATTCTGCCATTTTCTTGACTCCACGTTTTAACCTCACTCAAATGTGGATGTGATGTACTTTCCCCTACCTCGGGGTGTGGCTGCTGTACCGCCTGCATTGTTAGCAGGGCACCTGCCCCGTATGTTACTGTGCATAACAGATGTGCATTCTGTACATGGGACTCTCTGTAGGGACTGTGGACCACGGAAAGTGGTGGGCGAGACTACCACACACCCCTCGTTCACAGACACCCTGCAGCGTTCAATTGGGTCATTTAGATTAGATTAATGTATTTTATGATTAATTAAAATTGTTACAATTCATGTAGCAACCAAATGCATATGGATAATGACCACGTTATTATAAAAACTAAACAAGCGTGAAAACACAGCACAGCACACCCTGAGCCACAAACGACACCCAGCGAGCCGGGCGGGACTTACCGACATGTGTGATGACGGTGGCCAAACGCTGGCTCAGCTCCTGGTGCGACATCTCTTCCTCCTTCAGCCACAAAAGCATTGCCCTCAAGAGATGCCCAGGAACCGATGCCGAGCCGGCGGCTCCCTCCCAGCCTCACACAAAGGCGGCGGCGCAGGTGCCACTCCCAGCTCAGAGCCGGGTACCCTCAGGGCCGGTGTCTGCTCACCGCTCAGCCCGCACCTGCATCACTTGGCAGCTTTTGTCTGTAACCTCGCGGGTCCGAAGTCAGGCAGCGCTCTCTGGAAGGGAGGAGAAGCCGCGAGGAGGCGAGGGCGCAGCGCGCAGATACCTGTCTCCCGGGGATGCTGATGCGAGGGGCGGAAGAAAAGCCAGGAGTTCCGGATCCAGGGAACGGAGGCTGCTGTGAAACCCATCTCCGGGCCCTGGGGCTCGAAGCAAGGCGCGGCTCCCTCGAGGAGGTGCTTAGCTTCTTCTGCCAGTGATTTACAGGTCTCTTTTTCTATACATTTTTCTGTTTCCTTTTTAAAGAATTTATAAACTCCGATTCGCCTCTTTCAATAAAATAACGCCGGTACAATGATGCGTTCATTTTACATACATTGGAGTTTGTATGAGAGAGTGGCTTTGTAATAAATGCATGTCAAGAATGGGATGCTCCTTCCAGTACCTGAATTTATAAAGGAAAATATGTAAGTATATGTACCTGAATGCAAAGTGATGTGAACCCAAAAAAAAGCCAGGCGACCTGAATGTCTGTCCCACGCCCGATACAGGACAAGAAGAGAGCTCGGCTAAGGGTGGAATGTGCCTATAGAAATGGAATTCCTTGTAGGTCCTTTTATTACATTTTGCTATATCAATTTATTTATTTTACATTGAAACAATAGAATAAAAAAAAAAAAAACTATATATTGTTTAAACTGAGATTAGGTACATTTTTTGATGTTTCTGGGTATGTTTGTGCTCTAGTTTTTATTTATTTAAAGGAGATGACTTGACAAGAACACGCATTTGCAATGCAATAGGTCATGCATTTGTTTGAGTTAGAGCTGTTGGTGTTGTAAATTCATAACTGGACTTTTCTTGCCACATAAATTGGTCAACCCTGCCTCATAATTTGGCCTTTTCCTGCAGCACAATTCCAATGGCCCTGCATATAACTAAAGCATTTCCATTTACCTTCTTCCTCTATCTGCAGCCAAAAATGAAAATGCTTCCATTTAGCATCCTAATTTAAATCTGCCATACTAATTCCAATAGGATATCGTTTTACCACCCCACCATCAGAGTTGCTGGCTGGCTAACACAATAAAAATAAAAAAAAGGCACAATACAGCCGTGGAGGAGAAATAAACTACAAGGGTCACCCAAACATATCAAGAGTGTTCAAACAGTCATAGTGTAATAAGGATGTTAAGTTGGCCTGAATCATGGTCATAATTGCAATAAGGAGAGATTAGTAAAACGTATACAATTATATTGTGAACTCAAAAAAACCTTTATTAGAAACAAACTTTTGGTATTAGACTGAAATGCTCAGAACAGCCCCTAGAGAACACCACAATGAAAATAGCACTTGTAAGAAACATTGTCATTAGCACCTAGAGAGCATAACCATATGAAAAGAAAATGTCAGAAAGTAATGCACTATAACCATATATTTAGCCTCTAGAGAACATAGCATATTACATATTTTTAGAGCTATACAGGCTTAGTGCAATAAAATTATAAACAAGGCCTTTACAACCTACTCCCAGCTGTTAAACTAATGTTACAACCATGATGATAGTGCTTAAGAAGACACTGAATGGTGGGAAGGGTTATTATTTTGGGGTCCCCTCTAACCTAGTGTGGGTCCCAGAGATGTTTTAGACAGAAAGAGCACATTGTGGTGAACGTTTTGAAGGTGGTCCATTGTCCTTGGCACCACCACAGGCTGAGTTATGAGCAAAAATGTTTTGTGAAAGTAATGTCCTGCAAAGCATTATGGGGTGAGTTTCCGTGCCGCGAATGTTGTACTATGTTGATATGCTGACTGTAATGCTTAAAACAGACCCTAGAGAACACCACATTGAAAACAGCATTTGTAAGAAACAAGGTCATGTAACCATATGGTGAGCCCCTAGAGGGTATAACCACATGAAAAGAAAAAGGCAGAAAAAAATGCACTATGACCATATATTTAGACTCCAGAGAGCATAGTGCCTTACACATTTTCTGAGCAAACAGACCTACTGCAATTAAATATTAGAAGCAAGGCCCATAAAACACAAACTAATCCCACCCCTATAAAACAAATGTTCCAGCCATGAGAGATCTTAAAAAGACACAATGGTGGGAGGGGATTATTATTTTGGGGTCCCCACTAACCTAGATGATGTAGACAGAAAGAGCATGTTGGAGTGAACATTTTGGTGGTGGTCCCATTGTCCTAGGACCACGTAGGCTGTTATGAGCAAAACTGTTTTCTAAAAGTAATGGCATGCAGAGCATTATGGGGCATGTTTCCCAAGTGCAGTTAATATTGTAGTATTGGCTCTCCTGCTGTGTTGGGAGAGCCACTTTGAGGATTTCTGTGTTTTTTTGAGGTAAAGCATTTATCAATTTACAAGTGTTTTTGTGAAAGCTATGGAGCGTGAAGGGGGAGAGCCAAAAGAAATGACTCTGATTAGGAAACAGTGTGAACAATGTGACCAATGCTTTAATACCACCAATGGATTTTGCAGTGTTCTGCACTGTTCACACTGTGAGTGCCATGGCCACCATGGAGCATAAAGGGGAGAGACTAAGAAAAAATAGGTCGCCCACACTGAAGTATATTGGCAATCGTGCAATAACCCATTTAACAGGGTCCTTCTGCAAGGCGGAAACAAAACTGCCCCAAGGTGGGACAAACGTAAAGCATTTACCAATGACATCAAGGGATTTTTGAAAGACAAGCCCACGAATGAGTGAAAGTGATGGGCGTGAGATGGGCGTGGTTAAAAGCCCACATAATACTTACACCAGGTGGAAAAGCACTTGCGTGCTCGACCTAAAAATTAACCCTTTCTTTTCCCACAAGCTTTCTGTTTCAAGGGCTCCTAATCTGACATGTATGTAGTTGTTAAGTGTCACTACATCAGACAGCCCTGGGTTTTTAGTCACATCACTAAGCATTCTTGGACTTGTAGTTTTACTTTAGTCATTACCTGTTTGGGACTGCAGGTTCCAGCATGCTTAATGCTATTGGAGTGAAAAGCAGGACTGGGGAGAATTTTACCTCACGATATTGTATACATTGAAAGCAACATTTATATTGTGCAGTATGCTCATACTTAAAAAATAATGTTGTTTATGAAGGAATTCATAGCACACAGCTGCCATTTTCTAAGTGTTGTAAATAATTGGTGTTATTTATAGGAAAGTAATCTTTTTTTGGCATAGTTCCCCAACGTTTTGCCTGCTATCAGTATGCTTAGACTGTTTTCATTGGGATCCTTGTAACCAGGATCCCAGTGATTGTGCTCTCTACCTCTAAATTTGGTTGCCTTGGGCTTTGCACACCTCACAGTTGGCATACTGGTGCCCCAATATAAGTGCCTAGTATAAGGTACGTAGGTACACAGGGCATTGGGGCGACAGGGGTTCCGCATGGGCTGCAGCATGTATTGTGCCACCCATAGCAGCCCATGCACAATGTGACTGCAGGCCTGCCATTGCAGCCTGCGTGAAAAGGTGCATGCGCCCTTTCTCTACAGGTCACTGCACCAGGTCACTGTAAGTCACCCCTATGATAGGCCCTCCTAGCCCAGAGGGCAGGGTGCAGGTCCATGCGTGAGGCCACTCCTGCATGGGCAGAGGTGCCCCTACGAACTCCAGCTCCATTGCACTTGACTTCATAAGTGCAAGGAAGCCATTTTATCTGTACTGGACACAGATCACTACCTCTGTCCAGCTACAAAATGGTAACTCCGAACCTGGGCATGTTTGGTATCAAACATGTCAGAACCATACCACAATACTGTTGCCAGTATTGGTTGTATGATTCCAAGCACTCTGGGGGCTCCTTAGAGGAACCCAAGCATTGCTTCTAGCAGTCTTCAGTGGTTTTCTGGGCAGCCTGTACTGATGCTACCACTCAGACAGGTTTTTGCCCTCCTGCTGCTTGATCAGCTCGGGCAGAGGAAGGCAGAACAAAGGATTTCCTGTGGGAGGTAACACCATCTCCCTTGGAAATAGGTGTGACATGGCTTGGGAGGGGTAGCCTCCCCAGGCCACCGGCATGCTTTGAAGGGCACATTTCGGGCCTTCCTTCCATAAACCGGTTTGCACCAGTCCAGGGACCCCTGGTCCCTGCTCTGGCGTGAAACTGAACAAAGGAAAAGGGAGTGACCACTCCACTGTCCATCACCACCCCAGGTGTGGTGCCCAGAGTTCCTCCAAGTCGCCACATGATTCTGCCATCTTGAATCCAAGGTGGGCAGAGGCCCTAAGGAGCATCTGAGTGACCAGGTCAGGTAGGTGATGTCACAGTCCCTCCTGATAGGTGGTCACCCTGCTAGGTGACCAATCCCCCTTCCTGGGCTATTTATGGTCTCCCTCTTGGGTGGGTCCTCAGATTCGACATGCAGGATTCCAGTAGGGTTCCTCTGCAATATTTACTTCATCTTCTGGAACCACAACTGGACTCTTCAGGAACCAAAAATCTGCAACTTCAGTGACAACTCCGCTTTGCAACATTGTTTCTCTGGCTACACCCAGCAACTGCAACATTTCCCCAGATGGGCATCCTCTGAGGTCAACAAGACTCGAGCCTTCACCAAGAAGTAAGAAGGAAACTCCCTTGGAGTGAAGGAATCACTCCCCTGCATCTGCAGGCACCAACTACAATGACGACTGGCTGTGTGGATCTTCTTTCCTCCAGAGCTGTGTGGATCCTCCATCAAAGGTGGTGGTCTGGAGTGGTCCACTTGGTCCTCTCTGCCAGCTTTCCAACTTGGGAGATGGTAAGCCCTTGCCTCTCCTTGCAGGACAGTACCCCTGGGCACCACAACTCTTGCTGCTACCAAGGCTTGCTTGTTCCTGCTCCAAGTGATCTTAGGCATCGTGTAGCTCCAGCCCCCAGCACTTCCTCCTGCCAAGCACAGTCTCCTTACTGCTGCTCCAGCAACGTGTGACTCCTCTTCAGGTGTGCTGAGTGGGCCTCACTGAGACTGCTGTGCCTGCTGCCAGTGGGCTGCCTGTGGGGGCTGTCTCCTTGTGACTCTCCCAACTGCTGAGGGTCACCCCAGATTCCCCCTCCTTGGGTCGAGTCCCATGGGCCTTGCTGGTCCTCTTCAGCATTACAACTCGTCTTCTTCCTCTCCTGCATTTGCTAAGGCTGTTTGGTGGTTTTTCATCACCGCTGACCTACTGCAACCCAACAGCCGGTGTGGGACACCATATGCATCACTTCAGGGACTCCTCTTCAGCTCCTGTGCTGCAGGGCTGGTCTTCTTCATCCACCATCGACCTGGCCCTGCATCCACAGAAGGGTGGATAGCGGCTCCCGCCACCCGGGACTCTCCATCATGAACTGGACTTGGTCCCCTTCATGTGCAGGTCCTCTATTGCCAGAGTCCACCTTTGGGTTCCTCTAGTCTTATCTGGGTCTTGCACAGTCCTTTTCCAAAGTCCTCCTGTTGGTTTTGGGGAAAACCAGGTACTTACCACTGCTCTCCTGGTCGTTGGTGGTCACTCTGGTACTCACCTCTTGGGGTTCCTAGTTCCTCCAGCTCCCCTCTAACGAATCCATATCCTTGGGTGGGTGACTGTTTCTCGCATTCCACTTTCTTAGTATATGATTTGGCCCTCCCCTAGGGCCCACACTATTTTCTATTGCTTTTGCCAATGCCTTTTATGCTCTTTACTGATTGCTAATGTATATATAATAGTGTTTTTACTTATCTCCAGTTGGGGGGACTGCCTAACAGTATTCTAGTGTTTGTGTTACCATAATAAAGTACCTTTATTTTTGTAACACTGTGTGGTTCTTTCATGTGTGATAGCGCTGTGTGACTATACTGGTATTGCATAAGCTTTGCATGTCTGCTGGATAAGTCTTGGCTGCTCATCCACAGCTACCTCTAGAGAGACCTGGATCCCCTGGATCCCCTCATGGAAGACAGCCTTTACAAAACGGCCACTACAATGCAATTACTTTACCACATATTCTTTACCAAACAATGCCTTTATCACACATGTTTTTCCTAGATACTGCCTACACTTCACTAATAGGGGATACCTGGACCCGGTATAAGGCGATAACACCGTAGGTGCTCACCACACACCAGGCCATCTTCCTATACTAGTATTGCCCAACTTAGTGGTAGTCAATTTAATGACCTTGGACGGATGGGTGGCTTAGTCGTTTAACTCACGGAGCCATTGTGACTGTGTTTTCATACTTAAAGCGTATGTGCTCATTTCACTCAGAAAACAGAGAATCACAACCTTTTGTCTGTGCTTCATCTTGTAGTGATGGAGTGATGCAGGCTCAGGCGCTGTGTTCTCCTCAAGGAATCTAATCATTCAGTGTCTTGGTTTTATTAATTCACAGCATTAACAAGTTAATCCATGCCAGATGTGAGATGTTAAGACTGTCCTGGATGTATTCTCCCAATGCAATTTCTTTTTTTTTTTTTAGAGATTGTTCTAAACCTTACCATACAGTTATATCATTTATAAACACTCTGAAGTACATTTTCCAAATTCCTCAAATGCAATGTACATCCCAGTTAAGGATAGATAAATTAAATTTATATAATTTCCTAATTCTAACATTTATCTGCAATACTGAAAATGGACATGAGATATAACGCTGGATCTTCTCAGCATCTCACAACTTTTCTTTTCAAAGCACTTTGGTTTGAGATGCCTCTTCTGGAATCAAAATGTTCCAAATGTAGCAGAACTGGATAATAGAGGGAGGAACAGAGGCAATGGATATTGTCACTCTGCATCGTTGTACAGCTGGGCAGAGTCTGCACTCCTGGTACGTTAATAACAAAAAGTAAGAGAAAGGCTTTAGTGATTTTATCACTCTGACTCCAGGACTAAGGGCCAGATGTAGGTAGAAAGCAAATTGCGAGTTGCAAATTGCGAGTCCTTCCGACTCGCAATTTGCAACTCGCAATTTGCTATGCAGCAAGGTGTCTCAGACACCTTCTGCGAGTCGCTAGGGGGTCGCAAAGACCCACCTCCTAAATATTTATGAGGTGGGTCGCAGTTTGCGACCCCATAGCGAGGCTGGGCACTCACGGGGATGGTGGCCTGCTGGATACAGCAGACCACCATGTCCGTGACTGCTTTTAAATAAAGCAGTTTTTTTTTTCTATCTGCAGCCCGTTTTCCTTAAAGGAAAACAAGCTGCAAATAGAAAAAATTATCGAAACCTTGTGTTTCGGTTTTGTTCAGAGTAGGCAGTGGTCCATAAGACCACTGCCTGCTCTGAAAAATTAATTTTTTGATCATTCACAAAGGGGAAGGGGTCCCATGGGAACCCCTTCCCGTTTGCGAATGAGTTACCATCCACTTCAAGTGGATGGTAACTGTGAGTTGATTTGCGACCGCTTTCGCGGTCGCAAATCAACTTACATCGCGGTGCGAGTCGCAAATAGGAAGGGAACACCCCTTCCTATTTGCGAGTCGGAAACACATTTTGTGAGTCGGTTCCGACTCGCAAAATGTGTTTCTGCATCGCGTGCGGGCATTGGCGCCTCGCAAACTGCGTTTTTCGCCGTTTGCGAGGCGCTAATGCCTTGCTACATCTGGCCCATAATTCCTATGTTTGCAAACTATGGGCCAGATGTAGGAAACTTTTGCGAGTCGCAAATGGCCCGATTCGCAATTTGCGACCCCGCAAAATCGGAAATGGGATGCAAAAATCCCATTTCCGACTCGCAAAATATGACGCGAGCCATTACCGACTCGCAAAAATAGCGACCCCATTTTGCGACCCGCTAATAGGAAGTCGCATTTTTGCGAGTCGCAAACCAAATGCAATAGCCACTCGCAAATTGCGACTAGTCGCAAAAAGACCATTTTGCACTTCCAATTTACCACTAACTCAGAGCAGGTGGTAACCAGAACCAAAGTATAAAAGGAGACCCAGAAGGCATCTGGGTCACTCAAGATGGTGGAGATATATGTGATAGGAATGAGGAGGAGAGCCCACGCCGCACAGCAGAGGAGGAGGAGGAGCCAGAGACAGGAGAAGATATACAGAACCAGGCAGACACTTTTCCAACAAACTGAGGAGGAGATTTATGATAAATATAGACTCAACAGCGCAGCAATACTAGATTTAATAGATTTACTCAATCCGCAGCTACAACGCCAGACTGTGCGCGGCTGCGCCATCCCTACGCATGTGCAAGTGCTATGCTCACTGCACCTCTTGGCCTCGGGTAGCTATCAGAGGGTCATTGCTGTGGCAGGTGGGGTATCCCAAAGTTCACTCTCACGGTCCTTTAGGGCATTCCTAGATGCCTTACTCACACACATGTCCAGATACATATACCTACCCAGGAATGAGGCAGAAAGCAACAGCACCAAGTTGGAATTCTACAGGATTGCCAACTTCCCCCATGTCATAGGGTGTGTGGACGGGACACATATACAAATATGCCCTCCTGCAAACCTGGAATATCTGTTCCGCAATAGGAAGTGTACCCACTCACTGAACATACAGGTGGTATGTGACGCCCATTATGTTATCACTGACATGGTAGCCAAATTCCCAGGGAGTACACATGACTCGTACATTTTCAGGCACAGTGGGATACACCAACGCCTAGAACATGGGGAGTTTGGAGACGGATACCTCCTAGGTATAGCTGAATACACCTTGCAGACATACACACAGGTCAATGTGGAACCCCTCTATGCCTAGCTAACATTGTACATTTTGTGCCAAACAGGTGACAGTGCATATGCACTACGACCATGGATACTGACCCCGTACTTAACACCCAGCAATGAGACAGAGAGGCGATACAACAGTGCACATAGGAGGACCAGAAATATAATCGAAAGGACCTTTGGACTGCTGAAGGCAAGATTCAGATGCCTCCACAGAAGTGGAGGTGCCCTCCAGTACACCCCAAAAACAGCTTTCAAGATTGTTGGCGCATGCGCTATCCTGCACAACATTGCCACCAGACGTGGGCTACCTCTCACCCCAGAAGACCCAGATTCGGAGGATGAAGAGCAAGAGCTACCACATCACCATCATGGGGATAGAAGCATTGCAAATCAAGGCAGACTGAGACGGGACCACATTGCAAACCAATACTTTGGAAAGTACGTGCTAACTGTCACAACACTAACTAATGTCACACACAAAGAGTCCAGGTGTGAAGTGGAACTAACAAGTGATTTATTTTGTGCACCAAAAAAAACTATATACATTGACAACAGTTAAGGGGCTGTAACAGTCCACCTGGCATGAGGACACATTGACCTCATGTGCTTTTACCCCAGGACAGTGTGGAGCTCATATTCTACGCCAGCCTCGGCCAGCATGGCTGGTACCTGGTGTCTCAGCAGTGCCCTGCCTTGCGCTTCCACTGCGCAACACCCTGGTGTCACTGGCTGAGACACTGCTGATGGTGGAACCCTCCTCGCTATCCTGCGGCGTGTCAGCCGCGCACCCCTAGCCACCTGCCGTGCCTCCATGATATCAACGGCGTGGCTGAGACGTCCCAGTCCACGTGCCACATCACTGGCAAAGTGGCCCATGTCTACTTGGAGGCTGACCGTGCACCTTGAAAGGCCAGTAGTGTTCACAGCCAGCCTGACTATGGAAGCAGACATTCGGTCCAGCCGGTGCATTAGCTGCCTGTCACGACGCCTTGCACCCTCTTTCTCTGTTATGAGTTCCGCCACCAGTTGTCGCATGGAGAGTGCAAGGTCTCCCACACGTGTGTTCAGTTGTTGCAGCTCTGTGTGTACCAGCTGCATACCACTGCTTTAGTTTTGCACCATGCGCCGCATTGCCCCTGAAATTCTCCGTATCTCCTGTGTTTGCAGGCGCTGACACCGTAGGAGTGCGGCCTCGGCGTGCGACATGGAGGCGTCCCCTGACTCAGCCTGCGGCTCTGGTGGTACATTTACACGTCGCCTGCAACGCAGTGGAGGCTCCGTGTCATCTACAGTGGCACTGTGGCTGGGACCAGGTGCTGACTCACTCACCAGTATGGCAACTGGTGCATCCTGAGGGGACTGTGTGTTGGTGGTGCAGGTCTCTGTGGTGGCTGGTCCTGACTCGTCTGCAGGCTGGTGGCTAACCTGTGGCCCCTGGATGCTTTGGTTGGCGGGGGTGTCGTGTGGGAGACCTGTGGGACATAGGGAACACACTGTCAGTATCTACCATCTGTTATCAACTTCCTAATAAACTGTTGCCTATCAACTGCCTACTTGACTACATTGCCCATAATGCACCATTCTGGTTGTTTCTACTCTGAAATGGAGCTATTTCGGTTGTGCATGCTACTGTGTACAAGGTGGGTGGGGGTATGGCATATTTGGGGGTACATGCATGTCTCATGGTACTCACCGGTTGATGGTCCTGGCTCTGAAGTATCCAGCTCTCCCATCCCATCCAGGGTCTCCTCAACTCTTTCCTCCAGAGGTGTGGGTGGTGGTATTGTGAACGGTCCCCCTCCAGTGCCCCTCATCTCCCGGAGCCGCTCTGCCACCCTCTCCTTGGTCCGGGAGCACAGGTCATACCACCTTTTTTTTAATTCTTCTATGCAATTTCCGACTCGCTAAATTTTTCCTACCTACATCTGGCCCTATATATATATATATATATATATATATGTGTGTGTGTGTGTGTATATATATATATGTTAACAATTTCAAAATGTCTAACTCTGTATGGTCTTCTGAAATGGTGTCTTCCTAGAGATGAGACACAGCTAGGACATATTTTACAAGTGTAAAAGTGATTCTGAGCAATTATGGGTTTTGTGCTATAGACAACTATTTTTAGTATTAAATGAACGCATTCTGTGGTTGGGATAGTTTCCAACACAACAGGTTCATAAACTGCTAAATATTAAGTGCTCATCAGTATTATGGAGTTCACCTAACCAATTATATACCTAAATACCATGCCTGTCTCAAAACCAGGGTTATCAAATCTGTGCAAAGGTTAGGAGGTGATTCAGTCCACTCGTAGGAACAACAAAGAGCAAACATAATGGCTGGTAATCCTCTAAGGATGGCTCCTCAATATAGTGTTCAATCATAAACTCAAACTCCTTAAACGCATGTTTTGTCCTAGAATAATTCTCTGTATCTAGTTCAATCTTTTGTCAACTTCCATGGCTAACAACAATATGCAAAGCTTCAAAACATTGGCAACAAGTTCCCAGCTTCAGAAACTATGTATCTTGATTGCCTATCAAGGATACTCTGGACAATGAAGAACTTAAACTTTAAGAGTTCAAATTGGCTGCCGCCACTTATACATGTCATTAGAGTTCTGGGGCTCCACAGGACATGTAGACTTCATTGACAACACTCATAAGTCTTGCATAGAGTGTTATTGGGAGAGTCAAAGCCTCATTCCAGTTGGCGCCCACTCTCCACACATACCACTAACTCTCCGACAAAAGAAAGTTCATACATACAAACTTCTCAGAGTACTGCACCTATGTGCAATCCCCATGCAAGTAGGTAAGTGTGGGCCACAGATCAGGACAAAGGCTTCTGCATATCACTGCTTAGGTTTCCAGAGATAAATCCTTGAGGCTAAACCTGCAAAGCTTTGACCCCCGAAAAAGCCTGGAATTAAATCCCATTCCAAAGGTGAGTTTATGGGATTCATTTATAATCCCCTCATGGAAGACAGCCTTTAAAACACGGCCATTACAACGCAAAGTCTATACCGCACATCCTTTACCAAACAATGCCTTCATCACACGTTTTTAGCACGCATATACCTTTACCATGCATGCCTTTTCAACAATATGGTAAGTATGTATCAGGTAAGTGTGTGAAAATATGTATATATACAAGAAATGGGATCTTTGGTTTGCAGGCAGGTTACCCCCTGTCCAAGCAAGGACCCTCACTATAGTCAGGGTGAAGGAGAATCACCCTCAGTTAACCGTCACTCTTCCTCTTGTTAGCTTGGGACGAGCAGGCAGGCCTAACTTCAGAAGCAATGTGTAAAGTATTTGTACCAACACACACAGTAATACAGTGAACCACTATAAAATGTTTATCTAAACAAAACAAGACCAAAACGATAAAAATCCAACATACACAAGTCAAGATATGAATTTTCAAAAGAATAAGAGTCTTGGGGCCAGATGTAGCAAAGGGTTTTTCCCATTCTGTGTCAATGGGAAAATGTGTTCGTACATATGGCCCTTAATCCTCAGAAAACAGTGAGGATGCTGTTGTTAGACGAAGTACCTGGTTAGCATAAAAAATAAAACCACACGGGCGAGCGTGCACCGGAAAAGGGTAGCGATGCTTGATTCCTTACTCGCAAGTGAGGTCGTGTGCCATTTCCTTCTCCTGTCGGTTCGATGATGCATCTTTTTTCTCCCTCGCAAGAGAGCGATGCATCGACTTCCGGACCGGGCACCTCGGATCCTCGCAGAGTTGGCTTGACTTTGACACCCAGGGACGATGCGTGTAAAATCCGATCACATGATATCAGAAAACCACGCTGTGTGGGGTTTGTGTAGTTATCAGCCTCAGTAAGCGGGTGTCACGCATCTTTTCTCCAGCTGCGTTGCATCGATCTCCCAGCTGAGATGCAGGTAGAGCATCGATTTTAGCTGTGAAGCCGGCGGCGCATCATTTATCAGCGTTGCAGAAGGTGCGTCGAAAATGTCCCCACACGGCGTTCTGTGCGTGGATTTTCAGTTCTTGTCTGCTAACTTCACCTTTCAAGGGCCCAGAGATAGGGCACCACTTGGAAGGGCAGGATTCTCAGCAGTGAGTCCAGGTGCTGGCAGGGGAAGCCTGTGATGGCCCTGAGACTTCAACAACAGAAGGCAAGCTCAATTCGAGCCCTTGAAGATTCTTCTCAAGCAGGAATGCACAACAAAGTCCAGTCTTTGTCCCCTTTCACAGGCAGAAGCAGCAACTGCAGGATAGCTCAACAAAGCACAGGCAGGGGCAGCACTTCTCCTGAGCTCTTCAGCCTTTCTCCTTGGCAGAGATTCCTCTTGATTCCAGAGTGATCTAATTTTCAGGGGTTTTGGGCCCACTACTTATACTCCTTTCTGCATTTGAAGTAGGCAAACTTAAAAGGAAAGTCTCTCTTGTTTGTAAGATCCTGCCTTGCCCAGGCCAGGCCCCAGACACACACTATGGGGTTGGAAACTGCATTGTGTGAGGGCAGGCACAGCCCTTTCAGGTGTGAGTAACCACTCCTTTTCTCCCTCCCAGCACAGATGGCTCATCAGGATATGCAGACTACACCCCATGCAGGCTACACCCCAGCTCCCTTTTTGTCACTGTCTAGAGGAGAGGTTCAAATAGCCAAACTGTCAAACTGACCCAAACAGGGAATCCACAAACAGGCAGAGTCAAAGAATGGTTTAAGGAAGAAAATGCCTAAAGTGGCATTTTCAAACACACAATCTAAAAACAAACTTAACTAAAATATGTATTTTTGAATTGTGAGTTGAGAGACCCTAAACTCCATATTTCTATCTGCTCCCAAAGGGAATCTGCACTTTAATAATATTTAAAGGCAGCCCCCATGTTAACCTATGAGAGAGCTAGGACTTGCACAGTGAAAACCGAATTTTGCAGTATTTCACTGTCAGAATATATAAAACACCTTAGTATATGTCCTACCTAAAACATACACTGCACCCTGCCAATGGGGCTACCTAGGGCCTACCTTGGTGGTGCCTTACATGTAGGAAAAGGGAAGGTTTAGGCCAGGCAACTGGTTACACCTGCCAAGTCGAATTGGCAGTTTAAAAACTGCACACACAGACACTGCAGTGGCAAGTCTGAGCCACGTTTACAGGGCTACTAGTGTGGGTGGCACAACCAGTGCTGCAGGCCCACTTGTAGCATTTTATTTACAGGCCCTGGGCACCTCTAGTGCACTGTACTAGGGACATACTAGTAAATCAACTATGCCAATCATGGAAAGCCAATCACATATACATTTTACATAGGAACACTTGCACTTCCGCACTGGATAGCAGTGGTAAAGTGCCCAGAGTAACACAAACAACAAAAACAGAGTCTAGCACACATCAACAACCTGGGAAACAGAGGCAAAAAGTTAGGGGAGACCATGCCTAGGATGCCAAGTCTAACATATAGATAGATAGATAGATAGATAGATAGATAGATAGATAGATAGATAGATAGATAGATAGATAGATAGATAGATAGATAGATAGATAGATAGATAGATAGACCCATAGATATTACAGAGTGACAGTAGTTAGAGTGAGCAGAGATAGGGAATTTGGGGATTTTGTCGCTTAATAACTTTGCTGTCCCAGCTTGATTGTCAGAGTCTGGAAAGTTTTGCAGCATTTCGTCAAGGGGGTGCAAAGGAAAAAGAGGGTCCCAAAAAAAGGCTGGAAATCCAATGGATTTTTCATAGACTTTTGTATTTCGCCTACTGTGAAAACTGCTGGATTTTTCTGAAATTTGACAGTTGTGAGGAATTAGAAGTCGTATGATATGGCTGCGGGCAAATCCGTCTTTAGAACTAGTGGTGCCTGGTGCAACAATCATTTTTGGTGGCCCCCCCATGACCTCCTCCTCAGATTCCCTCACTATCACCCGGCAAAAGTGCCCCTCACCTCTCCATAGCCCCCTCTCTCACATGCATTTCATTTGTTTTAACGGGCTGGTCAAGGAAAGCTTTACTAATCCATTAAGCTATCCACATAAAATACAGATCTGTTTCTTGCAGCAGGCGTATTAACCCTCTAAGCCACTTTATGATGAGCTAAAACTGCTACTAAACAAAACTCTGATCTCTCTCGCTCTAGAGAGACGCCCAGTGCAGCCCCACCGCTTTCACTGCCCTAAAGCCGGCCCTGCTGTGGGGCCTTATCATGCAGTACACTTTCACATACCATCTTGGGTCCAGTCATTCTTGTTTACCCACCCTTAAGCTTAACCCTGGGAAACTGTGACTGCAAGCAGTAAGGCTTGGCAAAGGAACTTATCATAAAGCATTTAACAGCACCACACAACTAAAGAAGAAAATGACACAAGAAAGAAGCACAACAAAAATGTATTAAAAAATATAGTAGATTCTTTTGAATTTTTAGAGTCCTTAATCATCAAAATCCAGTGGAGGTTTCGGAGATAAGAATTTTTAAACATTTAATAACTTTTTAAATCAACCGCAACAATCATTGGTCAACAAAGTTTGTAAACTTTTGAAAAGTTTGAAAGAGTTTGTTTGGCAAATCTGGCCAAAGTTGGGCGATCTATTCCAGTATGGCAGAGGTCTAGGAGGCCAGTAAGGATACTTTGGACAGTCACCTGGCCATCTGAGCCTTTTCCAGTCCAGTTCCTGGATTAAGGAGATGACCAACATGGACGGCAATGGAGTGGTCCTGATGCTGGGAATGCAAAAGGAAAGGATGCTCAAGGGTGCTCCTGATGCTGGAGCAGTCGACGGGGTTAAGTTCCAATATAAACTTCAATAGCGCAAAGTGCAGCAGGTGCAGTCCTTTCGGCGGTGCAGCCTTTCTTTGTGCTCTTTGAATGCAAGCAGAATGGTCCTACTTCGGTCCTTTCTCCAACTCCATGGTGTACTGAGGTTCAGGGTGCCAAGGGTGCCCATTTTATCCCCAGACACTGCCCGTGGGGACAACAGGTCCATAGCCAATGGGCTAATAGGTCCCCTCCTCTGTGTGTGACAACGTTCCAGCAAAGTGTGGCATTTGTCAAACTTAGACTACAACTTTCTTGCTACTCTCAAGATGTCAGACCCTTATCTTGATTGTGAAGAGCTGGGTAGTCCACTCCAGAGGTGTGGCTACATGAGGGCTAAGCACCCACGTATTTAATTATGTAAAAAAGGTTTACACATTACCACAGAAATACCTACAACTTACAGCATTACTTTACAAAAATTGCATAAAAAATAAGCATTTGGTAAATAAACATAGTACGTGCTAGGTACTACTGCAGTACTGCGTAAACTGGTTAAACAAATAAATAGAAAATTATACAAACATTTCTATGCATATTTCCACTTAAGGAAAATGGTAAGAGGTTGGGTAAAACCATACAAACTACTACTTACCTATGTTTAAGGCCCTAAGCCAAAGCAATCCAAAAGTCAACTAAAAAGATTATGGCTGCCTTTTGAATTTGTACAGGCAGACATTAACCAATTACACCCGGCCTTATTAGCTCTGTGTTCCACGGAATACCATTAACTTACCACGGTATACCGTGGCACAATATAGCACTAGGGGACAAATTTTGGATTCTATAGCGTTACCCTTGCATCAAGCATAGTGTCTCAAGGCCAGTGCAATACTTACATAACATTTACAAAACTATGCAGAGCCACCATATGTTGCCTTGCTTTGCTTGGTACAAGCACAGAAATATAATGCAGCTCAAGTCACTGCTTTCCATTACTCTGTACACCATAAGCTACAGTCCTCCAAAATTTCAACTACATCCATACCCGACTACACTGTGCTGCGCTACGCTATACACCACTCAACTTCATACTATTCTACTGTACACCATTCTACTGTACGCAGCTCCACTGTATGTGACTCCACTATACGCTATTCCACTCTACGCCACTCCACTGTACACTATTCCACTATCTGCCACTCCACACTATGAAACCCCACTCTACGCTATTTCACTGTATGGCACCTCCAATGCATGCTACTCCACTGTCAGCCACTCCACTCTACACCACTCCATTCACACTACGCAACTATACAGTATGCCAGTCCGTGCCACTCTTCTCTATGACAAGCTAATACACTGTATTATACTTTACTCCACACTATGTTGCATAACTCCAATGAACTCTACTCCACTATACTCCACTACATGCGACGTTACCTTGCTCTAAGCCACTGTTCAATCATCCACTCTATGTATCTCCACTGTGCAACACACTACTATACTCTATACAACTTCACTCTACAACACTCTGCTACACTGTTTCCCACTCTACCCCAATACATTCTACCACACTGCACTGAATTCCACTACACAATACTCCATTCTATGGCACTTGATTGTACAACACTACCTTCATTTTATCGTACGACACTCCAGGGAACGATACCTTAATAGATAACACTCACTACTATGACTTGAAACACATTTTATTAAAAACATAAAAAACCTTGAATTTCCAAGAAAAAACAAAGGTTGGAGATATTATAGTTAAAAAAAAAGTTATTCTTTCCATACAAACCATACTTAAACTACACAAACATTAGAAATTCTGAATTTATAGTTATAACTTTAATTTACAATATACACACTACCTTCATATTACTAGAGGTTGCCCACCTACAACACACAGTGTTACTTATAACTTACATTTTGACTTAATACACCACCTTGAAATTACCATAAGTTCATACATAGTGTTCTCACCTCACTTTTCATAGTGTGGGAAGAACAAGGTCAAGCGTGGGCAGGGGAACAGAAGTCTGCTCCCACCCGGCTGGAGTTTTGAAAATGTTCCCATCTGTTGGAGACAGACTTTTGTTTTCCTGCCCGAGCTCTTGTGGGCAGGGAATCTCAAATTCCTCCCGCTGGGATGGAATAACCAAAAAACAGCTCCTCCCACCAGGCGGAAGCAAAGCCAGCTCCCTGTGCACCCAGGATTGTTGCATGCAGGTGACAGCTGGCAGGGTCAGATTGTGACAGAAAATAGGTCCAGGCATCAAACTATAAGTGCCCCATTAGCAAATCAGATAGCTAAAAAAGTGGCTCACATTTGATATTTAGGCCAGTTTTGAACGGTGAAAGGCACACTATAGAGGTGTTTGGTAAGGTATGTGGGAACAAATGAGTTTGTGCTTGTTGCAGGCAATATTTGAGGTAATATCAGGGACACCAATAGTAAACCAAGCATTGGCAAAGCCAAAAGATCTTCACTGTGCAAGGCCTATTGTCTTTGCCAATGTGTTTTAGCCATGTTGTACACCAGCGTGGCTGCTGTTCAGCATGGCTAAAAGTTAGTGGCGTAGAGGAGTATGGCGCTGAGTGAAGTAGCAGAGAGTGTCATGTACTGGAGTGGCATAGTGTTGACTCGCATAGAGTGCTATACACTGGATTGACATAAAGTAGATTGGACTGGTATAGAGTGCATTGAAGTAGACTGTTGCAGTGTATAGTGGCATAGAATGCAGTGGATTTGAATTTAGGGGCATACAATGCGGAGTCAAAGAATGCAAAGCGGTAGATTAGATAAGTGCATAGCAAATTGCTGTGGCACAAAGTGCAGAGGTGCATAGTGCAGTGGCACACAGTGCAGTGGTGCAGAGTACAGTGGCATTGAATAGTGTAGAGTGGCATAGAGCTGAGTAATGCATAGGGCAGTGGCACAGAGTAGAGCAGAGTGGCATTGAGTGCAGAGTAGAGTTGAGTGGCATAGAGTGCAGTAGAGTAGACTGGTAGAGTAGAGTAGCATAGAGTGGTGCAGAGTAGTATATAGTGCCGTGCAGTGCAGAGGTGTAGAGTGGAGTAGTGCAGACTACAGTGGTGTAGAGTTCAGTGGTGGAAAGTGCAGTGTTGCAGAGTAGTGTCAGAGTAAGTGGTGTAAAGTGGAGCAGAGTGCAAGGGAGTAGCCAAAAAATTAAAATAGCCCCCACTTGTATCATACCACTAATCATACTTAAGATGTGAAGCAACCAAATCTGACCCTCAAGAAAGTTCCCTATACTCTTTAATTTTCCTCATCCATCCTTTACCCCTTTTATCTATTAATTTATTTGTCCATCCTTAACCTTTCCACCCACCCATTCTTTCACCCTTCCCTGTAAACATCCTTCCTTTCATGCAATTGCACATCAATACCTCCAAGCATCCATCTATTCATCCTTTCAACTACCCATCCTTTCAATCTTCCCTAGGTGTCTATTCGTCATCCTTTGTTGCATTCACCCTTTCACCAATGCATCGTTTTACTATTCCTTTCATCCCGTAAACCCTCCATCCATTCTCACACTTCCTTTCACGCTTCCATTGAACCTTTGACCTTTTCTTCCTTATTCCAATCATATTTCCTTCATTTCTTCATCTGTTCTTTCTTTCCAACCAACTTTTGTCTTTCACATTTCTTTTGCTCTGCTTTCTCTCTATTGCTCTTTTTTACATGTGTCTTTTTCTGTAATTTCCACTATTGTCACAAATTTAAAGTTTCATGTTTTGTGTTCTTATTGTGCTTCTAAGCCTACCTCTCACACCCTTCTGTTATCGTACTCCCTTGCAGTATTGCTTATGAGCACTTTGTCTGCAGGTCTGCAGACAGAAAATTACCATAAACATCTAATTAACACTTAGTGGGACCAAATTCAACCAGCCTGTGGGGTCCAGTGGCAGCCCCTGCTTAAGCTGCTTAAGTGAGGGCTTCACTAAGCCACTGGTAGAGTGGCGTATAGAGAAGTGGCATAGAATATAGTGATTTAAAATAGCGTGCATTGGCATAGAGTGCAGTGGTTAAGAGTAGGGTAGGGTACAGTGCAGTTGCATACAGTAAAGTGTGTGAAGTAGAGTGGAGTGCAGTGGTGTAGAGAAAGTTGTTTCAGAGTAGAGTGATGTGTCATAGTTTGGAGTGGTGCAGGGTAGAGTGCAGTTGCACAGAGTGGCATAAAGTGGAATGCGTAAAGTAAAGTGGTGTAGGGTACAGTCGCATAGAGTGCAGTAGTGCAGAGTAGATTAGAGTGGCATACAGTGGATTTGCATAGAATGCAGGGGCATCGAGTTGAATGTTACAGAGTAAAGTGCATTGGTGTAGAGTGTATGGGTATAGAGTGCACTGGCATACAGTACAGCAATGCAGAGTTGAGTGCAGTGACAGAGTGCAGTTGTGTGGAGTGCATTGGAGCAGAGTGCAGTGGTTAAGAGTAAAGTGGTGTAGAGTGCAGTGGCATAGAGGGGAGTGTCACAGAGTGGAGTAGAGTGGTGTAGAGTAGATTGTTTCAGAGTGGAGTGAAGGGGAGTAAAGTGGAGTGGTGCAGGGTAGAGTGCAACTGGATAGAGTGGCATAGAGTGCACTGGCATAGAGTAAAGTGGTGTAGATGCCAGTGGCGTAGAGTGCAGGGGTGCAGAGTAGACTAGAGTGGCGTACAGTGGATTGGCATAGAGTGCAGAGGCTTAGAGTTCAGTGTTACAGAGTAAAGTGAATTGGCATAGAGTGCTTGGTGTAGAGTACAGTGGCATAGAATGCAGTGTTGCACTGGCATACAGTACAATAACGTAGAGTGGGGTTGTGCAGTGTAGATTGGTGTGACCTAGACTGGAGTGGTGTTGAGTGCATTGGCAAAAAGTGCAGTGGTGTAGAGTGCATTGGAATAGAGTAGAGTGGTATAGGGTAGAGTAGAGAGGCATAGAGTTAAGTGGCGTAGAGTAGAGTGGTGCAGAGTGCAGTGGCATAGAGTGGTGTAAAGAGGAGTTTTGCAGAATAGAGGGGAGTGGCGTAAAGTGGAGCGTGGTGGCACACTGTCATGACAGACAACACATCTTCAATTGAAATGACCATTACATTTGCACAGACACACAGGGCCTCATTACAACCTCAGCGGTCTTACTAAAAGACCGCCGAGGCTGCGGGAGCCAGAATACCGCCATTGCCGGCGGTATTCCTGGCTCCCTATTATGAATTTTCCGCTGTTACCGTCCGCTGGCCCAGCGGAAAAGTCACATTAACATTGCTGCCGGCTCGTAATAGAGCCGGCGGCAATGCTGATGTGCAGCGGGTGCAGTAGCACCCGTCGCGCATTTCACTGCCCGAAATTCGGGCAGTGAAATGCGTGACGGGGCTATGCCTGGGGGCCCCTGCATTGCCCATGCCAAGTGCATGGGCAGTGCAGGGGCGCCCAGGGGCACCCCAAGTCCCCTTACTGCCAGCCTTTCCATGGCGGTGTTTACCGCCACGGACAGGCTGGCGGTCGGGGACTCATAATCCCCAGGGCAGCAGTGCTTGCACCGCTGCCCTGGGGATTATGACCGCCAGGCGGAAGCCTGGCGGTATGTTGGAGGTGCCGGCGGTATGGCCGTGGCTATTGCGCTACGGTCATAATAGCTGGCGGAACACCGCCAGCCTGTTGGTGGTGTTACTGCCAGCTTACCGCCGGCCGCCAGGGTCGTAATGACCCCCACAGTTTTTCTAATAAAAGTATAGAGACAAAAATGTGTGGAAATTGCATCACCTAGGTTAATGAATTGTTTGGTTCATATTAAGTATTTCCAACACACTTCAGAAATAACAAAAAATGTGCTTCATTTGTGTTCCTAATTCTGAGATATTCTGAAATACATACCGTTCATTTAAATTTTGCTGTGTGCTAGAAAAAACTATTTTCTACCCCCGAGTAATCAGCAAGATTGTCACATAAATCCTTTCACTTTGAACTCAGAGGGAGAAAAGTAAACAAGCACCCACAGAAGACAGCTTCTGACATTTGACCTCAGTCTTTGAATGCACAGCAAATGTGAGGACAGAAAAACAAGATTTACTGTCCTTTTTACGGAAAAGGAGCACTCGGAAGGATACTGTAAATAAGGTTTAGGCAAAGTAGGGTACAAACTCAAGCTGGACAGCCTAAAACAAATAAAGCCAGCAAATGAAAAGCAAGAAAATGTGAGTTACAAACCAAAAAGCCAATGGCAAGCAACGGGCAGAATGTATTCCTAGATCAGCTTTCTAAAAGTCCCCAAGATGTCTTAAGCAAACCAGACAGCTGTGCTCTATGGTAGGTTGCAACCTAAAAATACAGGTGTGAGATCAGTATGAGTATTCTGTGCATTTAAGAACCAACGTAACAAACTTATTCAAAGCAGCATGGAAGAAAAAAATATGGAGTACCTCCACTTGTGTGCAAAAACGTGATTGCATGCTCTGAATAATTCAACTGTAACATTGTGGAAAAGGGCACCACTACTACCCAACAATGAGAAGTTAACATATTCTCATTACTTTGGTGAGCTCCTCGACAAGAGCAGACAATGTGGCACTTTAAACTTGTTCCTTCAAGATGATGGCCGAACTTCATGGGCCATCAGCTATGACCTTCACATCACAAGGTCACCCTGAAGTCAAGAGGCCCTGCATCATGCAGGATGGGTAAACCCAGATGCAGAGGTTCGATAACTGAGGGCTGCTGAAGGGCCCAAGAATCTACACAGCTTTAAAATCTAGAATCACCTTCTTTTAGTTTACACCATCTTAATGTTATCCTAAACTACACAAATATGTAACTCAACTCCACTGCTTATCCAAAGAAATATGAACGTCAATCAGATTTCTATCATTTCGATGAAAAAGTGAAGTACTGGGGTGCCATGGCAGCTCAAGTGAAAAAGAGTCCCCCAGTAGGCATTCTTTCCTTTGGTGAAGTATTAGAAATTATCAACAAGCATTGGCAAAGTAAAAAGGCTTACAAACACACACTAGCGCTGACAAAAGCAATAAAGAAAATGCCTGCAGCAGTGAAAAACAATTTAAGAAATTGCTTACTCATACTATGGCTGCACAACACATGGATGAGAAAGAATTAAATGTGCGATGATAGCATATTTCTCAGATGTACAAATAGCTCTACATGCATTTTGAAGGAGGCCCAACAACATAGAACATGAGCTGGTTACGGAAGTAACGCTCTATTAAAGGGGCTCCGTAGGAACTGATTTAAAGCCGAAGCGCGTGGTTCCTCGTTCTCGCTGATTTGAGGACCAACTCCGTTGGTGCAACACGGGCATCTGCAGTCTAAAGACACTGCAGGGCTGTCTGCTTTTGCCTACATATTATGGGGCTGGTGAGAGGGCGTGTTACAAATCAATAAAAAATAATCATGCCAGTGCAGTAAAGAAGTTTGCGGAAGGGCTCCAGTTTGCCTATTACACTTTGCCACAATTTGGAGCACCTTTTCTACAAGACTAAAGCACAACGCAGAAGAAAGCGTGGCACTGTACATATGTTTGTGTTGTGAGGTATCCTAAAAAAGTGATACGAGCAGTGGCATTATGCACCAGGAAGAAATCAATTCGTGAACTGAAAATAACAAGGGCTAATCCATAAAGAATCTACGTGGTCAGTGATTTTTTGTGAGAGAAAAAAATAGGTAGATTAACTAAAGACGCTGTAAAATCAGTTACATTGCGTAAATTTGGATTCTGGATGGTACATAAAACAACTAACTTAATTACCGATAATGCATGCACCATAGATCGCAAATCCTTAAACTGCCCTAATTCGCTTTCTGCCACAGAACCAGCATCTATGAACTCCTAGGAGTGCTTGAAGGTCTCCACTACTCTAAAAAGGCCATATTCCTACCAATTCAACTGATGGTGAAGTGTCCAAAGTTTTGGTGAGGCCCTTCATCAGGTCCTGCTTTTCAGGGCTTAGGATTCACCATGCAGCTTAGATGCACAAAATCACATCCAAATGACCTTCAAAGTCCTTGCGAAACAAAACTGGAAAAACAAGCACTGCTAATACGGGTCTAATCTCATGTGGGCATGTACATAGTGGGTTAAAAACTGGCACTTAACTTTCACAACCATAAGTCTATCCAGATGATCCCTAGGAAAAAACAGGTGTGCCCGTGAGGCCTACAATGGAAGTACACAGTAATCTTCATAATCCAGGAGCTAACCTGGTCCGTGGCAACAACTCGAGTTAACTGTCAGGCTGCAGGTGATCTATGCAGCACTTTGGCTCTGATAATGACCCAAGAATTGAAACATCTGGAGCCCAATATCCCCAAGGGACACAGCATGTTAAACTGTGCTTCCACCTCCTGGGTTAGACAACTGATGTTGGGCTGTAGACACATGCTTCTCCAATGCTGTAATGAAGCGTTGCAAGGTACTTCATGTATCGTGTCTTAGACTTTACACCCCTCATAGTTAGACCTGCCATCTCGCTGCATTCCACAGGAAATGACATCATAAGCGGGCGCAGGAAACAAAGGGTTCAAATCCTAAGAACTTGACAGTTCTCCAATCCCCCGCGTGAAAAAACACTGCAGAAGAAGAATCATGACCCTGCTGTTCCACACCAACCCCCTTTCTACTCTAGGACATTGCACAGAATGTGCAATTGACGAAGAACCATTCCAGTTGCAAGAGCCGATTTCCGGGGTTCCAGCCCTCAAGACAGCTAAGAGTAGCCCACCTGCTGCACTGCACATTTTCAGATGGGCGGGTCCGAGTCTGAACACTGGCAGGACCAACCTAGACATTCACCTTCAAGCTGAACATCCAATCCATTGAGTAGGGCAAGTATTTTATTTTTGCAGCACAACAAAACGGTAACAGCTGTTGAGCAGCGTCATCGCTAACAATTAGATGAGAGGCAGTATTTTATTTAGTCACCCAAAAAAAAAACCACACACACATAAAAAGATTGCAATGCAAGCCAACATTAGTTTTACTCACTTAGCAACAAACATTCAGATTTATCACTGTGTTGGGATTAAAGATAAATAACCCCAGGCCATATTTGAAGGACTTGTACACAACACCGGAAAACCCAGTAGTTAAAGCGACAGGAATGCTCGGAATGCAGGGGGTATTTTATTTCCAGAGGGACTCTAAACTTCGTTGATCTCAGTCAGAGGCCGTTCCGGGGAAATCGCATTTTTGAAGAAACCTGATGACCCTAATAACTTACAATTTCTCCTAAGAATCAATTGCAGGCCTTCTATCTATTGGGGGTATGGGGTCTCTGCACATACCCTCAACCCTTCCGCATTTGATCCCTTCGTCCACCTCATATAGAGCAGACAATGGAAAAAACAAGATTTACTGACCTGTTTTCAGTTGTTTTGCACGCTGGAAATTGAAAGGCAGGAGGAGCAGCTTTGCGAAGGAAGAGCATTCCAATGCCTCTGGAGACACCTCTCAACAACACGAGGGAAGAAGAAAATGGTTACTTCAGCACACGCACCCACTAAAAACAGGCAAATAGCAACAAAGGCAGGAAACAAAGAAAGAAATAGTCCCACAAAAACGACACATAAACAACTAAAGCGCAACGATACATTACTTGGGCAGTGCTCTGTGGGAGGAAACAAAATACAAAAGGGAGGGACAAAGGAGGGTGGTGGTTTGCCCTTCTTAATAAATGAAATTGGCCCTGGGAGATGGGGTACCTGGGGCCCAGGTTGTCTCGGGGATGGGGCCACACAACCCTCCCCTTATTAAAAAACGGGCACCCCTCTTCCCTATAATTTAAAAAAGTGGGCACCGAGATACCTAAATGAAAGAGACGCTAATTTATTATTCAATGCTCCAGGATGGAGCACCCTATAATGCCCTGGGAGTGCTTTTGTATTCATTAATTATTTTAAGTTTGGTGGAGCCCCTAGAATAGGAGGTGCACCACCAAGCATTTTAAATGTTGTCAAGGGGGCTGCAAGAAAGTGAAGCGGCCCCCAGCAACATTAAAAAATAACAGTAAACCTGTAAGTCTCCTGGGTCATTCAAACCATGCTGGAGTACAAGGCCTCTTGTGGTTGTTTTTATGATTGCATTTTGTGGGCTAAAAATGTTAAAAGAAAAACTCAAAGACATAATTGTTTTATTTTATTCTAAAAAAATATGTCTCAGTCACTCCTCTAACATTTTTCAGCCCACAAATTGCAATATTAAAAACTATAATAAAAGAAAGACACACAGACATGTTTATTTTTTTAAATATAAGTTTATTAACCTTTTTTAATAATCACTATTAAAAATTGCATTATGTGAATCAAGAAAATATTGGCGATTGGTGGAGAAAGATGATAATAGGTTTGCGTTTTATATTTTGGTGTTGTGACTCTTTTGCAAAGTCAATAAGTCTATCTGAGTGCAGCCAGGACCTGTGAGACCAACCACATGTTGTGTATGCCAGAAGGCCTTGCTCAGTGTGGGGTTGACTGCTTGTGGATGGTTGGATGGAGGGCCTGACCTTCAGCTGTACGACTGGCTTTTAGTTGGTGGGGGGGTGGGTGGACACAGGACCAGGACAAGGTGTGGCTCTGTGGCCAAACCCCCACTGCACATGACCAAAGGCCATGCAGGGTAAATGGTTGGCTTTATGTACAGTAATGAAATATTACTTTAGGTTAAGAAACCCTAAAAATTCACTAAAAAAACAAAGGTTAAAGTGAAGTTATAGTTTGATGAAAATGTCAGTTAAAACATGCTGTTTTAAAAGTACACAACCACTGAACTTCACCAGTTATAGTTATCTCAAGTAACTATAACTCCTGTCCTTAGATATCTATAAGTTGCGCCCGCCATTCACAGTGTTGTCATCAATGATGTCCTTTCACATGTTGCAGTGGTGTTATCAGTGATGTCAGTCAATCAACCAATCAGGGTTCTTGTATAGCACGACTACTCACCCTTGAGGTTCGTAAAGCGCTGAGTGGGGAGGGGGGACCTGCGGTTTAGTTGAACAGCCAGGTCCTGAGGTCTTCCTGAAATGTGGCAGCAATGGTGATTGCCTGAGGTGCAGAGGCAGGGAGTTACCGGTCTTCGCAGCGGGGCAGGAGAATGATCTTCCTCCAGCCATGGTCTTGTGGATTCATGGGATGGTGGCTAGGGCTAGCTGGGCAGAGTGGAGATGTCTGGTGGGAGTGTAGAAGGAGAGGTGGTGGGTGAGGTATGCATGTCTGGCTTTGTGGAGGGCTTTGTAGGGGTGCGTGAGGAGCTTGAAGGTAATTCTTTTGTTGATAGATAGCCAGTGAAGGTTTCTCAGGTGGCCGGTGATGTGGGTGCGGCGTGGGATGTTCAGGATGAGTCTGGTGGAGGCGTTTTGGAAGTACTGTAGTTTCCTTAGTAGTTTCTGGGTGATTCTGGCGTAGAGTGCATTGCTGTAGTTGAGTCTGCTGCTGACGTGTGCTTGAGTGATTCGGTGGGGTTCCACTTGAAGATCTTCGAAACAGCCAAAGTGTATGGAAGCAGGCGGATGAAACGGTGTTGATTTGGCAGTACATTTAGACCAAAGAATCCAGGATCCAGGATGATTCTGAGGTTTCATGTGTGGTCCGTGGGTATGTGGGGGTTCCAAGTGCTGCGGGCCACCACGAGCCGTCCAAGGCAGAGAGGTTGGAGCCCAGGATGAGGACTTCGGTCTTGTCTGAGTTAAGCTTGAGGCAGCTGTCCTTCATCCAGGTGGGGACTGCCTTTATTCCGTTATGGAAGTTGCTCTTGGCGGTTGTGGGTTTGTCTGTGAGGGAGAGAATCAGCTGGATGTCATCAGAGTAGGAGACGATGTTGAGTCCATGGCTTTTGACCATGACTGCAAGCATGCCATGTAGGTGTTGAAGGGGGGGGGGTCAGAGAGGATCCCTGAGGCACTCCGCAAGTGATCTATGTGAGTTTTAAGTTGAACAGTGAAAGTCTAACTCTCTGTGTTTGGTTGGTGAGAAAGGAGCGGATCCATTCTAGGGCACTGTTGCGAATGCCGGTGTCGTGGAGTCTTGCACAGAGGGTGTGGTGGGAGATAGTTTTGAAGGTGGCTGAGAGGTCCAGGAGGATGAGGGCAGCAGTTTTGATTCGGTCGAGGAGGGTGCAGATGTCGTTGGTAGTGGCGAGGAGAGTGGTCTCGGTGCTGTGGTTGCTTCTGAAGCCCAATTGGGAGAGATCCAGCATGTGGTTCGTTTCAATGAACTTGGAGTGTTGGCTGTTGATAGCTTTCGGCTTTTGGCTGGGAAGGGGAGCAGCAAGATGGGTCTGTAGTTCTTGAGGTCCGTTGGGTTGGCAGAGGGTTTCTTCAGCCGTGGGTTGATCTTTGGGTGCTTCCAGTTTTCCAGGAAGGTGGTGGACTCGATGGAGCAGTTGATGGTGCGGCAGAGTTCGGGTGCGGTGGCTGTGCCTGCTCTGTTAAAGATGTGGTGAGAGCAGGTATCGGAGGGGTATCCAGACTGGATGCTCTTCATGATCTTGAGGGTGTCGTCAGAGGTGAGGGTTTTCCCGTTGGATAAGATCTACTAGGGTTTTGGAGTCATTGGGTGCAGTGGTTGTGGGTGGGGTGGGTGGTTCTTGGGTTGCAAGGCTGTCATAGATCTCCTTGATCTTGCGGTGGAAGAAGGTGGCGAGGGTGTTGCAGAGGTTTTGAGACAGGAGAATGTCTGCTGTCCCTGTGTTGGGTTTGGCGAATTCTTTAACTACAGCGAAGAGTTCTTTGCTGTTGTGTGCGTTGGCATTGATGCATTCCTGTATGGCTGCTTTCTTTGTTGTTCTGATGAGGTGGTGGTGTGCGGTGAAGGCGGTTTTGAAGGCTGTGTGGTCTGCCACGGTCTTGCTGCTCCTTCATCTTTTCATGAGCCGTCTGCAGGTGTGCTTTGACTCTCGGAGGACGGGGGAGAACCAGCTGGCTTTCTTGGAGGGCTGCTTGTCTGAGGGTTTCCTGAGGGGAGCAAGTGTGTTGGCGCAGTCTGCCATCCAGCGATGGAGGTTGGGTGCTGAGGTGTTGGCATCCGTGGATGTCAGTGGTGAGATTTAGCAGAGAGAGGTGGTGAGCTGGTCTTCGGTAACCTTGTACCAGCTTCTGCAAGGATCGCGGTGCGTGTGGTGGCGTACGGTGGGTTTGGTGAAGGAGAAGTGGACATATTGATGGTCGGTCCAGTGTAGCTCAGAGGTGTAGCCGACAGAGATGTTGTTGCTTGCGTAGAAGATGGGGTTGATGTCATAGAACATGTTATGTGTGATGGAGTATGAGAGGTAAATAGCAGTCTATGGCGACGGCGTGAGTTATAGTGACTTAAGAGCACAACTCATAGTTACTTGAAATAACTATAACTCATGAATTCTGTAGTTTTGCTAATTTAAAACGGTATGATTTGTATCACATATCCACCCAACTAAAATGGCCCTTTAACGGTTGTTTTTTCAATTAATTTTTAAGGTTTGTTTAAGGTAAATAAAATGTGCGGCACGGGGTTGGATATATGACCCTGGCCAGGCTCTACACCCAACCCTCTGTGGGTGTCCCACTCCCACAGCACAGCCTTTGGCCGTGTGTGCATGGGGTTGGGCATGAGGCCTGTGCCCATCCCTCCGTTGGCAACTAACCTCCTAGTGCGAACAGCCTTTGGCTGTGTGCGGCATGGGGTTGGGCACAGGTGTGGGCCTGCAGCCTGGCCCTGAATCCAACCACCCACCTCAGGCACCCAACCCCCCAGAAGGATACATGCATGGGATTGGAATCAGTTTCTGCACCCAATCCCCGCAGGAGTACATTGATGACTATGTGATGTAATAATGTAAAGGGTGTCATTTTAAGTAAACCGAACCTTCTGACTTTGTCAATGGGTCGAACACCAAAATATAGAAAGTAGGGCTATTGGTTTATTCTGATGCCCAGACATTCACGCCAAGCAGGTACTCAAGGAGCAATCCAAGCAGGGGCATGTCAAGTGGGTATAAGCTAAAATTATAAATATTTTTGGGCAAGCCAGGATGAAAGAATAATATTGAGCAATGGAAATGCTGTGGAAAGGATGATATATGTAAGGAAAGGGAATATCATAGAAAAATACAATATTGTCCACTACTCATATCCTAATTCATGTACTAAACATGAGACACAACTGTTGCCTTTACTCATTTATCTGATGATAAATCAAATCATATCTGCAATGGACATGGTTCATGGTCCTATCTCAAGCAATCCGTAATGTGATGCAAATCTAAAACAGGAATTGAAACATATCTTCTTCTAACTATTACAGCTGATAACATAGGATAATGGGTAACTATCTTCAACCATTGGCCCAATTGGCTCGTGACTGATGGTATTTCAATGCTCCTATGTGCACATCCACCTGATAGTAAGTGTGCTTCAGGGCCAGGATTGGTAGGACAGTCTTTCAGTGTTCCATTTTCTCCTTTTATAGATCCCCGTCAAGTCTTTCCGTCCCCTTTTTTTAATGTTTAGCACATGATACTTCTCAGCAGTCAGTGCTAAAGGGCCTCCTCTTGCTGTTAATTTCATCTGCATCCTGCTCCACTCCTCCTGACCACTGCCTCTAAACCAGGAGGCCATCATGAAATGCTACTTTCCACAGTGTATCGTTGTTTTGCCAGCCCAGGAAGGCCAAGTTGTTATAAACATGCTGGAAGTTCAAAACAATACACCATGCACAATACCATTGTGAGGCAGCCACCCAGTGCAATGCTTAATTTGATGTTATTGTGAGCATAGGTCTGCCATGTTTATGCGGCACCCTGTTTTCTTCTTTCTACTTGTATTCTTTTAATTTAGTGTCCATACATTTTTGTGTTGTGTGTGTTTTATTGTGATTGTGTCGGTGGGCGAATTGAAAAAGGATTCAGTGGGTGGATGAATGGAAGAATGTCATTCATTATTGAATAGTTAATTTTAAAAAATACAATTACCAACATTATTGTGTTTACAAAATATCTAATATAAAGATATACATTTGTTACATGATTTCATCACCAGCTCAACATTTGCACCAGTAAAAACATGTGCAACAATATTAGAATACATGAAATCAAGTGCAGGTGTGATTCAAGCTGTTATCAAGCTTTTCAATGCTTTGGCCCAATGTCCAATGGGTAATAATTTCCCAATTCTAAACACAGTTCTCCTCAAAAACGGATTGTGAACTTGTTGCAAAATGGACATGACACAAATGTCAAACTAGTCCCTGAGAGGAAAGTGATGATGCAGCCACATTTTTTACCTGGCTATCAAATCCTCAGGAAAAGGCCAAATCTAATTTCACTTTCTTTTTCACTGGTGCCATAAACTTTATAAATATTATGTTTAATTGAGTATTATTTCTCTTTATACATTGAGGCCCATATTTATACTTTTTGACGCAAACCAGCGCTGGCGCTTGTTTGCGTCAAAATTTTTACCGCCGGCTAACGCCATTCCTATGCACCATGCGGGCGCCTTATTTAAGGAATGATGTTAACCAGTGCTGCGGACTGGTCAGAGTAAAAAAAATGCCTCAAACCAGGCAGCGTCGGCGTAGGGGAAAATGGGGGTTGTGCGTCAAAAAATGGTGCAAGTCAGGTTTGAGGCAAAAATCTTGCCTCAAACCAGACTTGCGCCATTTTTTGACGCACAACCCCCATTGAAATTACTCCTGTCTTAGCAAAGACAGGAGTCATGCCCCCTTGCCCAATGGCCATGCCCAGGGGACTTCTGTCACCTGGGCATGGTCATTGGGCACAGTGACATGTAGGGGGGCCCAAATTAGGCCCCCCTATGCCACTTAATAAAAAATAGAAAAAATACTTACCTCAGCTTACCTGTACTTACCTGGGATGGGTCCCCCCATGCATGGGTGTCCTCCAGGGGTGGGCGAGGGTGGCAGGGGGTGTCCCCGGGGGCAGGGAAGGGCACCTCTGGACTCCTTCCATGGTCTGAGACTATGGAAGTGAGCCCACAGGTCCCTTAACGCCTGCCCTCACCCAGGCATTAAAAAATGGCGCACATCAGGCTGTGCTGTGTTTTTTAAGGCCTGCCCCTCCTGTGCGTCAAAATGACCCAGGAGTGTAAATAAGGCGCACAGGCCTTAAAGTCATTTTTGGGGCGGGAACGCCTACCTTGCATGTCATTAACGCAAGGCAGTTTCCTGCATCCACAAAAATTACTCACACTGAGGAATTTTGACATCCACGGGCTCGGGCATCAAAGTTTAAATATGGTGCACGGTTTGCGCCGAATGTGCATCAAATTTTTTGACGCACATTCGGCGCAAACAGAGTATAAATATGCCCCTCAATGCCCATTTGGTTGAATACAGTGCAAAGTAAACTTCACTGTTCTTCTACAAGGGCAGTGGAATGGTTCCATGAGTGCCATGATGAGTGACAGTGTCCTTCTTGAGTGCCTAAACCCATCAGTGACAGAAGAGGCACATTCATTTATAAGCCAGACCACTTGACGCTGCCAAAGCGTGCTCAAACGTTCTTTGGATTTTTGAAACTTTGGAAAATAACAGCATGTCTTCAAGTTCTGCCTAAATGTGCAGGTAGACAGAAAGAGTATAGAAACATTGGAAAGGAAGGTGTCAAGATTCCACCATCCATCGCTGGATGGGCTCACGAGAGGCCTGTGGGGTTCTGTTTTTACATGAGAATGTAACAGAACAATCTCCAATACCATGCATTCCTAGCTTCATAACTCACTGCAGTCCAGGTTTTCTCACCACCAAACTTATGCATCATGTTCTTTGTAGTCCTGTAGGTTGCTGAATCCCTGCCTAGATCTCATCCTCATGCTCGAGGTCTATTTAATATCTTGGTTCCTGGATCATACTGTTATTCTGCCGTTAAATAAGGCAGTCTGAGCTTTTCTACCTCTTGTTATTGAGCTGCACTCTGTTCCCGGATGTTCTGTTTTCCTTCTTGTGCCTTTTGGTTTTCCTGGTTTTCCGATTCATATTCCCAGGTCCATATTTACTTCATTGTGGTTTCCCTGATTCCTAACACCTAGTTTAAATCCTGCCACCTATCTAGCTCTGTGCACTTGTGTTCCTCCCCGGAGCTTTAAGCTATTTCTGCCCTGTCAGCTCAGTGTGTAGTGGCTTGCAACAGTCCTTACTGCTGAACAAAGGAGGTAGCCAGAAAATTAAAATGCTTCCCACTTCAAACCAAAGCTCTTATGGCACCAAACAAATGAAGCAAGTCATCACAACACTTCCCAGAAGAGCTCTCTAGTTTCCCCCATCCAAGCATCTTTCCATTGATCTTTTCATCCTTCCATCCACCTGTCACTATTCACTATTTCATTCTGTTATTCATTCATTCTGTCATCCATCATTCAGTCTTTCGCCATTGCGTCTGTCTGCCTATCGATAACCAACCTATCCACCCAGATCCAAGCATATCCATCAAACCTTTAGATCTGTCCATCCATCCATCATCCATCCATCATTCATCCATCCTTTTACTCATCCATCCATCCATCCTTTCAGTCATTCATCATCCATCCTCTTGCTCATCCATCCATCCACCCTTTCATCCTTGTGTCAAACCTCCCTTTCACTCATCCATCCATTCTTTCATTCATCCATCCATCCTTTCACCCCTTTATCCATGCATCCATCCACCCTCCTTTTCAGTCATCCATCCATTCTTCCAGTCATCTTTCCAATCATCCATCCATCTTCTCTCATCATCCATCCAGCCACCCTTTACTCATCCATCCTTTCATCCACTTCACTCATCCATCCATTCTTTCACTCATTCATTCTTTCATTCAATCATCCACCTACACTTACCCATCCATTCTTTTCACTCATTCATCCATGCATCCGTTCAGTCATTCATCCATCCATCTTCTTGCTCATCAATCCATTCAATGTTCCATCCATCCTTTCACTCATCCATCTATTCTTTCACGCATCCATCCATCCATCCTTTCACCATTTTATCCATGCATCCATCCACCCTCACATTCACTCATTCATCCATTCTTTAACTCATCCATCCTTTCACTCATCCATCCATCCTTTCTCTCAGCATCTAACCATTCACCCTTTCACTCAACCACCCAGCCCCTTCCACTCATCCATCCATCCATTCTTTCACGCATCCATCCACCCTTTCATCCATCCATCCACTCTCCCTTTCACTCATCCATCCTATCATTCACTCATCCATCGATTCTTTCATTCAGCTAACCATCGATCCTTTCACTCATCCATCCATCCACCCTTTCACTCACACATCTGTCCATCCATCCTTTCACTCACCTACTCTTGTCTGTCAAGTTGCTTGTTCTGTCAAGACAGAAGAGGCCCATCAAGTAGTTACTAAAGTTGGGGATACATGGCGCCCCAGCATCCATCATCCTTTTGTTCATCTATCTATCCACTGTTTCACTCTGTTCATCCACCACACTTTCACTCAACCCATCCAGCCATTCATCCACCCTTTCACTCAGACATCAATACTTTCACTCACTCATGCATCCATACTTTCTCTCATCATTCATCCACCCTTTCACTCATCCATTTACCTTTTCGCCCACCCACCCTCCCTTTCATTCAACCATCAACTCTTTCACATATTCTTTCATCCACCCACCCTTTTATCCATCCATCCATCCACCCATCCTCTTTCACTTATCCACCCCTTCTTTCACTAATCCATCCTTACATCCATCCTTTCATTCGCCCACCCATCTACGTCTCCACCCTTTCACTCACTCACCCATCCATCCACCCTTCCACTCACACATTCATCCATCCATCCTTTCTCCATTCTTTCATTCACTCATACACCCACCACCCTTTCATGTTATTTATGTGCCTTTGACTGCTGAGTTTCAGACAGAAGAGCCCCATTAAGAACTCCACACCCACTGCAGCTGCTAACGTGGGGGCTTCACAACGCCCCTGCATCCTTACATGCTTTTGCTCATCCATCTATCCGCCCTTTCACTTTGTCCGTACATCCACCCTTTTCCTTCATCCTTCGAATTTTTCAGTCAGCCACCCATACTTTCATTTATTCATCCAACCATAATTTATGTCATCAACCATCAACTCTTACACTAACCCATTCATCCACACTTTCACCCATCCACCCTCCCTTTTTTTTATTCATCCATTCTTTCACTTATCCATCCATCCACCCTTTTATCTTTCCATGCATCTAGTCTCTCAATCAGTCATCCATCCATTCTTTCACTCATCATTCTTACATCCGTACTTCTCATTTACCCATACATCCTTTCACTTATCCATCCATCAACTCACCCATACACGCACTCAGCCTTTCACGTTATTTATAAGCCTTTGTCTGCTGAGTTGCAGACAGAGAAAGTCCATCAAGAACTCCACCCCTGCTTAGCTGCTAAAGCAGGGGGTTCAGTACGCCCCTGCTGCTGAGGAGCCTTGTGCTCTTAAGCGGTCCTTCAGTTCTACTTCCAGGCTTGCTCTTCGATTCAGTTTCCCTTATTACTTGAGCCCATTTCCCCGTGTTTTTGCTGCTAATATTAACTGTTTCGGATCCTTGGTATTTCAGGCTCTCTGTGGTCACCATGACTTCTATCTCAGTGTGCACACTTCCTGACCTGCCCTTGCTGTGTGCACACTTCTCTTCCCAGCGTTCATAGTTCTGGGTTCATATTTCCAGCTCAGTCCTGTTCTCTGATCCTGGGGCTGCTTTTTCTTGAGTCAAGTTCTGTTTTCAATATTTGCTGCTTTAATCTCTGTTGTCCTTTGGGCCTGGTTAAAACTTTGATCATTGTTACCAAGTGAGCCACTGTAATTCTGAATGGTGGCGCCTCTGGCACAGAGACTCACCCAGTGTTCTTCTTTCATAAGAACTGTGTCTACCAAGACTCTCTGAAATTATCAGTTACTGCCGTTTTTGTATTATCTTTTTACCTCACTAACTGTCCAAGGAGCATACACTATGATGTATGAAAGTTTGTCTATCGGTTTCATGCTGGTTCCTTCCTGCTTTTATAATTTGTATTTGAGTTTTCTTGGGTTCCCTTTTACATGCTTTCCAAGTTAGTCTAGTTTCCTAATCACCGTCCATTCCAACCTGCTCCAGTTCTCATGTTCTATCCTGTTTCCCTACCCAGCTTTCAGGTGCTCCCTTATGTATGCTAAACCCCTTCACCTGAATGCCCCTGCCCCTTCATAGAGCAAGCACTCCCCTTAATTTAACCTTCTGCCGATCTCAGCAGGATCTGTAACAGAAGGAGAAATGATCAGGGCCTGCTGTTAAAGTAGACTAGTTACCAGTAGCGGCTTGCGGGGTGCGGAAGGGGCAGGCAGCGCTGGGGAGTTGAGGGAGATGTAGGGGGAATAAACATTAATTAAATTTAAAAAACACTTACCTTCCCTCGTCGCCGCTCCTCTCCTCCGGCGCTGCAGGCAGGCACAAGCTACCAGTCTGCCCTGCAGCCAATCTTGACGCTGCTCAGAGCAGCGTTAGGATTGGCTGGGAGCGCCCAGCCAAGGAGCTCCCAGGCAGACTGGGAGCCAGTGCAGGCTCTCTCCAGCCCGGCAACTGTGTTGCTGAGCTAGAGAGACCCTACTGCACATGTGTGTTTGGCTGGGCCAAGACGACCGGCCAAATAAACATGGGCAGTGAGGAGGAGTGCTGAGCACTCCCCCTAGCTGCTCGTCACCCCGTGGCCCCACCCCTTTACCAGGAACCATCAATAAACCCAGCTTATTATCGTTTTCTGGTAAAGGTTTAGCAGCTGCCGCTGCTGGCGTGAGGGGGCAACGCTCCTCCGCCTTAACGCAGGAGGCGCTCCTTCTAGTTACTCTGCAGAGACTGACTAAAGTCCTAATTAATTTTAAAAGCAGCTTAGCCATACATGCTGGGCTGTTAGAACAGCAAGAGAGTGTTATCAGGGAAAGGGCCCAGGCCACTATGTAACCTGATCATGTCTGCCCCTTCTTTCTGAAATCATCAAGCTTGTGTGCTCTGTTAGTTGCATGAGAAGGGCCAGCTTCAGTGCTGGTGGCGCCCAGTGCAACAATCTTTGATGACACCCACAATGACCTCAGTCTCCATGGATTCCCTCACTACCACCCTCCAACAATGACCTCTATCTTTCTCTCTCACATATATTTAATTTGTTTTATAGTGCTACTTGTTGAAAATGGCTCTTTCTGCAGGGTCATCTCCAGACTTTATGCCTTCCCCTCCTTGGTTTCTGACTTTGTTTTTGTCGGTTTTAAGATTCTGGGCACTTTACCACTGCTGACCCTTCATAAAGGGCAGGTGCTCTGTACTCTAAAATGTAGTAGCATTGGTTTATCTACAACTGGCATATTTAATGTACTTGTAAGTTCCTAATAATATGCAGTATATGTGCCCGGGACCTGTAAATTAAATGCTACTAGTGGGCCTGCATCACTAATTATGCCACCTACTCCAGCAGCCCTGCAAACATGTCTCAGGCCTGCCACTGCAGAGCCTGTGTATGCAGTTTTAAACTACCATTTTGACCTGGCAAGTGTTCACACTTGCCAGGCCCAAACCTTCTGTAACCGGGCGCCTCCAGTCGCCGGTTCCGGAACGGCCGCCGGAGGATACCCCGGGGGCACCCGAGGGATTCCTGATGTGATGACGTCCCACGTCATCCGTCAGATAGAAGGAGGAGGGACGACCGACGGAGGGGGAGAGCCGGAGAGACGAACGCCGTGGACCACCAAGAGAGAAGGAAAACCCCGCCGTAGAGAAGGAACAGCGGACAGAGAGCGGAAACCCTTGGGCGCCTCCCGCCCCTGTTGAGACGAAGTCGGGAGATCGCCTACAAGCCGGCCACGTCCCTGGAGGGGCGTGGCCAAGTCAGGTACGAGCGTACCGGGGCTGGGACTGGGGTTCTGGGTGGTTGGCTGGGTTTAAAGGGGCTAAGAGGAGAGGTCTGAGGTCGTGTAGGGAAGGGGATCCCATTTAATCAGCACCACAGTTAACTGAAGGGTAACCCCACAAGGACCGTACCCAGACCAGTGGATAGAACTGTAAGGGGGTCACAAACAGGGCACAACAAAAGGAAGACACAAGAGAAACGTACCCCCCCCACATTCCTTCACCTCCACACAAACCCCCCCCCCTCTCACTCCTTACTAACCCCAATTAACCCTATATAGATAAATTTCCCCACTTACCTGTTCCTTTCTCCTTCTTTGTTTTGGGAAATCCTGGGGCCATGAGAGCCGGGTGAACAAGACCTCTCCCTCCGGACCGGACCAGGCTGTCCCAGGAACATCAAGGAACCCTGAAAAGAAAAGGTATTTATATATTAGTTTGGACTTGGAATATAACACTTTGGCGGAAAAGCTAGTGCTACAATCTCAACGAAGAAATAAATAAACGTACTACACCCTTAAGTGCCGCGTCTGTCACCTTCTTCCAATATCCCCTCGACTCGGGATAAAGGACCCCGTCACACCTTCCTTTTTATTGCATGTATGTCACCCCTAAGGTAGGCCCTAGTTTGTATCAAGGGCAGGGTGCAGTGGATTGATAAAAGTTGGACGTATACTTTTAAGTTTCACATGTCAAGGTAGTGAACAATTCTTAAATTCGTTTTTCACTATTGCAGGGACTATCCCTCCCATAAGATAACATTTGGATTCCCTTAAAACATCTTTCGAGTGTAGTGTACTCACAATTTAAAATCTCAACTTATGGTGAAGTTGGATTTTGAATTGTAAGTCCGAAAATAGCACATTTAGAAAGTTGGCAATTTCTCACTTTAACCATCCTGTGCCTCTGCCTGTTTCTAAATACACGTCAGTGGTTGTTGACAGCTGGGCTTGGGTGTGACATTTGCATCCTAATAGCCCATCACCAGGCTGATGGGTCTTCCTGGGCGAGAGGGGTGGGAGGAGTTAACACACCTGAATAGAGCTGTGCCTCTCTTCACACAAAGGGCTAGGTAACCTCCCCTAGAGTGACTGAAGCCAGAGAAGCAAAGGCCAGGGACCATTTGATCTTCAAAGGCCTCCTTTGAAGCCCCCCCGCTTCAAAGGCACATGTGGGTATAAGATCTGGACCCAAACCCCAGCATCTCAGACCTTTACTGGAAACACTCTTCCAGGAAGGGCTACTGTGCTGCCAAAAGGGACAGCCACTCTGCAACTGCATTGCTCTGTTAGACAAAAACTACTAGCACTCTAGTTCAATCATTAATATACATGAATCAAAGTAATCAACAGTCCCAAAATAAGTATCTGGTAAATTTCTTCTTTAATGTCTCTTCAAAAACAAATCCAGTCAAGTACTGTTTCTTCACAGAAAAATACAGCCACGCCAACACGTGTTTCATTTGGGTTGAGTCTCCCCCACTGACTTCATCAGGGCTTAAATGGCTGCCAATGACATGAATATAAATAATAATAACCACTTCTATGTCAACACCTTCTATAATAACCTAAATATTCAACACATATACTTCACCAATCGGGCTTAAATATAAAATCCATTATTAGGCTCAGTTGAAATCCCATTTATATTCTAAAAATTATATACACTGTCCACCTATACCAACACCTCAGTGGCATCCTTTGTATTTTATGTGTTACAAACATGCACACACAAGTGGAGTTCAGTGTTTTACCCTTGCGTGTTTCTAATTAACGATGTAATGTTAGAAATATTTTTAGAGAAATACCTGTTGTGAGCTATCCATAGTGCTCTCCAAAGTAATATCAATTGAAACCCACTCATTTAGTAGTAGGAGTACCTAAGAAATGTAATAATTATCCAATTAATACGTATGGTGCTGTGTGTTTAAATATCCAGGAATTTAATCCTGCTGCCAGGCAGGCTTACCTCTCAGAAAACTTGTAAATTCAGAGCACAATATTATAAAAACTGAATGTATCTGCAACACGCATATAGGATGGGTTAGAATACTGCCCCAATGACTAAATCGCTATAAATATACAAGTTTATCTCGCATTTTATAAGCCCACTCACCTCTGAAAGTCAAAGCGACGTAATATTAATGTGAACGCGAGTACGGGTGACTAAGTGGAGTAAGCAAAGCATCTCTATCGGGCTAATAAAGCCCTGCTTAATTGATAATAGAGGTCAACGACGGACTCCCTGCAGTAGCTGGCAATCGTAATACACACGAATACGCGTAACGAAAGCAACGCGTCTCTTCCGGGTTTGAAAAAAACAAGTCCTGCTTGCTAATGCTGAAAACACAAAAACAAAAAATGGACTAACTCAAATAACTTGTAGTCGGTTGTTAAATAACAAAGCCCATAAGTACATGCCAAAGTAGGGCTACCGATCTCTCTAAGAATATAAAAACAAATAAAGTATTCTTATAGGTCTATTAACAAAAGTGGGAAAATCTGATACATAGTTAGACTTATATTTAAAAAAACGAGTTATTTAGAAAAGTATACTGAATGTGGTGAATAGTGTCAGTGTATATCATAGTAATAAGGAGATGGCATAATATCATAGCTGCCCAGTGCATAATACCAATAGAATCCATAAGTGTGTGCATTGTTTGTTACACATTTACATTGAATATATACAAGTAATTCATTGGTCTCCCAAAAAGTATTCTAATTCATAATCTGAGTTAAAACCAAATTCTACTGCCTGTAATTTCATGATCCACATGGATTCTTTCCTTCTTAGTGCAAGTTCTCTGTTGCCTCCTCTCGCACTAGATCTCACATAATCAAAGCCCAAAAAAAAAAAATCCTTATTCAAATTTTGAGCATTACATTCTTTCATATGCATAGCTATGGGATATCTTTCATCATTGTGTTTGATAGCTCTCCAATGTTCAGCAATTCTAACTCTAAGTGCACGAATAGTACTACCAACACATATCTTTTTACACTTACAAATCAACATATAAACCACATATGTAGTATTACAATTAATATATGTTTGTATCAGGTATCTTTTATTATCCATTCCTACGAAATCCTTTTGGGCTTGACAAGCCAATTTACACATCCCAGAGCTACCACATTTAAAGAAACCTTTGTTAAGTAAATTCAACCAATTAGTATCTATTTGTTTAGGGTAGCTGGGACATAGAAAATTACTTAGAGTTTACCCCTTACGGTAAGTTGCTACTAGTTTTTTATCTATGTATTTACTTAGTATACGATCTTGTGCAAGAATATACCAATATTTCCTCATACTCTTCAATAATAAGGCAGAATGTTCTGTACAATCGGGTATAATTTGTATATGTTCATTCTTTTTTGTTTTTTTTGTTTATTATGTGTTGTATATTTCAAAGTGTATTCCCAAGGTAGACATATTGCTTTCTTCATAGATTTCTTCACAGTCTCTTCTTTATAACCTCTTGCCAAACACATATCATATCATATCATATAAACAGTCTAAGAAATCTTTATCCGTACTACAATTCCTCGTTACACAGACCATTTCCCCATAGGGTATAGCTTCTATTTGGCACGCTGGGTGCGCACTAGTAGCATACAGTATAGAATTGCACAATGTGGGTTTTCTATAGAGTTTACTTTCAATCTTGTTGTTAGCTATATACAATTCTACATCCAGAAAATTCTATGCTAGTAGTGCTACATTTATAAGTGAATTTCATAGATTATGCATTGCTCTGTTAGCCTACTGCTTGCTGTGCTGTAGGAGAGACTGCTACTTTGCTACTTGCTTTGCTGTGTTGGTTTGCTGCCTGCTGCTTCTGTCCTCTAGTGAGAAGGACTATACCTGTTCTCTACATCCTTGAAACCAAGAATCTCCAAGGGCTTGCTGGCTTGACACCTATTCTTCTACAGTCTCAGGGACAAAAAAGACTGCTTGCAACTCTCCTGATGCTGTTGGACTCAGCCATCTGTGAGTCCAACCCTTGCCTGAGGTGCCCCCCTCCAGTCTGTGCCTCAGACGTGGGTTCTGCAACTAAAACCTGCACAAATCGGCACATCTCCCCGAGTGCAAGAAAAAAATCAGAACATCATTCATTGCCGGTGACACATTGGCTGCCCAATGACAGCGGATTCACAGACTATGGGGCTCCACGACGACCCATTGCATTCACTTCCACGGAGCTCAATGTCAATGCAATGACCTGAGTGAGGTACAAATATCAACGCATCGTACCCTCACTATCAACGCATTGCTCTATAAACGGTACTGTTTCAGCAGACCATGTGTGGGTTCTGTAGCCGGCCTACCAGCCATCCCTGTCAGCCTAGATTTTGGATTTGCACCAGTCCCTTGCAACCACAAGTAACCTTTTGCCCACTAGTGATCTGTAAGCAATTTTTCACAAATAATCTTTAAAAAAATCATATCTCAACTTCTACTTATTGGATTTTTGTCTTGTTTATTCAGATAAATATTGGTTTTCTAAACTGTTGAGTCTTTTTGTGGTGTTTTTCACAGTGTTACTGTATTTTGAGAGGTGCACAAATACTTTACACATTGCATCTTAAGTTAAGCCTGACTGCTCTGTGCCATACTAGCACAGGGTGAGCACCTGTTGACTTAGGGTGTGTATCTAACTTACCCTGACTAGGATTGTGGTCCCTACCTGGACAGGGTGCATACCTCTGCCAACTAGAAACCCAATTTCATACACTACTTATACTACTGTAGGGTGTCAGATCTCTACATAAGACATGTTACATAAGACAAAGAGGACTACAAGGTGTACACGTCACATGTCATCCATGCTGGTAGGCATTATTTGTTAAATGTGTTTCATCTTGAGAAACATAAACTCATGATTTAAAATATATCACAGTGGTTGGGATTGGATTTAATAACAAAATGTATTTCTACACAGATAAACCCCTTTCAGCAATACTAAGATAATGAAAGGCTAGGAAAAAACATAACGTTCTAATTAGAACCTTACCGTTTGCATGAAAATCTTTGATGACAGTTCATAGTTCACTGTGCTATGTTAGGATTGTAACTTTGTGAACTGCAAGTAACAAAAGGATCTCTGTGACAAAAGCAGTAACCCACTGAGCCCTCCACATAAAATACAATTCTATGATCTTAATGTATACATTTTTTGCAGCAGGCATATTAACCCTCTGTGCTACTTTATTATGAGTCAAAACTATCATTAGAAAAAAATCGAATTTCTGTCTCAAAGTAACATTAATCACCAGAAGCGTCTTATCATCATTTGGATTGTTGCTTGAAAATTGCTGGACACACATTGATCTCTGCAGCGGGTGCTATTAAACTAGTAAGATATTTCAAGACACTGTGCCCCTCCTAAGCTTGGCGCCCGGTGCAGTGGCACCAGTTGCGCTGCCCTAAAGCCGGCCCTGTGTACAAGCATGCACAGGGGCAGCTGTGGAAAGGTCTGTGAGGATGCAGATACTCCACCATCAGGATGCATGAAGGCTGCTGAGAGATATGTGCAGGGGAGCAAGGAAGAGACCTTGACATCAGGAGGCTCAAATTGTAGACTCTACTTATTGGAATTAAATTATGTTGCGTTATAAATTTCCAGGAAGGTTGAGAATACACTGGAGCAGTTTGATACCTTTTTCCAGCTATTTTTAGAATAAATCCAAGAAACATTAATATGCTTTTTCACCATCCTTTATCTCCATGTCCAAAAGAAATTCACAAATATTTGCTCAGATTTGCATATATTTTCACCTACCTGGGTTGCCTCTAACCATGATTTTGTCAAGTGCAGGGCTGGCTCTACAGAAATGAAATTTTATGGAGTAAAAAGTAATGGGGCGTTGAATTGCCCCCTAAGCATCTCCAATCTCAGTTAAATGCCACCTAAAAGGCTATTGTGGAGCAACTGGCCCTTCCAATGCCTGTTTACATTGGGATAGGCAAAACAAATTAGGTTAGCTGTTGGTGTATCACAAGGCAAATGCAAGCACGGGTGGCCATTTTGGAATGTTTTCAGAAAAACCATTCCAAGATGGCCACCCATGTGTGTGCATGCATCCACATACCTGTGAAGTCACTCATTTTGTAATATTTTTTAAACATTAATATACCATTACAAGATGGAATTTTAGTAGTGTAAATTAAGTAGTCCAGTACCAATGCGCAGCTGCTGTGCCGTTACAGAATAATTAAGAAAAAAACTATATATGAAGGTGGGAAAGAGATGGGCCAGGAGCAACAGACAAGCCGGGAAGTGAGCAGCACAGTAGAGGTGTGAAGCTGCTGGGCGGCTGCACAATTATCAGGGAACATTTAAAAAATATGAAGAAATTAAGAGGGGTGTGGCAGCGAAGCAAGAGACAAGTTGAGAAGCTGTAGTGCAGTAGTAGCAGAGAAGAGGGAGGATGGAAGCCATGCAATATCATTGAGTGCTGTAAGACAAATTAAAACATAGTTCCCTGAGGTAAGCTATAGAAGAACTTAACCCATTCAATCACAACCATAGTAAAGACGAGATACTCCGGAGGCAGGGCAGGAACAAGAATAGGGTGCAGAGACAACAAATCAGGGGCACTGAACTGAAATAGACATTGACACAGTCCAATCATGAGCAAGTGTGTGACCTATGCCCACTCTGTGTATTACTGCACAGTATACGAAGGTCTTCAAAAACAATATCTAAAGCTTTCTGGAGAGGAGGCCGAAATATGGACCATTCTTTCGCCTGAAGTGAGAAGCAACATGTCACTCCTCCAATTAAACCAAAAACACACAGAACTTGTCTTGGCTTGTAGTAGATACCTCGCAAAGATATTAAACTATCAACACCTGCGTGAGTTGGTCAGTTTGATGTCCGTCAGTGCGATGCATGGCATGAGATGCTCGCAAAGCAACGATTCCGGAAGTGCGTTAACACTGTACACGCTCACTAATACAATTAGATTTTTTAGATCACGGTGTCTTCTAATAAAACTCATTACGATCGCAAACGTCGGCAGTTTTCAGCCTTGGAATGAGCACATCTGTCTTGAAAATAAAACTCCATTCGAGGCTTTTCTTCATACAGACTTAATATCGCGACCTTCTATAGTAAATATCTAGGGCGAATTTCTCCAATTAGCAAAAGCAGCGTGAAAGCGTCACATTATTCCTATTAGCCGGTGGTCGTAAACAAGTGATACAGAGAAATCCCCAGAACCGACTATAAACATAGACGTGCCTCGCCTTGCGTGCACTGAAGCTGCTAAGATGATCGAATTTAAATGATCTCTGCCTCTCTAAGTGAGGTGGTGTGGTCGAGAAAACTCTTCCCAAGCAATTTCCCTCTCCAAGGTAATTTCTTGTAACTATGGAGACAGTTTCATTTTCTGGGGCACTTTGCATGCATGCAGAACAGTTCTAGCCTCCATAATGTGCGCAGCAGTTTCCACACGAGCCACTGACTTCTTTCAGCAGAGACTGTTTGGCATCAAGTCCCGGGCGCCAAGCCATTAAGCAAGAGAAGCCTAACCATTAAACAAAATAAGCACCTGCTTAGGGCATCAAGGAAGGGATGGGGCACCACAGACATTTTCCATTGCCGGATTTACCATGGACCAAATGGTGCAAAACTGCAAAGGGTGCAGGCGACCAAAGCTCCACAAAAAGAGGCTCCTACAATAAAGTTAAATATATATATATATATATATATATATATATATATATATATATATATATATATATCAAAAAAACAATATTATTTGAGAATACAGCAAAATTAGGATCTGGTACCTGCCACATGGTGTGAACCTAAAAACGTGCATATCTGTATGAATCATTAGCTGACCAACTGTGCCCTTCGCAAGATGAGTTTGAGAGATATGAAGATATGAAGCAGCTACAAAGGATCTGCAATGTTGATTACAAGGCAGCTCAAACTCACAAATGTATCAGAAAGAAGCTACCCAATGACAGAGATGCTGCACCAGAAGTATATCCGAATGACAGAGATAAGTTTCATATCACCAGCTTTTACACAATTTTTGATAAGCTTGAAATTGAGATGAGAAGAAGAGGAGAGATATACAAAGAAATAGCAGAGATATTTTCGTTTCTAAGTGATGTGCCACATAATGTCACTCCATCATCTACTGAAATTGGAAGGTGTTCTCAATGTTGTCAAAAGCTGATTGATGCTTACACAAAGGACTTGAACACTAATTTCTCAGCTGAGCTTCTGCAGTTTCATTCATATGTGCGTTATAAGTTCAGCGCAACAAAAATGTAAAAACAAGATTCAGTCATGGTGAAGTTTATAACATAATTGTAGAAAGTATTGAGTGTGCCTTTCCAATGTAGACATTTGCTTTCGTATATTTTTAACATTAATAGTCACAAATTGCTTAACTGAGCGTTCATTTCCTCAGTTGAAATATATTTAAAATCCCAACAGAACAACTATGCAACAAGGCAGGCTGGATGCCTTATCTCTACTAAGTATTAGAAGCAGGTGTGTTGCGTTAGAGTAGTTTTTGGGATCTGATCAAAGACTTTGCAATTAGAAAAAGTAGGAGAAAACTTTTCAAATATAAATAAAGTGGAATTATAAAAAAATAAACATTGTTTTCCATCTTACTATAAGTTCTGTTTATTAAAAAAAAAATGTTATTTTACAGTTTATTATTGTTTATATTTTGAATTGGATGTATATGGGGGCACCAAAATCTTTTAAGTGCTTAGGGCCTCTAAAGGCCTTAATTTGGCCCTGTTGGGCTCACTCTGTATGGAGGGACAAGGGCTACCCCCTCTCACTTGATTGTGTTGTCTACTCTGTATTGAACAAGGTTGTAAGTAGTGTAAAAAAGAAAGTGACAGTATTGGCGGTGTTGGGGTACCAGGGGCCCTAATGCAATCTGGGTAGCTATAAAGCCAATAACTGGAGTGCACAGGGCTCCCTATAGCCCTGGACCCAGTGTCAATGCACCTGATGCACCACTGATAGCTATGCCTATACACCAAAGTAACAAACAAGCAACATATAAAGGTACAACTATAGAGGCAGCTCGCAGCTCCACCAGGATAAGGCAAGTAAATCATGCGTAGACAGCTAAATCATATGTGGCGATACCTGTATTTAGATTACTGGAAAGAACAACAAATACCTTTCATGAAGACCGGGGATGCATTTGGAACACTTCAAGCCCTACTTTCGGTTTTCTGCCTTAGGTATAGGGTTTATTTAGGTCTGGAGACCTTTTAATTTCTTTAAAATTATACATATAATATATTATAGGAGCTTTCAGCCAGCCCTCTTCAAACATTTGTGCATTGCAGTCATTTAAATTGTTCTTCTGCCCATTTCAGCTTAACACATGAGCCAAAAGGGCAACCCAGTTCAGATATTGGTTAATTTCATTGTAAGTGATGGCTTTCTGCCCTTCCACAAGGGGTACATCCACAAACAAAGTAGTTCCATTCAGTGCCAAGCACTACAATGGCAAAGTGTAGTTTTGACACCAAAAAATATATTTTTGATTTTAGCCAATTTGTTTCAGATTGACGAGGGTCTTCACATTCCCAACCAATATTTTTTTGCAAAAATCATGAGATACAAAACAAGCTTTAACATACCTAAAGTCTGGGAGTCAACAATCAGACCTATTAGTGTCGCCAATGCCTGTTCATCATTTGTGACAAACAGCTGATGAATTGTTATTTGATGCTGGGTCAGCTGAAACCTTAACTTTTGCCTTGATTGTGGTGAACCACTGACGCTGTGTCTGGGAATTACAAATACGTTGACAGAGGAAGACAAGCCCTACAGCAGGTGACCTTAGTAATGAGGGTGAGGTTTTAAGCTTAAAAGCTCATTCCAAGTCCTTTCACCTCTGTGGACCTCCAAGCACAACTCAGCCTTAGAAGAAGCCTTTCTGAGGTCCTTCTTAACCCTCAACTTCAGCCAATCGACGCTGTTCATTCCTGGAATTCTGCTGACCGCAGCCAACCTGGCTACTGCCAGATCCAGCACCAGCCTTCAAGGCTCAACCAAGTTTCGAAGAATGAAGAATGAGGATTTCATGTGTGCTCCACAGTGAAGTCACGTCTGCCGCCTGCCATCACCTTTGCTACCTCCAGGGTCTCCTCCTTAGTAGCTAAAAACGTAATCTCTGCTCCATTCACTAGACCAATACCATGCACATTTTGGACGGGAGCTAATTTGAACATGCACATGAAGTGCTACATCAGTTCTCTGTCTGGACCCAAGGGATGACATTGCAGCCCTACATATTTGGAGCAAACATTATGTTACACCCCCTCAAGGCTACCTACTTTGCAATGTTCACAGCGACACAATTTGAGCACCCCTCACATTCTCATGCAAAACACCCAACTATTTCCTCCAATATATGTCCTTCTCCATAAGCACCTGCAGGCCTGCTGTTGGTTGCAACCATTAGAACATTCCTGGCTAGCTAGCTACCATGACCACTCCACTAGCAGGTGCGCTTGAAACAAGTTAACCAATCCTGGCAGCCGCATGCCAGACTGCCAGGACCAAGTCATCAGCTTTCATGTGGAGGGCTTTTTCCTCAAAACCTAATGACTATCCTCCCTGAAGGATAAGCCCCAATAATCGATTCCTGGGTACTGCACACATTTCTTTCTTCATCCATGTAAACATCATCGTCAAGGGATCTGTTACACCAGGTTTCTGGCAGAGAATTCAAGGTGCTGGCATATATATCATCATTATAGTTCTACCAATAAAACCCATCACTTTATGTCATTGCCTACCTGTACTATTAAGATGGTTCTCTTTATACTAGGGTTCACAGAAGTGGAACTGATTGGAAGAGTATTGAATTGCAGAATGGTCTATGTGAGAAGGGTTTTGGTGCTGGGTTTCTGCGACCAGAGTGCTGTGTTATGTCACTGAACCCAGATGTGCAGATATGTAATTGTAAGAAGAGGAATGAAAGACTGGCATGAAATCCAAACAGACAGCCAGGATAAATGCCCTATTCATCCAAGAAGAACAGAGGGGAAGCCCCGCTTTGCACTGGCTACAAGCCCAAGTTTAAATGCTTGATATGGTCTACCATTGAGCGACAAAGGAGAAGCCAACAGCATGTAGTCAGCCAGTGTAAGTGGTCTTAATACTCAGAGCAGAAGCAACGAAGAATAGCCTGCAGGCATACACAGGAGAAATTCAGCCATAGCTAATTCTATTTTATACTCTATTCTACGCAAAAGAAGCCTTCCTCATCATTTATCCCATGGCCTCAAGACACTGTTAATTGGCCATCAGATATGATTACTTGGCTCTCTGAGACCATCAAAGATATCCAGTTTGCTCTCAGACACCATCAGTGTGCTTTCAGACACCCTTATCTTGTCCATAGACAACTATGACCATCACTTAAATTTACTATTAGATCCCTGGTGCCTCAAATGCCTGCTACGTTTCCTCAGCGAGCTTTCACAGATCATCAGCCAGCTCTCAGATACCTTTAGCTGGCACCAAGACAGATTGGGTAGATTCTCACCTAGTTCCTTTTTATGCCACCAAGCAACCATAAGCCAGCTGCCAGATCCACTCTGCTACACCTCTGAGCCTGTCAAATCTTACCTATTGTCCCTCAGGTTTTCTAAGCTGACGTAGGCTGGCTGACCAGAAGCCCTCAAATGACCTAGCATTTCCCATAAGACCCAAGACCCTTGTCTTTCTACAGACACAGTTGCCCTGCACTCAGCTGCCCTTAACTATTGCTCATTCAATGAGCCAAAACTGCTTATTTTTTAAGCACTTTTCTGAAGTGTCAGAGTGTCTCACTTGGGTCTCAGAGCCCAGCAGACCTCACTAGCAGGTACCTCAGAGATCCTATACTTCTGCCCTTGACCTGAAACACCATTGCTGACTCTCTCTGAGCAACTCAGCTGCCATGAGACCCTTTGCGACAGCCGGCAAGGCTCCACCCAGCAGTATGAGACTGCAGCCACCATAAAATTGCCTCGTCAGGTACAAGTGAGCCGTCTGTGATGCTTAGACAACCCTCACAGACCCCAAGCTCCTTCAAAGCCCCTTCATGAACCCATGGCCCACATATCCCCCCCATCTCTCTTACACACGACCTGATATCCTTAGGCCGTCTTATTTCATCTCTGAGATTTCCCCCTGCTAATGTTCAGAGCATCAGGGTGCCTGTTGTGTTTTTACATAAAGATCATCTGTCATTCCTGAGATCCTCAGCAGGCCACCCTCTCACTGGCTCCTACCACTGGGTTGAACAGCTTATCAGCTACCCATTGGAGTTTCTTGGATTACTCTCAGTCACCCTTTGTCATCTATGAAAACACCCCTCCCAGATATCATCTCCTGACCTTTAGGGGACTGTAGCTGGCCTTTAACTTACTTCAGCATGCCACACATACCCCTAGTTGGCTCTATAATACCCAAAAATATCCAATACTGGCACACAGCAAAACCAATGCCAACTGTCAGCCAAATGCAGCTATAGAACCTGTGTCAGTCATCAGACACCCCAAAGACCCTAAGTGTAGGAGGCTGGCCTGGTTTGTACTGGGTACCTTGGGTACTTACACAGCCTCAGTGGTCTCCCTAACTAGACGAACCCACACTACATTACCAATGGTAAGCCCAGCTATACCCTTTGACTGGCTATTAGTAGTGCTCTTCCCACCACCACTGCTATTACTAGGGGCACTAGTGGAAGCAGTGGGGATTGTGGTGGTGGGTTTGGTGTTTCTTTTTGGACAAGTGGGATCACTTGCCCAATGACCTTTGGCTTTACAGAGATAACACCATGGCTTTTTCTGATTGTGAGAAGAGGATTTGGACCCACTACCCCCAGAGGATTTTTATGGGCCTGATGAAGACTCAGAAGATTTTTTATCTTTGTCCCCACCCTTGTCATGAGACTTGCCATCCGTCTTCTTGCTGTCTTTGTCACCATATGTATGAGCTTTTCAGCTCACCCTTGTTCTGACCCATTTGTCTGCCTTCTTTCCCAATTCTTGGGGAGAGTTCAGATCTGAGTCCACAAGATACTGATGCAATAAATCAGATGCACAATTATTCAATATATGCTCTCTCAGAATCAAGTTACATAGCCTTTCATAGTCAGTCACCTTACTGCCATTTAACCAGCCTTCTAGGGCCTTCACTGAACAGTCTACAAAGTCTGTACAATCCTGTGATGACTCCTTACTGGTCTCTCTAAACTTTATCCTGTATTGTTCAGTGGTTAAGCCCAGACCATCTAAGAGTGCACTTTTGAGTATATGGTAGTTATCTAAATCATCCTCCATGACAATAAGGAGTCTGTCTCTCCCCTTGGCAGTTAAAGATAGCCACAGGATAGTAGCCCACTAAACTTGTGGGATCCTCTGAACTTTACAAGCCCTCTCAAGTGCAGCACACCACTTGCATATGTCATCTGCATCCTTGTAAGGAGGGACAACTTTGTGCAGATTTCTTGAATCAAATGTAGGTTCCCTAGCATTAGAATTCCTGAAACTGCTGCTGCCACCATGGGGAACTAGCCCCAACCCCTGCCTTTCCTTTTCCACAGCCAGGGATTCCCTGTCTAAGGCCAACTGCTGCTTCTGTAGCCTCAGTCTGGCCTCTTCTAACCTCAGCTTTCTGAGTTCCCTATCTAGGGACTGGTCCTCAGGGTTAGAAGTGTGGGATGCTTCTGAAACAGAAGTAACTTTGGAATTTGTAGAGGCTGATCTTTCCCTAACTTGAGCCACCCTAGTTACCTGGCCTCTAGGTGTGAAGGGGGCCCTACTAGTGTGTGAACCCTTCCCACTCCCAGTTACACTAGGGGGTTTGTTGACCGAAAGATCAGTGGAAGGACCCTCCCCAGGATTATCAGTGTGCTCCTCTAAGCCTGCCTGGTAGGAATATTCCTCAACTTCCCCATCTGGCTGATCCTGACCAGTGCTAAGTCTCTGGTCATCCTTCAGGAGAAGATTTTAAAGGAATTCATTATTGGGGTTCTTCCCAATCCCTAAACTCATTTCAATGCAGATATCCCTCAAACCTTTAAAATTAAGATTCTCATATGTTGTTTTCACAACTCTAGGGATAGCTTCAACAGAAGACATGTTGAAAGAAAAAGAGTTTAGGAAACAGAGTAAAAAGTTAGTAGACTAGCAGATCTAACATTTTAGTGAAAAAAAGAAACTTTTCAGAAACTTTGTAAAACCTTTGCAAAGTTTAAAGAACATTTTAAAAAGTTAGAAATTACTTCTGTGTACAATTATGTATAGCTTTAAGTATTGGAGCAAGCTATTCTTGTGAAAAGCATTAGTAACAAAGTGGTAAAGTAATTTCAAGTACTTATCCCACCTCTGCCCCACCAATGAAGGAGGCTGTCCTGGTTTGTAGTGGGTACCTTGGGTACTTACACCTTACACCAGGTCAAGTTATCCTTATTAGTGTAATGCAGTAGTGTTCTAGCAGCTTAGGCTGATAGAGGTAGCTATAGCAGAGTAGCTTAGGCTGAACCAGGAGACACGCAAAGCTCATTCAATACCACTTATAGCTTCACAATACTTATACACAAGTACAGGCAATACTCAGTGTTACCAAAAATTAAGGTAGTTTATTTAGGTGACACAAGGCCAAAAATATCTTAGAGGCAATACTCCTTCTGGAGGTAAGTATTATACACAATATATACACTAGATACCAAAATAAGGTAAGTAATTGGACACAGGATAGTGCAAACAATAGGAAATGCTATAGAATGCAATGGGAGAAAATAGGCCTAGGGGCAACACAAACCATATACTAAGAAAGTGGAACACGAATCACACATTCCCCCGATACAAGTGTAGTGTGTAGAGAATCGCTGGGAGAGTAAGAAAACCACAAAGGTGAGTAAAATACCTCACCCCAGAGCCCAGGAAATTTGGAGTAAAGTAATGCAAGCTTCTTTAGGACATCCTACAAGTCGTGATTAGAGTTATTGCAAGAACTAAGCAAGACTGCAAACAACAACTGGTGGATTCCTGGACCTGAAGACCTGCAAAGACAGGAGGCCAAGTCCAGAAGTCGGAAGAAGTTCCAGGAAGGGCAGGAGCCCTTGCCAACCCAGAAGAGAGTGCAAAAGAATAGTCCCCGGTTGGACGATGACTGCAGAAATGCACCCAAGGAAGATGTCAGCAGGTTCCAGCATGATGCAATGGATGTCCCACAAAGAGATGTTGGATGCAGGTGAGTTTTGGCACTGGATTCGTCAAACAAGACTTGGTTCCGGCAAAATCGTGTTTTGCATGAAAGTGCGCTGTCTGGACCCAGGAGGGACGTGGGGGCCTCAATTCTGTCTAAGAAGGAAGAGGGGGCTCTCAGCACTTCAGAGAACCCTCAGTCAACCAGACAGCACGTATGGGAGTCCCAGGACATGGGGACAAAGGAGGTGCAAAAGGCAGTTGGTGCAGCACTACAAACAAAGGTCCCACGCCACCTGAGTTAACAGAATGTTAACTCTCAAGTATTTTGTGAGCTACCACTATGAGACTCTCAGATATTATTTATGGTTATTTATACAGTTAAAATTAGAAAGAACAAGAAAAACTACTTTTTGAATCGTGTGTCTCTAGATCCTATTCTTGTCAAGCAATTATTGCACTTAGTAGTTAAACTGCAATTTCCCACATTTTCTCAATCAGTTCTTCAACACTCCTAACACCTTTGCAGTCTTCCTCCATTACATAATCAGCCTGACCACTGCAAATTTTCAGAAATCAAACAGAAATAACTGCACATCTCAGAAGAACCTTTCTGAAAATCCGCCTTATGAGAGGTAATTTAATTTTATCTTCTTAACATGCATATATGCAGTTGACCTTCACACCATAGCTACTTCCCCACAGGCTCTCCTCTTGATGTCTCTCCACTAAACCTATATAGTTTATCTGTCTATCTTAATACCCCAGCTGTTTGAGCTACTTGCTCACTGGGGTGTGGCACTGTCCATCTGGCCTAGAAAGCCTCCCGTATGAAACCCTTTTGAAACAAAAACTCACTGGCCCTTTGCATATGAATAATCCCACACCGATTTCTCACCTACCATTTTTGAGGAAGATATTGGTAAAAATGAGTCTTCCAGGGCTGGACGGGGAAACAAAAAGCAGCCTTTGTAAAAACACTTAAACCTCGCCTCATTCTCTCTTGCTCTCTCTTTTTCCATCCATCATTATCTCTCTTCTTCTTTCCTCTCTTTGATCTCTAGCTTTCTTTCTTTCCCTCTCTCTCCCCCTCTCCTTGGCAGCCCCCTGTGTCTGCTGTAATTAGTCTCGGGATCTAGGAAAAGTGAGAGAGGCACCAACAGCGGCTCTGGGTTTTCAAAAGCAGCTTCCAATGGCTCCAGCCCACTGTGAAAATTCCTAATGGATAATAGACCAGTCCAGCACTGAGCAGCTCCAACAATTTATGCTAATAGAGCCAATTGAAGCAGGCTTCAGTTTGTGTTACAGCTTCTGATCTGGTGGTCCACTCGGTTTTGGATAACTTGAGTTGCATACTAGATGATGGTGGTTTGGGGGCCCTGGTTCCTCTAAGCAGCCTTTGGAACCATGTTTCATTAATTCCTTAACCAAAGCCAGGCTGGAACTGTGATTAATTGAATCATATGCTTCCTCAATGATCACCGGCAGACCTCTTCCTTGCAACCCTTTCTACCCCTCCTCAAGTCTTTGAGTTTTGTTGTCCTACAGCGACGGATTCTATATCTGTTGTTGTTCAACTTGTATATGGAACCTCTGACCTCCATTCTCCAACACCTTAGGGCCTGTTTTTACACATACGCTGATGATACCCAGATTATATTTAGACTGGTGAAGGTAAATAAAAAACACTGCCCAGAACAAAAAGCTACTTCCTTGCTCAATAGTCTGGCTGTAACATGTGGGGTAATGTCTGTGCACTTTTTGAGGCTAAACTCAGACACACCTGAGGTAATACTCACCCCTAACAACTTCCAGCCCTTCCTGGAGTCTGGCCAAATGTCATGAAGCCCCTCCTTCTCCTGGCAAAACAGTTCATAATCTAGGTGCCGTAATCGGCACTTAAATTTTACACTAGAAGCACAGGTGACAAAAATGTTAGGTATATGCTAAGGACAACATAAGATCTTAAGGAAACTAATTTCAAGTTCTAAATGTCTTAATACAATCTAGGCTGGGCTTTGCTGTTACCATCTACTTGGTTGCTCCAGATGAACATATTTACCACTGTCAAATAGTATAAAATGCTGCTACTCTGTTTCTCAAGGGGGACTCAAGACGTGACATGATTACTTCTGTATTAATCTCCCATTGGTTCCTGATCTGTTCCATAATTGCTTACAAAGCTCTCTCTATTATTTTAAAAAAGAGAACAGCATCACAACCCACATTCTCTGACATCAAAGTTCCAGCTCTACCTACTTATCAAAGTCCTGTGCTGTGCAAATCAATTTCTGTTATCTGTTCTGGTGCAGCTGAGATTTGGCTGTTACCTTTGATGTCACAATCATCTATACATGACCATATTGACATTTTACTGTGTGTATTGCTAACAAGTAAAGTAAGTTGTAAAGGAATTCACTGAAAACCTATATAAAAGTGCGTTTACTGTAGACTAGTGATTTAGGGTCCGATTTAGAGCTGCCTGAAATAGTGACTTGCAATTTGCAAGTCGCTATTTCTGATGTATGTAAAAACTCAGGCACCAAAATGCGACTCTCAAATGGGTCGCATTGCAGTTACCGAAATCGCAGTGTGCGAGTCAGTGACTGCTTGCAAAAAGTGACCTCGGGTCGCAAATTGTGACAGTGAATTGCAAATTGCAACTGTGCCTTAAAATAGGGGAAAATCACTTCCTGTTGCACTGCAAGGACCCCCAAGCAGGAAGTGGCTACCCCTAAAGATCCCTGCACAGGAGGAACAGCACATGGCTCTGGTTAGCAGCACAGGCCCACATTGCTGACTCACCTAGAACAATGGCCAGCCAACAGGGGACCAAAGTTGCTGGGGAACGCAAAGAAAAAATCAAATTCCCAGAGAGGGAACTTGACATCCTTACTGATGCTTGCTGCAACCACCTAGAGGAGTTGTTTGGAAGGTTGTCTTAGAGTGTCCCTGAGGCAGACAAGCGAAAAATCTGGGAGGAGATACAGATCCAGATTAATGCCCTGGGAATGGCTGGCAGGTCATTTTAAAAAATAAAGGAGAGGTGGTATGACCTGCGTTCCAGGACCAAGGAAAGGGTTGAAGCCCGGCTTCATGACATTCAGTGAGGTGATGGTTGAAACAACTCTGGAGCAGGAGGCAGTCTGAGGGTGTGGGTCCCTGGACACATCAGCACTCCACCAACCATTGGTAAATGTAAATTCCCATATATTACCACCTGGCACCAATACCCTGCTGACCTAAAGCATGCAAAACAGCCTCACACATATATACCTGGATGGTCCATATAGATGAGGGAATCACCACAACTGGTGTATTATGGTACATGTAGACATGTACTGAAATAGTGATATCACTGTCTGCCAGTATATGTATCTTCATCCAAACAAATAAGCCAGTGTCTCACACATAAATTTTATTCTGTTTCCCTTTTCACAAATAGATACACCTGGTGAAATACAGAAAGGGGTATGTGAAGAGGGAGAGGACCAGTCCCAGTCTCAGCTGGAGGAAGAGCAGGGTGATGTGTCCATGAGTCCACCCGGAACTTCACTGGACCATGCAAATGCAGCTGTAACACCATCTCATGCAGGTGGAATTGGGGGTCCAGCAGATCCACAGCAATCCACTCCTTGAAGCATCCCGTGACCAGGGTCCAACATCTGCACCCAACACAATGGACCCAAAGGTGTCAGAACCAGCGACCAGTCTGAGTCAGGAAATGTAGAGGAGGCCATTTTGAGGGTTCAGCACCTGCAAAACAAATGCACATTATCAGCCAGAAAATCACCCTGGGGTTTGAAAATCTCGCCCAGCAGATGCCTGATAACCAGTACAAAATTGGATGCCATCAAATGCTCCCTTAACCAACTCTGCAGGGAGATGGCAGAGGATAGACACATGTTAAGGTGCCGTGAGCACAGCCATGCTACAAGAATGGATGCCCTCACCAGGGCAATTGGCAGGCTAGCCCTAGCAACAACTCAACATAGCAGACACATGCTGGCCCTGCAGGTGGAGATGGGCCACTTTAGTGGCGATGTGGCCAGAGGGCTGCATCAGATTACTCAAGCAGTTGGGACAAAACAGCATTGCCAGTGGTGTGACAGGTGAGGCAGCAAACAGCGAGGTGTCTAGTTTGAGCAGTAAGTCTACTGCTGAGCCACATGCCCTACGATGGAGTAGCAGCACCAGTGAGCACCCACTACATCTGGCGCCCCACATGCCGCACAAAGTGGCAAGAAAGGACGGCAGAATGACATTCTGCCTATCTTGAAATTTTCTTGATGTGCCACTATGCAGTGACGCAACCGTGTGATGGACTGTGTGTCCAGGACTGTTGTTCACAACACTGACATTAAAGTGTTGCCTTTTGGCATTTAGAAACAACAGTTGTTTTGTCATTTTTGGAGGGTATTGGGTACAGGTGTATTTCTTACCTTGAAAAATAATGCCTTGCTATGTGGTCCCTGCGCATTCTCTACTCTGCTGCTCAGCTTCCTTTGACTGCCTGTTGTGGAGGTGGACCTGGGTCATCCTCCTCAGATTCAGATCCGGAAACCTCTACGTGTAGGTCATGCCTGCAGGCTATGTTGTGCAATATTGCGCAGGTGCCTACTATCCTGCACACTATTTCAGGTGCATACCGCAAGGCTCCCCCACTCTTGTGTAAACAATGGAAATGTGACTTCAGGAGACCAAATGAACATTCAATCACATTTCTTGTGTGCCATACTGTAGCGCCTTTCCAGGGGAGTGTTGGGAGTCAAGTAGGGTGTCATGATCCAAGGACGCAGGGCATATACACTGTCACCTGTAGAGAAACATATGTGAGTGAAAAAACATGATGTTCACACACATTTGCAAATAAACATTTATGTGCACATCCATTCAATCACCTAATAAGAGTCCTTCATCAAAGTCATCTCTTTCTAGTTGCTGGTATATGCCAATGTGCCTGAATATATGAGTCATGCATGCTTCCTGGGTACTTAGCTACAAGGTCTGTGATGATGTTCTGAGCATTGCAAACAACTTGTATGTTATTGAAAATTGTACTCTTATGGTTCTGAAATATGTATTCTAGACAGGATGATGGACATATGGGCACATGGGCCCCATGTATGCGGCCGATGACCTGTGGGAATACTGCAATCTGGTTGAACTGAGTTTTGGTTTGATGCATTTCCTAGTTTGTCCCTGGGCATATAGATGTGCAGGCACATGTGGTGGAGCATGGCATCTAAGAGGTAGTTGAAGAAACTAGACTGCACATCCTGCTATACCCCTCCAGCCCATGCTATGACATGCTGGTATCTACCACTGGCCATTAGGTGGAGTGATTGCACGGATATGCTGTGTTGTGCTCTCAAGGTGTGGCTTTAGGGTGGCAATTAGCTCAAGGATCACATTGATACTCAGCCTAAACTGCTCAAATATTTCCTCCTTTGTTTTCTCAAAGAGGGCCAGCCTGACCCTAAAGATCCTCTCCTGTCTCTGCCTCCTCTGTTGTTCAGCCAGTATTTGTCTCCTTCTCACCATCAGGTGCAAGGCAGCCATTGTTGTTGGTCACTGTTGCATTCTGGGCCCTGTTTTTCTAGGTTGGTTCCAGTTAACACCTATTTTGGATTGGTGTTAAATTACGGGGCATTTTGCGACTACTCGCAAACTGCAACTTGCTTGTACATGCATTTTTGCGACTTGCATTTACTGAATCACTAAATGCGAGTCGCATTTTCCGACCGCATTTTTTTGCAACTCTAAAACTACTCGCATCGCAATTTTGGGTTTGCGACTGCGTGTTGTACATCGCGTACAGCCATTTTTTCATCCGCAAACCCGATTGCGACCAAACTAGCCATCAGCGAACATTAAACTATATGATGCCCAGACAGCATAACAGACCAGCCATAGGCCGTCAGAGACTCTCAGATGGTCAAATGCCCATCAATCAGCATCAAATCATCCTTTGTGCCAACACTAGCACCCACGCTTCTAGTGGTGAATGTTTGGAAGTTTCCTACTAAGTGTCCCCAGAGACCTTAAGCCAGCTCCCTGCCAACGATATGGAACCAAAAGCCCACAATCAGACTAAGATGGCCATCAGAGGATCCTAGAGACCCCTACCCAACCTTTGTAAGCCCTTAACAGACACACACACTCCCAAGCTTGAAGCTCGCCAACAGCACTCAAAGTTCATCAGCTCCATTCTGCCAGAGCCTTCTGTATAAGGGCTACCACCTTTCTCAGTGAAAAATACCAGCCAAGTGTCCACGCTTTGAAATACTGCAAGATCCTTGAGATGGTATTTGCATATAAATGTGGGTAAAATCCTCTATGTTCATTTTACACAGCCAATTCTGTCTCTGCTTGAATAATCACATAAGAATACGTAATTAGGTCAAAAATACTTTTGACTTGATGCCTTCTATTTGCAGTGCTACGTTTATATTTCAAAAGGACGAGAGAGAAGCAACTTTTGATTATTTTCCAATTTTTTTACCTGCCAAGACATAAAAATTCTGGCCCTATCAGTAAAACAGTGGACAAGTTGTAATAATGTTCTCTTATCTCTCTTAAAGCCACCACTACCCCGCAAATGATTTCAGTCAGCCTCAGAGCCTTTTGGTGGTCTTAAGGGCTCGTACACTGGTTCCCTTAGGTGGCCCTACTACCCTGATTCCCACAAGCTCTTAGAATCTCTCAATTAGTTCTCAGAGCCCGTTGAATCTCCTCTATTGATTCATACAGACCATTGCTGTACACCACAGGCCTTTACTCTGCTGTTGAAGCCTCTAGATGGTCTTCCTGACTCTTTAGCACACTTTTACAGTTTTTCTGAGTCCCTCCATTGGTCATCAGGGAACCTATATTTTGATTCTCTGGTCTCCCACTAAGCTCTCCGAACACCTCAGCTATTTCTCAGAGCCCATTAAATTGCCTCTAATTTAGTAATAAAAGTAAACTGAAGCATAAAGGGCCTTTACTCTGAAGGTGAAGCCTCTAAATACTCTCCATAACACTTTAGCACACTTTTACAGTTTTTCAGAGTCCTCCCTTTGGCCCCGAGAGAACCTACAGCCCGCTATTTGGGTCCTCAGGGCTTTCACATTACCCTGCTCATACTCACCCTAAAATGGCTTCAGATTGAGGCAAGAAGCTTTTTTAAAGTGGATTGTATTATTCCCGAGGATGCAAATGAGAGAGCTACTAACTGCCTCACTTACAAACTTGAAAGCTGAAGTACTTTCTATTGACTGCACTGTGCAGACTCTACGCTCCTGAAAACCCCCTTTAAAAAACAGAACTTCTGAGTGCTCCCAGAATATGGAACTCCATCCTGATGGCTACCAGGATCAACCTCTCATATCACAACTTCAAGAAAGAACTCAACGAACTCTTCCACCAACACTTCCAAATATGACTGGAAGAATCTCAGCTTGCACCAGGACAAAGACCTGAGCAGTCACCAAAAACTCTTTACTAGATATAAACACTGAATACAGTTTTATACACACTGTCTGCACGAAATTGAGACCAAACAAAAGGCAATAAATAAAATGTCTCTCTAATGTACGCCCCTTGCTGCCTCCTGTTTGCAAAGCTGTATGCTACTTTGGTGGATATCAACCTGTTCACATACGAACACACATTTGTAGTCCACATGTTTTGGCCTTGCATGCTTTCATTATGCTCTTTACTGTATATCGTGTACCTTTTATACTGTATCTTATGGAAATTCATAGCCCTACGTAAACAGCTCTGCTCCCTGGTGGGTGATTTGTGCTATAGATAACTGCAAAATAAATAAAATGAACACATTTGAATGCTCAACACTCACTATGACACTATATCGGCATCAGATTTTATAAGAATTAGGGTCAGGTAGAGACAGAATAATCAACGGAGAAAAAGGGGAGAGGCAGTCACCCACTATCCTGAAAAGTGGGCCAAGGTGCACCTTAACAATGTGGCAATATCGTGCCGGCAGCAATTTCAATTTTGTGGCACCATTAAATACCACTGAGCATGTGTGCTTTCTAAAACACACGGGTAACATTTTATGTGGAAAAACACTATGCAATTAAAAACTAGGCAAAAGTAGCTAGGATTGCCTCCGCATAATCTATTCTTAGGTTCCACTGGTAACATTAGGAAGAGTAGCTCTTGTACAAGAGTCAAGGTGCTGATTAGTACTCCAGCATCGTGGGGCCTACATGTTATGGCCATTCATTGGCACGAGAATCAGCCAGCCTTCATCAGGACCAAGAAATGCCTATCTATTATATTGCTAAAGTCAGCCGTAGTTTGTATTCATCAATAATAACACCCAAGCAGCCACACACTTAAGTATGTATATGTAACACTGTGGGTAAGCCAGAGATAAGAGACATGTAACTTCAGTCATATTCTTACAGATTTAAATCCACAACATGCAAGTCAAACACACTTTTTGGATGACCCACTCAGTGATTTCACAGCAAACAAAAATTGGTGCAGTGAAAAATGTGGTACATAACACACACAGTCTGAAAATCAAGACAAGCAAACTAATTTAACACAAGTGCCAGGTTTTTTGTGAACCACTCATCCATGGAAGAGCTTCTTACTGCCCCATTGGAAACAAGGATTAGCCGTGCTTGTGATCACACTCTATATCACGCTTTTCCAAAGAGTAGCTCATGAGCTGATAGCTCTCCAGCTACCTCTACGTTGCTCTCCTGTGTGAAGTCCATCCTACTAAATTAAAAGCTTTTGCTTTGTTGAATAATATATGTATGCCACAATTGAAAAGTCTACATTCAAGAAGTAAAGGTACATATTTCCAGATCTCATCGGCTGATAGTTGGAGACAAATTGTTGAATTTCCAAAACATATTTAAGGCTGATGTTTGAGTCGTAAATCATGCAGCTTTGGAGAGCCTTCATTCTAATACTTCCCTGGTGGCAGGGGTATTGCAGCTGTGGCTATTATGTATTAGCCATGTCGAGGCATTCCAAGTTGATAAAGCCTTTCTTTTCACATTAGTGCTGGCAACTATGCAAATGACCTGTGGTGATCACTGTTGGTATCTTTGCATTGTGAGCCACTAATGTAATCTTGTCTGATGTGCTACTATTACAACACTGATAATATTAGGAGCTCTGGAGGATTTTCATTGAACATAAATTGCTCTTATTACAGAAAAGGTTAGAGACCCCTGCTCTACATCATAATGAAAAGTACTCTAAGTGCCAACAGTTACTCTGCAATAGCAGTAAGTGGCATTGTATAAAGCACAGAGAAACTCTCATTCTCTATACAGAAGTTATACTGAATTGCATCAATGGTGGGAATGCAGGTGTCTGAGTTTTGTTCCATTCACTTCTTCAAAAGATGCAGCTGTTGGGTGAACCTGTGTTCTTACCTCTCTCCTCTACATTGGCGAGAGAAAGGCATGGTTGTACCTGGGCACTAGAGTCACCAGTGTTGCGCAACACTGTAGTGATGTGAGCAACATGATGATGGCATGCAAACACATATGATGCGTCAGACTGTTTCCATTCAGTAAACTTTGTTAGGTAATGGTCATGTGTACTAAGTCAAAGGCAGAGGTTGTGTTTAATCCCCAGCACTATCAAGAGCTCCCTCAGAAAGGCTGAGCTCATCCAGATACATTGTCATTCTATGACGAAGCATGCAACAGACAATCTGTGCTAAGAGTATTTTTCACATACCTTACTGAGGCTATCAGCAGGGATTTGATAATGGAACAGCATAGGCTTTGCTACCACCCCTGACATTATAATCATGACCTATATGTTATTTGTAACAACGTTTTATTTTTAACATTGGATTAATGGAAAACGGTGAACTCGACATCAATAATTACATGTTTTCACTGTGGTTTTGGCGAAAATGTATTCAGTGTGCCTTACCCTTATTAAGTGAAATGTATCCATTGAATGTAACAATTTATGTAAAGTGTGCATTAATGTTCGCCGTCTAATGTCGAGAAATGTGGTTCTCGACCATATTTACATTTATGTAATGACAATTTATTTTATTCATATTTACTGTAACATGAAGTTTTATGTTAATCTATGTAACAGATTTATATAAGTGTAGAAATTAGAATGCGTACAATATGACGTGAACTTAGATGTGCATTTCTGAGACTGTTTTTTGCTTTCTGCTAACGTCTCATTTCATTGCAGGTGCATTCACATGAAATGTTAGATGTGCTATTGTTTTACTAATAGAGAGTCTGAGAAAAAGTCCTTGGGGAGAGAACTTGGGGAGAGCGATAGTGAGATGACTGTCCTTTCTTCATACATGTTGCAACTGATGTCCAGAGGACCAAAGACAGCAACGTTCTTAGGACTTCTGTGGGAGCAAATAATGGTGTTGCAAGTTACATAGTTGGACAGGAGAATACAATGGAGCTTGTGATGGTGTGACCAAGAAAGGTGTCAACTGATTAGATTTTGTTGTACTAACAAAGGCTTTTACCAGTCGGTTGTAGGACACTTTCACCTGGACTTTGAGAGGTAGCTTTCCCCTGTCTCTGTGCTTTACTGAGTGTGGCTTAGGCTTACACTTCTTACACTTAACTCTCTAAGGAGACGCTTGACCGGGCTTATGAAATGCTGACACCTTCCTCTTTATTTTTTCCATTCAATTTGTCTTATTTTGCACTTCGCATTTTTGCCTTTACGTCCTTTTAGTTCGATTTTTTCTTTTTTGCAACAGTTTAGACTTCAAGATTTCCCTTATTTGCCCATTGTTCAACTTAGATGATTTTAGCTTTCACTACTGTATAAGAGGGTTGATCAGCATTTGTTTTCTGAGAATCAGATACTGCTTTTCATTTTATCTATTGCAGTGACTAAATTCCTGGTTTATCTCATGACAATTTGTTTAAATTTCTTCAGAAGATTTGGTTGCCCAATTGCTATTCTGTTCTTTACTGTATGTTTTTAAGACTTGTCTACATTAACCTGAATGTTAATTTGTAACAAAACTATTTACCTTTATTCCAATTTGGGTTTTCATTGTGTTGCCAAATTAGTTACATTATAAATTAATGTTGTCTTCTTTTTACCTAACTTCCTAGTTAATTCTCTTGCAGGGAAAAAGATTATTGACCTCATGAAAAGAGAAAACAAATGCTCCAGCAATAACTTTTCTGGGATTTCCATCTTGATCCTAATCACAATCATTTAAGATAATACGCCTTATCCCCTATAGTGCCTAATGAGCCCTCAAGCGTCCTCAATAAATGTCACCCTTCAGCAGCCTTTAGATCCATGTAGACATCAGCCAGTAGCCCACAGAGTGACTTCCCTAGCCTTCACATAATATAATGCAGCCAGTCACAGGCATCCCGAGCATCATACATTATGTGCAGGACCACTGGAATTGTGTGTCAGGGGAGGGCCAAATTATGTGGCAGAGTTGACTAAATTATATGGCAAGAAAAGACAAATTATGCTGTGCGTTTTGGGACAGTATTACTTCATTATTTTCCCATTTTTAGGGTTGAGCCTGTGAGTGCATGCGCTAGCGCATGTGTCTTGCCTGTGAGACACTGTTGTGTTCAGTAAAGGGCTTGGAGCCCGACTGTCACTCACCATTTGTTGGTTTGCGTGGCACTCTTATTTACAGCCTCATAATTAGTTAAGGCAAGCCTGGCATCATTTCCGTTCCTCTGTGTGGTGCAGGGATCAAGCACTAATTTATTTCAAGCTAATTAGTGCCCGTCCACTGCTCCCAAAGTGATTGAGGTACAATTGTGTTCCTTGTAACTGCTAGTGCTCTGCAAACAGAAGGCTTGTGACTGTGAAAAACGGGCCCAGGAGGAAAAACAAAATTGCAAAGTTGTATTTTTTAAATTAACTTTATTTTATTTTGTTAGGTCGTCTTTTCTCAGTTTCCACTCGTTTACTTTTGTTTTTGGTCGAGGGCATTGTTGTCAAAAGGTGACAATTAACTTGTTACACTTATTAACACTGTCTGGGCATAGGTTGCACATACTTAGTACCAATTTAAAATGCAAATATACCAATACGCACAAGAAAGGTGACCAGTCAACTTTTGCACAGGGGATTCTGCTATGCATCAACATGTGTTGCTGCATTTTTAGTAACTTTTGAATAGTTTGAGCTTGTTTTAATTCTTCAGATTATGCAGCAGATGATGGATTATTGTGAAAATGTGGCACATCCACGATCATGCGAAAAATGCCGTAGCACCGCATAATTCCAGTGGCTCTGATTATGTGTGATGCAATGCAAATTAGACTTACCACCACAGCTCTGCGTAGTGCCTACTTTTCACATTGTTATGGCTGACTCCTCTTTCTAAGACTAGGGTAAAAGTTGACAAGCGCTGGAACAAATTCATATGTTGGACGCAGTGCTAGAAATGGACATATAAAAAAGTGGAGATACTCGACATCCCAGAATATCTGTTAGCTACTGAGAAGTGCAAGTACTCTCAAGTACTGCATCCCTGCTAAGATCTGCGGGTACTCTCCATTTAAATGGCTTTGTATATAAAACAAACCAAGCACCGCTTGTGAAGGTTTCTCAAAGTTTTTAACTTTGGAAGAATGTTGTTTTGAACGAAAGAGTGTGGAAACTTCTCATAATAATGGAGTTGTAAAATTAGTTTATTGTATGTACATACACTTATAACCTAGCACATTAATTTTCTATCGCCAACGGCTTCTCGATCTCCTCCTAACCACCGTTTCCGAATCTTCTCCCATCATATTCTAACTAGACATCACAAAGACATGACGTGTTTCTATAGAGATAAATAATACAAATAATATCTGATCTAAACCTAACAAAGAGTACTTGTAATTGTGATTCTATTCATATACCCACTACCCAACATCCCTAATTGAAAACAAAAATATAAGACAGGTTAATGCAACAGTGGACTCCTTCCTTGCATACGTACAGTATCCCTCAAAGTTTCACACATAAAGATACTCATTTCAATCGAACAGAGGAACGTCATTGCTAGGCAAAGAAATCTCAAGCTTCCCGAGTCTATGCCAGCGTAGAAATTGAGTTTAGATTGCTTCTTTGCACTGTGAAGCTTAGCTCCCTGATTTAATAAGGAGATACTACAGGACTGCAAATCCCAGGATGCAAGGGGGAAATCCCCGCCTGGGTACGGGGCTAAGGGTGGACCTGAGCAGCATGAAAGTTAGGCGCAAACATGCCACACATACGCAGAGACTTCCCTCGGGTTGGTCTCAAATCACCAAATCATCAGGCACTCGAATTCACAGTACAACCAGCGCCTCCCTAAAGGACGACTTCCTTGTATAAGAGGTAGTTGTTTGAACTGTGCCCGTACAGATCACGCGACATCTCTCTGGCGTCTGTATCACGGGCTTATGGCGCACAGACTGAAGACAGGACGACAGAGTCTCACGTGACTACACATCGTTGCTAAGTATCATTCCTCTAAGGAAACCTAGCTATTGGCTAGGTGTCCTTTAGAGAAAGAACCCCTAGCGACGGCGTTCTGTCACGTGACATGTACCTTAGCACCCTTTTCGACCGATGGCGGTAAATGCAAGGGTTCGCTGGTTGTAGGGAGGCCCCTGTTACCGCTGTCCAACCGGAATAATTTGACAAATTCTCTTCCACGTCTCGCACAGCCAAGGTAAGCAACTCCGGGCATGAGATGCTCTCGAGCGGCGCAGAACTGGGATAGCTTCACGTGATAATCTCCCGCCAAACCGCCGCGGAAACCCTAGCTGTTGACAAATCATGTGCAGTGTACTGTCAGTGGGCAGCGACGTACTAAGATGAAGATAGGCTGGCATTTTAATGGGGGACGTAATTATGTTAAGAATTATGCTCATTTTAAGTGATAAGATCCCATGCTGGCCTGGACTGCCTCCCCAACGTCCCAGCAAGGTGCGACCCACGATTAATCCGTAAGAGTACAGTATCCGGTCCAAAACCTTCAACGAAAAGGCACGGTATATGGGATAAAGTATCCCCTGCCTACGGGGTAATGATTTTGCAAGTTGGGAAGTTGGAAATAATGATCAAGTAGAGCTTAAGCAAAACCCAGGATCTGAATCTTATTGTTGCAGTAATATTAGCGCATCAGACTTTCATAAGTAAACTTACAAGGGGACGCGAATAGGTCGATGAACCTTTTGACTCGTATTAAGAAGTTCTTACAATAGCTCCAGTACATGAACCAATAATCAATGCTCAATAATCATTTGTAATCAGTAAAATCAATAATCAGTGGAGTCAGTAAATGTCACGCACCATTACCTTTCAGCCATGAATAGCCACACCTTTAGTAAAGTTTAGTAAGTTTATTTCCCTTATATTAACAATTTTAAAGTCATGTAGATTAATCTCAAAATCAAATGAAACACATACAAAAACAATACTGATTGTCCAAAGTTGCAGAAGAAACGCAATCTAATTAAAGCTTGAATCGGGACACATTCTAGAGCTACAATGCAAATCGATAGAGTCAGTTGCAATAAAGATATAACATACATAGAATTCAGCAAGACAACTCGTCAATCATTAGTCCCTGTAATTCGTCAGTCAAATTGAATGCCTTAAATAATGTCAAATTAGCATCAGCATGTTGGGCTTCATGCAAAACAAGTTTAGAATACAAATTTAGGAAAAAACATCTAGCTATGGATCTATCAAAACAGCAGAGTTGGTACCTAGAAAGAAAAGGCATAAAATGCATAACAATCACATTTTGTCATATCTACCTGTCCACGGTATGGGTCAGTAAGCAGAATCAGTCTTCGTCTTCAGGTCATCAATCGATCAGCAAAGCATCAGGCTCCCAGTCAGACAGTATGAGTGTAATGACAGAATGAATCTCAAATCCCTCCTAAAGTCTCTTCTTCACTCGAAATCTGAATAAGGCTGTTCTCCCTCTAGTCTGAGTAATTCTCCTCTGTCGCGTTGTTATATCAAAGTCACTTAAACTATACCCTAATTCCCTATTGGTCAGTTAATTGTACGTTTATACTCTACCCAATAATATTGCTATACCAAATCTATGAATTCTAATATTTCATTCTTCTCATGGAGTTGATTGGTTCACTTTACGATGTCCTCATCATCTGGCATGTCAGGTAACAATATTGTTGCATCTTCAGCTCCAGTCTGTGTCTTCATTGTTCTCATCCTGGGAAAGTACATCTCACACACATTACACAGAAGTTGTTACTCTAGCGGGAACATCATCTCCTGTTAGTCGGTTCTCCCGAAAAGCTTCTGTTAAGCACTTTTAACAAGACAATAGACATTTCACAGTTTTGTTCACTCTGTCAGCAATTTTATTAATCCGCTAAGAAACGCAGCTTCTTAATGAGGCCTGGCAAAATAGGTCAAGACATTCGATAAGTTAAGGCCTACAATTAACAAAACTAGAACATACTGCATAACCCTTATTATGACATATTACTACATTAATCAAATACATTTTCAGTATTTCATAAATATTAATTATTCATTCATGTATTTTGTGAACACTGGTGGACATTTTTCAAGGTCACATTTTCAAATGCGTGCATTATTTTCTCTTCCTTATTCATTTTCTACATAGTTCATTATTCAATTTACGTAAACACTCCTTAATAATTTCTAGTTAAAACACCTGCTCTAGCAGTAAATCTAGTACAAGGTTATATAGACAGATGACAACATGCATATTGTCCTTGCTCACACAAGGGCTGACATGACAACCTTTGAAAAAAAAAAGTTGCACACTGAAAATCTTTTATCGGATTCGCCAGTAGGGTATATACTTTGCTGTCTATGCTTAACCATTGAGCAGGTTGATTATTTGGACAGGGGCTGGGAATGAGTGGTGTTACTACTGCAGCATAGCAGGGCAGTACTCCGCCTGCAAAGTAAAATGATCCAGTGCTGAGGTCCTACTGTGCACGGACAGGTAAAAGAGGTACTGCCTACGCATGCTGGCTGATAAGTCAATTCCTTTTTCTTGTCCAATGCTAAAACACGGTCTATGCCCCCCCCCCCCCCACCCCACCCCCCCAAAAACCCTCCACAGTAAAAACTTCATCAGGTGAAGACACTTTTTGTATACAGTAAAGACATTAATGGGTGCATCACTATAGAACAGGGTGGAAAGATAGAGTGAAGGAGTTTAAAGACTGGGTTATAGAAACAGAAGCAGATAGAGAAAGGAGAAGACCGGGGAGGAATATCTCAGAAGGCTGATAAGGGTATGTGCTCTAGGGCAGTACAGAACGTCTGTAGCATTTAAGGGTAGGGTGACCAGACGTCCCGGTTTCCAGAGGACTTTCCGGGTGTCCCGACTCTCTTGTTCATTTTAAATAAATGTCCTAATTTTCCATGCAAAGGTTAGGTCAACCTGTGAACGTTTTTAAGTAAATGTCCCGGTTTTTGGGACAAAGTTCAGGTCAACCTGCGAGTCAGAATTGAAAGGAATGCTCTTCTTTCACATGCGGCTCTAGAGTCTTAAATAGTTGAAGTGTGTGTGTGTGTGTGTGACACACAAATATTTACAGGATAGGCCAGATATAAAAATAAGGCTAAAGGCTTTAGTCCTGCTTTTATGTATGACCTGTCCCATTTTTTCCTTTTCAAAATCTGGTCACCCTATTTAAGGGGGATGTTCCGGGAGGCATGACCTTTTCTAACTAAAGATTCAGTTTTGACTACAATAAATGTAAGAATTTTTTTTTTGTATTTACATTTGTGTATACTCTTGTTCACGCTTCTTATAAAGCATACCTAAGACCACCACGTATGATGAGAGATGTTATTATATCTTTTTTCCCATTTGTCAGGATGGTTTTCACACCAATAGAAGGCAAAATATTTATTGGGAAGCGGTCACAGGTATCCAAGAGTGGGGCATTTGAGCAAGCCAGGTTCCTAGAAAGACCATTGTATGGTTTAGAGAGTAAACTACGTTAAAATATTATTGAGGGTCTCCTCAGTCTCTCTTCATAGTAGTAAAAAAAAATAGATGGTCAAGTTCCCCAGAAGGGGAACCACAGTACCAGCATGCATCTGTTTCTGATATGCCATGTTTATAAAGATGCACAGAGGACAATAAAGATCTGTGGGCTGTCCAGTACTTACATCGAAAAAGTAGGGAGGAGATTTCAAAATTGAAACGTTGTAAGGTTGGTGGGTAAATCTCTCATAAAGCATAGCAAAGGCAAGGGGATTGTTGGAACCACCAAGCTCTTTGATAGAAAGTATGCCAGGAGCAGCTCAGTATTTCCAGACGGTGAAAGTGAGGTCGATTTTAGTGGTACTATTTAATACTTAACAAGAGTGAGGAACGTTCTGAGCCTCGTATTTTGTAAGTAAATCCTTTATATAAGGTTTTAAATGCTAATAGTGAGTATTTAATAATCCATGAGTGTGAGGTACCTTAAATTGTTTATTCATGACTCTGCTAATTAATAAAAGAGGGCTAACTAGGCCAGCCTCAATGTCTGCCCAAGCGGGTCGGAAAGGGAAGTCTGGGTTTGGCTGCCAAAAAGATTATCTAGTTAGAAGGCTCAGAGCACTTTTAAGTTTGTTTGTTTGTTGGTAGTTTCCGCACTGAAATTCTTGCCCTTTTATCCTTCTGAATGCAGGAGGATATTCGTGTATTAATAGTTCTGTACAAAGAGTCAGAAAGGTTCACGGGAAACATGCTCAAGAAAAAGTTAATTTTCTGGCCTAACATCATCTTTACTGTTTCTCTACGTCCCCGCCATGTGATAAATTTAGGTAATCCCATTTCACTTAATTTTTAATCTTAGCCATTATGGCGCTCTCTTTATGCAATCTGGTGACCTCAGTCGTATCAGTGAATTCAATGCTGAGGTATTTTCTCTAGAGGGCCACCTTTTTCAGTTAGCATGCGTTGCTATGCTCAGAAGACGCATCAGATTGAGAGGGAATATTTCGTTTTTTTCCTTGTTAAGGGTGTAACCTTAAACTGAAGCAAATTCAGAGATGATGGCTTGCACCTCCGGCACTGCTGCCTTGGCAGACAAAAGTAAAACATCATCAGATTAGGTCACCAACTAAGGAGGGCCACTGGCAAAAGGGATACCCTCTTTGTTCTGATGGAATGGAGAAGGTATTCTTTTGTAAGGAGAAATAATGAGGGGGGTTAGAGAGCAGCCTTGACTGGTTCCATGTGCAAATTTGATGCAAGCTGAGGCTTCATGATAAACCAAGATATACGTATAATATGGTCCCTCACCTTAAATTCTTCCAGAACTGCCATAAGGAAGATCCATGAGACATTATCAAAGGCTGCCTCCGCATCCAGCAACAAAAGTCAGGGCACTCGTGAATAAAAGTTCAATCAATCATATGCTCTGTGTCTTGGTATCTTGTTCACAGTCGTCCAGCAAAAGTCGGACCAGGATATAAGTAAAGAAAGTTCAGTTTATTCTTGAGATGAAGTGTCCGTTTAGAGCAAAAATAACCATGAGGTGTCCATTTAGAGCAACAACAGCCAACACGTGTTTCGTCTTTTGAGGAAATTAATCCCAAAAGACTTCGTCAGGGCCCGTAACGTCAAGTCCAAACTCAAGCACATATTCGCAAACGGTGTGTGTATACACCCATAAGTATCTTCAGAAATTGAAAAGAGAAGGATCCCCGTTCCTTGTCTCCTATGGCGCTCTACACATGCAACAAAATGATGTGCGCTTGAGAGACCCCCAGTCACCAATATATAAATAGTCAAAGAAGGATAAAGCTCAACAGTGTATCTCTAGCATCCAAAAGAAAGAAGACTCAAAACCATCACTTGAAAATAGAGCGGAAATCTCAAAGCGAAATCATAATAAAAAAAAAAACTAACAGTAAGAGTCCAATTAGAATTAACTGTTGTATTCCAGAAACATACCTTATGCTAATACTGTGTGAGACCACAGCTCCTGAGGTTTAAAAAAAACTCTCCTGGCAACCTAATTGGCATAACATCTACAGAAAGACGGATAAACAGTGAATCGATTGGCCATGAGCACCCATTTTATTGCCCGAACCAAGGTGAGCATAAAGTGAGTTAAACAAACATATATAGAGAAAACCTACCCCGTAACGTCAAGTCCAAACTCGAGCACATATTCCCAAAAGGTGTGTGTATACACCCATAAGTATCTAAAAGGCATATAGAGATAAAATCTTAATGCAAACCGACCTCATCTTGGGTAGAAAATGAGAATATCTAAGACCAAACTTCCACTCTCACCTTCAGAAATTGAATGGAGAAGGATCCCCGTTCCTTGTCTCCTATGGCGCTCTCATGTATCGTGAAGAGACGCCGAAACACCAGACGTCCCTCTTTTATATTCAAAACACGGTCTATCTTAGTAAAAACTAAAAGAGACTAAATGTTCCTCATCGTACGTGCCCCGTTTCATTTGGGTGTGTAAAGCGTCAAAGTAAAGAGAAGCCGTCTCTGCAAATGAAGCGGCCTGAAAAACGCCAAATTTTACACCTTATTGTAAATCCATATGTGTTGTCAAAAGATTTGCAGTGAAAGTTATGAAAAGGGCCTCAGATTATAAAAGCCTCAGAGACAAGTGATAGACGCCATATTGGATATATTGTTACGTCCGTGTATGTCACCACTTCATACTTCCAGTAACTAAAACTGAAAAAGGACTATATTTGAATCCAAACGCGAGTGCCATCTTGAATGAGAAAATGTCATAGGATTTGGGCAACAGTCCGGGATACCCACCCTGGTAACCCAAGAGACCATTAGCAACGCTAAATTGGGTAGTTTAAATTGCCTCAAAGTGTAATTGCTAGAATGATAGTTCTGACTATTTTAGCGAAACAATGCCCAGTATCACCTTGTTTGTAAAGAGAAAGATAGAAGAAAGTTCACCCAAATTTGTGCTCAAATATGAAACGACCTCTTATTCGCATGTCATGATTCCCATACGTTAACAGGGGCCAGCTAGTCCCCCTCAAACAGTACATCATATTTACAGTTCCAAAGTAAGAATTGACAGATAGGCAGTACATATTCTCCTGACAATGCAGACAGGATACATTGGGATGCTGATCGTTGTAGTGGTCTGTGACCAAAACATCTTGCGAACAGACACATTGATGGGATCATTAGCCTACCTTGCCCACTTGTTCTGAGCAGTCCTAACCTAGGGAAATCAGACCTTTTGGGTTATACCTCACTACGCTCAATCAGATATTAAAATCATAATAACTTATGCACATACAGATTATTCCCCCAAGTAGTACTCCATTTCAAAATTTGCGTTGAGACCCCGTTCCACCGCCCTCAGTTTGAGGATCCAGTAACATTCACGTTTCCTTAGAGCTAGTTCCCTATTTCCTCCTCTGGGATCTCTGGCCACGTGGTCAAAACCAAAACATTCAAAACTTTTCGTCTGGCCTTGTTTAGTGCAAAGTCTCATATGAGTAACTATAGGATATCTTTCATCATCCTGTCTTAAGGCCATGTAGTGTTCACTGACTCTAACCTTAAGTGATCTGATAGTACTACCTACATAGTAGAGTCCACATGTACAAGTAATCATGTAAATGATAAATTTGCTGTCACATGTAATGTAATGCTTGATAGAAAATTGTTCCCCCGCAAGACTCTTGAAACTGGAAATGCCCGATTTGGTCCATCTGCACATACTGTAGTGTCCACATTTATGGAACCCCTTATTGTGGCTAGTGAGCCAATTTTCCTGCTGGGGTGCAATTCGGTAACTAGGGCACAGCAAATTCTTGATGGTCCTGCCTCTACAATATGTCAGGACCGGGGTATCGGAGACTAGTCTTTTAATGTTTGAGTCCGCTGTTAGTACATGCCAGTGCTTATTCATACATTTTCGTAACAGTGAAGCTGTTTTTGTATAATTCACTATGCACCGAACCTTGGCTTCCCTTGATCTGGCTTTGTGTTTGAGTGTGTCATTTCTGTTCAGACGCATTACTCTAACCCGTGCCTCATCAATAATCTGGGGCGAATATCCTCTTGACTGAAATCTATCTCCCATATCTCCTATGCATTGTAAGAAATCAGTCTCTAGGCTGCAACTCCTTCTGGCCCGTACCATTTCACCATAAGGTATCGAGTTTATCTGGTGTGAGGGATGTGAACTGCGCGCGTGTAGTACAGAGTTACAAGCAGTACTTTTCCTGAAGAGACGGCTCTCAATCTTATTATTGTGGATAAACAATTCAACATCCAGAAACGCTATACTGGTCGTGCTATGTTCTGAGGTGAATCTAATGTTTAGATCGTTGGAGTTCAGATAGGCCAAGAAATCATTGAGTTTTAGTACATCTCCTGTCCAAATCATTAGACAATCATCAATGTATCTACCCCAAAAAAGTATGTCTGTGTTCCATGTGTTACCCTCCTTACTCCAGATGACTTTCTGCTCAAAAAACCCCATGAATAGGTTTGCATAGGCTGGCGAAAATCTGGAACCCATGGCCACACCACGTGTCTGGCGGTACCAATCCTTCCCAAACAGAAAGAAATTGTTGTTCAAAATCATCTCCACCATGTTCAATAACATATCAGTGTGACCATATAAACTTGCTGTTCTCGTTTGGAGGAAATGACGTAAAGCTGTCATTCCCCAAACGTGATCAAAACTTGTGTAAAGAGAAGTCGCATCCAATGTTTCTAATGTCATCCCTGGTTCCCAATAAATATCAGTCAGTATGCTCAGTATATGCTTGGTGTCCTTAATAAAAGAAGGGAGGTTAACAACAAAGGGCTGCAAAAAAATGTCCACATATTCCGAAAGTCTCTCTGGGGGGCCACCTATACCTGAGACAATGGGCCTACCTGGTGGAAAAATAGAGTTCTTATGTATTTTAGGTAGCGTGTAGATGCAAGGGTTTCTAGGCCTAAAAACTCTAAGGTACATCAGTTCATCTTCTCTCAACAGTGATTGCTCAAAACATTCCTGCAGGAATTTGTTAATTTTATTCGCTACTGCAGGTATAGGATCTGAACCAATTCTCTCATAGCAAGAGGCGTCATTAAGTTGTCTCAAAATCTCTTGTTCATAATCTAGGGTATTCATGACTACGATATTGCCACCTTTGTCCGCCTCCTTAATCGTAATGTCTGTGCATACTTGTAAGTGTTTTAAGGTCATGCGTTCTTCGAGATTCCGATTATCATGATGAGTGAAATAGCGAGTCTTTTTACTAGATTCAAACTTATTTAAATCACGCCAAACTGCCTCCGCATCCAGGGCCATGGAGGGAAAAGGGGTCAATTTAGCCTTTTCTTTCATGTGCCAAAAGGTACAGATATTGTCAGCAGCTGATCTTCCCTTTACAGAACCAGTCTGGGATTGATGTATATGAGAGGGAAGTATTTACTCTAGTCTAAGGACTAATGATTTGGTGTGCATTTTATAGTCGGTATTGAGTAATGCAAAAGGGTGAAAATTCTTCATCTCTAGGTGATCTGTACCTTCTTTGGCAGTCATAACTATGTGAGCGTCTGAAGCTGACCCTGTGATTTCGCCCAACGAGTCAAATTTGTTAAAAATGTCAGCCAAATCTCATCAGAATTGATCAGTTTGTTGATCAAGGCAAATCTTTGTCTGCCAGTCAGAGGAACTGGTTGGATTTTAGGTGTGATTGAAACACTTCAGAGCTGTTTCTGCTATCACAGTGGGACAATTTATATAAAAATTCATGTAGTACTCAAAGGCTTCTGCAATTTCTATACGGTCGGCCTGTATTGCACCTGCTTTGTCCTTAATGGCCAGGATATATGTACTGAGTTTTTAATCTCTTTAAGAGTTAGAGATAGAATTCTATGAGCCTTATTTTGCTTGACAAGATTTTTGACCTTCTTTTTGTTAGACTAGACATGAGGAATCTCACTTAGGATTTTGTTATATTTCTATTTAAGTTATTTTATCCTGGTCGTAATAGTGAGATCCAATTCTAGTTTTCTGTTCTCCAGTTTTTTGATCTGCTTTTCTTAGAGATTTAACTATATGCTCAACTTCTTATTCTTGGTTGCCATTATACTACACATCTCATCCCTAATAGTTGCCTTCATCGTATACAGGATCGTCTCTATATCTATTTCCAGCATTTTATTGGTTTGCAAAAATAGAGAAATGGAGTAGGAAATGTGTTCCCTACATTCTGGGTCTATAAGAATGGCATCATTTATTTCCATGAGCCTATTCTGGCAGACTGTTTGGAGAGATTAATGTCAAGGGTAATGCACACATGATCCAAAATGACAATGGGCTCTGTGATAGGATCAGAGACCATTTGGATTAGATTGTTGCAGATCAGTAAGTAGTCAGTCCTGGACTAAGTGATGTGGGGGTGGGAATAAAAGGTAAAGTTGCTGCCAGTCGGGTAATGTAATCTCCATATGTCCATCATATCATTGTCGTTACAAAGTTTATGCATGTGTCTCTGAGTGAGTGGATTTGTAAGGGCATTGTGATATCCCGGTTAGGGTTGAGTCATGGCAGATTGAAATCCCCTCCTAAAATAATCTCACTGTCCCAGGGCGGTTCATGAAAGTTTATTGTTTACAGAGGATCAAAAAGACGGGTCATCTGACGTAGGGGCAAATATGTTGACAACGAAAAAGACACCCCCCTCTTTAGTGATATTTGGAGATCAGCTAGCTACCACAATCATCATGTGCGATAATGTCACTGGTGCACTTAGGTTGCTTGGACATCAGGGTAAACACTCAATTTTTAGGTCGAGCGCACAGCGCTTTGACCAGTTGTAAGTAATATGGGCTTTTAACCACACCTACCTCACGCCCATCACTTTCACTTGTTTGTGGTCTTGCCTTTCAAAAATCCTTTATCATTGGTAAATGCTTCACGTTTGTCCCTCCTTGGGGAGGTTTTGTTACCGCCATGCAGACTTGCCCCTGTAATATGGATAATTGCACAATTGCGATACGTTTGACTGCAAGCGGCCTTCTTTTTGTGGACTGATTTTCAACTTGGTCAAAAGTGGATGTGGATATCTAAAAAGATAGCTATCTCAGGACAACACTATAATTCATTCCAGTGACATATGTATATAGTACTTTTGCACTTTTTTCACTTTGTCACCTTGCATTGCACTTCAAACGCACTGGAGCACCTTATACGTTTGATGTCAAAACCGTATAATTTCCATGACTATTCCCTTCTAAAGCATTCACTCTATGTATTATCAATATCTCATCCAATAATATGTACCTGAGAGTGGGCTAGAGGGAAAGCAAAAGGTGGGGAAGAGGGGAGGAAAAAAAGAGAGGAGTTGCACAAAAATAATCAACCCTGTTGTCTGTGAAGCTCCCCACACTTAATACCCAAATCCATGACCCACTCCCCTCCCTTATCCATCTTTGACCCCCCCACCCCCCAACCAAGGCTCACTGGCGGGAGCCATGTAGGCCTCCTCGGGGAATAGAACTAAGTAAGAAGAGAAAAGCCTGAGCAAGAAGTAACATTGGGTGAATCCAGAACAAGAAAAACAACAATCACCAGTTAAACAAGCCACCAAAAAGAGATATCTAACTGAATGGATGCTGCTCTCTTTAAATATTGAGATACATAAACTGAGCCATATCAGAGGTGTCTGTGAGGTAAATTAATAATGATGAAATCCCCGCCTTTGAGAATAAGCTTGCAACCCTTCAGATAACCTAAGAGTAAGGTAGAAACAGGCTGTAATTCTTATGTAACACACAATTATTTTAATCTCCACTGCATGAACCCTCGTAAAGTGTCAATAGAACTGCATAGTTAGATGGTTGTCTTAAATAAAATATGCAATGCACAATGTCCTAGGCACAATGGACTCTATGCAAGGACTAGTCTGTGCCATGAGTGTAACGTAAGAGCCAACTGTGAAACAGTTATACCATAGTGAGATTAATGAGCATACATGAGTTCAGCAAGCCTTTCACAAAAGACTCTGGGCCTTATTACGAATGTGGCGGTCCAAGGACTGCCACACTTGCGGTGACGGTCAGACTGCCTCAACTTTGGCGTTCGGACTGCCACATTACCCACCATGGCGGTAGGACTGCCGTCCCCACCGGGAACATGGTTGCCAACAGCATGACGGCGGACTGAGTTGTACTCAGCCAGAGCGGCACGGAACTCTGCGCCGCCTGGCTGATTACAACTTCCCTTACTGCCAGCCTTTCCATGGTGGTTTGATCACCATGGAAAGGCTGGCAGTAAGTGTGTGCTGGGGGGGCCCCCATGCCCAGCACCATCATAATCTGCGCCCTGTCTGGTTTGCAGACAGTGTGTGTTCCGAGGTTGTTGGTCAGCCCGGTATGATAGTGGCATTGGCAGTCGGCTGGGCCAACCGCCATTGCAATGAGGCCCTCTGTCTTTGTGCTCATCATAGATAGAAGTGCGGCCTTCATATTCGATCTTCATTTTTGCCGAGCCAGCAAAGGAGAGCATAATGTTTAGAGATCAGAGTTAAGGGTGCAGGGCCAGGAGTCTTTTCTTGTGATTCATTGGGAGTTTCGCATAATCTTGAGAGTTCACAAATTTATGGACCTTCCAGGCTATGGCTTTAATCCTCCTCATGCGATCCAGAATCATTTCTGTACGTTGGTATCTCTAGAGTCTGAAGCTGAAGGTCCTTGCTTTTGATAAAGATGGGTGCAGCTTTTGTTGGAATTCTGTGTGCTCATTAGATTTAGAAATCTTTGTTAAAAGAGATTTCTAGCAGTTGTAGAAACCAGGATTCAAGAAAAGATACACATGGCTAGTTCTTACTTTCTTTATTTTGAAGGAGGACAAAAATTCTTAAGTTGCCTCTCCTATTTCTGTTTTGCAAGTCGCACACCACTCTCTCAAGGGATTCCACCTTACTTGACATCAGATCTGTTGTTCTCATCAATGAATTTTGATTATCTTCCAGGAGTGTGAAATTCCTATAGCCTGACACCCAGGACATATTGTTCAAGGACAACAAGTTTTCATATTTATTTTGTCCTTGTGTCAAGTATGCTGGGTTCTAGTAAAAAGAAAATACCACATACCTGCATGTCTGAAGTTGATTTGTGTAGCAGTGTTTCTAGACTATTCTAACAATTTAAATGCAGAATATACTATAGTGTATTTATGGGCATACAAAAGGGCTTGAACTAGGAGTATAGCAGTGAAACATACATATTAAGTGCTCTGCTAGTACGTTTTGTTTCAGTAAATTTCCCCCACTAGTTACATAGCTAATAAATAGGATATACAAATGTATTTTAACGACAAAGAACTTTAAAAATAGGACTTATATTTTAAAATAGTCAGCAAAATATGAGACCATGTAAAAGAGGTTTAAAAAGCTTATTGTTAGCTTCAATAGTCAACATAAAATTTCCCAAACACATATCTTAATCTAAAGACAGCATTTCCTATAGTTTTGGATAAGGATCCTAACTTAATTAATAGTGCTCTGTGATCTCACGTTTTCTCTTCTGAAGTCAACAGAAACGTTTGCCTCAAAATAAGTACAATCCAGCTACAAACTGCCCAGGAACATAGCCTTTTTAGTACCTTTTTTCCTAAAGAATTGGGTAAACCTCAGGGTATTGCTACACAATCATAAAATTATTTTATCTTTTTACACACAGGTTTTTTATCTTAAGGGAGTTCCTCCATTTTATCCAGAGAATACAATTTGGAAAGCTTTTAGTCTGGTTGAAGTCCTTAATATTTAACATAAAGTTAAGCACTCAGCTTTTCACAACTAGATCTCAAGAACATAACCCCAACTCTAGCTTGTAGCTTGAAGCATTGCCAACTTCAGAATATTGTAAATGAAAAACCAACGTTAACATTTTGCAATAACATAACAATGTTGGGTAACTTTCACTGCAATTCTTTTTAAAAGTGGACGAGATGAAAACCCATCTTACATTTTATTAAAGTGAAATAAAGTTTCCATAATACTGAAGATATTTGTCTTTGTTTTCTTTTGTCGAGAGAGAGTTTGAAGGTGTAAGTCATACCCAAATATTGGTACTTCTTACCAAGGCCAGATTGGCTACTTGGCATTTGAGGAGGCTGGCAAGGGAGGGGGGCAATTTTGTTGCAGTCCAAATTCCTATTTGCAATGGTTCTAAACAAACAATGCAAAAACAAATGGTTTGGTTTTAAAGTGTGCTCGAAGCATGCTTTAATTAATTGACTTTTTTACATTATTTATTTAGAACAAAACACCCGGTAGACAGTCTGGCCCTGCTCCTTTTGCACCTCTTCTTTGATTCTTGCTAGCCACAGTGAACATACAATTAGTTTTCGCTGAAAGCAAATCATTTTTGTTTTGTCTGTATTTATCCTTAATTTGTTGATATCACAAATTAGAATCTTAAAGCAGTCATTTCCTTTGCAAACCAATTGGAGTTTGTTAAGGTAAGGCTGAATTGTCAACAAATAGTTGGATCTAATATAAAAACTGTCAACTATGGGGAAGAAAGAATGCAATTTTACGTTTGTAGAAAGGAAAATCTCCCCAAAATAAGCAAAATAATTCTGATTTCAATCTCATTAGTTTATTGTCCTGTAATCAGTACCTCCACTCTCAAAGCTTAATTGTGCAAAACATTGGTGGAAGTTTTTCCATCTCGCCTCGTACTTCCCTTGATGAGAACGTACCTTACTTTGTGTGTGTATGTGAAGAATGCCAATTTCATGTGACAGCGAGAGAGTTGGCAGCTCCGTGGATAAGTGGGAAAGAATGGTTAAGAAAACATGCACTTGCCCTTGTGATGGCATTAGCATGAACCCTCTTTCCACTTTCAGCAGGTCACTCTTCTACATAAAATCTTTAAAGAAGTCAGGCCTTGAAAAATCATAAAAATGTTACTAGATCTGCAGGTCGATTAATTTCAGTAATCTACTTTACCAAACTGAAATTACTTGACCCTTAAAATGGTCTCAAATTGTGTAATCCTAGGCACATATTCTGTGAAAGTTGGGTTTCAGAAAACATTTATCATTTGCACATCACCAAGTAGTGTCCTGATTTGTTTTCATCCTATTAAATTATTTTTTCATCCCACAGAAGTACCAAAATGGGCTTTAACAACTACTGAAATATATTTTGAAATGTTTGTACAGTTGACTTATTGGCTGTTTAAATGTGTGTATTTGTTAGGAAAAATCTGACACCCTGCAGCCTTCCATTACACACACTATGTACAGCAGGTCAGACTGTTCACTTTACCAAATCCAGAATCTCTGCAATTACAGAAGTAAACTGACTTCTGACCTTTTTCTCTGAACAGAGAGCAAATGTGACAAGATATTTAAAGGCATGTTGTTGCTCCTTCACCTTCCGAATAAACAGAACATCTGTTCTTTGTCAACTCACCAGAAAGGGCGAGTAGGTTCTAAATTGAGCTAGACCTATAAAATCTGACTCGCCTTAGTGAGTGGGTGAGTAGATTCAATAGGCCTGAAAGGTGGTATAGCTATTCCTCCTAGCACACATTCTTAATGTCTGGAGGCAGGTGTGTTACTTTTAGGTACACATCCCAAAGATCTTTGTAGGATTACTTCATACACAAATTTTAACAATTAGTACAAAGAAAAATTACACACTAGGACCTGTCACCTTGATATAAAATATACTCCGAGACGTAGTGAAGATGGTGAAATTAGAAAATGAAAACTTATGACCCATTAATATTAGCATGGTGAAGGAGTTATGATATCATTTTCCTATACACCCTTGTTCGGTGATACTTGGAGTCCATTTAGTGTGTGATAAAACAAAATATACACAAATTGGGGAAGATAATCTTTGGCCTTAAAGAATTCCCCCCCTACTTCCAAAGGGTTTGGATATGGACATTAGCATAGAGTATTTCGCAGACGATGAGTCACAAGCCTTACAGCCCAACTGGTGTGATAGTATATTCCCACAGATTTGTTATGTTGCCATCCCTGTATACCCACTATTAAACTCACGGGAGAGCTTTAACTTTGGACACAGATTACAATTTATGGCGGTTTTATTTAATAAGTTAATTTTGCTGATGTTTTCATTTGTTTTTATTTTAAGTATTATCATGATTAATTGCTTGTATTTGCATGTGGTAATTTTATGTAAAATGTATGAGTCACACAGAATATATCCTGAAGATTTTATAGAATATAAAAATGTTATTATAATAATTTAGTACTTACTAAAAACTGTAAAACATTTCTCTAAATAATCTGCTTCAAGGAAGAGAGATTAATTTTGGGAGGCATGCATGATCTGAATCCCTTATTTGCACATCTCAGTCACATTTTCCCTGAAGTCATTTTGCCAAGCTTGGGTTGTCGGCCGATGGAATACTGAGAGAGTTCTGACATTCCAACGATGAGCTGGGGCTGGAATTGTGCCTCAAATGAAAGCTCGGGGTAAACTGGTTTTGCAAATAGAAGTTTATGGTGAATTGGCAGTACAATGAAATTGATGCCGGACTGGCATTTTTTTTATAGGAGGCTAACTCCTGCCCTGCATAACTTTCGGAAGCTAAGTCGAGATCGGCTTTTTATTAGAATTCTGAAACCAGCCAAAAGTTCTAAGTGGAGGGCTTCAACTGGGTCAGCATATCTATTTGAATCTGTTTGAATCTGCATTTTCTGCGGTGCCAAAAAAGACCTGCATCCCAAAGAAAAGCTGTGGTTAGACAACCATAAAATAGGAAACTGAAGATGGATCTGTATTTTAATGAAAAACAGACTCTTAACCCATGCTTATATGGGAAGTTGAAGATGGACTAGTGCACATCTCCTAATATCCTGAAGAAGAATCAACATTCCTGGTTTTTGGGTACATCTGAACATGAAAATGGGTCTCTTTATTCCAGTATTTTTATTTGGTTAATAGTGCTTCCTTCAGTTGGTTTTGCCTTCTTACTGAATAACAAGCAAATGCTAGGACCACTTCCCCTTATGATTTTCAAGGCAGCCCAATGTGCAGTACTCCCTTTTGTAAGTGACACCCAATCAGGGAGGGCTCCCTTATTGCAGTGTTCAATAATATGGTTTGTCTATTTAGAATTTGCCACAAATTGAACTGTTTCTTTTTCCCAAATTCTGTATGCAACCACTATGGTTGCATTATCACTTCAAAATGAATTTGAAAATAGCTACCTCACTAAATGTAGGTAGGCATTCAGTGGAACGTCTCAAGCAATACCTTACCAGTATTACAGCTCTAACTCAAATGAGATATTGACAACCATCTCCTTAATCATATCGGGCCGTCTTAATATAATTTCCCTGTGTAGGGAACACAGTACTGAATAAAAGAAAAATCCAAGGTTACTTCTGAAGTTGCTAAGGTAAACTAGGGTCAAGACAAACAGAAAGACATTGAAAAAATAAGTGTGACCCAGACTTAAAAACCATGTATGTTAAAAATCTAAAATACAGATGAAATAATAAAAGCTGCAAACTATCATTATTATTCTATGTGTAGTACCCAAGACAGCTTAATAAGTTTTTCATATATTCAATGAGTTGCAGTCTCCATCTAGAATGACAAACAACATTTCTGGGTTCTCTTCATTTTGTGATAAACTAGCATTGTTCTTTATTAATAAAATTGATGGTTTCAGGGCAGACACTGTTAACAAGCACATTTCTTTACTTAATGATATCAAGCTTTTACTTCCCCCAGTCTTTCCCAATTCTGCCCTCAGTTCATTCACCCCAGACTTAAGCAACATATTGTCTACTATTATCTCTCAGAGTAGGCCCTCAGGCTCCCATCTAGATCTGACCACTTAGATTGGAGACCTCAGTCTCCTCCAAAGAGGAGAATTATCTATGTTGTTATCTATGTTGTTCTATTTGTCTCTCACACCTGGTGTTGTCCCTAAAAACTGGTAAACCACAGTAGTAATGATACTTAAAAAACCTTGTTTGGACCATTCCAATCTATACAACGTTTTGTCTGAAATGACTTTTACCCTACTGACGAAGTTGTTAGAAAAGATGTATTCAGTTAATAACAACTTTACTTTGAATCAAGCAACCTTCTGGAACCCCTGAGCTGTGGCTTTCCACCAGGCAGGAGCACTGAACCTGTAGTCCTGTCGGTAGTGAATGACATCCCCCAGTTGATGGATAGTGTTGTATGCAACATTGATTCTCCTGGACCTGTCAGCAGCTTTCAATACAAGGATTCTTCCATACTAATTTCTAGACTACAAGAAGTTCACACTTCACCCTCACCTGACTCTCCTCTTATTGTGGCAACTGAAACTGAGTGTAGATATTCCTCCCTAACAAAGTTCTCATCTGTGGTGTCCCAGAGGGTTACATTCTTTCACAGCTGCTCTTTAGTATTTACATGTGCCTTTGTGGCCAAATTGTTATCCAAAATGAGGTTTAAATTTCACCTGTATTCATGGTCATGATCTTTGGCTTTGAGCAACGTCCATCTCCTTTGACTTTGTCTAATGCTCTCCCCTTGGTTTGTTGGTGAATGAGCACCCCCCACCAGGGATGTGTTCTTCAATTCACAACCTCTGGATCACCTTGGACTCTAATCTGTCCTGTGGCCCAGATGTGAAGAACTGAGCCAACACTTGTTCCTGCTATCTAAAACCTATGTGCAACCTCCTACCTGTTTGAAATACTACCACCACATTACAGTGATAAACGCCTGTATTCATTCATGCACTGCTATAGGAATTCCAGTCTGTATGCTGTCCCTAAAAGACCTATAAATTCCCTCCAGCTCGTTCAGAATGCAGCTGCACAATTAGTCTGTAACACACCTAAATTCCACCACTTCCAATCAGTACTCTGACAACTACTCTGGCTTCTGTACACCAGCACTGTCCTCAAGGCTATGACTATCGTCCACGTGCCCTCTATCTCTAGTCTATTGTTTTTATTATAACAGAAAACAGTACATTGGATCAATTTCTGACCGCACAGGCGTGAAACATCTCGACCTTCTATTGATAGGATAGAGCATATCTCCTCCTTTCCCCTTTTTAGGAGCACAGGGGACATTACTCCCCTCATGTACTCCTTTATCTGTTTTTAATCTCGGCCTGACCCTCACTTTGAGCTATTAAACTGACACACTGGGTGTCCAGAGCCAATTTTAACATACTCTTTACTCTCCTTTTCTTTCCTTGTTAGCGTGTACTGCAGATACCACAGGATCTGCGTCACTATTTTTCGATCTAGTGTCACCACCATCTGTGTGATGACCCGTCAGATGTTGCAGTGCCGGTCTGACGAGGAGTTAGCCCAACGATGATGCTTCGCGTTGTATTTTGATGCTTGAGGGTACTCCTACTATATGACTGAGACTTCTTTCGTCCTTATTGATAGTCTTCTCTGGAACAGTGTACTCTTTTCTGTTATAGGTTCATGTTTAGGGAGAACGTACACTGGACCATTAATCTCCCAGTCCCTCTTATCTTTTTTCGTATATTGTTTTTATTACACTAACATTTATTACAGCTACTACCCCTCGTAACTTAAGATCTAATGACCTTTCCCTCTTCTGTGTATTCCCAGAACTAAAACAGTGAAATTCAGCAATTGCACCTTTTCTTTCGCTGCAGAACTCCTCTGGAACTCTTTCCTTCTATCTCTGTGTGCTGAATCATCATTGCTGTGCTTTAGACAACTGCTTAAGACTTATTTTGTAAATAACTATAATGGTTCTGACCACTGTCTTTGAGCATCTGTTTGTCCGTAGTACAATAAAACTTCGATATAAATGTGCTGTCCAGATAAAACAAATCATTGTACCCATGAGTGTTAGTTCAATTGAAGCCAAACAGGACTGCAATGTCCAGCAGGCAGAGTTTCTTTATATGAAAGTCCAGCACTAGAAAAGTGGTGTTCGTCCAACAAGGGGTATCTGGTAACCCAAGTTGTTAACAAAACTAACGGTACTAATTGTTTCAACCTCAAATAGATAAAAAGGATGTATTGTCCTTGTCTTGAGTCAGAATTGTCACCTGTAGTTTATACAGTGATCTCTGCTTTTTGGGCTGGCCTGACTGAGCTATCTAACCATCTGTTTTTCACATTCCTGTCCATGACAGTTGACCCTGTGATGCAAGTCGAAGTTGCAGAATTGCTGGGTTTCTGATTACTGCACAAGTCTGCCACTTCCTAGTAGTGTACTAACTATCCCAGTATTTGTTACCCACTTTGTAAAGATTTTTGCAAAGGCAATTAATAGAGCTCATATAAGGTGAATGGCATAAACCATTAATAATGGTTTTGGAAGTTTGCAAATGGAGTTTAGAAGGCCACTATGCTGCATTTATGGAAAAAACTTGATTTTTAGCATGTGATGTGCAATGAAAAGTTTAAAAATCAGACATCTTGATTCAAAAACATATTTTTGTCATGTTGGTATTTATATAGTTATGAGATTCACTGTGGCTCAGCTTACCTCTTTGTATGTAAACTAGAAATATGTACCTCAGTAATTATTAGAAGACAACTGTGTTTACAAAGTACTTATATTGTTGGTCTGTTAATCGTGTGGTTGTTTGTTACTGAATCTAAAAGTAAAACACACATTGTTTGTATTTCATTTGTAAATGATAGAAGTAGGTTCTTAAAATAGCTAAACATATTCTATAGGTACAATCAGTTTAATACATTCTTTATATTTTTAGGCACTAGCATACAAAATGCATATATGAATGAAGACGGGACTTTACCATTTATAAAGCGTTTTAAGGGCTTTTTTAATGTTCTCAGTGGACTGTGTTGTAATTCCTTTTATAACTAAAGCCATGTTGACTTGTATTTTAAATGTGATGATTTTGTAAGGGTCTCCAAATCTAAGCAAATTTGATATGTTGTTTATCTGTGAAATTAAGTGTATTTCAGAGCTATATTGTTTGGAATAATTATACAGCCATTTAAAAGGTATATGTAATACATCAGATCATGTTTTATGTGATTTCTGGTTTGTACCCTGTAGGTTCAATGATGCAGGCTTTTCTCAAAGGAGGCTCCTCTATCAGCACCAAGCCCATTAAAGATAAAGGAGCAGCAGGAACCAGTGGTGAAAGCAAGAAACCAAAACTGGTACCATGGGTGGAGAAATAGTAAGATTTAATTGTAGTTGAAAATTCTTGTCTGATTGAGGCAGCCAATCTTGCAGTTAGTCTGCATAGGTGGAGGTATGCCCTGCAGATTGTTACAGCTAAGTAGAATCAGTAGAAACAAGTTAACTAGAGCATGTGAGCGGGGGATCTCACCGCCAGCTAGTAGTAGTTGTATGACTGCGAGAGAATTGTCTTCTGTCTGTGTCTCAAAATGGGTACTTTGGGTTGGTGATGGATAGGGAAAATGTAATCTTGTGTCTTGCTGCTATGTCTTCAACATTATAGCTGTGCACTAAATACACATCATGACTCCTTTTACTTGTTGATTAAACCTACATTATTATATTGCAATTATATTACAATGACATGCTAAATCGTTTTTATTCTACCCCTTGATAAAGCTCCATGGCATGCATGCCAGAGTGAGAAGTGTCACATGCCTTAACCCTTACTGATATAGCTCTTGCTTCAAATAAAGACATGGCTAATTTAACAAATGTGATTAATTTTACAACCAACAAAGATAGCCCTTCCATGATTCCTACTTACAAACTTCTGTTTGAATTTGGTCGCAGCTGCATGTGATGGTTGCATAGGGACACCAGGCACGAGCACTTTTTGGTACCACCGCGTCTATATCAGAAAGTGGCAACATCATTTGAGACCTCATAGTCCATTCAGGGCCTAGAATCTTCTCTCAATTTCCTAAAACCAAGATTAAAGGTATATTTCTACCTGCCCTACCATGTCCTTGCTGCTGCAAAGCCATGTTTCATTTCCTTTTTTTCTTTTCCAGCAACACCCCACTGACTATACCTTTACTCGCGTAGATGTGGCACTTTGAATATTGATAATTTGTTACTTTATCGGGCACAGTTATTTCATAAAAGACCCACAACCTTTTTCTGGTCATAATCCAGCTTGTCAGTCTGGTCAACAAGAATCCATCATTGCCATCTATGACTCCTGACAACAGTTCCCCTTTTTCCATCCAGATCACGCCTTGTAGGAGGTCATCAGTGTGTTTCTCCCTTACCATGACTACCTTATATTTAACCAAGATGGTCTGTGTTCTGGCAAGTACACCAGTGTCTGGAGGACCCTCCTCCAATCTGTCAGAGCCTCTACTTCTAACCTGTTTTGGTCTTCATTGTGTACAGTTCTTCTGCCAGTGTCACGAGTAACCTCCATCTTGTCTCTCTAGCTAATCCAGTGACGTGCTATTCTCCTCTATACTAATAGCAGACAAAGGATCGCAAACGTTCATTTAATTGTCCCCTCTTTTGGTTGTAGGTGTAGTCCCAAAATGCATTTCTTAGATTCCAGCAAGATGATCCATCCCTCCAATTATTGCAGTCTATTTACTATTTCAATTTCAGAAGATCTGAGGGGCAATTCTTTATTGAAAAATAGCTTCTAAATGAAATGTCCTCATTCCCTTCTTAGACCTAGTCTGTGATATTCTGCTCTTTATCCTCTTGATGCCGAATGTTTGCATGCTTTTCAAAGACCACCTTCATGCCTTTTTGGCCCTCTTGAAAGTAACCTCATTTTAGATTACGTTAGTCTCTCTTCCTGTACACCCACAAATCCCTATTGAACCTTAATTACAAGAGGTCATACAGATGCTGGGTGTAGGAGGCTGGCCTGGTTTGTAGAGGGTACCCTGGGTACTTACACCTTATACCAGGTCCAGTTATTTCTTATTAATGAAGCAGTAGTCTTCTAGCAGCTTAGGCTGACAGAGGTAGCTATAGCAGAGCAGCTTAGGCTGAACTAGGAGACATGCAAAGCTCATGTCATACCACTTATAGTTACACAGTACTTATACACAAGTAAAGACAATACTCAGTGTTACCAAAAATAAAGGTATTTATTTGTGTGACACAGTACCAAAAATATCTTAAGGACAATACTCCTCTGGAGGTAAGTATTATACACAATATATACACTAGACACCATAATTAGACAAGTAAATAGTCCTAGAACAATGCAAGCAATAGGAAATTCTATAGATTGCAATGGGAGAAAATAGGTCTAGAGGCAACACAAACCATATACTAAGAAAGTGGAATGCAAATCACAAATTCCCCCCTAGACAAGTGTAGTGTGTGCAGAATCGCTGGGAGAGTAAGAATACAGTAAAGGTAAGTAAATTACCCCACCCCAGAGCCCAGAAAAGCAGGAGTAAAGTACTGCAAGTTTCCTTAGGACACACTACACCTCGTGATTGAGAAGTTCCAGGAAGGACAGGAGCCCCTGCCAACCCAGAAGAGGGTGCAAAAAAGAGTCCTCGGTTAGTCGAAGATTGCAGGAATGCACCCTAGGAAGATGCCAGCGGGTTCCTACGTGATGCAAAGGATGTCCCACGACGTGACGATCGTTGCAGATTTCTGGTTGGAAGTAGCCAATAAGCCTTGGCTATTACAAAAGTGTGTTTTGCGTCAAAATGTCGCTGGATGGACCCAGGAGCGACCTGGGGGCCTCAACTCTGTGTGAGGAGGAAGAGGGGGCTTCCAGCACTTGAGAACCCTCAGGATGCCAGCTACACCCCTGGTGGGTCCCAGTACACAGGGACAAAGGAGCTACAAAACGCGGTTGATGCAGCACAACAAAGGAAGGTCCCACACCGCTGGAGAACAACTCAGCGAGTTGAGCGTTGCAGGATGGAGTGCTGAGGACCTGGGCCAGGCTGTGCACAAAGGAATTATGCAAATAGTGCACAGAGGCCTCAGGAGGTGAAGAAGACAAAGTACACAGGGGTACCGTCGCTATTGGGGAAGGCAAGATCTTACCTCCTCCAAATTGCGTCAGCAGGACCTCAGGACAGTCTAGGTCGATGATGTCCACCCTCTGTGTCCTTATGAGCATGCTCGCCGTTGTGAGAGGAGTCCAAGGGTACCGGTCGTCATCATCTTGGAAGGTGCCTGCTTGGAGTTTTAATTGAGTTTCAGCTTTTGAAACGCCAACCGCAGCGCACATATGTTCTCCGTAATTGAGTCTATTGATTGCTGGAGAGAGAGTTCTTGGTAGGCAAGCACCATTGTGAGATACCTCTGAGTAATTGCACTGTTCTAATGTGTAACTAAGGCAATTGTTCCAAACTGCAGTTGCAACTTATCCACAACCTCCTGCATAGTCTTTCACCCCTATCGGCAGTGGTTCATGACAGCCTGACATTCTACACTTCCCTAGTGAGCCTCTGCCTTGTACGAATGCCTTTACCTGCAGACCCTTCCTTGACATGTGAACAAATATGTTCTTAAGAGTCAGAGCACCTCATACATTCATCGTAAATATTCTTTCATTTTATGTAGTTCTAATAAATGTGTATTGAATAGTATACATTTGAACTTGACATTACAACAATCTTAGTTTGTGTACAAGCTGTTGCAGCAAACTCGTCCATCTGCTACGTCAGTAGCCATTATGCATTGAGTAATAGCCCTCCACATTGTTTTGCAGTATTATGCGATTGATTGGTGTCCACAGTACCAACATTTAGTCAACTATTGTGCACCTCTTGTGCATGTATGCTAGAGCCACCCATTTATATTTGGCTTCCTTCAAAATGTAACTTGCTGCTCTGATTCACAAATTGATATACCCACATGCTTCTGTATTTCTTGGAAAGACTTGATTTTGCCATCAATATTCAACTCCAGTATAATGATCTACCCACAGCTTACCGTACTGCCCAGTGAGCAATGTGTATTACATTGACTTATTGAAATTTCGTAGGTTTTCATAATGATCCATGATGTACTTCTTACTATCTTCTTAAACACCCTTTCCAGACATTCACTTCCATTCTATAGTTGGTTTTTGGCTTATGTTTGATAACTTGTCCAGAGCAACATGCCAGTCCTTAGCAAGATGTATGAGGTGTTATGTGCAACAACACAACCAAACAATTTGCCAGTGTAGGAAAGTACCATCTTGCCTGGCATGTTACCCCCATTTTTCACTGTATATATATTGATTTAGCCACCTTAGTTGCTTGTCCCTTTAATATGGATAAGTACAAGCAGCTACCCCTAATAAATGGTGTTGAGGTTCAGGCCTACAGGGACACTGGAGCCAGTGTGACTATGGTAATAGAGAAACTGGTCCACCCTGAACAACACCTACTTGGTCACCAGTACCAAGTAACCGATGCTCACAACAACACACTTAGCCACCCCATGGCTGTTGTAAATCTCAACTGGGGGGGGGTTACTGGTCCAAAGAAAGTTGTGGTAGCCACAGATTTACCTGTAGACTGTCTACTAGGAAATGATTTGGAGACATCAGCTTGGTCAGATGTTGAGTTGGAGGCCCATGCAGCAATGCTGGGCATCCCAGGGCATATTTTTGCTTTAACCAGGGCTCAGGCCAAAAAGCAAAAAGGACAGGGAAGCTTGGATCCTGGAACAATGGACCAAGTGCTCCCTAAAGCTAGGGCTAGTAGAAGCAAACCACTTCCTACTATCCCTCCCTCTACAGTGGATTCTACTTCTAAGGAAGAAGAATTTCCACCCTGTGCAGAACCTACACCAGAGGAGCTGGAAGCAGACACTGCTGAGCTTTTGGGTGAAGGGGGGCCTGCCAGGGAGGAGCTGAGTGTGGCACAGAAAACCTGTCCCACACTAGAGGGTCTAAGACAGCAAGCTGTCAAACAGGCTAATGGGGATGTCAGTGACTCTCACAGAGTTTACTGGGAGGACAACCTCTTGTACACTGAAGCAAGGGATCCTAAACCTGGAACTGCCAGGAGGTTAGTGATTCCTCAGGAGTACAGAAAGTTCCTCCTAACTCTAGCCCACGACATTCCCCTAGCTGGACACCTGGGACAAATGAAAACTTGGGACAGACTTGTCCCCTTGTTTCATTGGCCTAGGATGTCTGAGGACACAAAGGAATTTTGTAAGTCCTGTGAAACCTGTCAAGCCAGTGGCAAGACAGGTGGCACTCCAAAGGTACCCTTTATCCCACTGCCTGTGGTTGGGGTTCCCTTTGAAAGGGTAGGGGTTGACATAGTTGGCCCCCTTGACCCTCCTACTGCTTCAGGCAATAGGTTTATCTTGGTGGTAGTGGACCATGCCACAAGATATCCTGAAGCAATTCCTTTAAGGACCACTACAGGACCTGCAGGGCAAAGGCCCTCCTAGGAATATTTTCTAGGGTGGGCTTCCCAAAGGAAGTAGTATCAGACAGGGGAAGCAATTTCATGTCTGCATACTTAAAGGCCATGTGAAAGGAGTGTGGTGTGACTTACAAGTTCACTACACCCTATCATCCACAAACAAATGGACTGGTGGAGAGATTTAACAAAACTCTCAAAGGCATGATTATGGGTCTCCCTGAAAAACTCCGCAGGAGATGGGATATCCTATTACCATGCCTCCTTTTTGCCTACAGGGAGGTACCCCAGAAAGGAGTGGGCTTCAGCCCCTTTGAACTCCTCTTTGGTCACCCTGTTAGGGGTCCACTAACACTTGTCAAGGAGGGTTGGGAACAACCTTTAAAAGCTCCAAAGCAAGATATTGTGGATTATGTACTTGGCCTCAGATCAAGGATGGCTGAGTATATGAAAAACGCCAGTAAAAACCTTCAGGCCAGCCAAGAGCTCCAGAAGCAATGGCATGATCAGAAGGCTGTTTTGGTTCAGTACAAACCAGGGCAGAAAGTGTGGGTCTTGGAGCCTGTGGCCCCAAGAGCACTCCAAGATAAATGGAGTGGACCCCACACAATTGTTGAAAAGAAGGGAGAAGTCACCTATTTAGTTGACTTAGGCACTGCCAGGAGTCCCCTTAGGGTGCTCCATGTCAACCGCCTGAAACCCTACTATGACAGGGCTGATCTCACCCTGCTCATGGCAACTGATGAGGGACAGGAAGAAGACAGTGATCCTCTACCTGATCTCTTCTCTTCCACAGAACAAGATGCTCTTGTGGAAGGTGTAGTTTTGGCTGATTGTCTTACTGCTGAGCAGAAAGACCATTGCATAAATCTTCTGGGTCAGTTTTCTGAACTCTTCTCTACTGTGCCAGGTACCACTTCTTGGTGTGAGCACACTAAAGATACTGGAGACAGTTTACCTGTCAAAAGTAAGATCTATAGGCAGCCTGACCATGTCGGGGACTGCATAAAGCAAGAGGTGCAGAAAATGTTAGAACTGGGAGTGGTTGAGCACTCTGAAAGTCCATGGGCTTCTCCTGTGGTACTTGTACCAAAACCCCATTCCAAAGATGGAAAGAAGGAAATGCGGTTTTGTGTAGACTACGGAGGTCTCAACCAGGTAACCAAAACTGATGCTCACCCTATACCCAGGGCAGATGAGCTCATAGATACACTGGCATCTGCCAAGTATCTAAGCACTTTTGATTTGATTTCAGGGTATTGGCAGATCAAATTATCAGAAGATGCTAAACCTAAAACTGCATTTTCAACCATTGGAGGCCATTACCAGTTTACTGTAATGCCTTTTGGATTGAAAAATGCACCTGCCACTTTTCAGAGGTTGGTGAACACAGTCCTACAAGGGCTGGAAGCTTTCAGTGCAGCATATTTGGACGATATAGCTGTCTTTAGCTCCAGCTGGGATGATCACCTGGTCCACCTATGGAAAGTTTTGGAGGCCCTGCAAAAGGCAGGCCTCACTATCAAGGTTCAAAGTGCCAGATAGGGCAGGGTAAGGTGGTTTATCTGGGACACCTTGTTGGTGGGGAACAGATTGCACCACTTCAGGGGAAAATCCAAACAATTATTGATTGGGTTCCCCCTACCACTCAGACTCAAGTGAGAGCCTTCCTAGGCCTCACTGGGTATTACAGGAGGTTCATTAAGAACTATGGCTCCATTGCAGCCCCTCTTAATGACCTCACATCCAAGAAAATGCCTAAAAGGGTATTATGGACAGCAAACTGTCAGAAAGCTTTTGAGGAGCTGAAGCAGGCCATGTGCTCTGCACCTGTCCTGAAAAGCCCTAGTTACTCTAAAAAATTCTATGTCCAAACTGATGCATTTGAATTAGGAGTAGGGGCAGTCCTATCACAACTTAATTCTGAGGGCCAGGATCAACCTGTTGCTTTTATTAGTAGGAAGTTGACCCCTAGTCTGCCATAGAGAGGGAGGCCTTTGCTGTGGTCTGGGCTCTGAAGAAGTTGAGGCCATACCTGTTTGGCACTCACTTTATTGTTCAGACAGACCACAAACCTCTACTTTGGCTAAAACAAATGAAAGGTGAAAATCCTAAATTATTGAGGTGGTCCATATCCCTACAGGGAATGGACTATACAGTGGAACATAGACCTGGGAGTAGCCACTCCAATGCAGATGGACTCTCCAGATATTTCCACTTAGACAATGAAGACTCATCAGGTCATGGCTAGTCTTATTGTCCTTCGTTTGGGGGGGGGTTGTGTAGGAAAGTACCATCTTGCCTGGCATGTTACCCCCATTTTTCACTGTATATATGTTGTTTTAGTTGTATGTGTCACTGGGACCCTGTCACCCAGGGCCCCAGTGCTCATAAGTGTGCCTGAATGTGTTACCTGTGTAGTGACTAACTGTCTCACTGAGGCTCTGCTAATCAGAACCTCAGTGGTTATGCTCTCTCATTTCTTTCAAATTGTCACTAACAGGCTAGTGACCAATTTTACCAATTTACATTGGCTTACTGGAACACCCTTATAATTCCCTAGTATATGGTACTGAGGTACCCAGGGTATTGGGGTTCCAGGAGATCCCTATGGGCTGCAGCATTTCTTTTGCCACCCATAGGGAGCTCTGACAATTCTTACACAGGCCTGCCACTGCAGCCTGAGTGAAATAACGTCCACGTTATTTTACAGCCATTTTACACTGCACTTAAGTAACTTATAAGTCACCTATATGTCTAACCTTTACCTGGTAAAGGTTAGGTGCAAGGTTACTTAGTGTGAGGGCACCCTGGCACTAGCCAAGGTGCCCCCACATTGTTCAGGGCCAATTCCCCGGACTTTGTGAGTGCGGGGACACCATTACACGCGTGCACTACATATAGGTCACTACCTATATGTAGCTTCACAATGGTAACTCCGAATATGGCCATGTAACATGTCTATGATCATGGAATTGCCCCCTCTATGCCATCCTGGCATAGTTGGCACAATCCCATGATCCCAGTGGTCTGTAGCACAGACACTGGTACTGCCAAACTGCCTTTCCTGGGGTTTCACTGCAGCTGCTGCTGCTGCCAACCCCTCAGACAGGCATCTGCCCTCCTGGGGTCCAGCCAGGCCTGGCCCAGGATGGCAGAACAAAGAACTTCCTCTGAGAGAGGGTGTTACACCCTCTCCCTTTGGAAAATGGTGTGAAGGCAGGGGAGGAGTAGCCTCCCCCAGCCTCTGGAAATGCTTTCTTGGGCACAGATGTGCCCAATTCTGCATAAGCCAGTCTACACTGGTTCAGGGGACCCCTTAGCCCTGCTCTGGCGCGAAACTGGACAAAGGAAAGGGGAGTGACCACTCCCCTGACCTGCACCTCCCCTGGGAGGTGTCCAGAGCTCCTCCAGTGTGCTCCAGACCTCTGCCATCTTGGAAACAGAGGTGCTGCTGGCACACTGGACTGCTCTGAGTGGCCAGTGCCATCAGGTGACGCCAGAGACTCCTTCTGATAGGCTCCTTCAGGTGTTGCTAGCCTATCCTCTCTCCTAGGTAGCCAAACCCTCTTTTCTGGCTATTTAGGGTCTCTGTCTCTGGGGAAACTTTAGATAACGAATGCAAGAGCTCATCCGAGTTCCTCTGCATCTCTCTCTTCACCTTCTGCCAAGGAATCGACTGCTGACCGCGCTGGAAGCCTGCAAAACTGCAACATCGTAGCAAAGACGACTACTGCAACTCTGTAACGCTGATCCTGCCGCCTTCTCGACTGTTTTCCTGGTGGTGCATGCTGTGGGGGGTAGTCTGCCTCCTCTCTGCACTAGAAGCTCCGAAGAAATCTCCTGTGGGTCGACGGAATCTTCCCCCTGCAACCGCAGGCACCAAAAAGCTGCATTACCGGTCCCTTGGGTCTCCTCTCAGCACGACGAGCGAGGTCCCTCGAATCCAGCAACTCTGTCCAAGTGACTCCCACAGTCCAGTGACTCTTCAGTCCAAGTTTGGTGGAGGTAAGTCCTTGCCTCCCCACGCCAGACTGCATTGCTGGGAACCGTGACTTTTGCAGCTACTCCGGCCTCCGTGCACTTCCGGCGGAAATCCTTTGTGCACAGTCCAGCCTGGGTCCACGGCACTCTAACCTGCATTGCACGACCTCCTAAGTTGTTCTCCGGCGACGTGGGACTTCTTTGTGCGACTTCGGGTGAGCACCGTTTCACGCATCCTCGTAGTGCCTGTTTCTGGCACTTCTCCGGGTGCTACCTGCTGCTGAGAGGGCTCCTTGTCTTGCTCGACGTCCCCTCTCTCTCCTGATGCAATTTGCGACATCCTGGTCCTTCCTGGGCTACAGCAGCATCCAAAAACGCTTACCGCACAATTTGCAGCTAGCAAGGCTTGTTGGCGGTCTTTCGGCGGGAAAACACTTCTGCACGACTCTCCACGGCGTGAGGGATCCGTCCTCCAAAGGGGAAGTCTCTAGCCCTTGTCGTTCCTGCAGAAACCTAAGCTTCTTCTGTCCAGTAGAAGCTTCTTTGCACCCACAGCTGGCATTTCCTGGGCATCTGCCCATCTCCGACTTGCTTGTGACTTTTGGACTTGGTCCCCTTGTTCCACAGGTACCCTCGACTGGAAATCCATTGTTGTTGCATTGCTGGTTTGTGTCTTTCCTGCAGTATTCCCCTATCACGACTTCTTTGTCCTTTGGGGAACTTTAGTGCACTTTGCACTCACTTTTCAGGGTCTTGGGATGGGATATTTTTCTAACCCTTACTATTTTCTAATAGTCCCAGCGACCCTCTACAAGGTCACATAGGTTTGGGGTCCATTCGTGGTTCGCATTCCACTTTTGGAGTATATGGTTTGTGTTGCCCCTATCCCTATGTGTTCCCATTGCATCCTATTGTAACTATACATTGTTTGCACTGTTTTCTAAGACTATACTGCATATTTCTGGTATTGTGTATATATATCTTGTGTATATTTCCTATCCTCTCACTGAGGGTACACTCTGAGATACTTTGGCATATTGTCATAAAAATAAAGTACCTTTATTTTTAGTATAACTGTGTATTGTGTTTTCTTATGATATTGTGCATATGACACTAAGTGGTACTGTAGGAGCTTCACTCGTCTCCTAGTTCAGCCTAAGCTGCTCTGCTAAGCTACCATTATCTATCAGCCTATGCTGCTAGACACCCTATACACTAATAAGGGATAACTGGGCCTGGTGCAAGGTGCAAGTACCCCTTGGTACTCACTACAAGCCAGTCCAGCCTCCTACAGCCAGTAATTAGGAAAAAAGCAAAACTTTACAAAACACAATTCTTCAAAAGCTTGTACAAACAGGTTCAAGGCAAAATCACATTTTAATGCATTACAAATCCAAGAGATTTGGCTTTGGCAGACCAGCAGTGGTTTTAAAAATAACATTTATTTTCAAACATATGCAATATGAGAAGTAATTGCCAAAAATATAATTTATATATTAAAGATAAATGAGTGGCCCAGAAGGCCAGGCGTTCCAGTCTTGGCACTAATGTGCAGGGACAACTTTTTAAGCAGCTCTGCATATGCGATCAAGCAAAAGGATGTCACTCACATTGCAAGACAATTGATGAGGTGGGCTGACCCATCAGCCCCTGCTGAATGCTCTGGTGGGTCGAATTAAAAGTGCATGACACTTGACCAGATCAGAGGTTGAAGAGGGATGACAGCCTCTGTTTAAATGTGCATAAGTATGCATTTTTAATATGATTTGTTTTGAAAAACGGGAGACTGGGAGTCTGTACCCAGTGTAGGAAATTGGGTTGATGGTTTAGGGGTGTGAAAACCCTACACGGACAACAACCACGATCCTTGTCAAGACGAACCACAAAATACATTAAATTAACCTGTGTTTAACCGCTGGTAGTGTGATACAAAGCAGTCAGACTTAACTTGAAGGCCAAGTGTAAAATATTTATGCAGGACTCAAACAATAATCAGGTGAAAACATAAGACAGGAAAAATCCAAAACCAATTTAGAAAAGGAGAGCCCATTTTACTAAATGAAATTACATTGAAACTAACAAAATCCAATCAGTAGAACAGAAGATATTCTTATTTAATGTTTTAGGTAAAAATAGCACCTAAAAGCACAAAGTGGCAGTTGTGGTCATCTGGTCACACCAGACCAGTGGAAATTCACAAGTTCAGAGCAGCAGCAATGGAGCATGGGTTGGATACGGATACCAGATCAGTCCAGCTAAAAAGTTACTTTCTGAAATCTAGCACAAAGAGTTCTGTTTGCATAGGAGGGGGCCGCAAGAAACAGGTTTGGCGTCATGGACTGCTGTAGCTGTAGTGAAGAACAGATTGGGCGTTGCAGATGGTCATCACTGCAGCACAAACAGCAGGTAGGGTGGGCGGTCATTGCTGGAGCTTTGCATTGATGGTTGCTGCAGACCAAATATAGATGTATCTTGTATAGTTCAATTAAAGATATCGCTACAGTAACATAACATAAATGCAATTTATACATTAGTATTACATAGACGAGCGAGGCAATGAACGGGGGGATTGGAGAGCACAGAAATTCAGTCTTCCTTTCTGGGTTCCCACATCAGTTACTTCAATTAGCAATCAGTTCTTTATGGATTCTCTGATCACACTGGGGCAACAGTTAGATATAGGTTTCAAAGAGTGTGCATATATTGGGGTTCTTCGACTTCGATGAAACCTGGGTAGTACTATTTAGCAAAATCCAGAAAGAAGGCCCTAAACAGCGTGTAATTTATTTTATTGGTTGAACTTTAAACACATATTTTCCATTAAGCATATGTTTCAGCTCTGATTCCACCAATGGTTAGTGGAGGTGGTATCTGGGTTTTCCATAAGTGGGCAATATCCTATTTCGTGGCAACCAGCAATTGGGTTTTGTTCACTGCACTGCCTCATTGAAGATAATCTATATTGACATGATAATCGTTTCCTAAAAAAAGAGGTCTGCTTGCCTTACTGGACTGAAAATTCCAGTGATTACTCTTATTACACGAGAGCACGTATTTCCAATACATTTGAATTATTTGTAGGGCCCATCACTTGTCACATTGTCCCTAACTTGCCACATTTTGTCCAGGATAAAGCGAACGTCTTTAGGAACACTTGATAATCTATTTTGCATGAGGGAGCCTTCATAATAGTTTTTACACCTTCCTCTTAGCTGTATACTACGTGAGGCTATAGCTGCCATGGACCATATAGTTTTGTATAATGATTTCAGTTACCCCTCCTCAGGTCAGTGTTTTTTTTTTTATGTGTCTTAAATCGAGAGTGCCCTTTTTAAAGGCACAAGATATCCTTCACTTTTTAATAATAAGGGTAGAACTTGTCATGTTCCCATTTTATAAGCCACAAGGCACTGTTGCCTGTTCTGCATATTATAACCGATCTGTTTTTCCTAACTCTAAGTCCCTCTTGCATGTCCAGTGACTTTGGTTACTTGTATTTATTGTATCAGCTGTTACGTGTTTTTTATGAGGGAACTTCTGCCCACCTTCCATCTCTTGCAGAGCCCTGGTTAGGACATTTTTTTTCCATTTAAGTAAAAAAAAAAAAAAAAAGTTCGTCAAAAAGCTTAACATTTCGAAGTTTTCAGCTATCTTGGCAGTAGGAAGCCCTAGTGCAAGAGGATGGCAACTCGTTGCTTAACTTGGGTGTGTGAAGTGCTTCAACGTGAGCGCTGTCGTTGTGCCATATATTCATCTTTTGATATTTTGAACTACCACTCCCCCACCAGTGAGTCAGGCTTTGAAACTCTTGATTTATAAAATAAAGAGTTTGTTTTAATGAATCCTATATGATGCTACTTGGAAAATAAAGCTTTGCAGCCATCTAGAAGAGCAGCCTTGGATGTAATTAAGCTTTATAAGGTTTATCCTAACAGGCAAAGAGATTTCCGATTCATTCATTCTCCTCATATAATACTGTTTAAAACAACATTGGGTGTTTGTGAAATGTGTAATGTACTCCAACAGGTGTTTTACTTTACGTTGTGCCCTTGGATCGCTCCCTGATCGTTTGCAGTATACAAATAATAGTGAGTAAGGGATAGTAGCATCCATACCATCTGCCAGATGTCTGATAACTATAATGTATCTCAGTTTTGTTCCATACAATAGGCTTTTTGTTCATTTGTATTCAACTTTGATCAAATGCTTGTGCCTCTGTACCTGAAATATTAGCACCCTACTAATTGAGCAAAATGCCTTTTAAGAGTCCACTGGTGCTGCTGTGTGACGGTGTTTTTTTTTTATTTTATTTTTTATAATAAGTCTCATATAATCCATGCTGCAGGCTCCCAGTGCTGAATACCTTCCCGACTAGCATGAATGTTGACTGATCTGCATTGTTCTGTCGTGATGTTTTTGCAACCTTGTTTATTGACCCTATTGAAGACTGTATAGTTAATGTTAATAAATGATGGGGTCCTGTTGGCGCTACCTTAATATGAGAGTGGTTTTAAAAGTAGTACTATCATGGCCATTTGTAGGCATTGTTTGGATGTATGTATTGGTATCTATAGAGCCCAAACCTAGCTGGAGAACAACAACAGTGCTGTAAATAATTATATTTTTCAGTCACATTTCACCTTTACATTTCATGTATTTATATCGCTTTTAGGCAGAAAGATTCACAAAAATCACAAGATTTGACCGTCAGGTGCCAAGGCTGGGTTTACATCCTGACCATCAGGTTAAAAATCGACAGCCAAGCCATGAGGTGACCTCTTCTCCCTGCAACAATAACCCTTTAGTATCTGCCTTTTAATCCAGCTTTAACATGTGTTGAACTAAAATGGCAGTATACCTTTGAAAAATCCATGATAGAGCATCTCCCACGAACATTACTTCCATATTCTACTGGAGCAGTCCCAAACATTCTCCCTGAAGTTGTAAGTGAATCCCATATTTAGAAGCCACTCTGCCCTTAACTGGGAGGTTGAAGGCCTGTGTGTCATCGCCAACGGGGTGAGTGGTATGACTATGTTCTCCTTTAATATGTGAGTTTTGCAAGATTGAGCATGTGTTTTGTTGCCTCCAGAAAAAGTGGAGGCTAGGCGGCAGAAGCCATTAATGAACTGCTGCATCAAGAGAGACTATCTGAGCATTCCTGTCCTACATGTATCATGTTTTCCCTGCCTCTAGAAGGGATTGTAGCGTGGCTGTGTTTAGCCATTGGCTTAGATCTTTCGTTTGTACTGTTCCATTAGCAGTTGAGTGCCTTTCCTTGCCAGACTCCCAAAACTGTATCCCTAACCCAATATTTACATATCCATGAATACTGCCCAATCCTGCAGCATTGGTGAAAACATTGCCTCCTCCAGATGGAGTGCATACAAATGGGTGGGGGCGTTTTTCTCCACGCTAGTCAATATGGACTCCGGGTCAGTCCATATTGACTGGTGGTGTCAGATATTTGCTGATCCTCAGTGAGACACGTTTTGCCACTCCAGTATCCTTCCATATAGAATAGGATGGCTAGCACTCTTGCCCATTCTACCTCTTCTGAACTTCTTGATTTATAGGGGTGAAAATATCCTCTGTAAAAGGAAAAAAAAAAGGTTTTCTCCTTGTTTCTTTGAGGTAGGCTGTCCTTTTGTTCCCGTGTGATTTAGACTATTGATGTTTCAGATTACCATTCTCACTTTGTCCCCCACTAATGTGAGAATGACTCCACTCTTTGTTCCTTACTGCATCAATCCTTCTTCTCTGCCTGGAAGCATCACAAGGTGCCCAACCAGGGAAAATTAACTCCTCTATGTTGATTCAAGCCATTGATGATCCCATACATAGCAATACATTTTTGATCCTCCATAACGATTGCATTGCGTTCTATACTGTTTAGTTTTCGTTTGCAACGTTTGTGCCTGATGTGCAAAAAAAACGCCAAATGCTGAACATAATACTAAACAAGCCAACTGTTGTGAGATAAAAGGATTTCCTCTGGTGTAATTTTGTGTATGTATTTAATACCCAGCTTTTTAAAACTGATTGCCAGACAAATGTAAATCATTTGCATAAGTATTTTAGTACAGCAAATTTCAAATTGTTGTAAGTAGTACATTATGTTAATTCATAATATTTTGTACATAGCATGGGTGATGTGCAAGTCAAATGAAGAAATGTACAGATGCGATCTAAATACCATTTTGTGATATGAAGTAGTTATACAGACCATAATACTAAAAACTTGCATTTCACTTACTTTTTTACTAGTCGCCCAAAATGTATTGATGAAGTAGCTTTCCAGGAAGAAGTTGTGGCGGTGCTGAAGAAATCATTGGAGGGTGCTGATGTGAGTATAGCAATCAACGGATCACATTCTGTTTCAGGATTTGATCTCGGGATACACATACTTATGGCTTTCAAACAAAACTGTGGCACATCTTTATGAAAAGCCCTTAAGGTAAATTAACATGCATGCACCTTCATTAACATATGTTTGTTATTAAGCTCAGTGTAGTTTTTAGGTTGTTTTTAGGTTGTTTGTGCACCGTACAGTTTAGATGTTACTTGATCGGTTGCTTCCCAGATATGGTTGCACTATAGAAGTACCCTTATGTGCATACATATTATTTAAAAGTTTGTTGCTTAAATCAGTCTCAAATTACAAAACACTTCATAGGGAAAGTCACTGTGGCTGATTGAGGTCAGCAGTAATTACATGCCCCTCTTACTTATTAATTGCTGATTACCCTTTGTCTCTCACACACCTGCTAATGGATAGGAAAATCAGACCAACATCAATGGGAGGTTAACCATAATACTCTTAAATCTGTGTAGAACAGGAGGGATCGATTGTGAGCCTCACAAATAACTTTGAAAGAAATTAGGTGTTTTGGGGATTGTTATGCTTTAGTACAATAAGTGTGCAAAGATTAGATTTGTTTTCCTCAAGGTGACCTTACCCAATATAGGGTACACAGTACTGTTATAGACTGTGGCTTGGCATGCCCTATAATTCATCTGAAATTTTAAAAGCATGCTTTCTGTTTTTTAGTGTATTAGACCGACTTCTAAGATGGATACTTTGGGTTTTAATGGACACTTGCTACCTAGGTCTAGCAGTACGTGGTCCTTAATATGCCTTTCTTAAATGTTATGTTTGACATACTGTGAAACAGGTTGGTTTAAGTACCCCTTCCCTTGCTTGCAGTTTGCAGGCATCCACATGCAGTGACATAGCGTGACCATTGTCTCTTGCCCCTTAGCTTTTCTGATTAATTATTTCTGAAACCCCACATGCTGAAACTTTACCTTTAGCCACCTGGATGAAAACACTACAGCAAGAACTTGGGGCATTGTATTTGATCTCTATTGAATCTATTAATTTAAACTAAGTTGACTGGAGAGCACCATTGCCAAAGGTCACTTTGAGAAGGATGCTGTTTTGACTATGTTGTTGACAATTTGTACCTTAACAGCCAGTTGCCCAACTTAGAGAGGATTCGCATTGCATGTGAATTGCAGATAATGTTTGACAGTGTGGTTCCAATAAATAATTTTGAAAAAGATACCGGTACGAGCCATATTATAAATGATGTACCTGAGCCAAGTACGACCTGTCTTATAAATGCCTGGAAATTATCTTCCCATGTTTCTTCCCTCCAGCTTATGGTGAATTTTGCCTACGTAGGGACAAAAGAGTTTCCCAATAGCATACTGCTGAGCTGTTGATATGTGCTGTTGTTGAATAAGATGTAATGTTTGAGACTGCATTCGTAGCTGTTTAACATGTTAAAGGACCTAAATTGCAAGGCATATTTTGTGCATCAATTGCCATCTAAGAGTTATACAACGAGAAGCAGCCTAACTGTAAAGAGAGCAAAAACAGAATAAAGCGTTGAGAATAGCAGAGACTCATAAGTCTGTGTAAACAGTTGCTAATAAGGGACAATTTACACTGTCAAAGGTGACATGTTTCGGACACCAGTAACCTGGCATTTCCTTTAAAAACAAGCATTCGCAATGCAATAGATTTTGTATATTTCAAACAAGTTGTCATCTTTTGACAACAGCACCCACCAGAAGAAACAAAAGAAAACCTGAGACCAAAAGGAGAAAAGACAACTTGGCAAAATAAAGTTAGCTCTAAACAATAAAACTTTGCAATTGTGTGTCTGCTGGGCACTTTTTTGCCAGTCACAAGACTTATATTTGCAGGGCACTCGAAGTTAAAAACAACAAATAGTACCTCGATCACATTGGGAGGAGTGGACGGGCACTATTAAGCTCAAATCAATTAGTGCATTGATCGCTGCTCCACACAAAAAAACTGAAGTGATGCCAGGCGTGCCTTGACGAATTACGAGGCTGTTAAGAAGAGTGCCAGGCAAACCAACAAATGGTGAGCAACAGGCCGGCTCCAAGCCCTGTACTGAATACAGCAGAGTCTCACAAGGGAAACACATGCGTTAGCGCATGCACTCGCAGACTCAACCCTAACCAGATGGTTCACCCTGAAACATAGCAATAAAAAAGGGATCCCTATCCGTGATTAACATTCCTTAAATATAATTTCTCACCCCAGAACGTATAAAAAGAAGGCATACGCTGAAATCAAGAGATCGTGGAGATATTTAGCCCTAGCCAAAGGTGTTTCTCTGAAAATTTACGTGGAGAATCCAGGCCATAGGTGTTGTACATCCAGACTCTGAGTAGATGATTTGGCAAGTTCAAGTAACGTAGAGACCAATATTGCCCTACAGCGGTGAATCGTTCGAATACCTTCTTGAGCCACAGTAGCCAGGCTCTTCTGTTTACAAAATCAAGGGTAGCGGCATCTTTGTAGTAAAGAGGAACTGCACTGGCTGCTAATGAATGAAATTATTTGTGACGCCTGTCAATGTGAGGATCTCCGCGCATTCATAGGGTGGCATTGGAATGAAAGAAGGGATTCCTCAATTGTGTCCAAAAAAAAACAGCCCCCTTTCACTTTGCTCACTAATAGAGGACAGTTAGATAAGATGGATTATTCTGGGGGAGAAAAGCAGGGTTGGATGATGACAAGCCTGTCCTGACCTTCTTAGAGTGCTACATAGTCATTCATTTGAAGGCGTCCACAAGAAATTAACCAAACGACACTTTGGTCAAGAGTGTTTGTATAATTGTGTCAAAAAATAAACAAGGCTAATTCAGAACTCAAGAATAGGGGTAATAAAGATCGCAGAATGCATGGCAAACAGTTGCTTGATGGATAATGAGACAAATCTTCACATTTTCCTACAACAGTGCAGGGTAGTTAATAAAGCTGATCCCCAACTTAAGGAGGTCAGTTGGTTCTTTGTGGCAAAGACATCAGTGATTTAAACATTAGGTAGATTTATGACCGTCTAATCTGAATCTGTGGCAACCCAGATATTGGGAAGAAATTTGCTTTTGTGTCCACGTATGGGCGCTCGCCAGAGTTCTCAAAGTGAGATCCGTTTCCATTCTTTTCTCCTTTTCATATTATTCTCAATAGGCCCAGTTTTCTGTTTTGATATATATTTTTTGTTTTATTTTGCTGTGATACAATTTGTGCATTAATGGTCTCTTTAGATCAGAAAATGCTTAATAACTACTGTGTAAAAAATATGAGGGAATCAGGTGGACTTTACAGGAAGGAAATTATCACTGCAAGTTAGTTCCCTTAGTTCCAAGTGTATGACCTATTTGTATTAACATTGTGGGAAAGTTGCAATTGAAAAATGTGTTCTAGGACACTGCTAAACTTATAATGATCTTTTTTCATGTAAGATGTTTGGGCATTAAGTGATAAAATTGCCATGTCTGCATTACAGGATAGCTGTCATTAACTGTGCAAAATCTTGAAATATATATTTGCTGTTTTTGTTACGTGCATGGGGTTAAGTATTCCAAAAGAGCATACATTTAACCTCTTAATTCTGCAAGTTTTGCCTTTGGAGTGGTTGAGTGATGATGCACGCGACTGGTTAGGGCATAATTCCCTATACCTACACATGAGGCACATGGAGCAACCTGTGTTTTGAAACAGCTTACCATCTATTTCCTGAGCATTTATTGAAGTATTTGAATACTGCTGCACATCACCTACTGATCCTTTCTCATATCCCTGAGCTTCATTTCCTTTTATGTGTAAACAGGCGTATGGGGAATGTAGTGGAGTCTTTTGATTGTTAAAAATGTGTTCCTCATGTTCTTTATTAAAAAATTCCAGCATGGAGTTCAATTTAACGGAATTCTGAGTTGGCGTATTCTTAGGTGTACTCCAAAGTGAGTCAGTTTTGCCCTCCAGCCAGGGTTGGAAGGTATGCCACAACCGGGGTCACCTGTATGTCTCAGCCACTTGAAAATGTGTCTTGTGAGTATGCATGTAGTTGCAGTTTCCTGGAATGCTCAGAGAGGAGTGGCCATTTTGGCAGCTCCTATAGATAGTTTCAAGCATATTTTTGGTCCTAATCTCGTAGTATTTGCAAAATATGGATTAGTTGTGCTTTTTTTGTAGGCTGCAGATACCATAGTGTATGCGTTCCATTGTCTGCACCATCCTGTTGTCCGGTCAGAGCTGAAACTGAGTCTCTGAAGCAAGGACAGCAGTAGATTGCTCTTCCTCAACAGATGCATTGACTTGAGGCGCAAATGAGAGATGTCAACGGTCCATAGAGCTGAGATTTCTTACTATTAGGGAGGCAGGTGACCTTAAATTCAAAGACCATTTAAAGATTTGTAAGCCTGGCTATGTTACTTCAGCACTAATACTGTACTGTTGGCCAGTGATTATGTTTTGATAATGGAAGCTGTCCTTCATCATGCAAATACATGTTGCATGGATATGACTATATTTGCTTGCCTCAATTTGCTTAAGGTGATCGATTGGTCTGTCTCATTGTTTTTGGAATGCACAAGAGTAGTTTTATTTATTGTATCCATGTTGTTTATTGCCAGTTATGTTAATGGTAATTGCCCCCTGTTTAGTTGAGGGCCTGACTGCAAGTTACTCATTTTTAGCTCTTTTGACGATAGTGTAGTAGACTCTTGTGTCCTTTAGAGTAGAGCTTGCCCTCTTTAATTATTCAGTTGAGCCATTGGCTTTCCAGGTTACATCTGGCTCTTATAAGCCTGATCAATCCTGTTTATTTAGCACTTGGTGGTAGATTTAATGCTGATTGTGGGTGAAGCCAGCTTGACCAGTGTGGTGCATACATCACAGTGGAGGATTTCAATCCAGGTGTATCATCTTGCGCGGGTTTCCTTGAGTGCTTGATAGACTTCCTCAGACGCTTCAGCGCTAACTGGGATTGGGGTAGTGAGAGAGTTTTGAGGTTGATGAGGATGAGGCCTGATGACCTGTAGTTGCACTGCAACAGTGGCAGCATCTATATTAGTGTGTGAGCGCAAAGTCTAGCAGCTGTCCAAGTGTATGTTAATCCATTTACTACCACTTTGAAGCCTAGATTGAGACTGCATTATTTCTTGAAGGTCAATTTCTGGATTTGCGTTGGTTTTAGCGTCCCATCTGTTGACAGTAGCCATGAATAGGGATTTCCCTAGCCATAGTCTGCAGAGTTAGGGTACAAAAAAGATAATCGTTAAAGAATGTAGAGATTTATCTTGTAAGGTGGTAGATTGCTTCTGAAATAGCTATTTGGATTGAATTGCAAGAGACTGCACACTTGAGTTATTTACTAGTCGTGGTCTGGTTCTTGCCACAGTTCTAAAGGGAGAATATTGTTGAGATTCGGTACTGAACCATGCCCCATTCAGACCAATTATGCGGCACTTGTTTTCAGACAGTGGGACGCAAGAGCCTGCTCCAGGCATAAATCTATGGTGAATAGTCTCAATTTAATTTGAAGATCAATTTGCATACCTGTGGGATTGGCAGGACAGAGGATTTTCAGCTTGGGTAGAGCATTGAGAGTTGACTCCTATTGCTTTCTTGCTGTAATGTTTTCATCCAGGTGGCTAAAGGTAAAGTTTCAGCATGTGGGGTTTCAGGTGTAATAAAGGTCTTTGTTCACATTAGTTCTCGGGAAGGTTTCCAGGGAATAGTGTGATGTTTCCATTCAGCTGGCACTAATTTGGATTGTGTTGTAAATTTGAAACTTGGAACCCACACAGGAAGGGCTGGTACCGCAAATACCCAACAGTGTGGAGAAGTGATTTCCAGTTTCAATTTATCCACTTCTTTAAGGATAAAAACAACCAGTGCCCACACACAATAAAAAAAAAAATTCAACTTACGTCTGTACTATAACTTTTATTACAAGATAAGATAAAAAGTTGAGCGTGCACCATATCCAGTGCCAGCTTGCAGGAGCCATTTAGTGGAATAGGCTCCTGTCGGACTTTCTAGGAGGACTCGAGTTACACCTATATGAACAGGTATACGGGGTGTCAGTCTAGCTAGAAGACCAGGCCCTATAAACCCCGGGCAGACGGTAACAAGTGCTTCAATACCTCTTTAACCAAGTACTGGACATTGCCGTGCTACCCTATTCCATTAATTTAAACTCCATTGGCTTTTTTGTATTGCAATTCTTGTTTGGATTTTCATACAAGTACAACTGAGTAATCTATCCATAGGTTAATACATTTGACATTTCAAACTGTAATCAACTTATACGTTGGCAATAACTTCTCCCTTCTGAGTATATGAAGTCTATCTTTCATGTACCCTCTAGTCATTTCCTTGCGTTAGAAAAGGAAGAGTGGGAGTTGCTGCATGGCATTTGTTACTGCTCCCATGACCTTAAGAATTAACAAAATTGCCACCAAACTGTAACTGCCCAATCTCGCCCCTTGAGTCACCCAACAATAATTCAGTTTTAGATTCTACTGGTATCTTCTCCGTTATACATCTGTGTCGGGGCAATACCTCCATCACATGGCATGGGGGGTATAACAAACATTCTGAATTATATTGTCACCGCTTCTTCTGCCTATGTGCCCCTTTTGCATTACTACTTCAAAATTTACCTGACCTCCTGCCCATCTGCTTTGCCCATTTGCAGCTCCCTTCTATAATGGAAAAGGAGCCATTTGTCTTTCGACCCCCAACAGCTTCAAAGGGTACATTCTTTTAAAAAATGCCTCATTGTGACAATTTATCATTATTTGCTTTATAATTTAACCTTTCATATATTGCCATATCATATGTCTTGTAACCAGGAGTGCTCACTAGGTACAATAACTGTTTTTCGTCGTCCCAGTATCCCCAGTTTCGCTGTCGCCAATGCAATAAATAACCAATGTTCAGTAAGAAAAAGTGGGGGAAAGGTCTGAGACATTACACAAGATTGCTGTTCTAGCTGTTAGATATATTATTGTGTCCAAGACGAGTTTCAGATGCCCCAAATCAGCTCTGTATACTCCTTTAATTTTGAACATTCCCACAGCACATGCACTATATTGCTGTCTTGAGTGCTGCATCTCCAGCAGAGGGAGGATGGACTACGTTTGGCCTTGTATAACCTGTTTGGGGACCAGTGGCACTTATGGAGAACCTCGAGAACCCCAAAGTATCTAAACTTCTGACTTACATCCCTGAGACTGCTGTCAAGTTCCTCTACTAGGCTCATCCAATCCTCATACTGGAATTGTGTTTGTAAATGAGCATCTGATCCATTTCTAATTGTGAAAGAATTCCCTTCCAAAAAAAATAGGCTGTCATTCAGGACAGAGTAGATGCCTGTTATCATTTCCCCCATTCTCCTGCCATGTCTGCAAAAAATGGGTGAGATATCTGCTGAGATAGGTGGTTTCCATGGTTTCTGGATCTGTTTCAGTTGTACATTTCTCCAATATTGTGTGGTTGAAATAAATTTGTCAGAGCTCTGGGATCTTTTTAGGGAGATTTTTTTTTAATTTTATCATCAATATAATGTATCTTGTAGGTTTTCCAGATGGTCCGGCTGATCTTCCCCTCTTCCCTGCTCCCCTCACTCCCATCTCTGTATTTTACCATATGGTGCTTGGCAGAGCAAACAGTCTGAGATGTTGAACAACTTATGTGCTGTCTGCCAAGTGTATCAAGGTGATTGCAGTACTGGGTGCTCATCGGCCTTTATCTTGGTGTGGTGAGTGTAATACACAGGTAACTCCACTGTTGTTTCATGGCTATGTCTTTGTACATGAACCCACAAAGGTGTATTCCTGTGTATCTTTATCATGTTTATGATGTAGGCCAGTTGGTGAGCAAGCCATTAACACGCCATGTGTGGTAGTCTGTGCTCCAATGGTTGCCAAAAAATGCAGTTTTAACTCCTTTAGTCTAGGCCTCCCCAGATGAGTGTAATAACATCCTTGCAGCAGGGACTTGGGATTCTGCAGTGGTAGCATTCCAAAGATATCAGGGGATGTTGATATTTATGTTTTATTCCCCCTGTTACCCCCTCCCTCCCACCAAGGACAGTGAGACCATCCCTTAAAGTTATTTTTTTTCTATTAGGGAGGAGATATTATTGTCATTAAGGCAACTGTTACCGTAAATCCGCAGATATTTCAATTTAGTTTGACTTTTGAAGGGAAGGGTGCCCAGGGATGCTTGTTCGTACCTTGGGTCAAAGATGAAGTCTCACATTTAAATCAGTGGATCTTCTACCCTCAGAATTTCGAGAACTCATTAAATTAGGAACGTTTTTGAGACTCTGGGATGGCATGGAGGATTAAAGTATCATCCACATAGTATAATGCCTTTTATTCTCCATCCACCTTCATTATGGCTTAGCCTAATGGCAATGGCTAAGGTCAAGGTCAATAGGAACAATAAACATGTCGGGGGACACCCCTGCGAGGTACCACAGTGTATCAGGAAATAGGGTGAATAGTACCTCATGCAGTTGAGGCTAATGGGTATGATACATCCCCATGGTATGAAATAAATAACTCCACTCTACCCCGCCGAAAACCTTTTTTGGCATCTAGGGACAAAAACACATTTTCATCCAAGTCATCTGATAAATACAAAAGAATTCTCAAGTGGTTGGCAGAGGAACGCCCCGGCATGAATCTTACTTGGGTAGGTTGTATTGAACGGAGAACAAATTTCTTCTATCAATTTGCCAGAATTTTGGATAAGGTTTGAACATCTGCATTAATGAGTGATATTGATCAATAATTGGAACACTCTAGTAGATTCTGGCATGATGTGGGGTCAGCAAAATCTTGGATTTTGTGAATTTGCTCTGCAGATAGTCTGTCTCCTAGGCCTTTTTAAATACCAAGGCTAATACTGGGACAGTCTGCAGTTTCTTAATTTTATAAAATGTTATGGGAAATCTGGCTTCCCCTGGCACATTTCCCAGCACTCATGCTGTTAATTGCGTTTGTTATCTCGACCTATAAAACCAATGCGTCTGTTAGGTCCGATTTCTCTTTGTTAATTTTTGTTTTGGATTTTTTTGAAGTCATCTGCTTCTTCCACCTCCACACCTTGGCCATCAGCTGTAAATAAAGCTTCATAGAAAGTCTGGGATTCGGCCACATTGTCTATTAGGGTGGTAAGCGGTTCTGCTATGTTGTTTTTCTATGGCCGGGATCACCCTGTGTCTCAGCTTGTTTGAGTTGGGGTGCCAGAAGTCTCCTTGGCTTTTGACCCCTTTCATAAAGCCGTTGGCAGAGTTTTTAAACAAGTCATCTTGTGCTTGAGTGGTGTTTAATACATGAAGGTCATACTTGACCTTGATCAATACTCTCTGTGCATCAGGAGAAGGCGATGGTCCGAGCATACTTTGAGGTAAGACATCACGTTTTAGATTCTAACTAATTATTTGGATGCTGCCTGTCTCCGCGCCCTTGCAGAGTTCTTCATCATTTGTCCCTTGATTCTTGCCTTCTTAGCACCCCACTGTAGGTGTGTTAAGTTGACTGATCCATCAGCTTTGTCTAAAAACATTGGACATAAGAGGTCAACTTCTTGTCTTGGGAATCTCTATACTGGGATAAGTTCATAGGCCATTGCCGTGTGGGCAGACTTCCGGTGCAGCTGAATCTCTTCCAGGTTATGGTCTGCTACTCCTCCCAGGAATATAGGTACCTCCCCCATGTGCCACGTCATAATCAGGAATGATCTTTTCTGATAATCGTTTCATGGGAGCGTGAAGTGTGTATGTAGTTCCATTCTCTAGGGTTAGATAGTCTCCAGGATTCCACCAGTGTATTACCTAAAATGATGTCTTGGAAAATGTATCTATCCCTAACATGCTTAAGGTCTGTTTACCAGACCTATCTAGGATCGAATCTATTATGGCATTCCAGTTCCCACCAATCTGAACTTAAATGTTACCAAATGATGTAACAAATCTCACCAGTTTGGAGAAACATTCTGATTTGTCATTGACTGGGGCATAAATGAAACTCGCCACAATGCATATATTCTGTGTTTGTAACTTAGCAAATAAATAGCAGCCATCAATATTTATCGATGTCCGCATTATCTTATGACAGATTTGTGGAATAGAATCACCACTCACTTCTTCATATGGCTTAACAATGTTTTTTTTATCTGATCTGTGTCTTGGGAAGGTCATATATACAGAATTAGACTGACCCAATCTCTGTGCAGTTTCTTACATACATTCAACTTTTAACGGTGAGCTTCTGATGCTAGTGCTATGTCAGGTCTTTTATGACCCCAAAAGGAGAGCGACCTTCCTGACATTGATATGTTAATCCATTGACATTCAGTGAGACCAGTTACGATTTCTGATTCTCTGATGTCTTAATGCTGATTTAATGTACTAGAGATCTTTGGTAACTTGTATATTATCAGGTGTTCAGGTGGTACGTCCGTCCTGTGGTTCTCAGCCTGCGTGTGAGTACCCAGGCTGTTATATAATGATGTGCTGTAGTAACTAACGAGTGGCTTAGAAATATACCTTGTGTATTGCTCCTTAACCTCCATCAAGAGCTGTCTCACTATTATTGAGAGGCTACCAGAGCCTAACTGGGTATAAGTGGGTTGTGACCGTCCCCGCCCCCAACCCGTCTTTGTCATATTTAAGTAAAAGGGAGTACTCTTCATAGCGACAGATGTCCCTGACTTGTACTGTATTGAAAGTCTAATCCTGTTCACCCTAATAACTATAACTGTAAATCAAAGGCTTGCGGCAAAGTTTTTACTGCTGATGTCAGGGGCTCCGAACCACCTTCTTATTGCAATACTTGGCATGGCATTTCCCTAATGTGACATATTTGCAGTCTAAAGAGGACTTTTCCTGGACTAAACCCACTCATATCCAAAGTATGTGCATTGGGGGATAGGTCAGATATCTAAAGAAAACAAATAAAATAAATTATCTTAAACAACTTTAGCTTGCCTAATCATTACCCGTTGTGCATCGTTCTCTTAAGGGGAATCGACTCCCTCAGCCCCACCTCTGGCTCACCTCTGCCCCAGCAACTCTCTGCGGGCCTGTTTCAATCCTCCATCTACACGAAGTTTAAGAGAAAGTGTAGATCTGGCATCCCTGCTCTTTGGATTCCTCAATGACGGCATTGATGGACCCAGAAGACACTTTAATATCTGCCAGTTCTTTCAGTAGCATCACAAGTGTCCATTCTGACACCTCTAATGGGTCTGGCATGGTGGCAGCATGCAATTTTGACTTTGTTTTTACTTTTCCAGCCACTTCCTCTTAAATGAGTTGTCGAACGTGCTTTGCTTTCTACATGTCCACCCTAAGATGACAATAATTTGGGTATTTCGCCCACCCAGTTGACAGTCATTTGCTTCATCTGACTACAAGTAATGTTGCTGTACTTCCCTGCATGTTACCTTATGTCTCATGTAACGTTTCCTGAGCGTTTACTATCTGCATAAACCTAGGTCTCTAGGAGATTGAATTTGCTTGGTCTTTGTATTTCCCTATCCATTGCGCTACATAGTCCAATGGGGTGTGCAACATAGTCTTATTATTGGTGGAGGGGTGGTGGTGTAGGCTGTATTCTGAAGGCCTTTGTCCTCACCACGCCCACACTTTCCCAGATGGCTGACATCAGCAAGACCTCTTTGTTAGTTATTCAATGTTTTTTTGCCCTCCAGTAATCTAGCTTTAGCTAACAACCACCACATCTGCCCCTGAGCATTTTTCTCAAAGGTTTCCCCTCTTCCCCATCATTAATAGGAATTTGTTCTCATCACTTGGTAGGTCTTGTGCCTGCCAAGAGTCTTTCTGGAAATCTGTCTGTTTTGCTGGAGGGCTGCTGAGTTTGTTGAGGTTTTCTGGGCTGTCCAGCTGTCAGTGGTTGGTCGCCACACTTCAAAAGAGTTTGTTTTGTCCAGATCGTTCCCCACCCTACCTCACGAGTCAGTCACCTACTGCGAGGCTGACTGGCCCAGTGGATGCACTAATTTATCCGTATTGCATTTTCCAAGGTCTACCACAGTGGTTCCCAACCTTTTGACTTCTGTGGACCCCCACTTTATTATTTCTGGAACCCGGGGACCCCCACTAAATCATTATTGGAATCCAGGGACCCCTCTACTGAGTCATCACTGAAAGCTGGGGACCTAATCTGTTAATATTAATATTTTCTAAGCAGTCGCGGACCGCCTGGGGAGGCTGTGCGGACCCCCAGGGATCCCCGGACCACTGGTTGGGAACCACTGGTCTACCATTTTGACAGACGTTTGGACCTTCTACTCGGACGTTCAGACACTGACTCCCATTCTATTTGTCATGTGTCTTGCTCTTCCGTAACCCTCCGACAGTCTTGGACTTACTGACATTGTGGGAGATTCAGCCCTATGCCTCCATGCTTGTCTGTGTCAAGCCACGCCCACCCATCCACTGTCTTTTAACATCTGACTTGTGCAATTGTTGATGTGATCAATACAGGGCCATGCTGTTTCACGCATGTTTATCCTGGTCACTTTACACTATGACTTTGGTGTAGCAAAGTAAGTCAGCGCATACCCGTACGAAGCAGCTTTTCCATTCCTTGTAGGGCCTTCGCACCAGAGACTTGTAACCCTGCTAGTTGCACTCTGCACGCCGCCTCCTGCTGAGGGCAGCTCTCCTTGTCCGTCACTGCAGATCTGTTCACACAGGGAATTGCAGATGCATTGTCTTTGCCAGTGCTTGTTGTATAATATGTGCCTGGCCATTGCTATGGCCTCATAGCACTGCTGTTTTTTCTAAGTGTAGGGGTCTTAAGGTCCTGGGATCATGCTTAGACCAGAGTCTGAGTGTGCCTTCCAGGTTTAGTTGCGTTTGAGTGCTACACCGTTTTCTATATGTTCTGAAATGTGTTGTCTAATTGTGGGAGGAAAACGCTCTTTACAGCAATGCTATGTCTTATTTGTCCTGAGAAACAGTAGGTTTGGCTGAGGGCACCACTAGGCAAAGAGGTAAAGTAGTTTTGACTAATTCTTTAACACAAAAAAAACCTGTAGACCGTTAATGTGTAAATGTTGTGCCTGTGACGGAATGGTGTGGTGCCAGAATATCGATGTCAAAATATCATTTTTCTAAATGTGTTAAAAAAATATATATATTACCTCACTGAAGTTAATAGAAAATCTACACCCAGCGAGATATTTATGTGAACTATATTTGGGAAAATATATTCTGACCTGCAACTGACCGGGTTGAAGGATAAAGTTAGAGGACAGTGAGGTTGTGTGAGAGGAAATGGTGTAGTCATTATTAGCTTTTCAACGCGCTGGGGCCAGAGGACCAGATGAGCGAAATCATTTTGACATTTTCTTCAGTCTTATGGGACACTAGTGTCTGCCTTGAAAGGTCTGTTTTGCTTACTCTTCTCGTCTGTTTTGGTGTGCATTAGGAAGTTACCTAGTCCAGGCTGAGATTGCCTCAAGTCTTGGCTATGAAAGTTCTCCCCCTTAATCTTGTTTGCAATCTGCAAGCAAATTACTTCCGTCAGATTCGTCCTTGGTATTTAGAAGAAGGTCCGGTTTCCCATCAACTCCTTTCTCGTCACTTGCACCCAGTGACCTAGTACCCTTGGTTGACTCGCTTTTCTATTGGCCCACTGTTCTTCCAACATGCTTTGTTACAGAGGTACCTCCATGATGAGTGAGATGGCTTTCTGTATCTCTGGCGGAAGTCCAAAGAGAGATAAAACGGGAGAGGGCGGTTCTTGTATTTTGTGTGCCGAAAGTGTGGAATTTGGTACCCTATGTAATCGGAAACCTGCCAACGCAGCGAGTTTAGGAAATGGCTCACAACTTGTGTATTTGTCAGTTTACCTACTCTTTTTGTGGTGGCTTAAAAGACTACCAGTAGCACTCGTGCACTCAAGAGTAATGATCCCCTCCATTCACAGTTTGGTAGTAAAAGACCGCCTTAAGTGGGTCACACGGGCCCCTCACAGCTCCGAGCCCCGGTGCTGCCGCACCTACTGCACTGTTGATGCCACCGCCCCTGCTTTGTAGATGACACAGCTTCTCTTTGCTCGTTCCCTCAGTTTCCCATTGGTCTCGCTTGGTGCATTTTCCAAGTAATTAAATATGGTAATTATATGCCCAAGTTGTTAAGCGTGCACATTATTGTCCAGTTAAACTTAACCCCGATACTGGCTCTGAAGTTGTGAATCGTGTTTCTTGTGAAGCTAATCCCTTTCACTGTGAAAAGGTGTGCAAACTCCCCCGCTATTTTGCTATAAAATGTTCTTCTGCCTTACCCCCCCGCCACGGTTCTATGCGTGCCACGTTTATTTCGGGTTAAATTACGTTTGAAACGCGTTTCAGACCGTCCAGATTTTACTTCCGCGCATCTATAAATACTGCTGCAGAGGTGCACTCTGGATTGCAGCTCGCTTCGTAGGGGCCCTTAGAGCGCAGACCGAGATCCGAAAATAGGATTTAAGTAGGTGGCAATGGCTCGTCAGCACTTTGAAGGCTAGTGGTGTGTTACAACGTGTGCTAGCTGAGAAATGCTTTCGTTTTTTAACGTCACACAAATGTAAAATGTAAATAAAGTTCCTTCCTGTGAACTGGTAGTATAGGGCCGGTCACACTACCCTTGAAGCAACAATTCCGCAAGCAACTTACATTTTTACACCTTAAACAGTTTCCCAGATGTGTATTTCATGACTCTGGCGACCTGCGTCTTTTCCAGAAGAAAATGTTTTAAATAAGAGGGGGCTACAATAAGGAAATCATGTTTTTTCCAACAACAGCAGGCAGAGACACAATACGTGATAATTTGGAGCAAAAGCCTTGGGAAATTAACAGTGCATCAGGCAATATTTAACAAGCATTGGCACAACCAATAGATTTGGCTTTAAAGGAATGCTGTATGGTAATTTGACACACTGCAAGTAAATAGCAAGGGAATAGATGTGTATTTCTGTGGAAGTAAAGAACTGTAGAATAATATTGGTTTAGGTTAAAAGGTCAGGTGACGGCTGTACTGTCAAGCCAGACCTAAACACGCAGGTAGGTTGACGACTGCCCTCCTCCCAAGTGTGCAGCTGCCAGAGGAAAGCACCATGCATTTTCTAGTTATCTGAGACACTTTAATACTATCACAGTGCCATGTCTGTGCCCCTGAAAGTTCAAGCTTAAACAGGTGGATAATAAAACAACCAAAATGATCACAGTTTCGTGGAGCTCAAGCAAATATTGGTGGAGGGACGGAACTTCTGAAAAATCAAAGCATGTACTCTTGGATCCCAACACGTGGGCTGAGCCAAAGCCCCTCTCTAGTGATGCTGACCTAATTGTCTGGCGACTGCTGTTCTGTACGGTGGTATGATAGTTCAGGACTGGAGACTGATTTCAGAATAAATGGCCATTACATTTTGTGTAGGTGGATTTTGATCTGCTACCAAGCCAGTTGGGCTTCCTTGGATCCATATGGCTGAAGAGTTACAGCCATTCTGGAGCTGTGGAATTTTCCTTTTTGGTTGGGAGGCAAGAGGTTTTTTTTTTTTTTTTTTTTTTTTTTGGTACTTCGTGCACTGTGTAGGTTAGTGCGAGATTTTTAACACATGGACGTACAGATGCCATTTTAGTAAAAGTGAAAACACTTACAAAAATAAAACACCAACTCATAGGGGAAGATAATGTGGGCTAGATGGTTGTTCAGCAGCCATGGATGTCCATCAGGTGCCCTTCCCTTCACACTGACCAACCCTATTCTATAGAACAAAATCCCCAAGTCCTCTGACGTAACTCCCTGGACAGTGAAGTGATGGTGAGAGCACTCATGTGGGCAAGGGGGTAACAATTCCTTAATTTCTGATTTTTATGCAGGTTCAGCTTTTTATAAGCACTGCAGCATATCATTTACCAATAATGCTGTGGTATTAGAAAAGGATATTGGTTACAGCAAAGGTTGCTCATCAGTTGTTGCTCGCATTTCTTATCCTTGGGTGGATCCTACAAAACCAATCGATGCTGGTGCTTTTGTGCATCTTGTATTATCTCCCCACTTTACATTGATTTGAAGTGCACCGTTCCCTGCAGAGTATCTGATGTCCCATTTTTGGTTTTGCAGCTCCCAAACCTTTTGTTTTATGGTCCACCTGGAACTGGAAAAACTTCTACCATTTTGGCAGCCTCAAGGGAGCTCTTTGGGTAAGTGTGAACCAAGGTTTGTTGCATAATACAGTTTGGAATCTTTGTGCAAATGCACCACGCTCCTGTTAGCATAAGATTGCAAAAGACTTGTTTTTATACTAGACTCTCAAAATGTCCTTAACTTTGCAAACTCTCATTAACCCGGTTACTCCCTGCTTTGCTTTTTAGAGATGCAGCCTCGCAAGTCCAACAGAATGGAAGAGAGGACAGGATGACTTGGCTGAAATTATGCAAGCTCTTGCAAATTTCTCCCATAAAATGGCATTATTGATGCAATAAGATTTAGGGCAGTTGACTGAAACCTGCTAATTTGTATTGTAGCAGATACTGGCACAAAGAGCCAAAGTCTATTGGAACTAATATTCAACTTTGAAGTGGACAGCATTTCAAAATGTGTTGTAGCAGCAGAATCCTCTCCTTCAGAGTTGGTTAGAAACTCGTTTGTAACCTAGGTCTCATTCTGGTTACCTTTACCTCTCCTGATTGTGTTGGAGAAAAGGTTGTAATTACCCTACTAAAAAGTATTGTTGCACAAGAGCATGATTGCAGGTAACTAACAAAATAGAATAATATGTACTTTGTGTCGTAGGTTAATGTGCTTCCAAGTCCTCAGACTAAATCTGAGGATCAGTCGCGTCTAGATGTCTTGGAATCTCTTCTAACCTTTCTTCAGCTACTGGAAAAGAATTCGCTTAATGTTTTCAGTATAGTTCTTGTAAACCAAATAAACTTAACAGTTTATTAATAATTTGTTTTTATGATGGCTAATAATACACTGAATCTTTTTGGGTGTCTGACATAGGCTAGGGATTGTATTTTGCCTTCATCCTATAACTCCCAGCTGTTTTTCAGTCTTGAAATTGGACTGGTAAATCATTCATTTGGAATGGAGCTGGAGTGGGACCACATTAGTTATATAACTTTAGTATATTAATTGGATATACAAAATTTAAATATATATTTTTTTTCTTTGCCAAGGGACAATTGTGTAATGTAGTTTGACGCTTTGAATGTGACTGAGATCCACTTCTGATATATGTCTGGTTTGTAAATCTGAAACTTGTAGATTTAGAAAGCTATTCTCATTTAAACTGTTTCCAAAGCATTGTTCTAAGTAACTTATACGCCACTTTTTGTAAGTCTGGGACCAGTACAAGATGTACCAATAACATTGATAGAATCAGGATTGGTTGAAAAACAATTTCACGGTTCTGTACAAAGTGTTTTTTCAATAAAATAGTAGTAATCAAAGAAGTATTTAGTAAGACAATTTCAGAGTGTTGTACAGAATGTTTCAATGACTATTACGGTGTGACATGCGCAAAGGTGTATAAATAGACAGTAATGTGAAAGCAAGATGGGAAAATAATTGTTTAATGTGTTTAGATTAGTATCAGTCCACGAAATAGGTGCAGGCAGTGGTTCCCAAACTGTGGTCCGCGGACCCCCAGGGGTCCGTGACACATTCCCATCGGGTCTGCAGGCCTGTGCTGTGAGGAAGGCACTTCTCCAGCTGGGGCCTCTGACAAACACGTGTGCGTGTTTTCATATTTATTACTTCCTTTGATGAGCAGTTTTAAACGCACTGCAAAGCTCCTTGTACTACAAAAATAAAAGCGTCAAGCTAACTCAAGTGATTAATGTATCTGCTGGAGAGAGATGGGAGTTTTGTGCAGTGGCAGTTTTGACTCAAAGGTAGTGCAGATGGTTAATATGCCTGCTGCAAAGAACGTGACTCATGCAAAGGACAGTATTTTATGTGCATGGCACAGTGGGTTACTGCTTTTGTCACAGAGGTTATTTTGTTACTATGCAGTTCATAATCCTAATATATCACAGTGAGCTGTGAACTTCCATTAAACAGCTGCATGCAGACCGCATGGCACAAATTAGAAAGTTTTTTTTGTTTCCCAGTCTTTCATTTTCCTTATGCTGCTAAAAAAAGGTTTGCTTGTGTAGAAATACATTCTTATTGCTAACGTCATCGCTAATCACTGTGCTGTGTTCTGAATCCTAAGTTTGTGCTTCTCCTGACCAAGCATTATTAGAAAATGCCTAACAGTGTGGATGACATGTGAATCCTACACCTTGTAGTCCACTGTAAAGTGCCCTGATACCCTATAGTGGTATGAGAGGTGCTATAAAACAAATCAAGTACATGTGACAGTGAGGCTAGGGAGAGATGAGAGGCCCTTATGGTTTACTTCCTTTCCCCTTCACTTATTTATTTCGAAAAAGCTTTCTCAGATCTTTCATACCTAAAAAATAAAAACCGAAATTGCTCCGGAACTGTAGAATCCGACCTGAGGATTCACCTTTCCTAAATAAAACCAAACATTGAAAAGATAGTTGCTGAGATGCACCGCCAACCTTCCCAATAAAATGTTTCGTTTTTTGCATATTTTTTCAATATTAAAGAATTTTTCTTTAGTAATTTGAGTATTTGGTGTGTACTTGTTATATTTTTTGCGAATTACTGTTTTAATGTTTGAAAATTAAATCGTACGAATTGCTGGGGGTCCCCGGCTTCCAGTAATGATTCATTGGGGGTCCTCAGGAGTCAGAAGGTTGGGAACCACTGGGTGCAGGGATATAGAGTCTAGTTGTTGAAAAAAGTATGAATAATCCTTTATGATATGTCTTAAATAAGTAACCAGGTTTGCTTCTTTTACATCTAGTTATTAAACTATTGTGATCAAGGGAAGAATGAATAGGCCTTCCTTAACTTGTAGTAATTTGGTATTTCAGTAATTTGAATATATATCCCTAAGGACAGAAGGGCTCTCATGCACAGATGTTGCTTACAGTGTATAAACTTGTATTTTATCCAAGTGCCCTGACTGTGTGAAGTCTTTGAAGATGTGATGGTTTTGAAGGGGTTACAAGGACAAGATTTGGAGGAGGTAGAACAATAACTGTCTAGCCTCCTTATCGGCTGAGAAACACTGAGCAGTGTTTTTGATCACTAACCTGCTTTAGATTGTTTATTGCAAAATTACTTTCTATGAGGTGTACAACATTTTCGCCTGTCTCTTTGCGACAGCCATTCAATCAATCAATCAAAAAATTTATTAAGCGCGCTACTCACCCAGAAGGGTCTCAAGGCGCTGTCCCCCAAAGCAGGTGGGTTAAGTGTTTAGCCGGCCAGATGTTGCACTCCTCATGTGGTTAAGAAACATTATTGGGAATAGTTTGCAAATGATGCTTTTAATGCCCCAAGACATGGTCGCCTTTGGACATTGTAGTAACCAGTGTCTGATCACGGAGCCCGGCCCTGTACCGTTTTCTTGTTTTGACACTTATAGTACTTCTTGTCTGTGGTTTTCCAAGAAAGCTCTTCTTACTGAGAAAGTCACCACATTTGGCCCATTTGTGTTTTAGAATTTGTAGTCTTGTGGATAATTATTTATATTATCCAGATGTTGTTGTTCACATAAGCAACATTCTTTTTACAAAAGGGCCTCTATATAAACTGATGCCAATAGAAACCTTGTTCCAGGTACTTATGGTTTGGACGATTAAATTAGAGGCATGTGCAAGACCAAAACGCTGTACTACACATTTGGCTTCCACCCTTATTGGAATGCCCCTGATCCAGGTTAGTCATTCTTTTCTTTCCTTAGTTGGCATTTTTCTGTGACATGAACATCCCTGTTGCTGTTAAGAAAGAGCGTACCTTATTCGGCAAACTATCATTTGAGCACAGTAAGTGTTTCAGCATTCCCTGGACATGCTCCTTTTAATGTCTGTCCATTGTCCGAAGGTGTTACTTTCCAAGGGGCAGCTACAAGCCTCGAATAACCCCTTGGAAATCGTACGAAATGCCTTGACTAGGAGACTCTGTATGGAGAAAATGTATTGTTAGACTGAGAATAGTAAATGTATGCATAGTATCAATGCTGTTCCTTTTTCATTGCTTTGCAGGCCTGATATATACCGCCAGAGAGTTCTTGAGTTAAATGCTTCTGATGAACGAGGAATACAAGTGATTCGAGAGAAAGTAAAGACTTTTGCTCAGCTGACTGTGGGCGGTAGCAGACCTGAGTAAGCAGTTAACCTTTTTGGTAGCACTTGTATATAAAACTCCAATTTCACATAAATAATAATATAAGACTCATTTGGGATGCTCAGTTTTCAGCCTATTCTGTAATTTCTTCAATGTAAACTTGTGCATTGCTTTCCTCTGTAGCGAGATTTCTTTAGTTCAATTACTTTCTTGTCTGCACCGACATTTTGTGCATTCACTACCCTTTCCATGAAAAAATATTATTCTATAGTATTCCTATTGAGTTTGGCTGCACCCATTCTGAAAGGTGTAGTTTTTTTTATACCCTGAAAATGCTTGCCTTATTCTACGATATGAATGCTACAAGAAACTGGGGACGTGGCGGGGACCATGTCTGTCTATTTACTGCAATTTGTGCATGTTTGGGGATCTCTAGTTTTTAACTGTACCTATGATTTAAGAATGCATTGTTTTATAGTAACTCTTTATCATGTATTTGCACTAATCATTCTACAGATGTGCCTTTCAAAGCAGGAGACGGTGCTCCATGCAAGGCTCCACTAGCAAGCCTTCGTTTATTTGTTGGTCATATCACTTCCAAAACTCTCCAGCATGAGATCTTCTCGCCCACGCTGCCAAGGCTCACTGTATAATCACATTTGTGTCCTCTTATATGGTAACTCTTAGATCGATTTTGCTTTTTGGTAGACTTTTGCCCTTCCATTTAAGACACATAGATATGTACACTAAATTTATGACATTACCTAAGATTTAAATGTCCATATTTAATTTATGCAAAAAGAAGTATTTAATTTATGAGCAGCTGCTGGATATTATTAAACCTAAGGATTCTTTATAATATCGGTAAGAAGGGGGCAAGCCAGACTTCCTCATCACATGATTCATTTTCTAGTTGACACACACATCGTGTAAGCCACATTCTTTTTTTTTTTTTTTTTTCTTCAATAGCCAGCTTCGGATAGAAAGTGAACTGCATTCTTTACATGGAAATCTTGGCCTTCTGTTATTACATTGACAGAGTAAACATGCCAGGTTTTGTGTGCAACTTGAAACAAAGCGTGTATAAAAGGAGTGCGTGCGTTTTGTGCACATTAAGAAGAAAAGGAATTTAAACGTTTCTGTGCAAATGTTAGTGTAAATAAGAAATGTGTATTTCAAATTAGATCAAAATGTTAAGCACTTTTTTGATCTTGTTATGAGGCATATATTCAAAAACCTTTCACCATTCTGGAAGTAAATTGTCATGAATACATACAGTGTTTGTTAGAAGAACCAGTGTATTTGCGTCGCACACTGTTCACATTTTCTACTAAACTACTTTCTACACCTTGTGTCAAACCGCCTCGTTTGTGAAACCTTAAAGTGATATTTAGTAAACCTGTGTGTGCCCAACACAAGGAATATCTAGCCGCAAAACATATTTATAACAGGTTGTTCCTTATTTGGACAGAGTTGTGTTTCCTACTAACTTGACCAAAAACTTAAACCATTGTAAAATTTTTATATTGAGTGCAAATTAATATGAATCTCTCACATAGACATTAGTGAGCTTGCCATTTGGATAGACACATCCAGGGTGAAAAAAGATAAGTGGAATGTTTTCTGTACATTGATTGGTTTATCAGATCTGACCCCTACATCAGCTACAGTATTATGGGAGCTTGCACTCGCTTTTCGCTGAAGAATAACTTTCTGACTTTATGGCTTACAATCATTGTGGTGTCATGATGCCATGACATATACCACTTAGATGTCAATGTCAGGTGGGCTTATCCTTTCAGCTGAGAATGATGTGTAAATCTGGGGTAGAAATAAAGGCATAAATGATGGAAAGCTAATCTTGGATGCAGTCAAGATGTGGAACACTTGAGAACTCATTTAGCCAGTAAATAACAGCATATATGTTTTATGCTCTCTGTTATTGCCTGCTTTGAAATCTGGACTTTCCTTTGTATTTTAGTGGCAAGCCTTGTCCTCCCTTTAAGATCATCATTCTGGATGAAGCAGATTCAATGACCTCTGCAGCCCAAGCCGCTTTGAGGCGCACCATGGAAAAAGAATCCAAAACGACTCGCTTCTGCCTCATCTGCAATTATGTTAGCAGGTAATTCCCAGTGGTCCACTCCAGTATGTGTTTTGAGTGTAGCAGCAGGTTTCCTCTTCCACTGATAGAGATGCCATAAAGGACAAACTTCAGATGGAGTTGGCAAGAAGAATAGAAATGCTTGATGGCACGCGTGTGGCTGTAGATACACATGCTTTGCATAAGTCCGCCATTTAGTGTTGGGTACGGATTGTTGCAAGTTGTTTTTGCTCAAAGAATCTTTTTAAGTCAATGGATTGAGTGACTCCTTCTCTCGGTGATAGTGCGCATGGCCATCAACACCTTTGTTAGATTGTTTTCTCTCCACCGTCTGGTTCAGACATGTGTTCCTCTCGCTCCGTTATTTCCTCGGCTCGGTCTATTCCAAACTGTTTACTTCTGTCTTTCTTTCAGCAACGGTATTGTAATGCGATCACATTTTCTATATATTTTGCGGTCGGTCCGATTTCCGCACCTGGAGCTGGCTTACCACCCTTCAGGGCCTCCGCACCCGACTCAACCTAATCATCCACTTAGTGCCCTACTGTGCAGGGTTAATGGAACGTACTCCATTTCGCTTTTACCCTCGATGCCACTCGAAATTCCCCCACACCAACCAACATCTGGTGTGTAATTTGTCTCTCCACAATGAACAAACCTGCGAGGCCTGCGAACAACTAACAACACTTTGGGTATCTTCGGGGAAGAATATGCGTAAGATGAGCTAGAACAGGAGGAGGCCTTCTTCATGGAAGATTCGGAGTCGGAGGTCCAATCCGACATTGAGAGTCAGCCAGTCACCTCTGCGCAACCTGTGAGTAGAACAGCCCCTACTCTCCATACAAAGACTAAAAAGAAGCTCCAGAAGCAGGTTGCCAGACCGCCACTAGCTAAGGGCCATGGTCGGATCCAAAAATCACCTTTGGATGCCCCAGCCTCCGGCTTGCACCAAAAACAACCAAGACATCTTTGGAATCGACCTCTGGCTCAGTGACATCACAGGGACCTTCACGATCGAGCAGATCCATCGAACCAAGCATAAAAGCCTCAACAGCCACTTCGGAGCCAACAGCTTCGATTCGACACAAGACTTAGGCTCTGAAAATTTCGGAACGTAAGACTGTGCCTTCTAGAGACTCCAGTCATTCCTTAGAAGCAGCTTCACCAATGGAGCCCATCTTTGAAATAATGGATGCTTGTCAGTGCCTACTCCATATTTAAAAAGGAGCAGGGAGAATAATTCCCCCTCCCCCTCAACACACACACTCTTTCCCCTGTTCAATTCAAAAGGAAGCTCACCTTTGCAGAGGCCTTGGACACTGCTCCTCTCATAAAAAAGGTCTCCCGGACAAGGCTCCAGTTCAATCTCAGCCTTCTCTACCACATTCACCAGTGCTTCCATCTACTCCTCCACCACCTCCCTAGTATTCTACACCGCATTTTACACCATAGGGTTCACCACCACCTGAAGGAGATGGTTTGGTTGACATGCCACAGGACATGGACCCATGGGATTCATATGACCCAGATCCCATCCTCCCAGATGACCCTGAATTATATCCAGCACGGCCATACCCACCTGATGACACATCGTATCAGTTGGTCATAGCAAGGGCAGCCGCATACCACAATGTCCAGCTGCACACTGACCCGTTGAAGAGGATTTCCACTTTGACACTCTGGCTACCACAAATAAAGGGAGTCCGTTTTTACCCATGCTACCCGGTAGGCTTATTCTTGCCAGTGATATTTTTAAAGAACCTGTAAGGTCTTAGGTTATCACCCTGAGGATGCATAAGAAACACAAGGTGGCACATACAGACCCTCTATTTATTCAGGCTCAAATCCCTCCTGACTCAATAGTCTGCAATACAGCACAAAAACGTGCCAATAGTCAATCCACAGGAGATGTGCCCCCTTCTGATAAGGAAAGTAAAAAACTAGATGCAGCTGGGAAAAGAGTGGCTGCTCAAGCTGCCAATCGTTGGCATATCACCAATTCACAGGCACTTTTGGCACGCTATGATAGGGTCCACTGGGATGAAATGGAGGATCGCCTCCAGTACCTCCTAGAGGAACATCATAAAAGAGCACAAGATCGTTTCAGGGGTCAAACCATAGCTAATAGTTCTATTGGGTGTGCAACTGATGCCGCAGATACTGCAGGACGCGGTATTAACATTAGTATCATTATACGTAGGCATGCTTAGCTAAGTGTTCAGGATTCAAGCCGGAAATACAGCAGGCAGTCCTCAACATGCCATTCGATAGGGAACACTTATTTGACCAAGAAGTAGATAATGCCATAGACAAACTTAAAAAAGACTCAGACAGCAAAAGCTATGAGGGCATTGCTCACCGCCACACAACGTAGTAATTTTCATCGTCTACAGTTCAGGGGAGGCTTCAAACCATCCTCTACCGAGCCTTCCACTTCTCAAAACAAACATTTCTGCAATACAGGATCCTACAGAGGTGATAACAACAAAGGCAGAGGGAAGGCATCCACCTCCAGTGGATATGCCTCCACTGCACACCAGAGAATACTTCCACCTTCCACCACCTCGCACCTCTCCAGTAGAAGGAAGACTAAAAAACTTCAACCCACAATCATCCGATACCACCACAGACCAGTTGGTTCTCTCAATTATCCAACATGGTTATTGTCTGGAGCTCACTTCCACTCCACCAAACATTCCCCCTCGCACTCACAATTTCTCACAAGAACATCTTACTCTTCTCAAAGAAGTGGTGCAATTCGTTCTTCTCAAAGGGGCTATAGAACCAGCCCCTTCCTCATAAAAAGGGTCAAGAGTATACTCCCTATACTTCCTTATATTAAAGGATGGGTCACTCAGGCAAATTCTAGATCTCAGACCACTAAATCTCTACATTCTCTCAGAGCATTTCCATATGGTCACTCTCCAAGATGTCATTCCACTGGTATAGCAAGGCAACTTGACAACCGCTTTAGATCTAAAGGACTCTTACCTTAATATTCCCATTCACCCAGCACACAGCAAATATGTCAGATTTGTAATTGCCGTAAAACACTTATCAGTTCAAGGTTTTACCTTTCAGGGTTACAACAGCTCACACCCTCAGTCCAAGGGCATTGCTCTATGGATGAATTGGTCAGGGATATTTGCTTACGCTTTTCCGCCTCTCCCACTCATCCCGTCTCTAGTTTGCAAATTGAGGCAAACGTCTCTCACCATGATCCTTGTAGCTCTCACATGGGTAAATCAAGCTTGAGTCACAACACTTCTGAATCTATTAGTAGTTCCACACGAGAAGCTCCTCAACAGGCCAGGTGTTCTCACTCAAAATAAAGGTGAGATCAGGCATCTGGACCCCAAAACGCCCAACCTTGCAATATGGCTTCTGAAGTCAGAATTCGGTTACTTCAATCTACCGCCAGAATGCATGGGCACTGTAAAAGAGGCACCAACACCTACAACCAGACAGTGTTATGCCGCAAAAGGGAAACATTTTGTATGCTCCTGTCAACCTAAACACATTGATCCACTCAAAGCTTCAGTCCAAGACGTGCTTTGTTATTTGCTACTTTTGGAGAAAGCAAACTTAGCATATTAGTCTATTTGTCTCCATTTAGCATCTACTGCTGCTTTCCTCCAGAACGGACAACACATCTCTTTATTCAAAATTCCACAGATGTAAAGCCTTCATGGAAGGTCTTAAAAGAGTCATTCCACCCAGGGTACCTCCAGCACTATCCTGGAACCCAGATGGTGCTTTTGGGTCCACCTTTTGAGTTGATGCATGCAGTTTACAATTCCTTTCATGGAAAGTGGCTTTTTTAGTAGCTATAACCTCCTTAAGACTTGTAAGTGATCTCCAGGCTCTAACCTTAGAAGAGCCATTCTTCCAAATACACAGAGACAGAAGCGTTCTTCAAACAAACCCTAAATTCCTTCCAAAAGTAGTTTCACACTTCCATCTCAACCAATCAATTGAATTACCAGTCTTTTTCCCACAACTAGACTTGGTTGCAGAAAGAGCTCTTCCTACACTAGATGTTAAAAGGGCTCTTATGTATTATATTGACAGAACCAAACAGTTTAGGAAATCTAAACAACTTTTTCTAGCATTTTCAGTGCCTCATTTAGGCAACCCAATATCAAAAAATAGTATAGCCAGATGGATAATCAAATGTATTCAGACTTGCCATGCTAAAGCCAAACAGTTACCTGCTACCCCCAGAGCACACTCCACTAGGAAAAAGGGTGCTTCTATGGATTTTTTTTAGGTAACATCCCAACAGTAGACCTATGAAAAGCTGCATCTTGGTCTAACCACATACCTTTACTACATACTATTGTGTAGATGTTTTAGCATGATAGCAAGCCAATGTTGGCCAAGCAGAGCTCAGAACACTTTTTCAAGCAACTCCAACTCCTACAGGTTTGCCGCCGCTTCTTTGGAGGTACTGCTTTACAGTCTATGCAAAGTTGTGTGTCTACAGCAACACATGTCATAGAACGGAAGATGTTACTTACCCAGTAGACATCTGTTCGTGACATGTAGTGCTGTAGATGCACAGGCACTGTCCCTCCTCCCCAGAAGCCTGTAGCCATTGTAGTTGCATCAGCATATAAATATTGTACATGTGTAAATACATTGCATGGCCATCTTTTTTTCTTTACTCTCTATACACTCCTTAATTCTTCCGACTGCAGGATAACAATCTAAAAAAGGACTCTATGCCCATGCGCACTATCACCACGAGGAGGAGTCACTCGATCCTGTGACTCAAAAAGATTATTCGAACAAAAACAACTTTCAATACTTCAGCCCCCTATACTTGATGGTGGACTTATGCAAAGCATGGGAATCTACAGCAATACATGCCACGAACAGATGTCTACAGGATAAGAACCATTTTCCTTGTCATTGTATCTTTTCATAGTACGAATCTAGCTATGGGGCAGTAGACTGCTGTGGCGATTTAGGTGGATAAGCAAAGCGGAGCAAGATGGACAGGGTGACTAGTGTGGTAAGTGGGAGGGAACGGAAGAGAAATAGAAACTGTTCACTGGTTTAACGAGCTAATCACCTTTTTTTTGGCTGTAGCTACACATCCTAGAATTATATGTTAAATCCCATTTACGAATTTGGAGGCCCCCGTTCTGCTATGTTTACGAATCTGATGGTCTGCTTTCAGCTACACACAGTGCTTACAGTATTGTCTTTTCAGTAGCAGTCTTACAAATGCAGTGCTAATGGGGTCCTCTTTTGTTTTCTCCTGTCCCTCAGGATAATTGAGCCTTTAACATCTAGATGTTCCAAATTCCGTTTTAAACCACTGGCTGATAAAATACAGACACAACGACTTCAAGACATTTGTGGAAAAGAAAATGTAACCATCACAAGTGAGGTACTGTACGCCAGCTGCTGTTCAACTGTTTTCAAATTAGAGCTGCTGAAAACAAGGTGGAGGGCCAAATAAATATTGCAAAGTTAGTGTTTTAAGATAAGCGGAAAGGGTTAGGAGAAAATTAGTGGCGTGTAAAATTTGCATAATTTGATTCCATTTAAAATGTAAACCTGTCATTTAGAGCTGTATTTTAGCACAAAAAAGTGCTAAACACACAATTGTCAGTAAGAAAAAAAGGATTTTTAAAAGTCTTTTATAGCTAATTTTATTGGGCACAAGCCTGTGTTATGATTGAGATACATTCATCAAAGGATTGCAACTAGGTGGTAATGTGGTGACCTCCATGAAAGAAAGCAATGTATTGTTTGAGAATTGATTTGCAGTTGAATGGGAATCAAAATGGAAACTAAACCATGCTATTTTTTTTGTTTTGGTTTCTGTGGTTCATGGGAAAAGATTTCTGCATCAATTGTAAAATTACTACTGGTTGTCAAGTGAGATAGGTTTCCAGAAGTTGATGGTTCAACTTCCTTAGCTGGCTGGATTTGCATCAAAGTAAAAGAGTACTCCTCTTTGCACAGAAACTGTTAACCCTTTTCACGCTGTAGATCTTGTTGTCTAATCAGAAAAAACTCAAATGATTTCAGGAGGTTTATAAGTTTGATTGCCTATTTGAAGTTTTTTACAAGTATGTGTTACTTTGGACATCCATGAGGTTTAGTGCTCACCTGATGAAAGTCAGGGTGATTTGAGATGATGCACAGCAGTGCGCTTCAAGGTGCTTTAATGCAGGGTCCGAGACTACCTTGTGGGACTGCAGTTGGTATGATTATGCCAAAGTTTTCCAGTGGAAACACTCTAAGCAACTTGAACACCCGCAGTTTATAAGGGTGGGTCTCTCTAGGTAAAGGCCAGTGATCCAGTGTTAGAAATAGACTATGTTTATTTTAATATAATTGGTTTGTCAGGACAGGGCGTTCAGTAGCAGTTTTCACTTCCTCCTGTTCAGCCTGGTGTCCGCTTCTCTTTTGGGTCTGACTTTGGGCATATATTTATGCAACTGCATCCAGGCCAAGCTATCCAGACATGGGCGCATTCATGCTTGAGCACAGGGCGAAGGTCCGTGGGCCAAAGGGAGAGCGCGCCCATTCATTTGGCCTCAACTAGTGTGAGGTCTCTGGTTCGTGTCCCTGCACACACTGATGACTCCCCTAGGGTCCTGGGGACGCTAATCTACTCCCCAGCGCTGGTCATTGTAAGTTCAGTGCTCTTCTAGATAGTATGTAATGCTACGGCCTGTGGGAGAAGACTACACATTTTTGTACTGGTAATTGAGTTGGACTGTAGTATTAGATATAGGAGTCTACTCTTTACTGATGGGCACCTGTTAGACCCGGTTTCCGGGGCACCATGCCACTTTTTTTGGGGGGGGGGGTTTACTATGCTCCAGTCGTATCAACTGGAGTGTTCCCCGATGGTTTTCTGGGGCCTCAGTATTAGTGGACCCAAAACTGGATATCCAAGTACTCCTCTCCAGCACTTGACTCCCTCAGGGTAGTGAGACTGAGAAGTCCGAGGCTTACTCAAGAAGTTGAGGTGGTTTTAGACATTCAGAATACAGTGCATACTGTACTACCAGCTAATAAAATCAATGTCCAGTCAGTGCTTTACTTTTTAAAAGGAAAAGTACTTTAATACACATAAGAGAAATATACTGCACAAAAACATAGGATAAACAGTAAAAACCAGATGTCCCTATAACCCTCTGGGCCAGAGTTCTGACCCCAAACAGTGTTGTAGCGTCTAGACGCTAAGCACTATAAAAACAGTTACACAATTAGCATTGCATATTACAGGTCATGTTGCACTGGCTAGAGGAATGATACCAAGTCAAATGTTCCAGATCCACCCCAGAATCCACCACCCAAATAACAGAAGTGCCTTCCAACCTAAGGGAGGGCACAGCTGTAGTGGCATCAGGTATCTGATCACTGGTGCGTGATGTCTTGGCACAGTTTACTGGAGTCCCACTAGTCCAGTAGCCACACCTTAGCTTCAGGAGGGTAGTGGCTGACTAGCGTGTCAGTACACCCTGATATGCCTGATGTCACTAAAAGAAAGGTGGGAGCCTGTACTACAGGGCACTCTTCACCAACTACAGATTGTAGCTTGAAGTATCCCACAGGCTCCCACAGCGCAGTGGAGGGGTCTGGGCAAAGTGATCTCACCTTCAAGGACTGGGATCAAACTTCCCCGTCTCCCTCTGTTGATGTGCTGCAAGCATCTTTATCTTTAGCAGCTGTCTGCAATTTTCTTGTGTTCTAAGCAGATGCTAAACAAGCGTCACATGACAGTTGCTTCTCTGCATTCAGCCTGCTGACCAATACCCTTGCTCCTCGACAGACTGGCAAATTGATTCACAGCAGAATCCATCCTTCACAGAAAAAACTCTCAAGTTCAGACACGGTGAGCAAGCTTCCCTTGCCCTTACACCGTGGGCCTCCGCTGGCTTCCGTAGATGCTTGTTACAACAGAAGACCAGCCTTGAACAACAACTGACCGCTCAGACCAGACTTTAATCATCTCTGATCGTTAGGCTGATCCTGTCGTAGGGTCTGCTACTTTTGAATCCTGGGTGCCTCTCCAGTCGTGAAGCACGTGCGTCATGCTTACTGCGAGTACAAGGCATGCAAAGCAGGAGTTATTGTCCTTCGTGACAGGCTCTAGGTGCCAGCCCGGCCTATTCCCCAGAGAGGAATTTTAATTAACTCCAGACTAGGAGCATCACCAACTTACCACTCCTGCCCCCCCAGCAGAGTTCCTGCTGCTAAACACAGATAAGAGCAGGTATTCTCCCCCACAGGCCTCAAGAAGCATGCTTGCCCACAAGTAAAATTTCATCAGGACGAGCTATTTTTAGAGCCTACTCACACCGTTCTGGCGAGCTGATAAATAACAGGTGTTTTGTTCACTCACAAAGTGAACGAACAAAAAAGATGCCTTTTAAATCTTCTTTTTATCTTGTAACATTTGTTCTGCATTCAGAGACCAAGGTCAAAAGTCATTTTGTCTTGCAACATTTACTTTTCTTTCTCTCACAGTGAAGTTAGAGGACTTTGTAAACTGAACTGTGTGAAAATCGTGCTGTCCAACACATGTGAAATGAGTGCAGGATGCCAGGCTGTTTTTTTCTAACACAGCATTGAATAGCTGATAAGTGAACTGTACAAACATTTCAAAATATATTTCAGTAGTTAGACGGGCACATTTATATAATTCTGTGTGGTGAAAATGTTTTTTTTTTATAGGATGAAAACAAATCAGAAAAATGTAATTAGTGATGTGCAAATGATAAAAATATTTGCTGAAACCAAATTTCCAAACATTGTTTGTGCTAAATAGTTTTATAAGTAAAACTACATGTTAGTAGGAAAGATTGTAGCCATTTCAATGGCCAACGTGCTGTCTGTAAATGACAACGCACTGCTACATCATTCTTTAGTAATATATTTATTAAAAGTGTGTGTTTTAAACATGAACTGATACGTATTCTTGTCCCGCCCTGATGACCATGCTGTTCGTGAACTAAGAGGAAATTCGGGGTTCATGTGTACCCTATATGTGGGCTTGATTCTTGGACCAAACGTTTAGTCTATTAAATCAAAAAGGTTTTTTTTGTACCACAGAAATGATCAACTTATATATTTGAAGCTGCTCTCAAACGTGATCATGAAGAAAAAGGTGGCTCCATAAAATAAAATATTTGCCTATGATCATACAATTTGACACCAGTGTATGGACCAAGTACATTACAATTAGGATGAGTAGACTAGTCAAGTTACTAGACCAGCAGGTCTAGTAACATTTTCATGATTTCTCGAGGCCTGCCCCAGCCCACCAGGTTTCTCCAAGGAATAGGGAGGGGCATGGGACAAATGGAATGTCAAGCAGAATAATTCAGCTCACATTAAACACAATGGCTCACCTCACTGTTCTCCACTAGGGAACCTACTGGCTCTCGATCACACATCCCAGATAGTAAAAGGCAACAGGACCACAGGCAAGGAAGACTGCACAGACTTGATTGGAAGGGTGGCTAGTAGGGTACAGGGAAACGGGTATCCCTTACTATAGATTTATTGCTGACGCCATTTTCAGTTTACCACAGCTTAGAGAGAGAGGGTGGTAGCCACTCTCTGTGAAATAGGGGTGCACTGTGACAACCTCAGAGTTAAGCTCTAGGGTCTCAGTCCATGAAAACGGGAAAATTCTCAGCATGATTTTCATGTTCACCGAGGGAGAGATCTAGAACCCATACAGGAACTTGTAAGTAAGTTACCTGGAAACCAGCATAAGGAAGGTGAAGCGCGCTCTAAGGAGGCATGCAGAAGACTTCCCGTCCCAACAGCACCATTTTGTGTGATGGTAATCATGTTGTAAGATGGTGGAGCCTAAATGTGCCTGGTTAACTGGATGGAGAATTATGCTGGATCTTATTAAGCCAATAGTCTGCTGCTCAGTGAGTAAAAAAAGTATGTTGAAGTAGCTTAATAGTAAAAATGTTACGAAAATCATGTAAGGTTTACAATTTCTGTTTTGGAAAATTGAAGGCACGGCATCACAAAAACAGCAAGTTTGTTTTTTCAATGTTGTGAGTTTGTTGGTGTTCGACCAGAGCACTTCATTGTTTCACTCTCATTTCATTATGTATACCTAGGATGCCAAAAAATGTTTTGCTGGCTTTGCGTGAATTTGATTGTTTTGTGTGTCAAATACTCCATCCTGCTAAATAAATGTGGTCCAGTACAAGGTATCTTATTATCTCCTTATTTTTCCTACCTATTATCAATTCCGGAATCGTACTTACCAAACTGTAAAAATGGTTTGTGAGAGGAAGTGGCGGTAACTAGAAGTTGTATGTTTGAGCATTTTATTTGTAATGTAAGCAAACAGGATCACATATTTCAAGGATCTGTGTGCGTTGCTGTGATACTTAGAATCTTCCATGTTCGAGTTATTGGCCATAGAAAGTACAGCAGCAAGATTGGAAACATTGCTTGTGTAGCCTACTATGTGCTGGTACCCTGCCCTCTTTGTCTCCCATGGAGAATTATAACGAGCATCCTAAAGGGCCTGCTACTTTTAATCGATGCCATCAACTAAAGTATAATCCATTACACAAAAAGTGCACTGGAAGGCATTAATGCCTTGTTATTTAGTGGCTGTGCATTATACTGAATGCATTCATTAAACCCATGCTAATGCTCTGGATTCTGATATTGATGTGGTAGCCATGATCCATAATTGACTTGGATGTCACGTTATACTTTTTACAGGGATTGGCTTGTCTTGTTGAAGTGGCAGAAGGAGACCTCCGGAAAGCGATCACGTTTCTACAAAGTGCAACTCGTCTAACTGGAGGGAAGGAAATCACAGAGAACATTATCACAGAAATCTCTGGGGTAAGTTGGTCAGCAGCTAAATGTTTTTATTTTTCATGTTGAAACAAATTTAGTCTTGTCATATAACTAATCTCTGTAATTTGGGCCAGGCATAGCAGTCATAGATTAAAAAATGGTTGATTTTTCTCTCAAAATATATTTTTGGGTGATTCCAGAAACGTACTTCACATTCATAATTCTTCAGTCAAATCACAAGAATATAAATTATTTGCCAGTACATGTACCTTATTACGGTATGAAAGCCGCTGGGTTGTACATTTGTAAATGGCATAGCACATATTAACATTAATTCTGCACTTTCTGCATATGCTTATATAGTAAAATGTTAAAGTTTCAGGCATTAGCCATGTCTAAAGATCGTCAACATGTTTTGACTGGGGTAAGGTCATAGAATAATTACCACAATCACTATTCACAGAATACTGTGTTTAAAGTTAAAACCTAATGTTGTTTAACAATATTGGTTTAATAAATAGCATTTGGTCCTGTTTCGAGCTGCTAGAGGCCATGGTGATCTTCTCTCCAGTAGAACCATGTTATTGAATAACTCGTGGGGATTATCCTCCCACCTTCTGTGGTCCAAATCCATACACTGATGTAAATTAGTGGCCGGTCACTCGTTGTTACAGAGTGCAGTTTTCATTTGAATCTCAGTTTGAATGGACTGACATGCACAGGTGAGAAGAATTAGAGTTTGGTTGACTTCTGTAGTGGGCACACACCTTTTGTACTCTAAATCTAGACACAGATGTAATTTAGTAGGTGGTAGCTTGTTGTTGGTTTAGACGTCAAAGGAGTGGGACCAATTTTGAGTAACACCCAACACAGGCTAATGACATAACCAGGGAACAGGCTGTCAGTGTAACCAGGGAACAGGCTGTCAGCCTCCACTGAAATGTCTTACAAAGCTTCAAAGGCTAAAGCCTTCCCCTCTATCAGGATTCCCTGACCCCAAAGTGCCAACCGTCTCGCACTAATTGGGCACTTAGGGTTAGGATGCATGTCATTCACAAAGCAAGGGATTTTCCGTCCCAATAGAGGCACATCCCAGATCAGACTACCCAGTGTAAGTCTTAAAAGACTGCAGGAGTTTGGATTCTGTAATCATGCATTTATGTGTGTAGTGTTGATGTTTAGCTTGGGGTATGATGCCCCCAGACAGGTACATTGTTTAGCTAAGGTATGATGCCCCCGGTCTGTTTGAGACTGCAAGGCTTAAGAGCCTTGTGGGGCTGCGGTTGAATATTTGTCATTTGTATCTAAGATAAGGTAGGAAGCCATCGTTATGGCTCTTATTTCAAGGAGAGTGAACCTCCGCAGTTTCTATGTTGTGTGATTTCTTGTATTCATGTATGGTTGTTGTATGAATTTTATTGAATGTGATACTGTTAAATGTGTAATCATTTGGTTTTTTGTTAGTATTTTAGAGTATGGCGATGTTGAATGTTTTTTATAGTGAATATATAAGGGTGAATGTGGTGTATTAAAAACAACATGTATCTTCTTTTGGTTGCTGCTACTTTGCTGTGCGAAGGGTGGTGATTTGCAAGTGTGAGACATTTGTTATGTGAAAGCAGCCTGCATGAGTATTCTGACTAGAAGATGGAATAGGTGCTGCAGATGGTTTTGAGAATGTATGAGACTTCCACCTGGAGTCTCCTCAATAGCAGAAGGGCCAAGCTGCAATAACACGAGCACCTGGTTGGATAATAAATAGATCCTAATGCTTTTTGTGCATATGAACGTTGTACCATGTCATGTACTTGATATACTTAATCCTCTAGATGTAGACCGTGAATACTACATTTTATTTTATCATCACAACATTGGATACTTTTTAAAAGGCACTGGAGTAAAGTAGCATTATCACAAGCTTCCTATATTTCTGTAAGTTGGAACTCTTTTCTGGGCTCACTACAAAATCATTGCTTCTTGACCTATCTGGCTTCTCCCAGTTTGAATGATTAAGATGTCACAGAAGATCAAAAATAGGTTGGCAGTCTTCCAAGATCTACTCCATTCAGGTCACTTGAGTGGGTACAAATTAGGAATTGGAACATAGTCTTTCTTCACAAAGCTTAGATGACATTGGACATATGCATCCAGAAAATTATAAGATTGCAAAAGCTTCAGGTGCCTTAGTTCAGAAAGGGTGGCCTTTCTCTGTTCTATCTCCAGAATCCATTAAATGAGAATCTATACTTTCCATCTATTAATGGTACATTATTTTTTAACCCTGAAGTTATGTAAATCCATAAACATGACCGTCTGTTCTGCAAAGTCCCATAGGTAGTGAAAGTGCCATCTTGTACATTTTGACACCATCTCTCCCTCCACATACCTCACAGGTTTGGTCCTTAATCTAACCCTTCTCAACATTTGCTATGTGTTGCTGTTAGGCTGTAGGAAAGAAAGGAATGGGAGGTTGCACTGTCTACAGCCACTTTGATGCCAGGACTTGCAGGGGCATAGACAGGTGTACCAAAACACTACAGTGGTAGCTGCTACTCCTAGGTGCATTGGATTTAAAATTCCTTTCTGATTGTTCCTGCTATGCTGAGGTTCATAGACTGCACAGTGTTTATTAACTTCTGTTATATTTTTTAGGTTGTTCCTAAAAAAACAATTGATGGAGTACTGTCAGCCTGCCATAGTGGTTCATTTGAAAAGCTGGAAGTTGTAGTGAAGGTAAAATTCTTTACGTTTACTATTAACACCAATATTCTTTGAAATGTCTAACAAACATACTAACACGTAAAACACAAAGAAACCCCGAAAGGACACAGCTGCCAATTAGCAGAAAGAACAGGAGAACTCCAGCTTCATTAACACACCGGGAATGGTACAAGGTGGACCCTTTATTAGAACACTGCTTTGAATACACTTCATTGTCTGGACTCTTCAGAAGTGAGCCTATCGTGTTCCTCTACAAATGTAGAGCAAATCTGATTTTGGGAGTTAGTGGGATTGAGGAAAGAAAGAATGACTAGAGGATGACCTTGGGGAAGAAGTGAATTTGTTATGCAGACTAGGGAAGCGTCAATATTCGTAAAAGTTGACCAGTATGCTAAGCTTACATAGAAATGCACTTCTTGTAGAGGCTGAAAATATGAAGCTTCATGAAACTTCCTGAGTGAGCACCCACTCTTGTAATACCAATACAGTGGTTTTCCTCTAGTGGAACAATTAGAAAGGAGCCATAGCTAAGCATAAAGGTAAGTTACTCTTGCTTAGTTCTTTTGGTGTTCATAGTTCCGTTTTTTTCTGTAACCTTCGTGTCAGACATCTCGTACACCTGAAACAGTGTGTTAGCAGATGGGCAAGTTTGTGTTTTGTGCTCATTTTGTCTTTCTTGTGCAAAAAGCTTGTTCCTCGGATGCCCATTGCTGTTTCTGTTCTGAACCTAAAAAGCCATGTGTATGTTGGCAGGACAGTGAGCTTTATTTGTGCAAGTTTTTATCTATGAAGGTTGCAAAGTAAAACAGGCTGTGGCTTAGAAGACATTGAGAACTTTTTCTTTACACCCCCACAAACGTTCCTTTTTATAACAAATTAGCAAGTACTAGTTTAGGACACTGATATTCACTGCTGTTTGCTGGTTCATGTGGTGAAGCCCATTGTGTTAAATTCACTGCCGTATACATTCCAAATGTTTTTATGCCTCTGTTCCCCTACTTCTTCGAGGAAGAATGACATCATTGTCAGGGTAAAAAGTGGAGGGCCAATATGACATGATAGGTTGGCTGCAGTCCAGAAATATTTCCTTGCCAGTCCTCCTCCATGTTGTGGCTTCCTTCTCTCTATCTTTTTCCTGAAGTCTACCCCCTTCTATCTCATATAATTGCTCATGGAGTAAGATGCAATCCAGTGGGAAACTGACATTTTGTTTTCTTGCACCGTACATTATCCCTTTTGTGCTCCTGGCCTCCTTGATGCAAATGTTAATGCTCTGATTTCAGTGTAAACATATAGTCTTGTGTGATTGACTCAGTCCTGTACAGTGCTAAAGAGCTCTGTTATTGCTGCCCCTAATGATGCCCCGTGCCAGTGCCCAAACAGAACAAATGAGTCTCTGGTTGGTTGTGTTTTTATCTAGAGGGCACCTAGTTTGGCAGTTTACGATGTTTTTTCATATTGTAGCAGGGCCAAGAATAATTTCCATATAGCTTGTCTCTGAATGAAGTGGCAAAGCAGGCAAAGAACGATGGACTGGAATTCACCCCTGAGTAATAACCAGAGGCTGAGATTAATTCATGCATCACTTTTTGTTTGTCCCTTTGAATAATAGCAGATATCATTCTCTTGATAGCAAGCAGGCATCATCAAAAGAGCTCGGGTGGCTGGGAATAAAAGTGAGTGTTGTAGCCCAGCATTAACAACTGAAGTCTGTAGTAGCTTGCAGTTGTTAATTTTGTACCTGCTTCCAGAGTTTCTGCATAGTATCAGCCAGGAGCAGAAATAAAGCTTGCAGTAAAGACTGAGCTGGTTACCATATCAGTCACACTATATTTGTGCTTACTTATTGTGGAATATGACGGTTGCATGAATCTGCTTAGCTTAACCCATCTGTTTTGCAATGTTCATGTTAGAAATGGGGTTTCTGGTTGGCTAGGGTATGCAACTCAGTCAGGCAGAACCCACCACTCTAGTCAGAGTGAGTCAGTTACACACCAGAGATGAACTCTGCTCACCCCCTGGTAACTTGGCACAGAGCAGTCAGGCCTATCTCCAGAGGTCACGCGTAAAGCGTTTGCGTAACACACACACACTCCAGTGACACAATACATACAGCACAAAAAGACACCACACATGATTGTATAAAAATATACTTCTTAAATTGTAAATACATATATCGTAGTCCAACAGCAACATAGATCATAAGCACTGTGCATAGGTTCCCCAGTCCGGTTCATATAACATAGACCAAACTGGAATTCCTAATAAACATTGTGTACGTTCTGTAATGACTGGATTGTTACGCGTTATCTGGACCAAGCAAGGATCAACCTGTCATACATGATAAGCTCATTGCAAGCAAGGTCAGCCTGGCTTGCAATGAGGTTGCACCTCATGTACAGCATAAGCTAATGGGGTAGGGTGCGCCGGAAGGATATTATTCCAAATTGGTCTCCAGATCCTTATCTGCTTATGAAATGTCAGAATATTTTGTTCTTCTGATACTGGAAAGGAGAGTGTTAAAGGGTAGAAAGATCCACCCTCAAACCTGTTGTAAAAGAAGCTGGGCCTTTCCCGTAAGAATTTAGAAGTGTTGTGTGAAGGAAACTTTCTCAGCCTTGGTTGTGAAGGACCATGCATTACACTGATATTTAAAAGCAGTATATATTTTTTTTTTATTGGAAGCTGGTTTAAAGACAGTAATGTAGATGTTGCATGATCAAATTACTTTATTTCTAATAGGACCCGGTCTACAGATGTGTGTTTGTGTTGTATCCTGAGCAAGACATTAGGTGGTAGCCCCAGATAAATCCAACAAAGACAACATGATCCTTTGCAGCAGTAATAGAAACAGGAAGCACCTTCTCAGAACCTGATGGTGGCAGACATGGCTTTTAGAAACTGCATAAATTAGTGTTTTGGGAGAAAGGCCAGAATCACCTAAGGTACTTAGGCTTCTACCCATTGTTGAAGGTCGTGAAAGTTCCCATGGCGGGAGACCACAACTTGTTTTCCCAACCTATAGGATTATTCTAAGTCAGGTTCTGATGGGTCGGAGGCAACACGCTCTGGTTGGCTGTGGTGAAGCCCTATCCAGGTAGAACCTCCCATCAGGAGTGGGTAATAACACTCTGGGCATAACTTGCGCTAACGTTTGCTTAGCCTGGCACTGAGCAGTCTGGCTCATCACTGAGGCAGTGTGTGAGGCATTGGCACAGCACTTTCACGCAATAAATGCACTGAGCGTCACAAAAGAGACTTCACACGAGATGTATGTAAATAAAGCTTGTATTCAACACACATTAGTTAACACAACATGAACATCATGCATCTCTGGGCATAAATCACATTTGGAAATATCACTAGCAATACTGGGCCCAACCGAGTTAAAATGACAACATTAATATGTACACTTTGAGAAAGATCTTACTTTACCCCCCAGCACCCTCATGTGGTGCAAAACGTGGTCAGCACAAGACACACCTGAACAGTTATTGCAATTCAGTCCCACACAGGTGCACCCCAGTTCACAACTAAAGCAGTAATGTGTACACATAGGTTATTATGACACTTTCATATAGCCTTGTAAATCCAATGTTACATGTAATACTTTTGGCAAGAATCAACATGTAGGGCAAAACCGCTGTGCAGTGTTAATCACAGGCAGTCACTCCCACACACTCACTCAGCACAGCTGCCCGGTGCTACGGATACACTCCGGCACACACTTGCACATGTGCACACACAGCACCCTAATGAGGTGCACTGATATCCGGCAGGACACCAGATATTGTATGCGCAGACCCTATGGCTCAAACCCTCCTCCATCCTTCAGCCAACTTGAAGGAAACCTTTCCCCTCCCGAGCACCAAGATGATCCTTGCTGGAGTCACACTTATTAAGGGTCTTGGGGACTAAGGTGAGAGGATAGATAATAGGCGGTTTCAGGCAGCAGTCTTGACAAATGGAGGTTTGGTCCCCCTCGGGAAGTTCAATCAAAGGTCCCTACTGTGCCACCAGGCACCTGCCTAGTTCTGGGAGGCCAAAGGGGTGGGAGGGGAGTTCACCACGTCTTGGGACCTGTTTCCGATCACTCTCAGAAACATTCTGTAGCCCACTCATTTACTCTTACCACTCAGGCCCGTTCCATCAGTACAACCTGGCAACAAGTAGTCCTTAGGGCCGGGTGAGGAGAGGGCAGTTGGTCCTCCGCTCGGAGGGCAGCAAAAAGGAGCAAACGAGTGAGAGATGAAACAAGGGAGCCTTTCGGAAGGAGGAGATGACCCCCAGGACACACTTTGAACAAAGTCACACCCAGGCAATTCAGATACTCCGGAACACAAATTTGTTCCCCCAAGCCTTCCTAGAAATAAGGCACAATGTCCGGTGGGCGATAACGTGAGTTGTGCCAGACAATGCCGATCACACACAGTACAAAGCAACAAGTTCAGCACCTCCTTGGAAAGAAGGCACAATGTCTGGTGCGCAGTGACTTGAGTCACACCTGACTACTCTGGTTACACAAACGGGCGCAGGTTCAGCTGTGCCACACTAGGTAGAAAGCGGCACTGCTACGGGTATACCCCCACCTCTGAGGGTCGCAACCTGTGAATCTGACACTGCACGCAATTGAACATGCAGTTGGCGTTTCACATGAAATAAATGCGGCACGATCGATGAAGGGGGCCATGCGCTGGTCCCACAACCGGTGAATCCGCTCACCACCAACAAGACGCTTATGTGTGCCGAGGCCGCATGATGAAGGGCTACACTCCTGCAATGGGAGCAGTTCCTTTAGGGCTCCGCACCAGGCAATCCGGTCTCCAGGCACAATTCTTCGTTCCACGCTCACACCGCTGCTACCAGGTGGGATCCAGCCAACGATGTTGGCACGTAAGAGGGCACTGCTCTCCAGGTATCACAGGTAGGTGCAGGTCCCTCGCAGGAGGTCTTTGATGTACCTAAGACCTCCACCAGAGAACAGGGACAAGCCAACAAGTCCTTGGAGAGCACACTCCGGGTGCCACATAGCAACAGGCAGTCAGGTCAGGCCAGCCGCTATTCATGAAGTGTATGTGGTCCCTTCCCAAGGCAGTAAATACTCCTTGTGGACAATTGATTGCTTTTTGGCACTGTACACCACACAGTTCATTGTCTCCGGTCCTACATCCCCCACAAGCGTATCTCTTGTGTGCTGCAGTGTGGCACCAGTAGTTATACTGTAGTGTGCCTTTGAAGTTGGAGGAGGTTCAGAGGGTCCTCCTTTGAACCACAGATGTCTCACCTAAATTTCCATCCTGTCTGCCATCGGGCTATGGAATGCAGATCTTAATCTTTAGTGGGGCCATGATCTGGCTCCAGGAGGCCAAAAGTCAAAACCTCTCCCTCCAATCTATCCAGCCAGGCCCTCAAATGGTAGCGATCTTTTGTACCAGTTGTGTGCTTAAGGTTTATAGCTGTTTCTGGGGAATGCACAGAAGAGCTTCCCCAGCCTCCATTGTGGATTAGAGTTGAATTTAGAAGGCACACAAAAGCATTTTAGAGCATAGAAATGACCACTTTCTAAAAGTGACATTTCTAAGTTATTGACAAAACCACCTCTACAAAAGGAAGAGGTTTGTCAGGACAAATCCAATGATAGGAAACATTACGAGGCTGCTCTGCTGCAATCCACTATTGCAGCTAGGAGTAATTGTGAATTTCCTCCATGTTAACCTATGGGCCGAGCATCTCTAATAGGTAGGGAAGACAAGCATGGGTTTTCTTCACTACCTGGGCATATGTGCGCTTGTGCACACACAAGCCTGAATTGGCAGACTGGACACATGTTTAAGAACACCATAGGTGCAAGTGCGCACACAAGATAACCGCCACTTCCTAACATATGTAAGAAAGGCACGCGCACTTTCACACTGGGCATAGAATGGGGAAGTGCCTTAAGGCCAATAAGAGAGAATCGGCAAAACCTACAGGAAAAAGCAAAAGAGTCTGGGGAAACACTACCTCAGCCTGTCAGGTCTAACATGGGCATTCACCACAAATATTATCATAGACTGGTATTAGGTAGTTGGATGTGGTGTAGCTTGCCTTTTGAGGTTAGTGACTGTGTGCATTACCAGCATGTATATAAACCTTCACCCTTATTGGCAGGGAGGATGTGAGTCAATGGACACGGATGCAGATCAGTCAGGGTAGACATGCAAAGCTGTGCTGAACATTCTAGCAAACAGACTTTGCTTATGGCTCAAAGTGGCTTGTTGTAGAGACTGAGATCAAGTCTCCAGGGGAGACTGTATCTAGTAAAGCCCAGTCTCAAGATACCAAATTCAGATGGCATATCAGCTCATGCGTTAAACATCACTGACACATCTGTAATATCAAAGTTCCTCCATCACTGTTATCAACTATTATCTTATGGTCAGCCAGAACCAAGATAACCATGGACTTGCTTTTCATTCATGCTGGAATCCAGATTGAAAGGGTCTAGAATTATTTGACTCCAGAAAAAATCGAGGACCTTGTGTTGGACAGGTCAAAGCTGTTTAGGGGTTGTTTTTGTTGTTGTTTTTTTTTGTTTTTATAACAGTTGAACTAACAGCAGATTTTAAATCCTCTGGGGAAATACTCTGTGGCTAATGAGCTACTTGTCAAATAATGTTGGAGAGGCCTGCCCAGGTCATTTATTGATAACAGAAAGGAGCAAATAAAAAGATCACAAGGCAAACTGGCCAGCATATTGGTGCCAAGGAGTTCACAAAAACCTATCCCATTTGAATTTTTTAAAACTCTGTAATGGGACACCAAATGTTCAGGAAAAGGATTTTGGGACATTGTGTAAAGCTAGCTCATATTTGCTTTTTTACTTTTCAAAGAATATATGTGATAGATTGTAGAGCAGAGTAGATGGGGCAGTTAAGTTAAAATAGGCCTAAAAAAAGGGAAGAGCTTCCAATGTTAGGAAAATGTACCCAAGTATGTTTGAGACATTAGTTGTTCTAGAAGAAAGAATGTTGGCTGCCCTACCTCTTTATATTTCCACATCTGCCAGCAATACAAGATTTTGACTCATGGGACATGGATAGTTTCTAATTGCTTTAAGGTTTGTGCAGACGGTATTTGGTGTAAACCACTTGAATTTGATGTGGGTTTCTACCTTGGCAGTCTTGCAAATGCCAGGTCATCTGAAGCTAAATAAATAACGGGATGAAAAGATGCAGGCAGTTCGTTCGGTTGCCAGCAGATGAACTGGACTAGACCTCAGGGAAGGATGTGTGCTGCAGAGAACTATACATTTCTGCGGGCTGCAATGTATTTGCAAGGGCATAAGGCTACAGAGTAAAATTTACGTTTAGACTGAAACTTCTTGGAAAAGGATAGTTTAATACTAATTGGAATTCACACATTGGTCCTAACTAAGACTGGTAAGCAAGAGACTGGAATATCTGCAAAATGGAACTAAAATTTGGTTTAAATGTATTGCCTGCAAAACGTTGGTCCAGGAATCTGAAATTCTAAGTGATGAGAGTTCCTACTTTTCACTAAGGGCTGATCAGCAGAACAGGGGTCAAACTTGATCCACAAATGTAAGTCTTCCTATGTAAGAGGGCTGAGGATTAAATAGCAATGTCATTCAATGAAAAAATTGGTGGTGTACTTGGATGCTGATAATATAATTCCAATACGGGTGGTGTTAGTCCTGTGCAGTGACAAAAGTTAAATAACTATACTGGAAAATTGGAGGTGCTCATGGAAGATAAACTTGAGGGTGCCATTTTCATATGTGATGCTCATAATGTAAATGTTGTTGCAAGGTATAATACGGCCATCCATAATTTGAGCACAATGGCCAAAGATCCACAAATCGTATCAATAGCACATGATTAGTAGTAATAAAGTTTTTTGAGTTTGAGTTTGGGGTTGACATGGGAGGAGTACCTATGATGTCGACAGTATTCCCACAACGCTCATGTACATGTCTACCATTTTAGATTTTTTTTTTCTCTCCACAAACCTCATGCTGAGGAGAGGCAGGAAGGGTTGCATGTGAATATGTGTTTCAAGCTGCAAAACTATATTTACAGGTAAATAGCAATGAGTACATGTTGTGAAACATTGCAGAAATTCTGAGCATGATTTTAAGATTGAAAGTTCCTATAGTATGTGGCGAGCTTTGGCGTTCTGTCTTTGCCTTGAACATTCAGACTATCTGCACGTTCACCCAATAACATATCCTGTATGAGCTGACTGGGGACTTCGTGTTGGTTTTGTGTTGCATATCAGCAGAACACAATGCTCTGCTTTATTGGTGAGGCCTCCACCCAAAATAAACTCCCACCCTTGGTGGAAAGCAACAACTATCCCATCTCAAAGATTAAGGTGGAACATTGCATCGTAATGAGGGGTAGGCACATGTCATTTCACTTCTATCCTTAGCAGAGGAGTCTATTGATACTGTTGATGAAAAGTCCATTCTGAAGGATACTTCTTAAAGCATATTCCCCCAGGTGCCAGACTGGATCCAGAAACTTTCCAGCAATTGTTTTCACCTCTGAAAAGTGGGGCATCGGATCCCTTGAAGATCATGGCCTCCATCTGGACATGGTGGAGCAGAACCATATATAGGCACCACCCCTGTGCCCCGATGTTGGGCACTGACCAATATGATGCCTTTACAAGCATGATTCAAAGTCAAGCCCCTAGTATTTCCTGATGCATCCAAAGGCCATTGGAGAGCGAGAGGCAAAACTTTAAGTTGCTTCGAATAAAAAGGTCAGATGTTCCTGATCCATATCGCAGCCTTGATCGCAATCCAGGTCCCAGTCCTCTAGTCAGTCTAAGATGAAGTCCAGGGAGTAGTCTTTGCGCAAACAGGAGGGAGTCCATCTCGCTGACCACTTTTGTGCAGTCATCACTCAAAGGCAGCATGCCATTCCCACTGTCCACCTGATAAAGAAAATAAATGTATTGATGTGCTTGGCAGGAGGGTGTTGTCCATCAGTTTAACTTTATGGTATTTGAATGAAGCTACTAGACTGATGCACCCACGCCCTCTGCGACCCACCTAGCGAGTTCTTGCCCACTCTCCCTAAGAATTTTTTTTCTCAGATCGTCCTCTGTGGATAGGATGAAGCAAAGTACACCTTGCAGAAAGACAGGACAATACTGAGTAGCCATTGCATGATTATGCATTACCATGCTTGGATGTGTACCATGGGCATCTCCAGGGACATGTCTTTTGATGTCTCTTTTCTTTGGATATGAGGCACAGTAGTCCCTGGTGCAATTCAGAGATAACTGTGTGACAGATTACTCCGGGGCTTTCTAACTCCTATTAGCCAGTTCCACCAGCTAAACCAGAAATTCAGGTGTGACTACGGGGCCTGGCTTATCACCATAGGCAGCCACCTCAGCAGCCCACCCTGTTCTTTCAGAGCACCAGGGAACATAGAGGTGGCAGAGGACAGGGCCAACAACATGATCAGTCCTCCTATTCCCTAGCCACCGCCAGACTGTTCTGATTCGGAGCGGGTGTTCCATGATGCCTTCAAGGAAGGGTTCTGTGCTTTGAACATGGGACTTGTGCTACTGATTTAGAAGATGCCCATATAGACACATTCTGTGACCTGGAAGTTTTGCTCTACTCACCGACACAAACTCTTCTGTTCAGCAGGCAGAACATCAGAAGAGGAGGGGCAGATGCACATTCCTGCTTATATGAACGTTACTCATCCACTTGCTTCAAACATTTTTTGCCACTCTGAGAAAGTTTGTGCGTACATGGAACCCACCTCAAGACTCTGGTCACCAGCTTAACAGTCACCCTTTATTAATAAGTCTACTAACCAAAGATATGTCGTCTGGTATTTTGCCTGATCTGGCTGTTGTAAGAACCTGCGACACAACAGGATCTTCTTTCCCTTGTTCTCCCTTTGCCTGTCTGTCCCCAACCCCAAAAACCCACCCGAGGACTGTGTTTATTGCATAATAACCTGGCTCCTTTAGTTTCCATAGAAATATTGTACTGGTATTTGGTTGTTGTTGTACCTGGCTTTTTGACAGGGTCATCCCCAAACTTTTTGCCTCCTTCCTCCTATTTTTTTCTGACCTGTTGTTGTTGGCTTTTTGCCTCTGGGCACTTTACCACTGCTAACCAGTGCTAAAGTGCATATGCTCTCTGTGTAAGTTGTACTATTGATTGGTTTATCCATGATTGGCTATTTAATTTACTTGTAAGTCCCTAGTAGTGTGCACTACATGTGCCTAGGGCATGTAGATTAAATGCTACTAGTGGGCCTGCAGCACTGGTTGTGCCACCCACTTCAGTAGCCCCTTAACTTTGTCTCAGGCCTGCCATTGCAAGGCCTGTGTGTGCAGTTTCACTGGCACTTCGACTTGGCATTTAAAAGTACTTGCCAAGCCTAGAACTCCCCTTTTTCTACATATAAGTCACCCCTAATGTATGCCCTAGGTAACCCCTAGAGCAGGGTGCTGTGTGGGTAAAAGGCAGGACATGTACCTGTGTAGTTATATGTCCTGGTAGTGTAAAACTCCTAAATTCGTTTTTACACTACTGTGAGGCCTGCTCCCTTCATAGACTAACATTGGGGCTGCCCTCATACATTGTTGAAGTGCCAGCTGCTGATCTGAAAGGAGCAGGAAGGTCATATTTAGTTTGGCCAGAATGGTAATACAAAATCCTGCTGACTGGTGAAGTCGGATTTAATATTACTATTCTAGAAACGCCACTTTTAGAAAGTGAGCATTTCTTTCCACTTAAATCTTTCTGTGCCCTTCAATCCACGTCTGGCTAGGTTTAGTTGACAGCTCCTTGTGCATTCACTCAGACACACCCCAAACACAGGGTACTCAGCCTCACTTGCATACATCTGCATTTTAAATGGGTCTTCCTGGGCTGGGAGGGTGGAGGGCCTGCCCTCACACAAAGGACTGCCACACCCCCTACTGGGACTCTGGCAGACAGGATTGAACTGAAAGGGGGCTTGGTGCATTTCTTAGACACTCTTTGAAGTCACCCCCACTTCAAAGGCACAACTTAGTATAAAACAGGGCCTCTGCCCTACCTCATCAGACACTTGCTGGAGAAGAAACCTGAACCAGAAACTACATCCTGCCAAGAAGAACTGCCTGGCTGCTCAAAGGACTCACCTGTCTGCTTTTCTACAAAGGACTGCTGCCTTGCTGTTGGCCTGCTGCCTGGCTGAACTCTTGTCTGGCTGTAAGAGTGCTCTCCAAGGGCTTGGATAGAGCTTGCCTCCTGTTCCCTGAAGTCTCAGGACCAAAAAGACTTCTCTCTTTCGCTTGGACGCTTTGTGCGCCAAAATTTTCGACGCACAGCTTGTTCTGCGGCGAGAAAAAACGCCGCACATGTACGCTGATCGACGCGACGCCTTCGGGACGACCGGAACTTCGACGCACGGCCTCGCAAGGACAACGCCGCCTGACTTCCAAGGAGAAATCGACGTGACGCCTGCCGTGAGAGCGAAATTTCGACGCACAGCCCCGCAGAACGACGCGCAGACGGAAAACAAGCAGGAGAATCCACACACAGACCCGGGACATCTGGTAATCCCTGCGAACCATAGGAGACGGTCCGCGTGCCGGAAAATGACGCACGTCTTCCCCCGAGTGAAAAATAACGACGCAAGTCCGTGTGTGAAGGGGCGCAACCGACGCACACACCATTTTTCCTCCTGTAGAACGACGCACGTCTCCCCGCGTGAAAAATAACGACGCAAGTCCGTGTGTGAAGGGGCGTAACCGACGCACACACCATTTTCCCACGCATCTCCTCTTCTGCGGCCCTCTGCGGAGATTTCCCACCAGAAACCAGGTACTTTGTGCGGAAAGAGACTTTGTTTGCTTTTTTAAAGACTTAAGACACTTTATATCACTTTCAGTGTTATCTTTACAAATTCATATTGCATCTTTGATCGTTTTGACCTGCAAATACCCAGATAAATATTATATATTTTTCTAAACACTGTGTGGTGTATTTTTGTGGTGTTATGTTATGGTATTGTATGATTTATTGCACAAATGCTTTACACATGCCTTCTAAGTTAAGCCTGACTGCTCGTGCCAAGCTACCAGAGGGTGGGCACAGGCTGATTTTGGATTGTGTGTGACTTACCCTGACTAGAGTGAGGGTTCTTGCTTGGACAGAGGGCAACCTGACTGCCAACCAAAAACCCCATTTCTAACCGTTGTTAATTTAGATTTTTAGGTCCTGCATTCCATGCCCCAAATATAAAATGTCCGCATTAGCAATCCCTGGAGTTCATGATAACTTTGTCTTTTTGCAACTCTTGCAGAATCTGATAAACGAAGGACATGCAGCTACACAACTAGTCAACCAAATCCATGACGTCATCATTGAACATGAAGTTTTGACTGACAAGCAAAAATCGGCGGTAACAGAAAAACTTGCTGTAAGACTTCAAAATATATTTCCTGCTGGTTATTTGCCCTTTGTTTTGCATACTTTGTATAGTCTCTTTGAGCATTGACAGACTCCCTTCAAGACACTCAAAAGTGGTATGAAAATCTGCAACGCAAATAAAGTGTGTGTCGAGAGCTGCGTTACTCTGATTGAAATTAGGGCAAATCTACTTTACGGCCGTACATGTTTACTAGTGTTACAAAGTGCCTATCCGGGAACCCTGTTGAGTCTTCTAACCTTTCATGTTATGGTTTACTTTGCTCTCAAACGAACCTTATAACGTTTAAAGTATTCATGCACTGCACTGGACTACCATCTTAATCATGTTATTTCTCATATTTAGAATGCTACTTAGCAATGAAGGACATCCAGGGTCACTCTACTGGATTCTAAATGTTCATTTTCAAGGACAAATACTTTTCCACCCTATCATCATTTGTTTGACCCCTTGTTAGTCTTAATGTGAGACACTATAGCAAGAAATTAACTCATGGTAACGTACATCCAAGTCATCTGGGTTTTTCTGCTCCATGCCTAGCTACTTGTTTATGGGTCAGATGGCCACGTGTTTGACCTCTTCATAGCCTCTGTGACACACCCTACTGATTTAAATATTCTGAAAGTGATCTCGCACTGGGCTAATTTCATACCAGAGTTCTGTCTCCTACTGTTTGTCTCGGGTCTTCTGACAGTAGCCCTTCCTATCCGCTATCACTCTGAAGAGAGCCATTCTCTTTATATGAACTAGTCCGGTTCTGTAGAGGTACCAGACTGGCTTGACTTAAGTACAACGACAACTTATTTCAGAGCATTGGGCTGGCTCCTTGCTGGCTTTGTTCTCATCCCATTGAAGCCCTGGTGACTAATGAATTGCTAGACAAATAGTTTTGCTGTCTAGCGATTAACTGTTTACAAAGAAACTGTTACTCCTTTGTGCAGCTGTAGACCAACATTCAGAGGCTGCACAATAATTGACACATGCTATGATCTGTACATGACTGATAAGGACGCAGTGTACTTTACTTCTTCGGGGTCCCTTGAAAATCATGTGCCGCCTATTGGCCAAGAGTAGTCAAATGATCAAATCCTCTTATACTTCTAACACACATGCATTACAGCAAGTTGGTTCTTGTTTTAGGACAAGTTCTCCTAAGATGCTTCTCTAACGGATTACAGTGTAGAAATAAAAGACGCACACATACATTAGACTCAGATATTGTCTTGAAATCAGAGATAATGAAATGTACTGTATGCATGTTTGTACTGCTGGGAAGTTGTTAAACGGTCTTCTTTACACTGGTGATAGGGGTATCCTGACTAATGATGCGTTTTGGGTTGCTGAGGTATGATTTATCAAAACTGTTATTTTTGTTTTCAGGAAGTTGACAAATGCTTGGCCGACGGTGCTGATGAGTACTTGCAACTCATCAGTCTCTGTGCCGTTATCCTGCAGCAGCTGACGCAAAACAGCTGAAGACATTTCTTGCAAGGTCTGCAATGATGAATCCTGGATGTCACCTTCTGAGTTGGTTCAAAAGGCCTTCTATTTTTAGTGTCTCGTGAATCACTAGTGGCTCACCTTCTAAATGTATAGTTTTGTAAAAAGGAAGAGATTTTGAAAATAAATGGTAATCTTATAGTGCCTTGCTAAATGTTGTATTTCTTTATTTCTTTATTTACAATATACTATTGATATTGTTACTTATAGCAAGCTACAAGGCTTTGATCAAATCCAATTTAAAATTTGTAATTGTTAGTGAGGCTGGCTTGGGTGTAAGAAAGGCTTATTTGGTGGAGGCGTGATCAGTGGTGGTTCTTGACATGAGGCAACGTAAAACTGAATGAATCGTACCATAGGTGGCGTCTGAAATCCAGGATTGGAAGCAAGCTAGAGAAGAATGGAAAGAGTGGGATTGGGAAGTATGTTTTGATACCAATTCAATGACTATAGTCAAGGATTTTGTATAAAAAAAAAAAAAACTTTACTTTTTAGAGTTTGATTCAGCCCTTATGGGGAACATTGAAGGGGGAAATTAGGAACCATAGGTGTTTGTGTGACACACATTTATTTATTTTCTACTCTTTTTTTAGACCAAACAGAATTACAGGATCCACCCACCCAAAAATGTATCAGATGTTCACTATCCAGCACTTTTGTGGTAACAAAACAAATATATGCCTATAAACACATTGCATTGGGCTCAGGCACTCCCTTGAATTCTCAGCAATGAGTGCCCCACCTGACCTATCAGTTTTGGCTTTGACTTATTGAGCATGGTGAACCTCCATACCCAGGAAAGCAACTGGGAAGGAACATTCACGTGTATCAGTGCTACAGGTACTTAACCTATTGTTCTCCAGCATGCAATCATTTGTTTTGCAGTATGAATCTTTTTTCTAGGTTCAAACGCTGTGCATTATTCTGCCATCTAGTTCTTGGGTCTTTAATGGGCTTTTCTCCTCTTCCAACCTACACCCAGAGCGTCGAACATTTGCAATATATGTCTATTCCCTGCTGATGTCAGAAGTAAACCCCCAAAGTCCTCATGTGTGGTTGACATCTTCAGATTCTTTTTTTTTTTTTTTTTTTTTTTCCATCTTTGGGTTTGGGTGCACTGTCCTGCGCTTCAGGTCAAAGATCAGTGAAGGAGAAGACAACACTGAAGAACACCAAAGGAAGAACTGGACAGCACAAGCATTGACGGAAGACATCAAGAGGAACCAAAACTGAATGGAAAGACAGAAGTCTATTTTTTCTGTTAGGTTTGACCCATGTGGGTCAGAGAATGTACAGCTGAGTGCAGGAGGTCCTAATCTTTGAAAGAGATGGAAAATACAGCTTTAGATTTGCCCAAAGGGACACCACAAACTTGCATTGAAGGACAGTCACACTTCGTTTATAATCTCGTCTGCCATAGGGCCACAAGTCCAAAGGGTGTGCAGAGAGTTTCTTCCTAGTAATCTTAAAATGAGGGAGAAGCGAGGACATAATCCTACATCTTCCAGGCTAATAAAGGGAGAACGCTAAAGCAGTGATACAGACTGGGCATACGATTACTAAAACCAATCTAAAACAGGCAGTAGATGTAGCTAGCAGAAGGAAGTGCAAATGTGCTATTCTGAGAAACCATGTCTGAGTGTATGAGGTTTTAAGCAAAACATATACGCATCAGTTATCAACATGCCCTTTAAGAGAGAAGCCTATTTACAACACCAGTGGAGGAATCTACCCAACAAATAAATAAAAACAAAACATCGAAGGTGATGGAGACCTTGCAGTTTTAAGGGGTCATTTAAGAAAGGGACAGCCCCTATTAAGAGAGCCACAGTTTGGGGCAGTTTCAGCCCAAGACCAACAGTCTAAATTTACATAGCAGACTACTGCACGGAGCAGAACCACACTGTGACAGTACCCCCCCACAGCACCAAGGTAGCCATTTCGAGGTAGAGTCAGAGATAAGGGAAGACCATTGGGCGTCTGGCTGAGCATCATATTGATTCCCAAATACAAGGACTTTGACACAAAACACCAGGTCTGACAAATGGGGTTCTCATTATCATATGACATGGATATTGCATAGAGCTTCATCACAAGCCATCAACGATAAAACGAAAAAGAGAAGTTCCAAAAAGAAAGAGCTAATTTGTTTGCAACAAAAGGTAAAAGACATCCTAAAAAGAAAGTAATAGAAAAGATACCAAGGGCACAACCACGAACTATACTCTGCATACTTCCTGTTTCCAAATCCAGGCCTGGCACGGAGGCCTATTTTGTACCTCGAATTATTGACTAAGTTTATCACTGCAAAAAGTTATCCATTTCTTAAAGAAGGGGGACTACATTGCAACCATAGACTTCAAAGATCGCTACCTCCATGGCTCAATGAACAGACATAAGAAATATCTCAGATCTGTGGTAGATTGTGCACATTACCAATTCAGGGTACTTTCCTTTGGGATAAAATCAGCATGTCTTGCAGTAGTAGCAGTGCACTTGAAAAGACTGGGGATACATGTGTATCCCTGTTTGGACGATCAGCTGGGTAAAAGCATATTCGCTAACACAATGCCAAACATGCACATAGACAGTGAAGCAAATGCTACACAGGTTGGGATTTTCCCTAAACTTCAAGCGATCATTCCCCCAGTGCCGAAGAGAGAGAATGGGTTCTTGGGACCAACACTAAACTTGATGAAAGCCAAAGGCATTTGTGATGCAAAAGATAATTTTGGCATTAACACAGCAATTCGCCTCTGACAGAAAGTGAAACTGATGAACATGATGATCTCGTCTACACCTCTAATCCCTCATGCCAGACTCCACACGAGGCCACTTCAAGAACTGCTCTAGTGTTAATGGTCGCAGGCAACAGGAAACTGGGAGGATCTTGTTGTCATAGAGAAGGTTCAAAGGGAAATAAAATTGTGCAAGATGAAGGGCATTCCAGTAGGCCGACCTTTCAGACAACCAACTTCCCCTGTGATAGCTCTTAAATATGTACCCCACACGGAATGGTGCGCACAAATGGGAAAACGGAGTATCAGGTGTCAGAGGCGTTCTATAGATGTGAAGCACATCATGAGTATGCTTTAACTAAAAACAATTTTTCTGGCATTTAAGGCTTTCTGCGTACGTGTGAAGGGGAAGCCGGTGCAAGTGCAGGTATAAAAAACAACAAACAAATGGAGGAACAAGATCATGTGCTGTAGAAACTAGCACAAAAGATACAGAGATATTACTCTCATAGAGATACCCATCACAAAGGTGCTTAAACGTCTCCCACCCTCATATGCCAAGGCGCCCTACCTTTGTGGGACATAGCCCCTTTCGCAGCCATGACCATGGCAGTCGAAAAATAAGAGAGGGAATTTACAGTGCTTGCCGAACAACAAAAACCTGGATAATAAATTTATCACATTTGAGGACATGCAGGAAACGTTTGGGCTCCAGCCGGCACAGTTTCTTCAGTATGCAAAATTAGCACATCTTGACAGGGGGGATGTGGACCTCCTTTCCTAACGCCCAGCGGCCTCTTACCCATGATAATGAGGACGCTTTATCACGCACTTATACCAGGTGCTGCATGCAGATAAACAGGAAGAGCCATTGCCAATCTGATGCTTGGAAAAAGGTACTAGAAGGCATGCTTACAGAATGGCGGGAGGTGTGTCAGCGGTGTCCAAATGGTCACTAGTAACCTGCAATTTAAGCTTTACAACAATAACCATATGACATACCATAGCCAGTGAAAATATACTGCCTCAGCTGCATGTGGACAAATGGTCGCAGGCTTCAAGCACATGGTGTGGCAGTGCTAGAGTCTCAGGTCTTTTGGCAGGATGTGGCACTTGTGATTGGTAAGCACATAAAAAGGGGGGACCACGCTTACAATAAAGGGCTTTATTCTTAGTATTTGTTACTGAAAATATGAAGAAGGAGAAGGCCTACTTTTGCTAATGCATGAATTAGGAGGAAAATGTGCAGAATCGTAAATGATCAAAGAAGAGTACAGGCCCAGAATGCTCATGACATCCAAAATAGAGAGCCCAGGACAGGAAGCATGGAGGCAAGGCACGGGCAAGCAGAAACATTTATTCATAATGCAGCTGGAAGTAGAAGGCCATAGAAAGCTTGAGTCATAACTTGATAACACACACAGGGAGGGCGTACATTCCAATCCACGTTCACAAGGGAAGGATACACCATGGTGGTTTTGGAAAGGGAACACAATAAGCTTTGATGCTTGAAGGCCAGCAGCTGTGCAAGGGAGGACAGACAGAAATGTTTCCAAGTGTGGAGTTAGCTGAAGGAGAAAGTACTGACAGGCTTCAGAACATGAGATAAAAGACATTGCGGTTTAATAACAAATGTGCTCATGACAGATGTGTAACCTTTGCTTTTCTGTAAATGCGTAATTAGATGCTTTCTCAAGGAGAAATGTGGCTTTGTGCTAACGTAAGTAGAGATACAATGTACCAAGCATGCGCTTAAATCAAAATGCATGACAAGTGATAAGACGCATTCAAGGTATCGTGAACATATAAAAGAGGCTGTTTGTACTGACAAAGTTGAGTGCGGTATCAGCCACAGAGCTGCGCTGCCCTCCTGGCTGTTATTCATAAATGCTCATATTATTTGCCAAACAGAACTGTGTTGTTCTTTCATCTCCTGACCCTACAACATATTCTTCCAAAGACAAAAAAACAAATTTTCTGAAGGCTAAATTCCTCAAACTGGCCACGCTACAGGCCAAGAGTCACATAGCCATACACTGGGCTAGCCATAGGGGGACCCACGACCAACCCTTGAAGGGCAGACATGATAGTGGGCGATGGCGGAAGAGACGCATATGTGAAGAGTGCGACGATAAACTATGATGACCTGGAAACATGGGGCGAGATGATGCATGCAATTTCAGACCCACCAGGGACTAGACCCCCCTGAACTGTACTAGGCCCTCAAGAGAGTTTGAGCACTAGCATGAACCCTACATTAATATTCAACCACCAATGGATGGGGACCAAGAGTGGGCCAGGGGTTGCAGGAGAAGGGCGATCACATTGGCGCAAGCCAGCTGGAAGGATAGGGTTTGGTGGTAGCAGTGAAACTCAAGTGGGAGAATTGTATGACTATACTAAGAAAAATTCTAGTCTAATTGTTTGAAGTTTTCTAGTTATGCACTGTTGACTGAATAAAGAAGGATAAAGTAAACGTCAAAAATTACGCTATGAACTGTGGGGTTGGCATCAAAGTAATTACACTGTGAGTGTCGGGGACGGATACATGGATCCTGTGATCTGCTATAGGTCAATGTACTTCTTCTCTGATTGTATTCTTAAAAAATTAACAAAACATTTAAAAAAAAACTCTAATAGAGAAATCTTTGCCAGGTGTTCCAAACGTGGAAAGGGACGGGTAAGCAGAAAATGAGGTGCCTGACACAAGTGGAAGCTTGAGTAAGGAATAGTGGAAAGCTTTCCTGGAGTGGGCTGGACCAGAAATAGACCTCCTTGCAATATACGCAATTGCAAAAGGCCGAACCTTTGCATCCAGCTCCAATAATCCTAAGGGAATGCCTAACTATAGACTGGTCAGTGAAATTTGTATAAACTCCAACCCCACCCCACCTCCCCCGCTCCACAATTTCACTGATTCTGCTAGTGTTAAGCAAGTGCAGACAAGCAACCATAACACTGGTAATAGCTCCACAGTGGGCTAGGTAAACATTCTTTTCAGAGCTAGTGGAGATGGCTCAAGGCAGGATGACAAAACTGCTTGCTTACAGGACCTGTTAAATAAAAAATAAAAAAAGAGGGGCAAGTATTTCACCCAGAGCCTGCCAGTCTCAGCCTAGCGACATGGTTCCTGAGACACTAGATTTTGGGCACCTGGGACTTCCCCCAAAAATGCATTAAAGGCCTGAGAGACACCAAGAGGCCTATAGCATGAGTGATAAACCACCAAGTGGGAATTATTTGTCCACTGATGTTTGAAGAAAGGACTAATAGGCAACCTGGCAAGTGGCACAACAATTATCAGATACCTAACTCACCTTTTATCTGAGAAGCTTTCATGTACATCATTAAAGGTCTACTGTAGTAGCATACACATATGACACTATGCGAAGAAGTTGCGTAATAGCTCAGGTATATTAAGTGTCTTAGAAGAGGCTAAAAGAGTGGAACCATCAATGTTGGCATGTAAGGCCAATGTGGAATCTGAACCTGGTGTGAACATAGCTCAAGAAACCACCTTTCAAACTAATGCACAAAGCAGCACTTGAATACTAAACAATCAAGACATCATTTGTGATTGCCATCAGTTCGCTGCATATGGTCATGCTGTTTCTCTTCAAGGTCATTTCATAATTCCATGTCAACTTAGCAATATAACTACAAGCCTTTGGCTAATAGCCAAAACCAAAAGTTGAAAGGGCTCTATGCACATGGGATGTCAAGAGGGCAGTGGTGTATTATCTGCTTGGTTTGAAAAGATTTTCCAAAGATACGTGCCCAGGCTGAGTATCGCCACTGGATATCAAATCAAGCAGGCAATTGCGGACGCTATGGACATACTTATTCATGGCTACAGTTCATATTGGTTATACTTTAGACCCCATAGTGAGACTTGATTGTTCCATGTGTGGTGCGCTGGTCCCCACTCCAGCATGCACCAGCTCCCTTTTCCTGAAAGATTTTTCATTTTAGGTGATTGGTGGAAGGAACTGTGAAGAAATATCCAGCTATTTCTGTCTCACCATTGGAGTCTTGACTCCATCAATTCTGCTTACAACCTTCTTAGGGAGATGTTTCTCTTATCAAGCCAGTTTAAAAAAATGATTCACGTTTTGTCTGTGGACTGAGAATTGCTGGCCTGATTGCTTGCATTGTGAATCTCTTGTCAAATCATGTTATTTGTACACCTTCAATTTCTAGGTGGACCGAAGAGATTCAGGAGAGATGTTCTTTATCAACAGGGTGGATGAAATTCTCATTTGTGGTGGTATTTAATGATTTGACAATGTCAAAGTGATATGTTTGGTAGGTCATGATGTGTTTGTGGTGTTGATGTTATGTAGTAACCCTCTGTATGGCAATTAATTTTTATATATAACGAGGTTGGGGGTATTAATGCAGTAGCAAACCGCACCTTAATGACTCATATGGTAGTCTGAGTGTTTGGTCTCCCATCCCTATCCTTCCAGCCCTTTACCTTGGGTCAAGTCAAGTTGATATTTCTTTTATGAGCATCTTGTTACCCTGTGTTACATTGACCATGCTAAAACGGTAGAGCTTTGTTTGTTTTGTTTATTTTGCTTTACAGCAGCATTTCTTCATTTACTTATTGTAGGATGCCATGATTGCAAATTATCTTTTGGAAGCATTTAGCATGAATAACATACTAAAATCTCTCTCACTGTACTGAGACTGTATTGCTCTATTCCCCTTCCATACACAGTAGAGTGTTCTATGCGTTCACATGCTTGCTCAACGACTGTCACGCTTTTGCATGTTCAATTAAATGTATGCTGTAAGCAAAAGAGCTATAAAGAACAATTTACTATGCCCAGTAGAAACGCCACAATGATGCTGGCATCACTGTGCCTTAATCCAGCAGTCAACACCAACCCTATTGACAGTTTCACCGAAACAAACTCATTGCTAGCATATAGCTGGCTATAGCCCCTCTGATCACTACTCATGGATCACAATATCTATTACAAATGAACATGTCTCCTAGTAAGGTGGTGACCTTGAAATCTGCTCCCTGAATTCAGAGAACTTGATTTAAGACCCAGCAAACATTATTGCCGTGATGCAGGACTTTTATGCAAGGATACCAAATCCACCCCAGCCTCCCCTGCCTCCACCACTGGCAGTAACTCTGCCAGAGCCACCAAACCCCTCAACTGCACCTCTTCAAAAGACATTGCTGAGAAAAAGGGACTAAGGCGAAATCCCAGACAAGGGATGATGAACGGCAGGACTATATAGCAGCAGTGAAGAGCTAGAACAGTGGTTCCCAAACTGTGGTCCGCGGACCCCCAGGGGTCCGTGACACATTCCCAGGGGGTCCGCAGGCCTGGGCTGGGAGGAAGGCACTTCTCCAGCTGGGGCCTCTGACAAGCACGTGCGTGCGTGTTTTCATATTTATTACTTCCTTTGTTGAGCAGTTTTAAACGCACTGCAAAGCTCCTTGAACTGCAAAAATAAAAGCGGCAAGCTAACTCAAGTGATTAATGTATCTGCTGGAGAGAGATGGGAGTTTTGTGCAGTGGCAGTTTTGACTCAAAGGTAGCACGGATGGTTAATATGCCTGCTGCAAAGAACGTCAACATGCAAAGAACAGTATTTTATGTGCATGGCACAGTGGGTTACTGCTTTTGTCACAGAGATTTTGTTACTGTGCAGTTCATAATCGTAATATAACACAGTGAGCTGCGAACTTCCATTAAACAGCTGCATGCAGACCGCATGGCACAAATTAGAAAGTTTTTTTTTGTTTCCCAGTCTTTCATTTTCCTTATGCTGATAAAAAAAAAGGTTTGCTAGTGTAGAAATACATTCTTATTGCTAACGTCATCACTAATCACTGTGCTGTGTTCTGAATCCTGAGTTTGTGCTTCTCCTGACCAAGCACTATTAAAAAATGCCTAACAGTGTGGATGACGTGAATCCTACACCTTGTAGTCCACTGTAAAGTGCCCTGACAGCCTAAAGTGGTATGAGAGGTGCTATAAAACAAATCAAGTACATGTGACAGGGAGGCTAGGGAGAGATGAGAGGCCCTTATGGTTTACTTCCTTTCCCCTTCACTTATTTATGTGAAAAAGCTTTCTCAGATCTTGCATACCTAAAAAATAAAAACAGAAATCGCTCCGGAAATGTAGAATCCGACCTGAGGATTCACCTTTCCTAAATAAAACCAAACATTGAAAAGATAGTTGCAGAGATGCACTGCCAACCTTGCCAATAAAATGTTTCAGTTTTTGCATATTTTTTCAATATCAAAGAATTTTTCTTTAGTAATTTGAGTATTTGGTGTGTACTTGTTATATTTTTTGCAAATTACTGTTCTAATGTTTGAAAATTAAATCGTATGAATTGCTGGGGGTCCCCGGCTTCCAGTAATGATTCATTGGGGGTCCTCAGGAGTCAAAAGGTTGGGAACCACTGGGCTAGAAAACACCCCACCTCCAGTTCAACAATCCAGTGATATAGCCTGTTTCAATTTTTTGGGCGAAAGAACATCAAAGAGGTTTGACCTCTACAGATACTGAAGAAAGGGACTATTTCATACACGGCCTTAGAGACAACCAAGAAAGTAAATCAAGGCCATACCAATCTTATTGAATAATAAGAAGGCCCTAGCAGACGAGATAGGTAAGGCATTTTCATATTTTCAAGTAATGACTAACCTGTCAATTGGGGTCACACTGTGCCCCCTAAAATAGGTGCCAACCGTCACCCACAAAACTCGGTGGCAAGCTTCATTATTGGGCACGCTTTTCACTCAGATCCCACAAATGATGGTTTGAATGGATTTAGGTTACTTTCAGGAGCACTTTGGAGATCTTTTGTAGGGGGTTCTTTAGGAATGTAAGTGAGATTGTTCTCAGATTTGCCTTACCTGCTTTAACTCTGAATTCAGTTAAAAAATTGCATCCTGAATGTAGGAACTGGCAATGGTTCCCCATTCTTCTGGCCTACCTGTTTCAATCAGTTGGTTATCCCTGCACAGGGTTGCTGGTTTTGGCTCGCCCATTTTTATTATCTATCATTAGTCAGTCCCTGATTTACATATACTGTGATATAAAAGCAATCATACATACGATGGGCCCTCGGCCATCTTCATTCTTCCCATACATACTGCTGTCATACATGTGAAATTGAGTTATGGAAGTGTGCCACAATGCGATGCCTAGAATAAAATTGAAAACCATAAACAGGGCAGCACATGTAATTTCAGATAAGCTGTTGTATACCTGTCACTGCGAGAAATGGGGTTGTTGGTTGTGTGTGTGTAAGCCCTTCTCAAGCAACAGCCATAATCCTTGTCAGGGTGAACACCAAAAGTCACTAAATTAAACTGTTCTTAACCCTCAGCTAGCCTGGCTTAAAAAAAAAGTCAGACTTAACTTAGAGACCATGTGTAAAGTATGTATGCAGCAAACAGTGGTAAAGTGAAAACTCCATACAATCCCACACCAATTTAGAAAAATAGAGTAAAAATTAATACATTATTTTACAAAACACCAAAATCCAACTGGTAGAAGAAGATATATGCGTTTTCAAAGATTTAAGGTACATATAGTGCCTAAAAGCACAAATAGCTCCTTGTGGCTGTCTCGTTGTAAGGACCGGGTGAAAGTCACAAGTTCAGGCCAACCACGATGTAGTGTGAGCCATATTCCTGAGACCAGGTCATTCTCACTGAAACAGTTACCTTCTAAAGTCCGGTGTGAAGTTACATTCATGGTGGAGGAGGCTGCGAGAAGTAGGGAGAGCATCGCTGGTGGTCGTCTCTGTAGCACGAAGAGCATGTTGGGCGACTTAGACAATTGGCGCGATAGTATGAAGTTCCTGTTGGGTTTGCATGGACGGTGATTACTGGAGATTCGTGCTGGCAGTCACAAGGGATGTCAACGCTGTAGCGCAAAGTGCAGATCTCTTGTTGCCAATCATCTCTAGCCAGCCCAGTCTCAAAGAGCCCATAACTTCAGGATTTCTTTTTCTCTTTGAGGAGGAGCTTAACTGATGCCATATACAAAGGGGCCACCCTTTGTATGGGGCACCTCGTGGGGATCAGGAACACATTCCAGCAGAGGCCAGCAGGGCTCAGACAGTTCCAGTTGCAGGTCAGCTAGGCAGATGCAGGGAGGCCTCTGGAGCTTGTTATGCCCCTTTAGCTCAGAACAGGAGTCCAGTCAGCTGACCTTTGTGGTAACTTCAGCCTTGGATGAATTGTGCAAGTCCAGTTTTCCTTCTCAACAAGCAGGGTAGCACTCAAGCTGCAGGACATCTTTCTTCAGTAGTATCCACAGGTCCAGGGGTGTACTGAAGAGAGGATCTGAGAGTCCCCTTTTAATACCTGGTGGGCACTTTGAAGTGGGAGAAGCTTCTGAGGTTTCCCTCCATTAGACCTGTCAGCCTTAGGGTGGTCTTCCCCCAAACGTTTTGCCCTCACTCCTCCCATTTTTGTTGATCTTGTTTTTGTTGGCTTCTTGGACTCTGTGCACTTTACCACTGTTAACCAGTGCAAAAGTGCTTGAGCTCTCTCCTTGAAACATGGTAGAATTACCTTACACACAATAGGCATGTTTGATTTACTTGTAAGTCCATAGTAAAGTGGTACTACATGTACCCAGGGCCTATGAATTAAATGCCAATAGTGGGCCTGCAGCACGTATTGTGCCATCCACTTAAGTATCCTTGTAAACATGTCTCAAGCCTGCAATTGCAGCCTGTGTGTGCAGTTTTAAACTGCCATATTGACCAGGCAAACTAAACCTTTTTGGCAAAATAAACCTTTTGCCGGTCTCAAAATTTACTTTTTAATACATATGACACCCCTAGGGAAGGCCCTGAACAGCCCACGGGGCAGGTTGCAGTGTAATTTAAAAGTTTAAACGTACTTTTCAAATTTTACATGTTCTGGTAGTGAAAGACTCCACGCAGGCAGCCAATCCAATTCTGTGAACGTCCTTCAGCCATATATATTATGTGATTGGCAATGGGCCAGGCCCTGCGCCTAACTCCACTGGTGCCTGACCAACCCCCGCCTCACCCCCGCGATCGGCAGAATAGCTTCCTAGCCGCCTTTTTGATTCTCAAAATACCAGAGGTGACAAGCTGAGCAGTTGTTGTATGATGAACCATGATTGGTATCTTCATATCAAGGTAACAGGTCATCTTCAAGGATTGGGGTACACACTGGCAAAATCTATTTGCCTCTCTAAAGAATACTCTGTGTTGACAAGTCTGCATGCTGGAATTTCCTGTAAGTCACTGGTAATGCTCTTTACAGCGGGAATAGACAAAGGACTTGCATGTGTATTCCCAGCACTACCATTCCTGCCTCAAGTTCTGAGGAAGATCAAAAAGAACGAGCCCAAGTCTTATCGCCCCGGCTGTCAGGAGAGGGTGGTACCCAGAGCTCCTGAGCATTTGCCCTCCAATCAGACTTCCGCTTAGGGGTATGGGGGAAAGCCAGCTGCCTCAGTAACAGGAAAAGGTCTTGCACCAGATTCACCACAGCCTACACCTCCATGTGAGAAGACTGAATGGCGGCAGCCAAATGCGTTTTAATTGCTGACCAAAGTTGTGGATGTCAGCCTCACTGCCAGACAGCCTTCTGTTAAGTTGATCTATGAATGAGACACATTTGTTTCCTGGTGTGATGCCTGAAACTCTTTTCAAGCTAGACTGTACTATGTTCTTTTGTCAGCTCAGCAACACCTTGTGGTGAGCACCTCAAAAGGTTTCTCACTTTCTCTGGCCCTTCTGCTGGTCCGTTATTTCACCGAATGGCTATCTTCAGTACAGTCAACTGTGCCATCTTGATTGACAGACAGAAAGTGGTGGTCCCATCTGGAGTTGCCTTGAACTGGTTAATGTCCTTCTCACTTGGTACACCCAGGCAGTGTCACTACCACAGTTCCACTTGGTGAAAAACCTAATGAGGAAGGAGTGTTGCAACTATCACCACACAAGCCCCCACACAGGAATGCCTGCACTGGGGTACACGCACACCCAAACATTGCACATCATGAAACACACACATGCAATAATCATGTACTCATACCCCCGCAGGAACCCGAAGGAACGTCACCACACCAGAGGGTCCAGACAACACCACTCCACCCCCAGAAGAGTCCCACAGTGACGACAGCAGCTCTGCCCCACTCTTTTGCCCTAAACTATTTATTACGTATATCCTGCCGCTGGGGGTACTGACAAACCATAGTAAAGCCTATGTTTCTGAGATTTGATCAAACTCAGCCAGTATAGGCTGTCTAGCTAGCAGCCATCCAAAACAGGATGGTTAATAACTTCCTCAGACTGAGATTTTGGTATTTGTGGGTGACACCAAGCTCTGATCCAAGAAACCACCAGATCTTGGACACCCCTAACTGTGGCAAAAAAATACGACATTTAGAGATGTGCTTTAACTAAAAATCCGACCTTAGAGTTACAAATTAAGGTGTGTGCATTGTGTTTTCTTCTTCTGCCTTAGCCAAAGAGGTTGCCAATAATCCCCAAGAAGAAAGAAAACACTGATCAAAGGATCCGTGGTCTTGGTTCAACTAGGTGATGGGAATGCAGTGTATCTGGAGTTTCTAGAGGCACAGCCAAATAAACTCCAATGTATTTAAAACATGGCAGTCCAGCTGGCCCTCAGCTTGAGAAAGTTAGATGATTTATCAAAAGTTTTCCCCTTGTTGCCTGGCTTCCGGTCAAGAAAGTGACTCATTTTAATTCCGTTTACTTCATGCTTTGTGTCGTCTGCCACTCAGGCTCAAGATTTCTCTCACACCTCATCATCTCTTATATACCTACACTTGATTTGAGATGAAGTTTTATATCACTACTTCAAATTGTAGGTTTCAAGAAAGTGCAGTGTACAGGTAGAGAATTCAGGGTTCTCGGACCTCAGTTGTTAAATGCCCTAATGCACGATGCAACTCAATGCAGATTATACTTCTGTTTAAAAAAAAAAAAAGTCTTAATATCTCTCTTATGATCTTAAATCTCTTGCAGTCTGATGTAGCTTTGTCACACCTCTTGAGAGTGCCCTTTACAAACAAGTCCCAGGCTTCCTCATCACAGACTTTTACATGTGAGTATAATTCATTCTGGGTTGGTGGAGCTTACTATGGTATGGGTAGAGTGCACTGTAGGTAAAAGGGAGGACATGTGCCTTCATTGTGTGATATCTCCTAGTAGTGAAAAACAGCCTAGTTGAGTTCTCACTGCTGTGAGGCCTACTACTCTTATAGGCCAGCATTGGAAATTCCCTTACGTGGTGATTTCTGATCTGCGAGGAGCAGCGTGGGCATGTTTGGTATGTTTGGAATGGTAGTGAGAAATCCTGCTTATTGGTAAAGGTGGATTTTTCATTACTATGGTAGGAAAGCCACTTTTAGAAAGTGGTCATTTCACTGTGTGTATGACTCTTCTGCTTTGCAACAGGACTCCAATCCACATCTAGGGTAGAGTACCAGCTGGGCTTTGTGCATACTTTCCAGACAGCCATCACACAGGGAGGGTGGGGGTGTAACTGGATTACATCTGCATACTAAATGGTGTTCCTTGGCTGGGAGAGAGCGAGGCAGCCTATACAAATGTAATTGTGCCTGTGTCCTGCCCTCACGCAAAGGGCTTGTTTACCCCCTACTGATGTCTAGAGCCAGGGCTGGGGTTTAAAGGAGGTGTTTTGAACTTCTATAGTTCTTTTGTAGTGCCCCCAAAATCAAAGACATTTTGAGTATACGTACAAGGGTTGTAACCCTGTGTATTCAGAGCACTTTTGGAACTGGGACTGAACCTCTGTCAGAAGGCCTGCTGGACTGCACAAAGAACTAATCTGGACTGCTCTTCTATTTGTTGCCCTGCTGCCTGGTGTCTGCTGGGTGGCACAAAGGACTCATTTGAATTGCTTTTCTGTTTTTTGCCCTCCTGACAGCTGCTCCCTGACTCTGTTCTGCAAGGACACTGTAGTACTACCAGGAGGGGTCGCCAGTGGAACTGCTGATTTTGCTGGTCTGGTCCCTTTTCCCATTGCTGCTTCCCTCCAAGTGTTCGCCCAGGGGAACAGCGCGGGCGAGTGTGGGTTGTTCTCCCCTGTTCCTTGTAATCCCAGCGCAGAGTGAGTGCTGCAACATTCTACCCGTGCCAGCCGTCCACGACATGGAAGCTGGTCAGATTGCCTTGAGTTACGTGATTCGCACCTCTCTTGGCTTATGTTCCATATACACAGTTGGTGGGAGGGTTTACCCACATCGGGCAGCAAGTGGGGAATGCATCGCCCTTCACTGCGAGCAGCTTGTGTTGACCTTACCCCCAGGAGCTGCACTTTATCTGTGTGGCGAAGAAGGGCAGGCAAGGAAATGGCTTCTAACGTGGCCCCATCCTGCGAGGGGACCGTGACGTGCTGTGCCTGCGGGGAAGGTTGCCGTCATCCCTCGTAGTCAGGACCTCGGGGCTGGCCACCTGAAAACCCTAGTGAGGCCTCCTTCTGTGGGGAAGCAGCCGTGCCAAGGAGACACACCCCGAATGCTGAACTGCATCATTGGGAACAGACACAAATGCGCCATATTTAAGGCATGCATTGGGCTGCCAACAAAGGGATTCTTGCACCATGGTGCCTGTGTTGCATGCAGGATTGTTTTTGTTAAGGATGGGATTCCTTCCTGCACAAAAACAATCCTTAAAGGCATAGGGGGTCATTCTGACCCCGGCGGTCTCAGACCGCCGGGGCCAGGGTCGGCGGGAGCACCGCCGACAGACCGGTGGTGCCCCGCAGGGCATTCTGACCGCGGCGGTTCGGCCGCGGTCAGACAAGGAAAACCGGCGGTCTCCCGCCGGTTTTCCGCTGCCCTACAGAATCCTCCATGGCTGTGGAGCGCGCTCCGCAGCCATGGGGATTCTGACACCCCCTACCGCCATCCTGTTCCTGGTGGGTCTCCCGCCAGGAACAGGATGGCGGTAGGGGGTGCCGCGGGGCCCCTGGGGGCCCCTGCAGTGCCCATGCCCATGGCATGGGCACTGCAGGGGCCCCCGTAAGAGGGCCCCACAAAGTATTTCAGTGTCTGCTATGCAGACACTGAAATACGCGACGGGTGCCACTGCACCCGTCGCACCTTCCCACTACGCCGGCTCAATTCTGAGCCGGCGTCCTCGTGGGAAGGTTGATTTGCCCTGGGCTGGCGGGCGGCCTTTTGGCGGCCGCCCGCCAGCCCAGGGCAAATCCCAAAATACCCTCAGCGGTCTTTAGACCGCGGAGCGGTATTTTGGTGGGGGAACTTCGGCGGGCGGCCTCCGCCGCCCGCCGAAGTTAGAATCAGGCCCATAGTCCTCTATGTCTCCTGTATAATGCAGCAGACATAGAGGAAGTAACGAGGAGAAAAGAAGATATTTCTCCTTGTTAAGCCTCTCCTGGGGAGGCATATCTTTTGGCGCATTCCCAGGTTTTGGAAATGTGTCAAAAACCATGGGAGTTGTGTGGGAACACCCACGCAATGTCCATGGAACACCTCCCTTGCACAGAGTATTGCAACATAGCATCACTTTGGTGGTGTCAGGAGTCTGGATAGGGGTGCCTGATGTCTTGGTACAGTTACTGGAGTCCCTCTAGTCCAGTATCCTCTGGGTTAGCTGTAGGAGGGCAGGGGCCAATCCAACCGGACACCCTCAGATGACATAAAAGAGGTAGGGGCCTCTTACCAAAGAGCCCAATGGTCACAGTCTAGATTTTCTAATAGCAGGGTACACACTGGGGTGGTGCTACTTGCTACTAGTGTAGGACAAGTAAGGACAAAGCTGGAAACTATGCAAGCCACAGGCAGGGACCAAGGGTACAAATGCTAAGTTCTTCAACAGGGTACTATTCCCTCAGCTACAGATGGTAACTGAAGCACCCAAAGTTTCCCACAGAAGAGAGGTCTAGGGTGAAGCAGTTGCACCTTCAATGACAAGGAGATTTCCTTATCTTGAGCAGTCATTGAAAGACTCTTTTTCAGAGAACAGAATAGCCTTCACAAGCCTCAGACAGCTTGGTTTCTGTTCCGATGTCCTTTACAAGCCATAGCCCAGCTCCTTCCATTAGACTGGCAAATTCCTTCAGACCAGTAACATGTCACAGAGACACCTTTTCAGGTTCAAACCTTATCACAGGATCTGAAGAGAGGATGGAAATCCAACCTTTTGGCTCCACTCTGGATCTCTGTTTCCCCGAAGGCTCCCCCCTGGGTGCCTTGTCAGAAATTAGAACAGCCTTGAACAACAAGCTGACCGATAAGGCCAGACTTTTAGCAATGCCTGAGTGACAGGCTGATCCAATCAGACGGAATGCTACTTTTGCATTCTGGGTGCCAACCCCAGTCCTGGGGCATATTTTCTGCATGTTCACTGCATGATCCATCTGTGTAAGAAGGGCTCTATCGGTCTCTTGGCACCTGTTGGTCCTATTCCCCAGAGAAGAATTTTAATTGAGTCCACACCAGGAGGCCTTGACCATCAGTCTGCAGAAAGCGAGGGGGTCGTCCCAGCAGAGGAAATCTTATCTAAATACAGATAAGAGCTAATGCCTACCCTAATCCACCAAGTTTCTGCTAAGAATAGAAAGGGGAATGGGGGAGGTGGAATGTCCAGCAGAACAGATACCAGCTTGGTTCACATTAAACACAATGGCTCACCATCCTCACCCAGTGAACTTGATGGCTCCCAGTAAAGCATCTCCCATTCCAGAGAGGCAAACAAAGAACCCAAAGAAAGGGGACTGCACAGATTTTACCACAAGGAAGATGGTAGGCGGCCCGCCCTAAAGGGTACAGGTACTGCAGGGTACAGATTAATTCTGCCCCACTGTCAGTTTACCACAGCTTGGATAGAGGGCAGTATATATATATATATATATATATATATATATATATATTTCTCAATCCATGTAAACAGGAAGACCCTCAGTAAGACAGAGATCACGAAAACATACAGCACTTCAAAGTGACCTGCCAGAAGATCAACATAGGGCAGTGAAGCTCCCACTTCAGAACCATGCAGAAGACTTCACATCTCAACATACGCCCCCTCTGGATCAGAATGGTGTTGTGGGTACACTAGCACATCCAAGAGCTCGATTACAGTAAGATGCTGTTGCTTTCAACATTCAGACTTTTTTGGGTATATTCATTACATCTTTGAATAGCAAGTTTGCAATAACCAATGCTTGTTAAATGTCTCATTTATTATAACCAATGCTTATTGATTATGCACATTGTATTCCACCTGCTCCAACTGTAACTGCTAAAACATGTGCTCTTCATAATGTGATCTATATTGAACATGTGCCACAATCAGGAGGGTAATTGCTCATTTCTTTAACAAGCAACCAACTGCCTTTCAACCTGCTCCAACTGAAACTGCCAAAACACGTGTTTTTCAAAATGTGATCTGTATTGAACATGTGCCAGAATCAGGAAGATGATTGCTAATTTCCTTAAGAAGCAATCAACTGCCAAAAGGTACATGTGCCAATTTGATTATTTAAGGATGCTTGCAAGCCTGAGGCCTTGCTTGGCTTCATATCTATTGCTCTGCTCACCTGTTTCCAGTCAAGTCAAGTTCCTTGTCCTCCAGCCTGTCTCCAGTCAAGTCCCAGTGCAAATCAAGTTCCTTGTTCTCTAGCCTGCCTCCAGTCGAGTTTCTCCAACAAGTTTCAGTCGGGTTCCAGCAATTTTGGTCCTCCTGAAAGCCTCCAGTCAAGTTCCGGTGATCCTCGCCCTCCTGTCGGCTTCCTGTAGAGTCCTGGCTCTCCTCTTCTGTCTTCTGCCGACTATCCCGTATTTCCTGCAAAAGAGAGAAAATAAGAAAGGTGGAAAAAAACAGTATGAGTCCTTCTGAAAGTTTCAAGCAAATAATTTCATTTCAAGGTAAAGAAAGATTTTTCGCTTAAATGAAACAAAACAGAGCTATGTCTTTGAAATAATTTATGACAATAAGAACTAGCATGATTGAGTGGGAAATCAAGATACCGCTAAACAGACATTACGTAAAGACATATTTCCTGTAACAAGCACTCCCTTGAGAATTAGGAGATTGGAAATAGAGCAAATTTATCAAAACTATGGTTGGCAAGAGATTACGCCAAAACACAAAGAAGCCCTTCAGTCAAATTGATTGTTTTTGAGTTTGGACATTGCTTCAGAGACTTTGAAAATATTGTAAAATGAGGAAGAGACTTCTTCAGCCTTATAGAAATGTATGCACAATGTGTCAACAATAACTGACATTATGCAATGTACAGTAGTTTATGCACGTTCAGTGTATTAATAAAGTAATTATTTTGCAGCTCGGTGTAAATGTCAAAAATGTACTGACAAAATATTGAGGAAAAAACAGTCAAAAAGTGACTGAGGGATAATCTCTTCAATGATCAGCGCTAACTGGCACAGAAAGCAAACAACTGATGTCAGCGTGCTGGGGTGGCGCAATGGCGATGACGTTGAGCCAAACGATGTCACCTACCAGCGCACAAGAGTACTGCTCGAAAATGTCCAGATCCAGTCTGATGGCTATGTATTATTCTAAGATAAGGAATCTGGAGATATAAGCTTCTATCAGACATTTCTAAAGAATTGAATGGGGAGTTGAAAGAACAAGGTGCTTGAGAAGCAATAGGGGAATGATTTCTACTGTTAACAGATGGCTTTATGGAATTGGCAATGGACTATTAAGAACTATATTGAACCCCATAATAATTATTGCAATTTTTGTGACTTGCTAGTTTCTTTTCATAAGAGGAATTAAACAAATGACTATGAAGGGTGTATCAAAACATAAGGGAGAAGAAATGGTGACAAATGAGACTAGGAGAAAGAGAGAAGAGATGGAGCTGGAGGAGTTGCAATCAAATTTTAAATAAGTTAGGAGATTTACACAGTGAAACTGAATCTCACTAATTGTGCCGTAATGATAGCGACAAAAAAGGCAGTTTTCCATGTAAGGTGCTGTAGGGAAGCTGTATGTGTAGGTTCAAAAGGTGGACCCATGAGTTTTGATAGCACCACATTCAATTCCCACAGCGGAGAAGGGGGAACAAGCAGGAGAAAACACCTTCTTTAAACCTTCAAGGAAATCTTTGGCAACTGGCATTTAGAAGAATGAGCTTTGAGAAGATGATTTTCTGTAAGAAATAATTGCTGCAAGATGTACCTTAATGGAGGAGAACTGTAAACCTGGTACTGCTAGATGGAGGAGATAGGGTAAAATGATATCCTCCTGACCAAGAATTGGATCATTATTTTGCATACATCACATGTAAAAACGTTTTCATTTGAAGGAATAAGACGTCTTGTCACAGGTCTTTTTGACTCCTTGAGAAAGTTCATGCTCTCCTGAGAGACACCAAAGTGTCCATATTGTAGGAATCCTGGAGCCATACTGTCAAGCTCAGCAAGGGAAGGTTGGGGTGGTAGATCTTCCCTCCGAGCTTCTGAAGGAGATCGGGTCTTCACAAGACATCTGACAGATGTAGTAGATCCCGGTACCACCACTGTTGTGGCCATTCTGGGACAATCGGGATCATGCTGGTTCTGGCTCTGTACAGTTTGTTTATAACCGTTGGTATTAAAGGAATTTGAAGAAAAGCATAGAGAAATGTCCTGGACCAGTCTAACAAGAGAGCATTCCCCTTTGATCCTGATCAGTAAAACCTGGATGCATTTTTTGTTGTTCTCGTCTGCAAAGAGGTTGATTTAAGGCTGATCCCATTCAAGAAAAATGTCTTGCACAATTGCTTCATTTAAGATCAAGTTGTGAGCTTCTGTGAAATTGCGACTTAGGGAATCAGCTTGGGTGTTTGATTCTCCTGGTAGATGAATGGCAGAGGCTGTTAGACCCTTGGCCAGAAGCCACTTCCAGGTGGCTTGAGCTTCCAGAGATAGAGCATGTGAGCGAGTCCCTCCCTGTTTGTTCAGATAATGCATTGTGGATGTGTTGTCTGTCTGTACGAGGAAGCATCTGTATTTATGGATGGATGAAAAGACTTCAGGGCGAGGCTGACTGCACTGAGTTCCAGCGTGTTTATGTGATATAGCTTCTCCTTGTCCTACCACAAGCCTTGAACCTGTATGGGACCCGTGTAAGCTCCCCAGCCCTGGAGAGAAGCATCTGTGACAATACTCTGAGTAGGTAGATCCTGATGAAAAGGTAAGCCTATAAAAGGTGCTGACGTTGCATCCATCACGTTAACAATTGTTTGGCTTCTTCTGACAGGACCAGTTTGTGGTCCCAGAGATTGAAACACTGAGACCACTGATCTTTTAGAGTTTGCTGTAGTGGTCTCATGTGAAGCCTGTCATTGGGGACAATGAAAATGCAGGAAGCCATCAAACCCTATTGACGATGCCACTTGTCTGGCTGATGGACGAGGAGTCTGAAGGAGGTTGCAACACTTTATGTTGATTGAGTAAAACCTCCCATCTGAAGGATACACTCTTGCATAGTTTGTATCCAGGGTTGCCCCTAAATAGTGTATCTTTTGAGTTGGTACCTTGGTGGACTTTTTGAAATTGATGTGCAATCCCAGGTCTCTCAACCTCTTGAGACAGATCTGATAGTGTTAATGTGTAAGCACTGGGAAGGAGCTCTTGACTAACCAGTCGTTCAGACATGGGTAGACGAATATTTTCTGTCTCCGCAGGTATGCACCTACTACTGCTGGGCACTTGGAGAATGTGAGAGGCAGTGATTTGAGCCTAAAGTGTGGCACTTTGTAGTGGTAACGCTTGGATGCTACTCTGAATCGGAGAAACATCAGGGGGCATATTTATACTCTGTTGGCACCGAATTAGCGTAATTGTTTTCCTCTAATTCGGTGCAAAACTAACTCCATATTTATACGTTGGTGCTAGACCCATCTAGCGCCACATTTATGGAGTTAAAGTCATTTTCTGGAAGTGGAGACCTGCCTTGCCTTAATGAGATGCAAGGTAGACGTTCCCATGCAAAAAATTACTCTATGGCCTTAACGCCATATATAGGGGCATATTTATACTCTGAGGCATATTTATACTCTGTTTGCACCGAATTAGTGTCATTCTTTTTACTCTAATTCGGTGCAAAACTAACTCCATATTTATACTTTGGTGCTAGACCCGTCTAGCACCAAGGCCCTGATTTATACTTTTTTTTGCACTGCATTAACAGCATTTTTTGATCCAAAAGTGGTGCAAACGTACAAAATATTGGCCCTTGTTTATACTTTTTGCTGCAAAACTGCACTAACTCAGTTTTGCACCAAAAAGTTTTGCACCGGCTTGCACAATTTCTGTGCACCAGCCGGGCACCATATTTATGGAATGGTGCAAGCCGGTGCAAACGGTTGGCTAGAGTAAAAAAAAAAAAAAAATGACTTTAGTCAGGTGGGGCTGGCAGTATAGAAGAAGAGGGTTTAGCACCAAAAAATGTCTTTAGGCAGGTTAGAGTAAAAAAAAAATGACTCTAACCAGATTAGCGTCATTTTATGGTGCTGAACCTACCATGCCATGTGACTCCTGCTTTAGAAAAGGCAGGAGTCACGCCCACCACCCCAATGGCCAGCACAGAGGAAAAGGGTCCGTGGGCATGGCCATTGCACCCTGTGTCATGTATGGGGGCCCATTTCATGTCCCCAAATGGCACTTTAAAAAAAAAATGCAATCTTACCTGTATTTACCTGGGATGGGGTCCCCCATCCTCTGCAGTCCCTCTGGTGTGGGTGGGGGTGCCCCTGGGGACTGGGGAGGGCACCTGTGGGCTTATTCCATGGTGTTCCACCATGAAAATAGGCCCACAGGTCCCCCAACGCCTGCCCTGACCCAGGCTTTAAAAAATGGGGCAAAGCAAGCTTTGCCCCATTTTTTGACCCCTCCTCCCTCCCTTGCACCATTTTTGCATGGGAGTATAAATATGGAGTTAAGGCCATAGTGTCATTTTTTGCACGGGAACGCCTACCTTGCATCTCATTAAGGCAAGGTAGGTTTCCACTTCCAAAAAATGACTTTAACTCCATAAATTCGGCGCTGAACGGGTCTAGCACCAAAGTATAAATATGGAGTTAGTTTTGCACCGAATAAGAGTAAAAAAAAAAAGTGGCGCTAATTCAGTGCAGAGTATAAATATGCCCCTTACCATCAAATCTGGTTAGAGTCATTTATTTTGACTCTAACCTGCCTAACGTCCTTTTTTTTTTATGCTAGCCTACCCTTTGCACCGGCTTGCACCATTCCATAAATAGTGTGCCAAGCCGGTGCAAAACTTTTTGGTGCAAAACTGCATTTGTGCAGTTTTGCACCAAAAAGTATAAATAAGGCCCCAGATGTTTCCTGGTTATCGGAATGTGGAAGTATGCATCTAGAAGTTTGATGGCACACATCCATTCTCCCTGGCAGAGCTGTGGGTAGATCTGGTGTAAGGCAAGCATCCTGAATTTCTCTTTGCAGACGTACTTGTTTAAAATGGGTCTGTACTCTCCAGTTGTGCCTCTTCTCTGGACCATAAAGTAGTGAGAGTACATGCCTTTTCCCCAATTGAGCGGGTGGAACCTCCTCTGTAGCTTCTTTGTGAAGCAGCATGTATACTTAATTTTGCAACAAGGTCTGAAGATGGGATGTTGCTTTTGGAGGGACAGCAGGAGGAGGAGACTTGAACCTGAGGGAGTAACCATGTTCAAGACCCATTGTCGTTTGTTACTTTGCACCTCTCGTCTAGCTATTTCATAATACTTCCCCTCCACTGAATCGGTAGACGGAGCCAGGGGAAGCAAAAGCTTGTTGCTTTGTGGTTTAGCAGTGGCAACTGAGGAACGAGAAGAGCCTTTTCCTCTTGGTTGACATTGAGGAAGGTAGTGAGTCCTGGCTTGTAGTGAGTGTTGGAACCAATGAGGGGTTTGAACCCTCTGTTGGTAAGGCCTGTGATCGTAGGGCTTGAATTTATGTCTAAACTCCTTGTGCTTTTCGAGGCCCACAGCTTTCAGAGTGTGTGAAGACTCAGTCTTCATTTTAGCCATCTCATCAGTAGTCTCAAGCACTTATCCCACCACTGCACAACCAATGTAGGAGGCTGGACTGGCTTGTAGTGAGTACCAAGGGGTACTTGCACCTTGCACCAGGCCCAGTTATCCCTTATTAGTGTATAGGGTGTCTAGCAGCTTAGGCTGATAGATAATGGTAGCTTAGCAGAGCAGCTTAGGCTGAACTAGGAGACGTGTGAAGCTACCACAGTACCACTTAGTGTCATATGCACAATATCATAAGAAAACACAATACACAGTTATACTAAAAATAAAGGTACTTTATTTTTATGACAATATGCCAAAGTATCTTAGAGTGTACCCTCAGTGAGAGGATAGGAAATATACACAAGATATATATACACAATAGCAAAAATATGCAGTATAGTCTTAGAAAACAGTGCAAACAATGTATAGTTACAATAGGATGCAATGGGGAAACATAGGGATAGGGGCAACACAAACCATATACTCCAAAAGTGGAATGCGAACCACGAATGGACCCCAAACCTATGTGACCTTGTAGAGGGTCGCTGGGACTATTAGAAAATAGTGAGAGTTAGAAAAATAACCCTCCCCAAGACCCTGAAAAGTGAGTGCAAAGTGCACTAAAGTTCCCCTAAGGACAAAAGAGTCGTGTTAGAGGAATAATGCAGGAAAGACACAAACCAGCAATGCAACAACTGTGGATTTCCAATCTAGGGTACCTGTGGAACAAGGGGACCAAGTCCAAAAGTCACAAGCAAGTCGGAGATGGGCAGATGCCCAGGAAATGCCAGCTGCGGGTGCAAAGAAGCTTAGACTGGACAGAAGAAGCTGAGGTTTCTGCAGGAACGAAAAGGGCTAGAGACTTCCCCTTTGGTGGACGGATCCCTCTCGCCTTGGAGAGTCGTGCAGAAGTGTTTTCCCGCCGGAAGGACGCCAACAAGCCTTGCTAGTTGCAAATCGTGCGTTTGGCGTTTTTGGACGCTGCCGGGGCCCAGGAGGGACCAGGAGGTCGCAAATTGGACCTGAAGAGAGAGGGGACGTCGAGCAAGACAAAGAGCCCTCACTGAAGCAGGTAGCACCCGGAGAAGTGCCAGAAACAGGCACTACAAGGATGCGTGAAACGGTGCTCGCCGAAGTTGCACAAAGGAGTCCCACGTCGCCGGAGACCAACTTAGAAAGTCGTGCAATGCAGGTTAGAGTGCCGTGGACCCAGGCTTGGCTGTGCACAAAGGATTTCCGCCGGAAGTGCACAGGGGCCGGAGTAGCTGCAAAGTCGCGGTTCCCAGCAATGCAGCCCAGCGAGGTGAGGCAAGGACTTACCTCCACCAAACTTGGGCTGAAGAGTCACTGGACTGTGGGGGTCACTTGGACAGCGTCGCTGGATTCGAGGGACCTCGCTCGTTGTGCTGAGAGGAGACCCAAGGGACCGGTAATGCAGCTTTTTGGTGCCTGCGGTTGCAGGGGGAAGATTCCGTCGACCCACGGGAGATTTCTTCGGAGCTTCTGGTGCAGAGAGGAGGCAGGCTACCCCCACAGCATGCACAAGCAGGAAAACAGTCGAGAAGGCGGCAGGATCAGCGTTACAGAGTTGCAGTAGTCGTCTTTGCCACTATGTTGCAGGTTTGCAGGCTTCCAGCGCGGTCAGCAGTCGTTTCCTTATCAGAAGGTGAAGAGAGAGATGCAGAGGAACTCGGATGAGCTCTTGCATTCGTTATCTAAAGTTTCCCCAGAGACAGAGACCCTAAATAGCCAGAAAAGAGGGTTTGGCTACCTAGGAGAGAGGATAGGCTACTAACACCTGAAGGAGCCTATCAGCAGGAGTCTCTGACGTCACCTGGTGGCACTGGCCACTCAGAGCAGTCCAGTGTGCCAGCAGCACCTCTGTTTCCAAGATGGCAGAGGTCTGGAGCACACTGGAGGAGCTCTGGACACCTCCAAGGGGAGGTGCAGGTCAGGGGAGTGGTCACTCCCCTTTCCTTTGTCCAGTTTCGCGCCAGAGCAGGGGCTGAGGGGTCCCTGAACCGGTGTAGACTGGCTTATGCAGAATTGGGCACATCTGTGCCCAAGAAAGCATTTCCAGAGGCTGGGGGAGGCTACTCCTCCCCTGCCTTCACACCATTTTCCAAAGGGAGAGGGTGTCACACCCTCTCTCAGAGGAAGTTCTTTGTTCTGCCATCCTGGGCCAGGCCTGGCTGGACCCCAGGAGGGCAGATGCCTGTCTGAGGGGTTGGCAGCAGCAGCAGCTGCAGTGAAACCCCAGGAAGGGCAGTTTGGCAGTACCAGGGTCTGTGCTACAGACCACTGGGATCATGGGATTGTGCCAACTATGCCAGGATGGCATAGAGGGGGCAATTCCATGATCATAGACATATTACATGGCCATATTCGGAGTTACCATTGTGAAGCTACATATAGGTAGTGACCTATATGTAGTGCACGCGTGTAATGGTGTCCCCGCACTCACAAAGTTCAGGGAATTGGCTCTGAACAATGTGGGGGCACCTTGGCTAGTGCCAGGGTGCCCTCACACTAAGTAACTTTGCACCTAACCTTTACCAGGTAAAGGTTAGACATATAGGTGACTTATAAGTTACTTAAGTGCAGTGTAAAATGGCTGTGAAATAACGTGGACGTTATTTCACTCAGGCTGCAGTGGCAGGCCTGTGTAAGAATTGTCAGAGCTCCCTATGGGTGGCAAAAGAAATGCTGCAGCCCATAGGGATCTCCTGGAACCCCAATACCCTGGGTACCTCAGTACCATATACTAGGGAATTATAAGGGTGTTCCAGTAAGCCAATGTAAATTGGTAAAAATGGTCACTAGCCTGTTAGTGACAATTTGGAAAGAAATGAGAGAGCATAACCACTGAGGTTCTGATTAGCAGAGCCTCAGTGAGACAGTTAGTCACTACACAGGTAACCCATTCAGGCACACTTATGAGCACTGGGGCCCTGGGTTACCAGGGTCCCAGTGACACATACAACTAAAACAACATATATACAGTGAAAAATGGGGGTAACATGCCAGGCAAGATGGTACTTTCCTACACATGTGTTCTAAATAAAGATGTGCCTGTAAATGGAAGGTTTAGAATTCTCAGTTGAGCCTGAGGTTTAAGGCCTGTGAGTTGGAGACATGATGAGCTCCTTGAGCCCGCCCTCATCAAGAATTTCTTGAAAGTCTTGCCTGTCCTGTTGTGGTAGTTTCTTAGTGAATCTAGACAGAGTCCCAAAGAGCTCTGTCTTACCTACCTAGTAAGGCAGAGGCACTGGCAACTTTAATTGATGAAGCAGAATTGTTACATATCTTTTTGCCGACTGAATCCGAATGTTTACTGTCCTTGTCTGAAGGCACTGTTGACGAGGGTGAAGTTGCATGAGTTTTTCTTGCTGCTGCAACGATAACAGAATCTGGAGGAGGATCCGCTCGTAAGAAAAGAGGATCCTGGTCATGGGCCCTTGTATTTCTTAAGAATGCGTGGTGGAACAGCTAGCACTGATGCAGGAGCTAGGAAGGTTTGCATAGCTGGCTCCAAAAGACCTGGAATCAGAGGTAGGAGAGGTCTTGAGACTGCCCTATGGTGGAGAGTTTCAAAGATGATGAATGAAGACGCCTTTGGAGAAGCAATATCCAGGTTCAACTTTGCTGTTCCTCTAATAGGAACATCAGTAAAATGTGATAAGATCGTCCACCTAGGAGACTCTTGTCGGAGGTGACTCAAATAGTGTTCGCGAATAGTCTCTTATCGATGAACGAGATGTCATGGACCAGGAAGGTGTCCTATGTCTTCTGTGAAAAGTGGACCGGTGAGAATGTCTTGACTTGGTTGACACTGTCTTATGTGGAGATTTCAACCTCATTCTGTGCATTTGCAGAGATCTGGTCAGTGATCTTTTGGTCTGCGACCTTCTAGGTCGATGTGGTGTTGCCGTTTGCACTTGAGTCCTTGATGCAGGTGAATCAGGAGAAAATGTAAAAGGAGTACTTCGAGGTGAGGTTGTGTGCATAATGTCTCTCGATGATGAGATTCAGTCTGTTTAGGGAGACTTCAACCAGGTCTCGGGGCCATTGGTAAATGAGTACTCACTGTAGGTTTAATAGTAGCTTCTGGCAACCAGAATTGGCTTCTCAGCATCGATATCCTTGACATCGAGTGAATGTGTGAGTGACGTTATCTCTCTCCTGATGGTGATGATCATCAAGACGTTGGTGGATGTTTTGATGTCGATACAACCGTGACTAAAGCTGGCATAGACCATTGAGTGTTGATGCGATGATGAGTGACTCAGCATTTGACAACTTGTTGCTAAGTCGATCTTCCTTGTGATGTCGTGTGCCTCAATGACGAGTGCCGTGACTCTAAGGAGTGGTGTCCCGACGTTGACTGTTTCTTCGTCGTCTGCATCTTCAACGAGTGTTATCAATGGTGATTGTTGTGTCGTTGGCCTCTTTGAAGTTGTTGGAGGTGGTACAGGCCCCCTCGACTACGGTGTTGACCCGAAGGTGAGCATACAGTTATCTTTCTTGTTGCTGACCTACTCTTCGACAGCGATGGAGAACGACGTTTTTGGTGAGACTTGTCTGTTCTCCGTCTGTGCTGATGAGAGAAGGGCTCTTTTAAGGAGGTTTTTCACAGGCCCTCCCCATCCCAACCCATTCCCCCTCCCCTTCTCCGCAGGCCACTTGAAGGTCTTACCTTTCCTCTTTCTTGTATAGCATGGAATCTGCATTTTCTCTGTCCTTTAGGGTCCTCTTGGAAAAGTTCTTACAATGATAGCAAGTGTCAGGACAGTGCGAGGGAGGTAAGCAGGCAATACAGAGTTTGGATCAGTTAATGGCATTTTTCTGCCACAAGTAGGGCACTTGTTGATTATAAAAGGCATTTTGTGACTGAAATTTAAAAAATGTTCAGGCAACAAAAGTGTTATTGGCACACAGGGGTGCTTAAAGCTGCCGAGCAAAGCACAAATCCTGAAATTTTAAAGGTATTTTTGTGTCAAAAGTCAAGAAAACTGAATAGCAAATGCTCTGGGATCCTCACTGAAGGAACCGGAAAAAAGAACTGATCTGTCACCTAACAGTCACCTTCTGAGGCATAATGGGATGCAGGAGGTCCTGGAGATCTTAAAAGAACAGTGCCTGTTTTTCTTGGTTATGCTATAAAATGCAGCCTATTGGCTAACAGTGCCTGTGGAATTTTATTCAGTTTTCGCTTGAATAAAAGCGGTGATTTTGCACAATACACCAATGTTTTTACAGAGATTTTGTGTTTGGTAAGAGATTCGTTAAAGGAAAGGCTAATATAAGTGGCGTTTTTAGCCAGTATTTTAGGCTGCAAAAATGTATATAAAAATAATGCTTTACATATATGTACATTTTATAGTTTTATATGGAAAATGTCACTTACCCAGTGTACATCTGTTTGTGGCATGAGATCCTGCAGATTCACATGCTGTGCATTATCCTGCCATCTAGTGTTGGGCTCGGAGTGTTAAAAGTTGTTTTTCTTCGAAGAAGTCTTTTCGAGTCACGAGATCGAGTGACTCCTCCCTTTTGGCTCCATTGCGCATGGGCATCGACTCCATCTTAGATTGTTTTCCAACCAGGGGGTGAAGTAGGAGTTGTGAGTATACTAGAGGTGCCCATGCAATGGAGTAGTTATGTATGTACCTAATGTGTATTAAAAGAATATTTATTTACATATTTACAATTTTCATTCAACTAAAAACGGCTACCGGGGAGGTGGGAGGGCGCATGTGAATCTGCAGCGTCTCATGCCACGAACAGATGTACACTGGGTAACTGACATTTTCCTTTCGGTGGCATGTGTAGCTGCAGATACACATGCTGTGCATAGACTACCAAGCAGTAATCTCCCCAAAAAGCGGTGGTTTAGCCTGTAGGAGTTGAAGTTGTCTGAAATAATGTTCTTAATACAGCCTGTCCTTCTGTGGCTTGTTGCGTTGCTAACACGTCTACACAGTAATGCTTAGTAAATGTATGAGGCGTAGACCAGGTGGCTGCCTTACAAATTTCTGTCATAGGTATATTCCCAAGAAAACCCATTGTGGCGCCTTTCTAGTGGAATGTGCTCTTGGTGTAATAGGTAATTCTCTTTTTGCTTTAATATAGCAAGTTTGAATACATTTAACTATCCATCTGGCGATGCCTTGTTTGGATATAGGATTACCTGCATGAGGTTTTTGGAAAGCTACAAACAATTGTTTTGTTTTACAAAATTGTTTTGTTCTGTAAATGTAATACATTAGTACTCTTTTAATGTCTAATGTATGCAAGGCTCTTTCGGCTACTGAGTCTGGTTGTGGAAAGAAGACTTGGAGTTCCACAGTTTGGCTTAGGTGGAATGGTGATATGAGCTTTGGTAAGAATTTTGGATTTGTACGGAGAACCACTTTATGTTTATGTATTTGTATAAAGGGTTCTTGAATAGTAAATGCTTGTATTTCACTTACTCTTCTAAGTGATGTGATAGCTATTAGAAAGGCTACTTTTCAAGTCAGATATTGCATTTCACAAGAATGCATGGGTTCGAATGGCGGGCCCATGAGTCGTGTTAATACAATATTAAGGTTCCAAGAAGGTACTGGTGGTGTCCTTGGGGGTATGATTCTTTTTGGTCCCTCCATAAATGCTTTAATGACTGGGATTCTGATCCATAACGCATTGCCCTTGGATTGAGGGTGTGGGTACTTGGACGCGAAGTTTTGGCATTTTGCGTTTTCTTTTGTTGCGAATAGGTCTATTTTTGGTGTTCCCCATCGTAGGAAGTGATCCTGTAGGATCTGGGGATGAATTTCCCATTCGTGAGTTTGCTGGTGATCTCGACTGAGATTGTCGGCCAACTGGTTCTGAATGCCTGGGATGTATTGTGCTCTTAGGCGAATGTGATTGTGAATTGCCCAATGCCAAATCTTTTGGGCTAAGAGACACAGTTGTGACGAGTGTGTCCCTCCTTGTTTGTTGAGATAATACATTGTTGTCATGTTGTCGGTTTTGACAAGAATGTGTTTGTGGGCTATTAGTGGTTGAAATGCTTTTAATGCAAGAAACACTGCCAACAGTTCTAAATGATTTATGTGGAGTTGTTTTCGTTGATTGTCCCATTGTCCCTGTATGCTGTGCTTGTTGAGGTGTGCTCCCCACCCCATCATGGAAGCATCTGTTGTGATCACATCTTGAGGCACTGGGTCCTGGAATGGCCACCCTTTGTTTAAATTTATAGGGTTCCACCATTGAAGCGAGAAGTGTGTCTGGCGGTCTATCAACACTAGATCTTGGAGTTGACCCTGTGCCTGTGTCCATTGTTTTGCTAGGCACTGTTGTAAAGGCCGCATGTGTAATCTCGCATTTGGGACAATGGCTATGCATGAAGACATCATGCCTAGAAGTTTCATTACAAACCTTACTTGGTAGTGTTGGTTTGGCTGTATGTTTGATGTTATATTTTGGAACGCTTGTACTCTTTGTGGACTTGGAGTAGCGATCGCTTTTTGTGTGTTGAGTGTTGCTCCCAAGTATTGTTGTATTTGAGATGGCTGCAGATGTGTTTTCTGGTAATTTATTGAAAATCCTAGTTTGTGGAGAGTTTCTATAACGTATTGTGTGTGAAGAAGACACTGTTGTTGAGTGCTGGTTTTTATTAGACAGTCGTCTAAGTATGGGAATATGTGCATGTGCTGTCTCCTTATGTGAGCGGCTGCTACTCCAAGGCATTTTGTGAATACCCTTGGGGCTGTTGTTATCCCGAACGGTAACACTTTGAATTGATAGTGTATGCCTTGTATTACAAACCTTAAGTATTTTCTGTGAGAAGGATGGATGGGTATGTGGAAATACGCATCCTTGAGATCCAATGTTTTCATGTATTCCTCCTTTTTTAATGAGGGAACTACGTCTTGAAGTGTTACCATGTGAAAGTGATCTGACTTGATGAAGAGATTCAGTGTTCTGAGGTCTAATATAGGTCTTAACTTTTTGTCCTTTTTTGGAATTAGGAAATATAGTGAGTAGACACCTGTTCCTTTCTGATGTGTGGGTACTAACTCTATTGCTTGTTTTTGTAATAATGCTTGGACCTCTAGTTGTAATAGGTCTAAGTGTTGTTTGGACATATTGTGTGTCCTTGGGGGCACATCTGGCGGAAAGTTTATGAATTCTATGCAATAACCATGTTGGATAATGGCTAGGACCCATGCGTCCGTAGTTATGTGTGTCCAGTTTTGGGAGTATGAGGTAAGTCTCCCCCCCCCACTGGTGTTAAGTGTTGGGGTTTTGTGAGATTGAAGTCACTGTTTGGGTTGACTTGTCTTAGGTGTTTGAAATTTTCCCCTTCCTCTTGGGAATTGTCCACCTCTGTATGAGCCACGAAAACCTCCTCTCTGGTATTGTCCCTGATAGGTAGGTCTGGTTTGCGAGGTGGAAGGCTCTGGTGTTTGCATTCGAAACCCCCCTCTAAATTGTGGCTTTCTAAATGTGCCTCTGTTCTGTGGGGAGTAGAGCGCGCCCATGGCTTTGGCCGTGTCCATGTCCTTCTTTAATTTTTCAATTGCTGTGTCCACTTCCGGCCCAAACAATTGTTCCTGGTTAAAAGGCATGTTTAACACAGCTTGTTGAATTTCTGGTTTGAAGCCCGAGCTTCGTAACCATGCATGCATGGTTACCGTAGTGTTGTCTGCCGAGTCTAACGCGGACCTTATTTGGTTGTTGGATATTGCTTGTCCTTCTTCCATAACCTGTTGGGCACGCTTTTGGTGTTCTTTGGGCAAGTGCTGTATAATGTGTTGCATCTCGTCCCAGTGTGCCCTGTCGTAGTGAGCCAGCAGGGCTTGTGAGTTTGCGATCCGCCATTTATTGGCTGCCTGTGCTGCCACACGTTTGCCCGCTGCATCAAACTTTCTACTCTCTTTGTCAGGCGGTGGTGCGTCTCCTGACGATTGAGAGTTTGCGCTCTTTCTTGCTGCTCCTACAACCACCGAGTCTGGTGTAAATTGCTGTGTTATAAACACAGGGTCCGTTGGGGGAGGTTTGTATTTTTTCTCTACCCTAGGTGTGATAGCCCTTCCTTTTACTGGGTCTTGGAAGACCTGTTTTGCGTGCTTGAGCATGCCCGGGAGCATTGGCAGACTCTGGTATGAAGTGTGGGTGGATGCCAAGGTGTTGAATAGGAAATCATCCTCTATTGGCTCTGAATGCATTGCTACATTGTGGAATGTAGCTGCCCTTGATAGTACCTGCGTATATGCAGTACTGTCCTCTGGAGGTGACGGCCTTGTTGGGTAACAATCTGGGCTGTTGTCTGATACCGGAGCATCATATAAGTCCCATGCATCCGGATCATCCTGTGTCATCCCTATATGAGTAGGTGACTGCATCGGAGGTGTTGTTACCGGGGACAGCTGTGGTGAGTGTAGTGGAGAAGATTGTGGCGAAAACCTTGGTGGTGGGTTTTTATCTCTTGCCACCTTTGCCTTCGGCTACATTTCTGACTCATGAAATGCCAGCTTTCTCTTGGTTGTAATTGGAGGAAGAGTTTGTATTTTTCCAGTCTCTTTCTGGATATGCAACCTCCTTTGGGTTTGGTCTGGTTCCCCCATACCTATTTCCTGCTCAAATCTGTGTGTATGCATTTGGCTGGAAAGTCCTTGCTCTTCTGTGTAAGAGCTTCTTTTCGGCTCCAAAGCCGCTTTTTTTGGTACCTATGCTTCTGATAAAGTCTTTTTCGGTTCTGACGTTACTTTTCTCACCTTGGGTGAGTCGAACTCTCGGTGCCGAGATCGTTCGGAGCCTGAATCTCGACTGGAGTTGGATGTCTTCGGCAATTCTTTGGCCTTTTTCGGTGCCGATGTTTGGTCACCTTCTTTTCGATGGGTTAAGCCATGGCCTGCTGGCGGTGGCATCCCCTTGGCCTTAACGATCTTTGTGTGAGTCTTGGACGGGGCAGTTTTACTCACTGTTTTCTGCATCGTCATGGGTCGCTCACTTTCGGAATTGTCTGAGTCCATCCCCTGGATGGAAATTCTTTCCTCCTCTCGAGTTGTTCTCTCTGTGTCGACGCCATTTGTAGCCTTCTGGCTCTTCGGTCCCGTAGGGTGTTCTTAGATCGAAACGCCCAACAGGCCTCACAAGTATCCTCTCTGTGTTCTGGTTATAGACACAGATTACAGACCAAGTTTTGGTCTGTATAAGGATACTTCGAGTGGCACTTCGGACAAAAGCGGAAGGGGGTCCGACCATTAGTTTCGTCAATGGATGCGGTCGGGCCGACCAGGCCCCGCTGAAGAGCGGAAGCCCCGAAGGGCCGCCGGAGAGCTTCTTCTATCGGTGTCGATACGCTAATACTAAACCGGTACCGAGCGCGAACAATACCGTTGAATTTTCGATTTTTAGCTAACTTTCCCGATTCGAAATACGGAGCGAAGAGGAACACGTCCGAACCCGATGGCGGAAAGAAAACAATCTAAGATGGAGTCGACGCCCATGCGCAATGGAGCCGAAAGGGAGGAGTCCCTCGGTCTCGTGACTCGAAAAGACTTCTTCGAAGAAAAACAACTTGTAACACTCTGAGCCCAACACTAGATGGCAGGATAATGCAAAGCATGTGTATCTGCAGCTACACATGCCATCGAACACACACATATATATATATATATATATATATATATATATATATATATATATATATATTTTATATATGCTCCGGGGTCCCCATGTATGGGTGGGAATATTCAGGGCCATATTTATACTTTTCGACGCACAACTGCGCCAACACAGTTGTGCGTCGAAAAAGTTAACGCCGGCTAACGCCATTCTGAAGCGCCATGCGGGCGCCGTATTTATACAATGACGTTAGCCGGCGGAGCTGCCTGGTGTGCGTTAAAAAAAAATGACGTACACCAGGCAGCGCCGGCGTAGGGGAAAATGGAGCTTGGACGTCAAAAAATGGGGCAAGTCAGGCTGAGGCAAAATTTTCGCCTCAACCCGATTTGCGCCATTTTTTTTTTACTCCCAACCCCCATTGAAATGACTCCTGTCTTAGCAAAGACAGGAGTCATGCCCCCTTGCCCAATGGCCATGCCCAGGGGACTTATGTCCCCTGGGCATGGTCATTGGGCATAGTGGCATGTAGGGGGGCACAAATCAGGCCCCCCTATGCCACAAAAAAATATTTTAAAAAACTTACCTGAACTTACCTTAATGTCCCAGGGGTGGGTCCCTCCATCCTTGGGTGTCCTCCTGTGGTGGGCAAGGGTGGCAGGGGGTGTCCGTGGGGGCATGGGAGGGCACCTCTGGGCTCCTTCCGAGCCCTTAGGTCCCTTAACGCCTGCCCTGACCAGGCGCTAAAAAACGGCGCAAAAGCGGCTGAATGTAATTTGTTTTGACCCACCCACTCCCGGGCATCATTTTTGCCCGGGAGTATAAATACAGCGCACATGCCTTGGAGTCATTTTTTAGACGGGAACGCCTACCTTGCATAACATTAACGCAAGGAAGGTGTCCACGCAAACAAATGACGCAAACTCCATGAACTTTGGCGCCAGATGCGTCTAACGCCAAAGTATAAATATGGAGTTCGTTTTGCGTCGAATTTGCGTTAAAAAAACGACGCAAATCCGGCGCAAACAGATTATAAATATGCCCCTAAGTGCTTTGGACTACTGATGAGGATCTCCATGAAGACAACTAGACAAGACGCCAAACAAATCAGACACCAATTCATAAAAATAAGAGTGCTTATGGGCTCCACAAAGAAAAAGATTCACTGGAGGGTTCTGGGGATATAAAATGTAAAAGGTATAGTAAACCAGGTTATTTCACTCAACTGCGAAGAAGCGTTGATAAATTTATTAAATTTGCCACCTAAAAACTTTTCACCAAAAAGCGTGGGCTGGTTGGAATGCAGTCACTTTAGGCCACTAAATCCAGTAGGGAGCCAGTCGGAGGGACCAGCAAGGTCCTCTGAAACAGTTACCTCTGCAGGTGAAGCAGTCTTCACTCAGTTTCAGGCAATTTTATCCTTTTCAGGGCTTTCCTATGGAAGTGGGCTGCATGCAATAGATAAAGAATGATGAAGATGCTCAAAGGATGCTGTGGACACGATGCAGTTGACAGTAGTACTGTGACTACTCCTCAGTCTATGGAAGGGTTAGGCAGTCCTAGTCACTTGGTTCTGGCAAAGGTCCAGTCTCCATAGGACTACCATTCACCCATCATCACAATCAGAGGCCAATCCTTTCTGGGTCGATAATTCATCCTATGGAAATCCCAGTTGCACTCGGCCATCGCTCCCAAACTCAGTGACCTAAGGTGCAAATTTGTGCAGCAGGTTCTGGTCCCTAGTGCTGTACAGCAGCAGGTTAAATATTTTGGCCTACCAACTTGCCTCAGTAGGCATCTCAGCTGTTTTGTGACTCTGCTGTGAACAAGATGCCAGCTCACTGACCCATGGAGTTTCTTGACTTTGGCTCTGCTCTGGAGAAGACGTCGCCTTGAGTAGGACATAGCAGGCACAGTCTCTCTTTCTTTGATAGCCACCAGGTTCAGTCCCTCTACGCTGGTATCATGGGGCAGTAGGGCAGGCCTTCAGTTCTCTTCCAGTCCTGGTGCCCTTATGCTCAGACAATACACTCAGCGCCAAATGTGGTTGGTAGTCAATAGGAAACCAGGTTTCCTCCCACCTGATGACCTCCTCCTGCAAAGTGTGGAGTCTGGCATCCCAGGATGCACCATTCCGCCCACTTCCAATATGGCAAGACTCCTCTCCTTGCATGTGGTGCTCCCTACTCCAATTCAGAGGTGTAGCCACCCAGCAGGGTGGGGGCTACGGGACTCCCACCCCAGGAAAACCAGTCTGGCAACCTGTTTCCCTTCTCCTGTCCCAAGTACCAGCCTGCCTACCTCAACAAAGGAGCAGCCGCTCTCCCAAGTGTTACCCATTTGCCCTTCAAAGGTGGCTTCTCCTTTGTAGCTCACCTTTTTGGGCCAACACCTGTGTGGATCCTGCAGGTGGGAGGTGGCACCTCCTTCCAGAGCAAGCCCCTGTTGTATCTGGGAGTTGTCAGCACCTCTCCCCAGTAGGACAGAAAGCTGTCTCTGCTACAGGACCCCATGGGCAAGCAGTATGGGCACAGGGGAACTGAAGGCAAAAACACTAGCAAACTTTGCTAATGTTGCACACTGCAACATTTTACATTATTTTCATCCTGATAATCATGTCGAGCTTAATGTAACTAGTTGTTTCACACTGTGGATACCCACTTTGCTTACACTGTTCCGGAGTTAGCACAGCTGAGGTATCAGAATGTAACTCTGCACTCACACCAAAGGGTAACAAAGCTTTTCCACTGTAAAAACAGTTTTGTGTTTTCACTGTCAAAACATATAAAGTTAAACGTTCTGCCCAAGGAATATGTTGCACCCTGTCGTGGGACTGGATATGCCATAGGGGTGACTTACATATTATTCCTAGGTAAGTCTGGCTTTGCCATTGCTTTAAAAAGCAAAGTCAGGCCAGCAGTTAAACTGTTCTTCCCGCCTGCAAATGGCAGGCTGGGAGTCATATTCCCACCCAGGGTGGCATTGTCAGTACTGCAATCCATTGGGTGGGAACCTCTTAACTTACAAGTTCTGGGTATCATGTATTTAAACCTTACAGGTAAGCCAGCTCAGCCAACTGAGTACAAAGCTAACAGTCTGAGGGAAAGGGCACAAGTAATGAGGTCTGGTTGGAAGGCCTCAGTGCACTTTAAGTCAGAAAAACCAGCAGCATCATTCCAAAAAAACTTGGGGATGACTATACAAAAAAGTGCATTTACTTAGTGACTAATAAAAGAAAATGACAGACGCAGCTGCCTGCACGTGAACCTCACTCTAACTTCTAGCAGAAGCACATGCATGTCCTGCTGGGCAACCTTCTTACTCGTTCTACCTTCGAGAGCAAGATTAAATAACTGACACGGTCTGTCAGTCAGCATCTGATACTTTGAGGCAATCTAGGCTTTCTGAATTGCAACAGAGGCCCAATTTGGGACTTTTCCACTTTAAAAAGGCTTTGCTAGACAACACTGCACAGTTGGTAGCAATTACCACAGATCCGGTTAAGGATTTTATGTTGCAAAATACATTTTAATTCTCTCACAAAACTGCATATTTTGTTTCTTAAGGGATTCGATTTTTGAGACACTTTCATAGCTTGTAATATACACACATAAATGGAATTACCGTTCTTGCCACAGCCGTCAAGAGGTGGCATAGCTCGTGGAAGTAACAGTAAATAAGAAATCTAGGGATCACGAGAGTAAAGCCCCATTCTAAAGGCTCCATTTCAACAATGGCTGAAAACAGCTAAGACAGGAAGGGTTGAAGGACCTTCGAGGCATGCCCTGAGGAAGCTTTGAATTCGTAAGAGAGAAAATTGTTTCAGGTCATCAAGAACAAGTTACCTAATGTAATACTCTTTGTTTCAGACTCCATCTAGATCTGCCACTTCAGAGAACACACTTAAGAGGCTTCTGAAAACCCATCTCTTCAGAGACATCTAATCGCAGCTGATCCTTCTTTGTCTACTTTTCTTAACTGCGCCTTAAATCACTTAGCACCAGGACGCACCTTTTGGCTCAGCTGTATTGCACTTTTCAAATCTATTTGATTCATTCATCTAGCCACAGATTCCTCATCTTTTCAATATGAAACAGGCACAAACTGCAAACTTTTCAGCAGTACCACTGCTAAGGGGGGGGGGCACAGTTCCAGAAATGACATGCAGAGCTTGTATAGGCACGACTGACATAAGGTGCTGCCCTTCCTCCCCTTCCTTCCAAATTGTATTGTAATGTAATTGTATTGTAATCGTATTTATATAGCGCTTACTACCACTGACGAGGCGTCGAAGCGCTTTTCGATGAGTAGCACGCTACTCTGGAACCCAACAAGAATTAGTGATAGATTAGTGTCGTTAAATAATGAGTACAGTTTTAGTATTAGGAGTTAATTTGAACTGCGGATATGAGAGTTAGATTGACTGGAGTAATGGAGGGGTGGAGGAGGAAAGAAATCCAGAAGTGTTAATTGGGAGTATATCCTTCATTTACTCAACCCAAAGGCTTGGGATGAGTAAAGGGGGGCGGAGGGGGAAGAGTATGTGGAAGGGTTAGGGAGAGCATAGTAGCAGGGTGAGATAAATGCAGGAGAATTTAGTAGGGTTGTGTGGGAGGTCACAGTAGTAGAGTGAATGTAGTAAATGTGCTAACAGTGGTAGCAGCTTTGGCCCTGGTAGAATGAGACTGCAGTTCTTACAGAGGCTGCTTTTCAGTCAATGCATAGCAGCTCTTTATGCAGAGCAGGATTCAGCACAAATTTGGGTTCTCTTCTGCACTGCCTTGCCTTATTTTGCTCCACAAAGCACTGGCATCCACCTAGTGTTCCTTGGTACAATTGATGTAAGTACTGGTCGCTCTCTTCAGGACCAGGCTTTAGGGTCTCACTACAGAAACAGAACACCAGCAGGGTGATGGGCTAAATGACATGGAACACTATCGCAACTTTTCGTAAGTATGCTTGCGTCCACAGAAGTAGTTTGTCTAGGGTATAGGCGATAGAGCTTGAAGCTCACCCCGACAACCTGTTTGCTGAAGTACCACAGGGCAACAGCATCCATGAGCACTTGTACTAACCTCCCCTAGATGATTAGAAGGCTTTTAACACCAAGTGGATAGCTCTCCACTTCTGAAGGATGACCTGGATCTGTGACTCCACCTGAGACCACGGCCCTCTGACTAACACCTCTTCCAGATGGGTGCTCCAACCCAGAAAGGATATATCACTTGCCATGTTCTGCTCTGGGTGGGGAATGGAGGTGGGTCTGTATCAGACCCAATCACAGGTCGATAACCACCACTGAAGAAATTTTTTCTTTCTCCTTCAAAATCTGAACGTGGTCAGAGATAACCCGCTGATGTTGGGCCCACTTAAACTTAAGATTCTAAACATGCCACCTGGCATGATCTGCCAGCAGCATGGAAGAGGCAATCGGTCCCAGCAGCCTTAGAGCCAACCTCAATGAAATCAAGGGCCAAGGCTGAAAGATCCAGTCATTGCCTGATTGTCCTGTACTCTATTCAGAGGAAGGTACCAAACAGTGCCTAGAATGGCTCAATAAAGGAAAGCATCTGAGGAGTCCGGTGTAAATTCAGCACATTGATCACTGAACGCAAAGATCACAGAAGTGTAAAGTTGGGTGACCATTGCCTGGATAGCCCACCATTAACAGCCAGATTTAGGGAGACTGGCAATTTTGGCCTCCAAAAGGTGTGCTGCCCCTACGCCCATCACTTTTGTGAACACACAAGGGGCACTGGTAATACCAAATGGGAACATATCAAACTAAAAACGCTCATGAACCACAGGTAGTGCTGATGGCAAGACAGTTATATAGAAATAAGAGTGCTGCAGGTCCAATACCACTATCCAGGGTCAAGGGCACACGAGCTGAACCAGGGTGAGCATCTTAAATTTCTCCTTCTTGAGAAAGATGTTGAGATGGTGCAGATCCAAAGAAAATATTTATATGCATAAATAAATAAGACAAAGGCTTCAGTCATTCCTGGGCACCAGAAAGTAGTGGGAATAAGAATGACATCCTACTTCAGACACTGGTATCCTCACAATAGCACTCCTGTCACAAAATGGAGAGATGGTCCTCTGTCAGTCACGGGGGGGGGACAGTGGAAGGTGTAGCAGAGAAAAGCGGAAGGATAAGGCATATCCCGAGAACAATCTGCAGGATCAACCTGTCTGCTATAGCATGACAAACTGGGACGAATTGCTGGATCCTGCCTCCCACCTGGCTGCTGTGCTACTCTAAGGGCACACTAAACAGGTTTAGCAGGTGTTGCTGCGGGAGGGGGGGGTAGAAGGGGGGGGGGGGGCACGTCAGTGGGTTGGATAATCTATTGTCCTTTGCTGTGGGCACCACAACTGCAAAACTACCCAATTTCTTGCTGAGTAGTCTGAAGTGCTGGGGTTAGATCTGCTTGTGGATACCTGCACCACCAAACTTTCAGGAACACAGCCGCCCAGGACAGGGAAATAGAGATATGCTATTTGTCTGAGGGTGTAGGGTTAGGGGGCTCTGGGGAATAGTAAAGTCAAAACAAGGTTTGGCCCAAGCCCCAAATAGGGTATCCATTAGTATCTCATTCAATGGCAATAGAGTATTAGAAGATGTCTGCCATGGCTGGGGAACTTCTGTTACCACATTGGTCATGAAAACCAAAGTGGTGAGCTGGAGGTAAAGAACTTCCACCACCCTATGCATTACCATGGCAAAGGAAGCAGATTTCTTTCAGGTGACAGAAGACCCTTTTAGAGTACTAATACAAGTCATCATATCAAGTATCTTTATGGAGCTGAGCTAACTCATTATCCAAGTCATAATCGTCAAGAGTCTGTGCCCAAAAAAAGAAAAAAAAAGGGAGTGTAGGGTGTGTTGTCTCCCTTGTGGAGGCAGAGCAAGTGGCAGAAGCAGCGCCTCAACTGTTGTATGGCACAGTTTCAGGCGACGTTGGACAAGTGCAGACTGAGTAGAGAGAGTACTATTGATATCTCTTCATCCAGCATTGATGATTTGGTACTGCCACTGAAGTCCCAGAGACTGGTTTGGACCACGGCACTGGAGGCCAGGTGTGACTGGTAAAGAGGAACCATCCAGCCATACTCTAGGTGGACTTCAAGTGATTATGGACTGAAGGCAAGCCAGATGGAGTTGGCAAGGATCAAAAGAGCCAGAGTTTGGACACGCAGAATCCTTCAGTCTGTTGGAGTGGTGGACAGCCCCAAAAGCTCTGCTAGTGTTTTAATCAGCTCAGACGTCTGGCAACTCCAGGAGTGAGCTAGAGTGCCGTGGCACTGCCCCCCCCCCCCCCCCAAGTTCAGATGACGGTGAGAGTTGACAGTCCCCCCCCAAGATATTTATTTATGCTTATCTCACCATTTAGACCAACAAAGACTGGCCTGAACAGCACTGAACCTTGGATCACGACTTGGACCGGTTTTGTCAGAGTTTTCTAGTGTTTTGCAATGTAAAGCTTTGATATGCATTCCTGGATTGTCTGTAAGTTCGGGGGGGAGGGGGGGGGTGTCAGCGGTCAAGGCTCAACCCCAGGAGTACTTGAGAGGGCTCAGTCAGACATTTGTTTGCAACAGTCCCTGAAGGACTCAACACAGGTCTTTTTCAGAGGCGGCGGGGGAAACATCCCTTGCATACTAAGAAAATGAGGTAAAACAAATATTGAGGCAAGTGTCAGAGGAGCAACAGCTCCAAATCTGTCTGGGGTGAGGTAGATGCCTGCACCTTAGTGACACCTACACAGACTGCTCATACCATTTCCAGAGCAAAGCAACAATGGTGTAGAGCTGCACAGCACCATCTACTGCTACAAAGAGGTACTACAGAAAGAATTACAGGTTCAGCCTGGGAAAGTAAAAAGGTGATGAGTTTGCAGCTTCTAGTCTTTATCAGAAGTAGGAATCTGTAGGTCTTCCTTTTAAGGAATTTCTGGACTCAGTAAAATACAGCTATGGCTTTTTTTTGTTTGTTTTGGACCTATGGTCTCATCCCAATGGCATGCAAGAGACTATTTGATTCTTTTGGATCGTATTTTTACAATCCGGCCAAGAGAGTTTGGCTAACTACCTGTATCATCCCACCTGCAATGGGGAAAAAAAACCTGCACTTTTTGGGCTTGGGTGGGCTGCCACCTGAAAAAAAAACCTACCAGACCTGGATTGTTCTGAAAACGAGTCACCTGGGGAAGTCCAGGGTGGTGTGCTTTGCAGGGCACTGTGAAAATAGCATGGGTTGGATGCAAACCTCAAATGTTGACCAAAAAAAAATTAAAAACAAACATTTCTGTGATGGAAACTTTAGGAATCTACAAATTACAACCCTGCATTGCCCAACTTCTACCAATAAAAATGCTGCAATACTTGTTTGGTTGGGCCTAGTGCCAGGAACTTATCCAATAAATGTCATTAGGCGTTCCCGTTGAAGGACTCCCATTGCCCTTGGGTTGGTACGGTTTGCAGGTATGACTTTTTTTTTTTTTTTTTAATGGTTGGTGGGGATGGGGGGGATTTCATGGGATCCATGCAAGCCACCCCCATACTAGATTTTCCTAGTAGTTCAAAAATATTAATATTCAGGTTTCTCTAGGTGCCAGCTGAGCGAGGGCCCAAAAACCACAGCTACCCAAAGTGCAAAAAAAAAGAAGGAAAAAAAATTGGGGGGGCAGTTTTGCTTGGGAAACACTTGATGTATCCATGTTGCGTTTTGGGGCAATTCCTGGGGGAAGGCGGGGTATGTATTATACTGTCTCAAAGTGAGAGATAGTGTGCACAGAGTTCAGGGTTTCCCCAAGAGGCTTGACAGAGGCAATAATAAAAGATACTAATGCTCTATTTGTGGCAGTGTGGTCGAGCACTTAAGCTTATCAGAGGGTAGTGTTAAGCATTCGTTGTACACACACAGGCAGTAAAGGAGTGCGCGCGCACACACACTCAATTACTTAACGCCAGCCAATACGTTTTTATATAGAAAAATATTATTTTCTTAACTTATTTTAGATCCAGTAGATTCAATTGCAGGTACATACATTAAATGTAAGGTACTTTGCATAGGTATAGATAGAACTTTGAATCAAAACAGTAATGTACAGTTTGGCATTAAATGGCAATAAGCTATTTTAGAAGTGGACAGTGCAAAATTCAACAGTTCTTGGGGGAGGTATGTACAGGTTAGTTTTTGAGGTAAGCAAAGCACTTACAAGTTCAGTTTCCAGGGCATAGGCTGCCCACTGTTGGGGAGTTCAAGTCAACCCCAAACACCCAGCACCAGCAACACGGTGCCGATCAGGTGCAGCAGTCAAAGAGGGGCCCAAATACCATAGGCACCTACGGGAGCAGACTAGGGTTTTTTTTGTAGTGCATGGGAACGGGGTGGGGAAGGAGCTTTGTCCCCAAGTAGGCACACAAAATACACCCTCAGCAGCACAGGTGCAGCTGGGTGCAGTGGGCAAACAAGGTGTCTGGTTTGTGATAAGAAAAAAAAAACTCAATCAATGGAGGGACCTGTGGGTCCCTCAGATGTTGCAGACAGGGCACAGGGGTGGGGAGGGGCTTCTCAGCCGGCCACCAACTGGGCAAGGGTGAGGGCCACCCGTTGGTCACTGCTGCACCAGTGGTTGGTTCTTCACAGGGCTGCAGACAGTCAGTCCGGGGGGAATCCTCCAGATTCCCTCCGCAGGCGTTGTCATGGGGCTACAGAAAGGTTGGCCCAGGGTGGACACGTAGTCTGAGTTGCTTGGGCGGTCCTCTCTGCTGAGCTGTTTTCTCTGGACACAGGCCAGGGGCGTTGGATGCAGAGTGGTGGGGACACACACTTCTGGAGAGGTGGGAGTCTCTTTAAAAATGGTTTCTTCTTGGTTTAGACAGGGCCGCTGTCCCAGGAGTTTCTTGGTCCTTTGTAGTTGCAGGGCAGTCCTCTGAGTCGGCAGAGGTTGCTGGGCCCACAGGATGTGTTGCTGTTGCGGGTTCTTTGAATTAGGAGACAGGCCAGTAGGGCTGGGGCCATAGCAGTGGTCTTCCTTCTCAGTTGGGTTTTCAGGTCTGCAGTCCTTTGTAGGTCAGGAATCTGATTTCCTGGGTTGCCCCTAAATACTAAATTTAGGGGTGTGTTTAGAGCTGGAGGACAGTTTCACCCTCCTTGTGCCTCCTCCCTTTGGGGAGGAGGACACATCCCCATTCCTATTGGGCTAAATCATCCAAAGCAAGATGGAGGGTTTTCTAAAGAGGGGATCAATTCAGCTTTGGTCACCTTAGAGGTGGACATGGCTGAGGGGGTGGCTCCTGGTTTCTCATCATCTCCCCGGACTAGCCACCAAAAGTGGGGGCTACGTTGGGGGGGGGGGGGGAAATCTCCACTAACCGAAGTGCCCCAGGCTTTGTAACACCGGGGTTAAGCCTTTGAGGCTCACCACCAGGTGTTACAGTTCCTGTAGTGGGAGGTGTGAAGCACCTCCACCCAGGACCGGCTTTGTTCCTGGGGTCAGAGTACACAAAGCCACTCACCCCATGTGGCCAGAAACTAGACTGGAAGTGGAAGGCTCACAGAGATCAGTCAGCCTAGCACTAGCAGTTGGGCTGGCATGCAGGGGGCATCTCTAAGATGTCCTCTGTGTGCATTTCTCAAATCCCACACTGGCATCAGTGTGGATTTATTGTGCTGAGAAGTTTAATACCAAACTTCCCAGTATTCAGTGTAGCCATTATGGAACTGTGGAGTTTGTTTTTGACAAACTTCCAGACCATATACTCTTTATAGCTATCCTGCACTTACAATGTCTAGGAATTGGCTTAGACACTGTAGGGGCATAGTGCTCATGCAGCTATACCTTCACCTGTGGTATAGTGTACACTACCTTAGGGATGAAAGGCCTGCTAGAGAGGTGACTTATCTATGCCAAAGGCAGTGGGTTGTGGGCATGGCACTGAGGGGAGTACCATGTCCACTTAGTCTTTTTCTCCCCACCAGCACACACAAGCTGTGAGGCAGTGGCGCAATACATGCTGCAGCCCTTTGAGACCTTCCCTGGCCACAGAGCCTTTGGTACCAGGGGTAACTTTTACAAGGGACTTATCTGTGTGCCAGCGATGTGCCAATTGTGGAGACAAAAGGTACAGTTTTAGGGAAAGAACACTGGTGCTGGGACCTGGTTCGCAGGGTCACAGCACACTTTCAAAGCTGGCATCAACAAAAGGCAAAATGTTAGGGGGTAACCATGCAAACAGTGGCATTTTCCTACGGGGGGAAGGGGAAGAAGAGGAGAGGGAGGAACAGAATAGTAAAACAAGTGTTATGACCAATTGTATTTCTCTGCATTTGCACCTTCCAAACGTAATAAAATTACCTCTTTCTTAGACGTTGTGCGAAATACCCATCAAGTCACATGCTAGCATGGGTACCCCACAAATTTATAAATGTGCAAATAGCCACTGCCTTTTACAAGGATCCACCATGGGTTTCACATCCATTACCACCACAAACTGGAAACAGGTTCAAAGCACCCAAAAAAAAAAGACTTGCCACTGGGGAGGAAAAGGCCTAGGAGCAGTCAAACAAGCACTTCAAAGGAAACAAACTAAATACTTATAGAATGCAACAGCAGCACTTTCCAATATCAAGCACAGAACTAAAGGTCTAATTAAGGTTCTGCTCTCAACATGTAGATGCAAGGCAGAGGGTAACCGCTAGAAATTGGGTCTTTGGTTGGCAGTCAGGTTACCCCTGTCCAAGCAAGAACCCTCACTCTAGTGAGGGGAAAGGAGAAACACACCTGGTTAACTAACCCCCACTCACCCACTTGGTAGCTTGGCATGAGCAGGCAGGCGTAACTCAGAAGCAATGTGTAAAGTATTTGTACCAACACACAGTAACAGTGCAAACATTACAAAATGGACACCACACCAGTTTTGAAATAGGCCATATTTATCTAAATCAAACAAGACCAAAACAACAAAAATCCAACATGCCCAAGTCAAGATATGAATTTCCAAAAGAATAAGAGTCTTACTCCATAGAACACGAAGGAAACAATTTTGCACAAAGTACCTGATTTGTGTCAAAAAAAATAGCCGCACAGGCAAGCGTGCGTCAGAAAAGTCAGCAATGTGTTGATTCCTTCCCCCACCAAGGAGGTTGTGCATAGTTGCTTCTCCGGTCGGGTTGGAAATGAGTAGTTTTTCTTCCTTGCAAGAGAACAAGGTGTAAATTTCCAGACGGGACACCTCGGATCCGTGCAGTCAGGATGACTGATGCCAGGGACATTGCGTGGAAAATCCAATTGCACTACGTTAGAAAAACGCGCTGCATGGTTTTTGCATCATCAGCAGCCGCAAGTAGGTGTTGCACGTTGTTTCCCCAGCTGTGATGTGTCAATCTCCCAGCTGTGATGCAGGTGGAGTGTCAATTTTAGCTGCAAAGCCGGCAGCGTGTCATTTATCAGCTGCATTGCAGATAGTGCATCACAAGTTTCACTCCACAGCGTTCTGTGCATGGATTGTCAGCTCTTGTTCTGCCAACTTCACCTTTCAAGTGCCATGGGACTGATTAGGGCACCACTTGGCAGGGCAGGAGTCTGTGTCCAGGTGCTGGCAGAGAAAGTCTTTGATGGCCCAGAGACTTCAAAACAGGAGGCAAGCTCAGTTCAAGCCCTCCGAGATTCTTCACAAGTGGGACTATACCACTAAGTTCAGTCTTTGTCCCCTTTCATAGGCAGCAACTGCAGGATAGCCCAACAAATCACAGGCAGGGGTAGCACTTCTCCTTGGAAGAGGTTCCTCTTGAATCCAGAAGTGATCTTGAAGAAATCAAAAGTATGGGGTTTTGGGTCCATTACTTATACCCCTTACTGCCTTCGAAGTAGCCAAACTGCAAAGGAAAGTCTGTTCACAAGATACTTGCCTAGGCCAGAGACGCCAGGAGGTTGGAAACTGCATTGTGAGGTAAGGCACAGCCCTTTCAGGTGTAAGTGACCAACCCTCCCTCCACTCTAGCTTAGATGGCTCATCAGGATATGCAGGCTACATTCATCTCCCTTTGTCTCACTGTCTAGAGGGGATTCACAAACAGCCATACTGTCAAACTGACCCAGGCAGGGAATCCACAAACAGGAAGAGTCACAGAATGGTTTAAGCAAGAAAATGCTTACTTTCTAAAAGAGGCATTTTCAAACAATCCCAAAACCAACTTTACTAAAAGATGTATTTTTTTTAAAGGGTGGGTTCAGAGACCCCCAAACTCCACATTTTTATCTGCTCTCAAAAGGGAACTGCACTTTAAATATCTTTAAAGGCCTGTGTTAACCTATGAGAGAGATAGGCCTTGCAAAAGTGAAACGCAAGTTTTGCAGTTTTTCACTGTTAGGACATGTAAAACCACAAAAGTACATGATCCACCTTTAACACACTGCACCTTGCCCATGGGGCTACCTTGGGGTGCCTGACATGTATAAAAAATAAAAATGTTTAGGCCTGGCAAGTTGGTACACTTGCCAAGTCAAACTGGCAGTCCAAGACTGCACACAGGCACTGCATTGGCAGGTCTGAGACTTGTTTGCAGGGCTACAGGCCCATTAGTAGCATTTGATTTACAGGCCCCTCTAACGACCTTTATTAAGGACTTACTAGTAAATCAAATATGCCAATCATACATAAACCAGTCACCAATACAATTTACACAGCAAGCATATGCACTTTACCTCTGGTTAGCAGTGGTAAAGTGCCCCGAGTCCTAAAGCCAACAAAAACAGGTCAGAAAAAAAAATTAGGAAGTAGGTAAAAAGATTAAGGAGGACCCTGCAAGAAGGTCAAGGTCTAACAGTAACACTTAGTAAAAATCCAAACATGCCCTACCATGGTCCTAACATGCTAATCAGTCAATCCAAGTCCCACAAAGGATCTTCCCAGCATCCCAAATCCTAAAAAGATTATGCCAATGGCAGTTAAGCAACATTCAAAAATGGTAAAGCAATATCCAGTATCAGTTGCAGTTACCAACAAGGTTAATACCAGTATTATTTTTCTTGCTTTCGTTTTTTAAAACATTTTGTGAGTCCCGGCTGAACGATATTCCTGATGTTTCTCAGTTGGATTTTTTTCTTGGGTATCTGCATGCAAATTACCAACTCTGCTAATTAGTGAGTGAAAACTACATGGGCTCGAGGCCCTGTAACTGGAGGAGTACACTTAGTTTTTTTACAAGGATCCACTGGAAGAAAGTCTAATGCCTGCAGCCATAGTAATTCCATCTACTGTTGAGCACCACTAACTTCAGCACCATGGTGCTGATGCCTAGAAGAAGCAGTGCTCAACCTAGGATAAGGTATCTATCATGCACCCCGAATATATTTAAAAATAAAAGTACGAGCGGAGATTGTTTAGCTCAGTGTTGGGTGCTGTGTGTAAGGCAAAGCCTGGAGCAGGGTTCTCCAATGTCTTCTATACATTATCAGGAGTATAGTGTAAGTGCCACCTTGATCATTCCAACCAAGAAATACTTCTGTATGCACCACACGTTCCTTTCCTCCCTCCCCCTCCCCCTCCCCCCCAAGAAGGGGCAGTATATGGAACTAAAGTATGGCTATACACGTCAGTAGATCTGCATTATTGATTGGAGAACTCCAAAAGCACCTTTTACCCACAACCATATTTTGGCACCAAATCTTTATCAGAAATGAAGAGTAGCAAATTGAAATACTGAAAGGTTGAAATGTGAATATCGCCAGAAAGAAATTCCAAGGTGAGACAGGAACCGAGTTTAGCAACTACGCCTTACTGGTCATTAAATTGCCAGTGCTTCCCTCTTCGAAATTCTGAATCTGTACATAGCTACCCAATGGCTCTGCATCTTGGGCTAAGTCCAGTGTATTTCAGGCAACACTTTTTGGACTTCATTCAACACAACGTTGAATGGTGTTTGGTGATTTATTTTTCTTTTGTGGTGGTGGTGGGGGGGGGGGGGGGGGAGGAGAGGAGAGGAGAGGAGAGGAGAAGAAGACTGACTAGCACAATCCTTTAAGTTGATAGGGCTGAGCAGGTGTTGTCAAGGCAAAGTTTTTGTTGTTTTTTTTTTTACAACCCATTGAAATGTAGATTTTTGGAGTGGGCGCAGGCACTTTTCTTAATATAAAAGGAGGGTTTTTAAATGTTTTTTTGCTACAACCTTTTAGATTACTGGTTGGACTGAAACCACCCATCAATATTTCCATTTGACCTTAAGCGTGCAGGGCAATTAAAAAAAATTTTTAAAAAAAAATTAAAAAAAAAAAAAATCATCAGGTTGTAGCCTTTACCCATTCTTACTCATGTGACTTTACCTTACTAAAGCTTGGTAAACCACACCTTTAGTAGCTGCAGTTAGCACACTTTATTGCACTCCCACATGGGTTTCAATTCTGGGGAGCAGAGGTTATGCATTAATTGTGCACAACAGATACTACTTATGACTTCTAGTACCATTTCAGAGTGGTTTTGAGCACATCAAGCTATTCCAGGAGTGCCCATCCAATAGGATTAATAACACCTAAAAGCTTGAAGTCAGAAAAACCACCAAAAGTGCAATGGAAGCCCTCCTGTAAGAGGCAGGACACTAACTTACTGTAGTCTCAAATTAAATAGGGTGGCTTACACCCCCACACAAGCAAATAGTTACATTAACAGGATGCTGTCAAGTCCTAGACGTGGCTATCTGCAGCAAAACAGGAACGCCAAACAAGCATTTAGTGACTATTCTTCAGTCTGCTGCCATTTTTCAACAGAGAAAAATCATACATGCTCTGTATCACACGCAATCTGGGAAAACCTAAGGCATCAACACAGCAACCTTAAAGGACACTATGGCAACACGGACCAACCTTGCATGTAATACGTTCCTCTGCGGGGGTGAACAAGGCAAAGCCATTATACTAAGACTCCTGGTCAGCCTCTTTGCCTGAAAGCGAGGATAAACAAAATTTGGGGTTTCACATAATCCGGAAATATCTAGCGTTTCCATGTGGTCGAAGGGGTGGACGGGGCCACTAGACAAAGTGGTAGCATAATATACAAATTCTAAAAAGGCACTAAAGTTATAAGACTATGAAAAACAGGTCAGTCTCTTTACACTATTGAAGGCGTTTTCTGCAGCATACAATAGCCTTCCCATCGACTGACTATAAATAGCAATTGGGAACCATGGAATTAATTACCATCTGCATGTGTCAAGAATTACAAGACTCAAGTATGGAGAGTGACATTACTTCACTTGCAGTTTGACAAGTTAAATCAGTTTGAGCACGACATCGGTAAAACGCAAGTTATGCAGGATATAATTACGTAGGGTCAAATGCATTTTTTTTTTTTTTTAAATGCAGCATTATGCACGTCCGGTAGTCTTAAACAGAACCACTTGTCTAAAGTGTACTATCAAGGTAAATAGTTCACAACTACCCCTACAGATCGCATGCCCTAGAAATATTGGTCTGGTATTCATGCTGTCCTGTAGTTTCATACGCCTCTAACATTAACCACCAATTCTAACTAGTGACCAAAAATCCATATGGTGTAGGGACAAAGGTAAACCAATATGTACGACAAAACTTCAGCCATTTGGAAAAATCCCATCAACACTGGAAGGGTCCATCAACTGACATCAATCTGGTAACCAGGACTGCCTCTGCTGTACTACAGGTATGAAATGAAGGCGTTCGGGGCAGCACCAACAGAAAAGTTCTTGCTTGGTTAATGCAGCAATCGTGCAGATTCAGACCCCCCCTCGGCGTACAAGAGACTATGGCACCATAATTACCATAAACCAGTAACACCCAGCCCTTCTACCTACCCAATAGCCACTCCCCCGAATATCTCAAGTTCACTCATACCACAAACACACTTCAAGTATATTATTTGAAGTATACTCATATCGCTAATTCATTTAACTATTGTTTTGAAGGGCACTATATCAAGACATTTGACAGGGCTTGTTTGCACTACACAACAGTGATCAACATGTTTCAAAGCATCACATGTCATGTATCCCCTGTAAGCAGGCTGCTAAATAAAATGTACACTTTCCAATGCAAACCAGTTTGCAATTACTGTTTCACATATTTGGCAGCATAATACCATGGACAATGCTAAAATAACTCAAAAATTGATGTACGTGTTTCTTGCATTAAACAAAATCAAACCAGCAGGATTCCGTGATGGGCATGGAGGAACTAGAGATTAAATTCACAAATCTAGTTTAAGCCAACTACTGCAAAGTGGTCACCAACAAAGTTGTAATGTTCAACAAATGCAATTTACACTGTCATGGCAATCGTTACAAATCACAATTATTGGATATTGCAAGTACGTTAACACAAGTTAGGAGTCAACATGACTAGTTTATTAACATTCAAACTTCATTAAGACGTGCAAAATGTGGCAATTTCACTGGGCTTTACCCTAACTAAGACATAGGATAGGTTGATGGGGCTTAGCAATAAAGGGTCCAGATCACACTTAATCACTCCTTAAATACTTTGAATAAATACAACAAAAGTGAAAAAATAAATCTATATCAAGGCATTTCCAATTTAGACTAATATTCAATAAAGGCATGTATGCTTGTTTAACATAATTTGCTGATTTTATACAGCACTTATATTTTTTAGTCCATAAGTAAATTATTAAGTGATAAAGAACATCAAATACAAACACTTCAAAAGAAGTAAGGAAAAAAAATTTAAATATGAAAAAATGTAAAGACCCCATGTCTATACAACCCACCCAACAGTCTAAACTCTGCAAAGAGCACAAAGCCAATGGCTTTACCCCACACTAGGTCACGACAAGTCACGTTGCTTGTCAAAAATGTGTATTTCAGATCCGTTCTGAGCATTGAAACGAGATTCAATAGATTTCCAAAGAAAATGCAATGCACGTCGTGACAGTCTCCGCAACAGCGAGCACCGCATTCGAAAACCACAATCTCATCCCAGGAACTAAATTAGATCTGCCACATTCATAGGCATCTCCTCCACTGTAGTATTGTAGAAAGTCTCAATGTCACGAAGAATCCTCTTGTCTTCCTCTGTAACAAAGTTTATGGCCACGCCTTTTCTGCCAAAACGTCCACCGCGACCAATTCTGCATGTGAATAACAATTTGAAAGTCAATTAAGAAATTTAAAACATGTAACAAAGTACGTTTTGCTTCACCCCATGCACTAGAGGCCTACATGATATGGGAATGTTGTTAGTCAGATAGCAACCCTCTGATTACATTTTTGTAATATTATTATTATTATTTAAGGGACTAAAAGGCTACTTTAACTACATTAGTCGATTGTTTGAACAAGAGAAAAAAAGGTCACATTAAACCTAGGCAGCAAGGGTGCCATTGCCATGCTAGTATTCACAAACAGATGCACTTACACATTAACATTTCTCACTTTGAAAATTTGATTTTTTCCTCAAGTTTACAAAAGTTGCTTGGTCATTTCATTACGGCTAAAGAAAGCCTTGACAAAGAAAAATCAAAGGTTTTACCTTTAAAATTTAGAGTCCGTGTTGCACTGGCCACCACCATACCGCAGCCAGATCAGGGTTCTTGCTCCAGGAGAGCCAAACCCATAACTTCAGTGGGCCATTCTCAGGTGTTGAGGAATTCCTTAGATCTTGAGCACTTCAACTTATCTTACGCAATTAAAAAAAATTGTTTGGAGAGTATTTAATGACTTCAGATTCTCCATAAATCATGGTGTATTAGCCAAAATAGCAATCTTCCCCAAGAACTGTACGAGACCAAGCGTTCACATCTGTTGTATAACAGATCGGGATTGCATGAATAGAATTTTCTTTTATCAAGTTGAGCGACGATTCAAAATAACTACCGTGAATCTGCCATATGTATTAGCATGGCTTGGCTCACAAAATTCATTGAAAACGAAGCATCCGTTTAGTTACAATTGCACTGGTCTGCTAGCAATTCAGTTTTACTGAAGAGTTTTCCACCGCAGGTAGGACCTAGTTCCCCCCGAAGTTAACCTATTACTCCAAGTGACAGTAAAAAAAAAAAAGTCAACTAAATCGCGTGTTATGATGCAGTCTGGGGCATTGCAGTGGATAATAGCAACTTGCCCCTTTTATATTAAAAAAAAAAAAAAAAAAAAAAAAAAAAAAAAAAAAAAAAAGCTCTGCTGCGGCCCAAGCTGTATTCAACGTTTGCTACGTGACCAGTACAATTTTACATTCAATATGCCTTTCACTGCCTAGTTTATGTGAAAGTGAGAAAACGCGTACGTGTGTGTATAATTAGACAATAAACTCCCAGGAGTATACTCACCTGTGAATATAATTTTCACGATTGGTTGGTAGATCATAGTTTATGACCAAAGAAACCTGCTGTACATCAATACCACGAGCCTGCATTAACAAATAAATACACATTTGAAATAAGCGACCGTTATTTAAGCACCAAAACACATGGTTGTCAACCATGCAAAAGATTAAGTATCTCAAATATAGTCTACAAAATGTACAGGCAGATGTTTACCAGCAAATCTGTGGTGATCAGCACACGACTAGATCCAGACCGGAATTCCCTCATGATTACATCACGTTCCTTCTGATCCATGTCACCATGCTGTAGAGACAATTGCAATATATTTAATGCCTTCATAATTCTCAATTTGATTTTCAACAAAAATAAAATAGTGTCCGAGACCAAGCGTCCCTGTCTGTTGTTGCATCATAGCAGACAGGGATAGTATGAATCCATTTGATTTTTGCAGGGGGAACGACAAAATAGCACTTGTAGCTATGTTGTAACTTATCCTGCATCTCAATATGACGGTTCAATAGCGTAAACATGCCATCACGTAGTTCCCGGTGTATACACACTTAAAAACGCACAACCTTGATGTAAATAGAACTTTGTTCCAAATTACTTGAGTGGCAGCAGCTGGTGCAAAGGATTTACCAGACTACGTCTGCAGACGGATACTGAAAAGTTATTTTCTCCAGACGAAGTGCAAAGACGCTCAAGAGACCATGAATCACTTAGGCGAACCAGGCCAAACATGAGGATGTGGCTGGAATGAGTCTCCATTTAAACCTGTTCACATTCAGGAGGTAGTGAGCAGGGTATAGTTACAGAAAATGCCTCTCTGGCACACCAGGCATTTGTACCAGTTTTTAAATCCCCCTCCCTTCTCAAGGTACCTTAGAACTAAAGTAAGGGGCCGCTCAGGTGCCACTTCTGTACTACGGATTGCGTCATGTAATATGGCTTAGCATCACAATTTATATTGACACAACACGATGTAAGTGAGGCAATACCTTCAGCCCTTTACGGGGCTAAAATCTAGGCGTACCAACGAGGCTAACCCTGTGGAGGAAGCACAAGGTCCCACGAACGTTCCAAAGGCTCTCCATGCTATCAAGTGAAGTCACATGTAGAAGCTCCTGCAATGGAAAGTGCCACTCTTAAAAGTCCACCGACAGCGAGCTTGAGTAACCTATGAAATGAACAGTCAAGCATTTACTCCTTTGCTGGGAGAGCCAAGTTTTCGGTAATCTGCCGCAACCTGGCACGGTGCACCAGACATGTAATACAGACCCAGGAAAGTAGCCATCTGCTGGCATACAAAGAAAGCAACAGGGGGTTCCCTAAACAACCAGATAGAGGTGGAATTGCTACAACTTTGCTGCACTGCCCCTGAACTGGTTTTAAATCGCCCTTTAAGTGTAATCACCAACACGATCAGCTAAGTACCTAGATACTCCTTTTATAACCAATTGTACTAGCTCACAAGTAACTTGCAACAGAAGTTAGTTCCTTTGCTAAAATACTCAAACAACCCTTCAGATCACGCTAAATATTGCCAAGAACACTAAGTAGGACCAAATAACAGGAAGCCAGGGACAAAGGCATTTTGGAGATTATATTGTACTCCCATATGCATGTCCAAAAGAACACTTAAAGCAAACTCATAGTTACGTGTTTAATTATGTACTGCTGGATACATAAAACAATTATATCAGGGCTAGATTTAGCCATCCTAAAATTTTATTTCAGCCAAGTACTTATGTTTCAATGAAAAGGGCCTTACAGTTTCTTACCAAGGCAGATACAGTGAAGTCTCTGGCATGCATTTTCTCCGTAAGCCAATCAACCTTTCTCCTTGTATTGAGGAAGATGACCGCTTGTGTAATAGTCAAGGTCTCATACAAGTCACAAAGTGTATCCAACTTCCATTCCTAAACAGACAATTTAAAATATATTCAGATGCAGGTTAAAAAAAATATATAAACAAACAGCACATTCAAGTAAGGTATACATTTTTTTTGGGGGGTGGGGGGGGGGAAAATCACTAAATCCTAGCTCGGCAGTATTCAGAACAGTCTACTCGAGTAATCATGAAAAAGAAAAAAAAAAAAAAAAGCTCAACCCCAATCCCTGTGGTGGCATGGTGTACAAAGAAGTGACTGGGATGCGGCCCCAAGTAAATACAAGTGGCCGAGTAATTTAAGCATTCCACCGACCGCTTTAGTATGCTTCAGTTTGAGGAAATCAAGCATGTAAAAGTCAAAATAAGGCAATGCCCTCCTTCGGTTTATATTAGTCCAATAGAAAACAGTGCATTAACCATTTTCTTGCGTAGAGATTTAAATGCAGCTAAAATTATGTACAAATTTTTGGATCCCAAAAAAAAGAGAAAAAAAAAAAAAAAAGACATTGGAAATTACGCTGTATGCTCTTTATCATCAACCAACCATTTCTTAAGTGATCTTATTTAGCAGGTGAGGTGGATCAGCAGGGCTGGGATATTTTCTTTATAAGCCCAAAGATGAAAAATCCACTCAACAGCATACAAGAGACTTGTCTAAATCACCTCAAAGTTTAAGCCAAACAAACACCACTTAATGCAGTTTGTGCGAACATGTGGATTTGAATTAAAAATTGAGCTGCCTATGGTTAGTACCAGGATAACCTGTTTACAAAAAACAGGGCAAAGCAGTATCTTAGCACAGGCAACTCGATCGATATGGGTTTATGGAACTGTGTGCCCAATGTTGCAGATCTCGCCTGTATAGTCCGATTAAGCCTTCCTTACATCTGGCAACTTAGTGTTAGCTATTCATTACATGGCAGGAAAGGCTTCAACTTGTGAGCCCGTTTAAGAATCACATATCCCCTACTGTAAGCCTTTTGAATTGCTGCAAGCTGAAACCTGGGCTCAAATGATTGTGAATAGTATCTATAAGTAGTATGGAACAGAAAGGAGTCACACAAGCTTTGACTGCCCCAGCACCAAACCACAGCTCTTGTTGAAAAACAAGGCATACACTCTTAAAGACCAACCATAGACCGACACTTTCTGTACAGTACAAGCCCTTTGTGCATAAAGCATTCAATACCAGAAAGCCTTTGACCAAGTTGTCCTCAACTGATGAGATCTTAGACTACTCCTAGAGGTCTTCAAACTACCAGTGCACACTACGGCATTATATAACCAAACATCAAAATAAAGGAGGTACACATTAGAGCCACTTGGAAAATTCATCACCAGCAAAATTAATCTCAAAGAACTCCAGATCAGCATTGCTACACAACCCTGAACGTAGTCAAATACCACTGCCACAGGGCAATACACAAAAACTCAAGTAATGTGAAACTGAAAGCCATACCTCTCGCTCTACATTAATGTAGAACTGTTTGATGCCTTCAAGGGTCAATTCTTCTTTCTTGACGAGTATGCGAATTGGGTCTCGCATAAATTTTTTAGTCACTTCCAAGACATCAGATGGCATTGTTGCAGACAACAGAACCACCTGAAAACAAACCAACTACTTGTTTTAGACCTGCTGAATAAAAGTTTTTTTCAAATTCTGAACATAGCTAGGCAAAACTGAAGGATTGGTCTTTGAACTCAGACCGTTTCAGCCGTTAAGTCCATACCTGAATGTTGGTGCTCAACTTTTGAAAAATCTCGTATATTTGATCCTTGAATCCTCTGCTCAACATTTCATCAGCCTCATCCAAGACAAACATCTTTATCCATTTTGGAGCTATTAAAAACAGAAGTATTATTTTTAAGGTTAAAGTGACAGTTCAGAAAATGAATTTCCTCACCAAATCAGTGACATTACAAAATACTGCTTGAAGTGATCAGAAAAGGTTTGTCATCATTACACTGACAGTCCCGAAAGATGTGAAAACATCACTTCACTTTTGCAGTGCATATACTCGAGTACAATCTACAAAGAATGGAGTTAATATACCAGCATTTCCAAATTGTGGTTCGTGGGCCGATAAAGATCAAGCAATAAAGATGCCTTTAAATTCTGTGTTTGTCACATTTGTTGGTGCGGCAAACAGGGGTTAAATGTCAGATGTCTGGCAAACTACTACTTAACCTTAACATGGGGAATTGTGTTTACTTTTCTTCCTGGGCCTGCAAAGAGTAGTTCTTAAAGTGAATGTGACAATCTTGCTGGAGCGAAGGGATTGTGAAAAGAAGCAAAGGAGCTTGGGCGAGATCACTAAACTGCCACAGCCCTTAAATCAGGCTTCTTCAACAAGTAGCTCGAGAGCTACTGGTAGCTCTCCAGCTTCCTTAAGTAGCTAACCTGGTTTCAACGCAGCCTACTTTGCTTGGTTGAATTTACATACACCAACATTGTAAAGTATGTATTGGAGACCAAAATGTGTATTTTCTTAACTTTTAGGCAGATGTTGAGACAAACTGAATTTCCAAAACATTTAAAGAGGATAGTTGAGTGATAAATCTTATGAGAAAACGTATTACTAATATTACATCACCCCAGGGTTCACTGCTGTTGCCGTTAAGCTTTAACAAACTAAAGGCATACCAAACTGACACTTTGCATTGGTAGAGCTGCCAGCGGTAATGTAGTGCGGTGATCACTATTGGTAATGTGTCGGGTGGCCATCAAGTTAAACTTGCTTAATGCAGTCACTATAACAATACTAACTGTAGTAGTTCAGGGTGATTTTCATTGAACAAAAGTAGCTAGTTACAAAAAAGGCAGGTGTTAGAAATGGGGTCTTTGGTTGACAGTCAGGTTACCCCCTGTTCAAGCAAGGACCCTCACTCTAGTCAGGGTAAAAGAGAATCCCCCTCCGCTAATCCCTGCTTAGCCCCTTGGTAGCTTGGCAGAGAAGTAGGCTTAACTTCAGAGTGCTAGGTGTAAAGTATTTGTACCCACACAGTGACAATGAAAAAACTACAAAATGACAGTTTAGAAAAATAGGAAATATTTATCTAAACAAAACAAGACCAAAATGACAAACATCCAACATACACAAGTCCAGTTAGGAATTTTTAAAGATTAAACTCAAAAATAGTGCTTAGAAACACAAAATGCTTTGATGAGGTGTTAACACGGCGTCGTGACGGAGTCGTTCCCAACAAGCCAACACCAACGGCGTCGGAGTCGCGTAGACCCCCCCAAGTACAGTACAGTCTGTGCGAAACGTTGAATCCACGCACTTTGGGCGGTGTGTCACCACGTTGTATGGCAACTTCCACGGAGTCAAGGACTTCAGCGGGGCTGCAGCGGTGTCGGGCCTGCGAAGAGCGTTGCGTTCCAGCGAAGGTCACGGTGCCGGGTGCAGGAGGCGTCACCGGATTCAGCAGCGGCGTCGGTCCAAAGTGGATTTCCTTGGATTTCAACCAGCTTTCCTTTCAAGGGCACCACTTCTCAGAGCAGGAGTCTCTCCAGAGACTCCAGGTGCTGGCAGAGAGAAGTCTTTGCTGTCCTCGAGACTTCAAACAGGAGGCAAGCTCTGAATCAAGCCCTTAGAGATTAGCACAAGATGGACGGCACACAAAGTCCAATCTTTGCCCTCTTACTCTGGCAGAAGCAGCAACTGCAGGATAGCTCCACAAAGCACCGGCAGGGCAGCATTTCTCAGCTCTTCTCCAGGCAGAAGTTCCTCTGGGTTCCAGAACTGTTCTAAAGTCTGGTTTTGGGTGCCCTTCCAATACCCAATTTCTCCTTTGAAGTAGGCCTATTTCAAAGCAAAGTCTCTAGTGAATGTGAAATCCTGCCTTGCCCAGGCCACAGACACCAGGGGGTTGCATACTGCATTGTGTGAGGGCAGGCACAGCCCTTTCATGTGTAAGTGACCACTCCTCCCCTCCCTCCTAGCACAGATGGCTCATCAGGATATGCAGGCTACACCACAGCTCCCTTTGTGTCACTGTCTAGTGTGAGGTACAACCATCCCAACTGTCAAACTGGCCCAGACAGGGAATCCACAAACAGGCAGAGTCACAGAAATGGTATAAGCAAGTAAATGCTCACTTTCTAAAAGTGGCATTTTGAAACACAATCTTAAAATCAACTTTACTAAAGGATGTATTTTTAAATTGTGAGCTCAGAGACCCCAAACTCCATATGTCCATCCGCTCCCAAAGGGAATCTACACTTTAATCAGATTCAAAAGTAGCCCCCATGCTAAACTAGGAGGGACAGGCCTTGCAACAGTGAAAAACTAATTTAGCAATATTTCACTGTCAGGACATATAAAACACATTACTATATGTCCCACCTTAACCATACAGTGTACCCTGCCCTCGGGGCTACCTAGGGCCTACCGTAGGGGTGTCTGACATGTAAGAAAAGGGAAGGATTAGGCCTGGCAAGTGGGTACACTTGCCAAGTCGAATTTACAGGTAAAACTGCACACACAGACACTGCAATGGCAAGTCTGAGTCATGATTAGAGCTACTTATGTGGGTGGCACAACCAGTGCTGCAGGCCCACTAGTAGCATTTGATTTACAGGCCCTGGCACCTCTAGTGCACTTTACTAGTGAATCAAATATGCCAATCATGGATAAACCAATCATACACATTTTGGAAAGGAGCACGTGCACTTTAGCACTGGTTAGCAGTGGTAAAGTGCCCAGAGTAACAAAAACAGCAAAATCAGAGTCCAGCACACATCAACAACCTGGGGAACAGAGGCAAAAAGTTAAGGGAGACCACGCCAAGGATGATCTAACAGCAGGTGACCCCCTGCCCTAAATATTGCCAATCTTCAACCTGTATTAAAGCTGAGAATCCAGGTAAAAGTAAAACAAGAATTGACCTTACTAGTACCACTGGTTAAAAAAAAAAAAAAAAGCTTTTGCTTTAATGTAAGCCATCAACTACATTTCTTTCTAATCATAAAGGGCTATGATTAATGCAGGCACCCTCTCCAATATCTTTTTGGATCCATTACGAGGACAATGGACCTAGTTAACTAGTACACAAGCCATGTGGCAGTTCAGCGATCTAACCTAAACATCAATTGGTCTATTTTAGTATTTGTTTTGCGGGTGTGGTTGGACAATTTTTCCCTTAATATGGTGTGAAAATAAAGGCCGTTTCTTGCAACACAAGATAATGTAATACCAGCAAGGGAACTGTACGCACTGAGCAATTGGGAAAGGAAAAAAGGCACATTTTATTAGCACCAGAACAGAAGAAACTTTGTAATGCTCAAATGATGAATATCCACAGAAAGCAGATTTCCACACGTGTGCTATGATATTATCAGGACAACTTCATGTCTGTGCAAAATTAGTGGCCAATGCAATGGAAAACCTGTTGTCTTGTAAACGCCAATTCACTACCACATGACTTTTTAGTTACATTTGTGTCCTAGGTAGAAAAACGATTACGGATACACACCCATGAACAGATACTTACAAAGATATCGCCTATTCAGCATGTCGAAAACACGCCCAGGAGTGCCAACGACAATGTGAGGTGCCTCTGCCTGCAGCTTCTGCATCTCATTGCGCACATTTGTGCCACCAATGCAGGCATGGCAGGTTGCTCCCATGTAATCCCCAAGAGCCAAAATGACCTTTTGGATCTGAAAAGAGGGATCAGCATTAGTATTAAAAATGGAATTGTGCAGTAAACAAATAAAAGGTCTGCCAGTGTTAGATTTTTAATATTACATCAAACCTCGTGGCAACCACGTACTCAAATTCTGGGTCACTCCAAGAATAACCAAGTATGAAGGTCTGAGGGCCCTCTCCTGAAGGCAGCTTCACTCCACCCAGAAAGATCTCTAGTCACCTAGAACGCTCCAGGGTCTGAATCCTGGAACACATTATGGAGTTTCAAGATTAAAGCAGTACGTAGATGGAGTCATCGGGCTGGTGTACTCTTCAGCGTGGTCAAAAGGTAGAGAAAAATGTCAGTTACTCTTCATCGCCACCACAGGAATAGACTTAAGTTGGTCAAAGTGGAATTTCCACTTTGCCCCCTCTTAACTTGAGGGAATAAATTCTAGGAAAATCTACCAGTAAAATAGCACAGCACCAGAAAACCTTCACAAGTACCCCATGCTTTAAACCACAAGAAATGAATTTATATTTGAAGTACCTCAGTACACCCTGCTCCCTTTAAATATACTTGCAGCCCAGAGCTTGAAATGTGTAATTGCCACCAGATTTGAAAAAAGTGGTTGCATTTCACACAGCACTCGTAAGAAGCACGTCATGTGGAAAGGTACACGAGATTTGTGGTGAAGAAAATTCCAGATCAGCCCAGAAGTTCAATAGGTGTGGAACAGTCAATGGGTGTGTGTAACAGTGCAACGTCCTTAGTCATTACATTCTGCAAAGACTGGCCGTTTTATAAGTTAATGAATGTTTTCAAGATAAACAAGGGAAAATATAAATACTAAGACATCTGCGTTAATGCAACAGAAAAGCAAAGCCTATGCAGCAGAGTTGTCCGTTTGTCACAGACTTATACAAGCACATAAAAAGTACACCGTTTGGTGACAGGAATGTTAGCAGCAAATATGACGCAAAACTGCAGACTAGCTTACACTAAGGTATGAACTGAACCTCTCAAATTAAAGAATTAAAAAATGCAGGCTGAAAGCGAATTGCGTAGCGTGCAATATATATATACATTGTTAATCAAATTACAGTAAGTGCACTGCACTTTTCATTTTGCACAACTGCAAAAAGGTTCATACAGTATGACAAGACAACGCCAAAGAGGCACAGTACAATTAAATAAGATTCCATTCTCCAATACACCCACGTCGTTACATTTCAAGAGGAGCCTTTGATAACCTACATCTGGGTGCTTGGTTTTGTAATTGAATTGCAGCCCTGTCTTTGCTTTTGGTTAACATTAACAGTTGTGAAACTTGAAACTCGTGCAGCACACCGCTGTGTATGTCTACTACGCTATCAATACCTGTTGAGCCAGTTCTCTGGTGGGGGCCAATACTAGAGCCTGGGACTCCTTGAGATCAATCTCCAACTGCTGCAGGATGGAAATAGCAAATGTGGCTGTCTTGCCAGTACCTGACTGAGCTTGCGCAATCACATCATAGCCTAAAAAAAGTAGGATACATATTTACTGCTCCCACAAAGGTAACTCTTAACCCTAGCATGTTCAACATTTATTTAAACAAGTGATCAGTATTACGAAAGTTATCTACAGTACTGACATTGCCCGCCCCTCGCTAATTCTCTGCAAGATAGCGGTGATATACCTTTAATGCAAGGGATTATCGCTCTCTGCTGGATAGCAGAAGGCTTCTCAAAACCATAGGCGTATATTCCCCTCAGAAGAGATTCCTTTAAATTCATGTCATCAAAATTATCGACAATCTCATTCCAGTTGCTCTGCAAAAAAAAGAAAAAAAAAAAAAAACACGTCAGGTGTTACCAACTCAGTAAAGTCTGCTTTTTGGCATGCTCTCCAGTAACAGCAAAGGCCTCACCTCAATGACACCATCGGGGTCCATGCCTTCTGGGCCGCCATGGTCTCTGCTAAATAAAAATAAAAGGGTAATGTCAGTACGTTTAAAGTTCTGTGATGCATCTCAATCTAGGTTTCCAAAAAAGCGTGGCTAATACTAGCCAAAGAAATGACAGTATATTTGACTGTTTTGGCATATTGGGTCAATATACCTCTACCGTGGGTGGTAGAAACATTGTAGACCTTTGGCCGCAAAATTACATACGAAAGCATAATCAATATTAAAAGTCGTTGATATCTGTAAATACCAAGAATAAATGCAAATACTATGTATTAGGGGGCGGTTTAGCACTTGACCCCACACGAAGGGGGCGTAGGTGCCATTTACTACGGCACAGCTCATTCCAAGAGGCGAACTCCATGCCAAGTAGTTCTTGAAGATGTATTCATTAGTTTCATAGAGCTCCAGGTCACCAATAGGTACACAAGAGCCAACAGACAGTCTCAGTACAATCAGATTTATATGAATAAGCGACTTTACATGGCTAGGGGGCAAGCAAGGTATAAAGTCCATAATTTAAGAAGCATTTAAAAAAAAAAAAACCTAAACTGAGCTCTAGATACAGATGGGGACTCTGCCATGATCGTAGCGTCATCAAATTCACTTTCCTTCCAAAGTAATACTCTGGCACAATAACAAGCCATATTACTAACAGTGGTGTTTTGCAACAGATAAACTGCCACAGATCTAAATCAACAACTCCACTCACCCAAACATTAATTAGGCCTGTACCTGCTTTATTTGAAGGCAAGCGCCAATTCAGATTAGCCTCAAATAAGCACCGGCAAATCCAATATACATCTCCTTTGCTAACTACCGACTTTGCCACTGGTTTTAGCCACGCTGCACGGTACCTATGATGCAGTGCAGCTAAATTGCGCACACACAAAATAATAATTACGTAACGCCCGATATACTTTGAAGGTAGACGCACCACATGCGTGCGCCTTCAGTGTCAATTTTTTCTCTTTATAGTTACAGATCCGAGCTGGATCGATAAACGAAATGTACCCTTAAAACGTATAGAGTGCTTTTAAAGCGGGTACGAGGAGGAACAAAGGGCGATGGGGAAACCACCAAGCAACATTGCAGGGGGGTGGGGAGACAGCAGCAGGTGGGTGGTGGCTGGGCGGCAATGCCAGTCAAAGATTGTAAAGACGAAATGGTCCATCGTAGTATCTAATAAGATTAGATACATAAGAAGCAAGCAAATTAGAGACGGATAAAGTCAGCCAATAGTGAGCAAACAGGCGAGCTGTTCTTGGTAAGCCACAATGTCACGCAGTAGGCCCTTCCAGCGTTGGCTTAAGTGCCCGGTGGTGCTGAATGCGACAATACCCCCCCACCACCAGCCAAAAGTGTCCCTCGTCCCTTCATAGCCCCTCTCACACACGTTTAGTTTTAAAGCACTGGTAAAGGCTAGTTTACATGTAGCCAAACGAAGCGTTTCTACAGCATTAGGAATAGATAATGTAAGACTGGGGGAGGGGGTTAAAAATATTCTATGCAGTTTGCATTCAGCTCTTATGACCGTGCGGAACAGTGACTGTTCTATATTAGGGTTGTATTTTATGAACTAAGGTTACAAGAGTAGTAGTCCACTCAGATATCCTCATAAAATATTTATTTGTGATCTCTCACGTACTTTGCAGAAGGCACATTAACTCTCTGGGCGAGTCAAACTGCCACAAGACAAAACTGGTCTCTCTCCAGCAGACATTATTCACGAGTCATCTTGACATTTTTGTTGCCGCCTGAAACCTGGGCGCACAGCGTACTCTGCTATAGGCGTTTTTAAATCATAAGTAACAGCTAAACACAGCGGTTCGTAAGAGGTCAGAGCCCAGCGCAGACGCACTGCTATCACAAACCAGACAATGTTCCAGAAGATGAATCACCAATTATATGCCAGAAGGAAGCAGGGCCATAACTTAATTTTGTCAGCAGGCAGAGTTCACAACACGTACCACCCATGTACATAGAAGCCAGCTACGTGCCCTGCTTCTCTTCACAGTAAACTTTCTAGTTAAAGACAGTTTCTTTTGTGTTCTCTACTTAGAGAGCTGAAAGGGTCTTAAGTTCCCGATCCCCGCAGAACATGGTTGCCATCAATTATATAAACCTGAAACCATGCATTAGGAAGGGATTTCCGAGTGATAATATTGATAGACCCCCTTTCCGCAAGAGCGCCAGCCAGGCGCTGTGTGATGGGAACCCACCCATCTCTCATGCACAAATGCCTCCCGCGGGAATACACCCTTCTCCCTTGCACAACACCCCCCTTCCCCCGGTTGCTGGAGCGCCGCCCGGCTTCTCCCGGACCGTGGGGTGGGGCGCGCGGCCCGCATTCCACAGTCCTGCGGAGGCGCGCGCACTTCCGGCAGGTCGCGCGCATGGGGACTCGGACACTTTGCGTCACCGGCTACGGCAGCGTCGCAGCACATTCCAACCGAGTACGCAGCTGGCTACCCCCGAACCCATCCATACAGGAGACAAGTAACTATACAAGGGGCCCGTGTATGTGTCTTCACTAGACTACACCACTAAACATGCAAAGGAGACGGCGAACACTGTACACACTAGTTCCCTTTGCAACAAACCCCTGGGTTTACCCACCCAAGCCTACTACACCACTGACACAGGGTTGCCTGACGCTGCCTCATTCCCTGACGTACCAGAAGTTGAGTACGTCAATGTCAAGTCTCTGTCTGGAATCATGACGATCGGAGGATCACGCCAATGGCCTCTCATTAACGATACGTAAACAACCATCTGCTCTGTACACTCGGAGCCAGCTGTCAAACCTGCCCTCTGCCCCTGCCCCCAACTGTCAGCGCGCTGGAACTCTCCAGAGGGTGGAAGAGCAGCCGGACCCCGCTACCTGACCTCTCCCCAACTCCGGCCGAAGATTTACCTGCTATAGTCCGCGGAACCGCCTGACATCATCCGTCTCCAACTCAGCGCTCAACTGAAAAGATAGCCGGGCTATGGCGCAATGTATTTATCGCGCCGGAACTACTTTTCCGGGCCGCCGGCTCTGGAGGCGTGGCCCGCCCACCGCTCGGGCTGTCACCCAGCCGCCTGCGCCGCTCCGCCTGTGCTACTACTGCTGCCAGCGTGCAGGGGGCGGGCATGGTCCGCTCCCTCGGTTTTCTTGGGCTGAAACAGGGTGTATAACGGGATGGGGCAGCGGCGGGACTCTTTATTCACTACCTTGACCTACGGCGGAAGGATACTTGCAGCAAAAAAAAAAAAAAAGTCGGGTGTGACGCGTTCCACACGAACACGGGGTTTCCAACTCCGGCCCTGGCTCGTCAGAAGGAGAAGGCAGAAGCTCCTCCCTCCTGTGACCGGAGCCGCTGTTTGAGTGACGTGCGCGGGCGCGCGCCCTTTGCACGAGCTGTGCCCTGGGTTGTGCGTGAGCCGCACGTCACCTGTAGGTGCTATTGTTGCATGGCTGTGTTTAAAGGGTTGCCCAGGGGTGAAAGGGCAGCGCTGGCCTTTTAGGCAATAGGGCATATACTGTTTTCTTGGTGTCATACCTCCACACTATGCTAGTGCACCCACCGATCTCAGTCTTTTTGCTATTAAAAGCAGTGGTACAACAATGCACAATAATAGTATGGGAACTGTGATGCATGGCTTAAAGCCCTCACGGGGGGCGGGAGAAGGGTGTTCTTCAGAAACAGCCTTGAACCTAAGCATGTATAGAGAGAAAGGATGTTCTAATCTATTAATGAAAACTGTAAATTCAAGAATGCGTGGTGGGAGGTAGAAAAATACCTGAATTAAGGAGTCACAAACGATGAGAACTTTAACAAATGAAATAAACAGCTGCATTTACAGTTTACAAAATGGAGAGAGTACATCTTGGGTCAGTCAGGTGATTAATAATAGTTAGGAGATGGCATGCCCTAATGCTCGAACATTATCACCCTGCGTGGACCGAAGAGGCTTGCTAAGAAGTCACATTACCAAGCTCAAGGCCTCAGACGGGGGACTTCAATGGGTAGCTTGGTCACTACTTGTAGCTCGCCACTACAGTAGAAGTAGCTCTCTGATGTGGAACCTAATACAGTACGTGAGAAGGTCTAGCCGTTTCGAAGTTGGCAGTGCCACTTATCTCAATATGCTTGGAGAAGCCACCATTCAGACCAATAGCTGGGCCACATGCATGCACACAAACACACACTGTGGCAGCTTAGGGTACCTGCCACATGACCGACCGTCTGTCTCCACTCAGTTTAGCAAATAAATTGTTCACTTTATAAGTCCCGCTCTGTTCATCATAGTACATGTGAAAAATGAGCCAGAAAAGAAGTGGCAGCAATAGCCAGAGTATGTTCTAAGGTGTGGGACTGCTGGAGCCAACTTAGAAGTATGCAGTAACTTCGTTAGCAGCCTCTTAGCTGAGAAGAGCAGAGGCTGGATTGAGAGTAGAGGCAGGTAATTATCTTATTTGTTTCGTACTTGGCAGTGAATATGTGTCTGTATTTGTTTAAAATACTGTATTTGTTTAAATGTATCTATGTGCATATGTGTGCATATGCACAATATTATGTGTGCGTTATGTACAAGGCTGCTTGTGTCCTTCCATTATAGACGTTATCACCCCTGGAATCCTTTCCCAGTGCCAGGGAACACCAAACCTATACGGTGTATCCAACATAAAGAGTTCAGGTCTGGCACAGTTATGACTATTCCTGACATAAGGTGGTACTGGCAAAATAATGGCAAACCTTGAGATATTGTAGGCATCCTTGGCCTTAACGTGGCATAATGGCAGTTATCCTTGACATACTTTGAGCAAGCTTGACCTAATTGGAGCCATCTATCGTACAATTTTGTCCATTCTTGGAATAGGTATGTGGAATGACATGATTTGGTGATTCCTAGCGTTAAGGTGGACAGTCACAGTACAATTGTGGCCCTGACATAATGGTGGGTATCATTCGTGTAATCTAAGCATCTTTGGCATTATGTTGGGCTTCCCTAGCATGCAATAGTGATACCTGAGCAGATGGAGTAGAATCTGTCAATTTGTAATAGGGACATCGAAAATGGACACTTGGGAGTTGTATGAAAACTGTGTTTTTTTGGAACAAAAAGTGGCTTTTTTTGTTTACTAAAAACAAGGTTTTCTTTGAGTGTGTTAACCCAACAGGGACATTGCATATTTAACAGCAAAACATGTATTTTGCGAAAATGTTATGCTGCTGTTTGTGAACAAAATGATAAAAACTCTAAAACTATTTAAAGCTGCTATTTGAAAGATGGTTCGAACCGATTTGAGTAGCTTTACAACTGTCAGTATAAGGGGCCAGATGTATCATCACGGCCCTTTGCGATTCGGAAATAGCGATTTTTAAGAAATCGCTATTTCCGACTCGCAAAGTGCCATGTATCACATTTGCGATTCAATAATAGCGATTTCTTAAAAATCGCAAATGCTATTACCGAATCGCAAATTGCGATACCGGCCCCATTCGCAGCTATGGGCCTATTGGCCCATAGCTGCGAATTATTTGCATTTCCAAAATTGCGAACCAGAAATCGCAATTTTGGAAATGCAAATGGGCAGGATGCTGGGGACCTAAGGCCCCCTCTTTTGCACCCCAAAAATGTTTTTGGGGACATGTAAGGTGCACACATGCTAAAAGGGCATGTGTGCTTTACATGTTCAATTTAAAAATGCATTTAAAATGCATTTTTAAATTTTGCACCAGGTTACCACCTGGTTTCATGCCATGGTATTTTGCATGTGCAAAATGCCATTCTGCGAAAAATTGCAATTTTTTTGCAGCATCGCCTTGCGATGTGGAATTTGCGAATCGCAAATTGCGACTCGCAATTTCCAGGTCGCAACGCAAGAAATTGCAATTTTAGCGATTTCTTATTTGTGGTCTGCGAATGCCTTTCATGCATCGTAGACCACTTTTTTACACTCGCAAACGGCCGAATTTTGCGATTCGCACCATTTGCGAGTGCAACATTTTTTCATACATCTGGCCCTTAGTTCTTTACCAGTAAGCTCTTTCTGCCATGGCTGCTATTTGAGTAGTCAGATGGAAACATTTTATATCTTTTCCTGACATTGCTGTCAGTAACCATGTCTTATGCGTGGGGGTGGTTGTTTTCCAGTTTTAAATATCATACTGGCAAAATATTGCACCAAGAATATTGCCAATCACACTATACTGAAGGAAGGTATATTTAGGTTTAACTTTATTTTCATTCTTAACTTCACATCTATTTATCTTCAAGATATATGTATCTTCAAAATACGTAGATGTAGAATTACAATATTTTTTTCATCACACAGAGATACAAAAACTGTGCTTTCATAGCTACTGAAATATATTTTGAAATGTTTTTTACAGCTCATTCACAAGCTGTTTAAATGTTGTGTGTTAAATAAAAACCTGGAATCCTACAACCTTTCATTTCATCCTCCTTCTACAGCATGATTGTCATACAGTTCACTTTACAAAATCCTCCAAGTTTGCAATCAGAGAAAAAAAACAACCTCGAGAATAAAATAAGCAGCATATTGTAAGAAGACTTATGCTGACATTTGACTTCTGTTTCTGGCAGAGCAAATTTGACAAGATGAAAACTAGATTTAAAGGCTCAGTCACCTTCTGGAAGAACAGAACACCTGTTCTTTATCAGCTTGCCAGCACCTTGTGATCTTTCACCAGTTGACACACTGGAATACAACATAGGAAAATAATACAGCACACTTTAATGCAACACTTCTGAAGTGCCTTCAAGGTTTCACTGTAGAAGTTAAGAAACCCCTAATATGATCCACGTAGAGTTTGTTGAACCTACTGTCATGAACCGTGATAACATCAAGTTCCAATTCCCTGTGCCATATAATATGTTTTTCTCGAGACTGGTATAGTAAAGCTGCTGGAGAACTATTTCCAATATTTATGGACGTACTTTGTAGAACAGTGTATGTAACCTTTCATTTACTTCATAGCTCTAAAATAAATAGCCAAGAATCAGTACCAGGCATTCCGCACTGCCTAATATGGAAATATGGAAATATAGAAGATTAGGTATTCTCATTTAGATTATCTGTTTGCTCATGAGAAATGCTGCTACTTTCCCATTTAAATATTTTGCAGCAGTGCTGAGAAGTGTAGGTACACTCCCTTTTAAATTAAAAGCTATGCAGGTACTCGGTACCAGACAGTACCTGTCCATTTAAAGCACTGATTCAGCAGTACTAATGCCATATAATATGAAATGCAAATAGACTTCCATGTCCTAGGTGATTGTTTTTATGTGTACACAGTCCTCTCAAGTTTCCAGAAGCCTTAAATAATTTTGTCACAGTGTACTGGGATAAATACAATTATATAAGTACCAGACTACAACGAAAAACCCTGAACTGGCTCATCTACTCATACATGACAGCAAAACGTGAGAGCTCTGTTCAAAAGTTGTGTGTCATATTAAGTAACGTCATATAAGTTGGTAGGGTGGTTCATTGAGGTATTTTGTTTGCCACCTTGGTGTATGGCCTGAAGTTCACAAGCTGGACACCAGGCAGAGCTAAGTTGGCCTTTCATATTTCTAAGGTCTACAAAGTGAGTACCAAATCATTGGGGTAACACCCTCCTATATACAGTGGTTTGAAACAGCAAAAAAGGGTATTAAGTGTTAAATAAGAATTGACATTTAAGGCAGGAAACACATCCTAGCCAACCTTGATCTTATTTCTCCAGTTTCTCTAGCAACATAATGTTTGCCTCAACTCTTTCCTGAGCATATTACGTTTTTTCCTGTTTTGGATAGCTTCTTTTTTTTCTGTTTCTAATTGCGCTGAGTGCAGCAACTCAGTTGAAACAAATACATCAAGCATTTTTGCAAATAAAAAGTGGAACCATAAATGTAACAATAGCCATGAACAACAATCCACTATTCTTGTAAGTTCAACACCAGAAAGAAGGAACTCCTTTAGAGTTCTGTCTTGAAAGCGTCACACAAATCTTTCTGGATACTTTGCTTCATTAAACACCACATATTCTCCACCATCGTTTCTCTGAAATTTGGCACCTGCATATGCACCTTGTGAACTAGTTGCCCTCGAAGGATATTCACAGCCGTTCAGGAACAGTTCGAAAGTGTCCCTCATTCTAAGTACTGGTGCTTCAATACATTTTAGGGTAGCTGAAGAGGGTTACTGACTCCCTTCCTGATCAGGACAGAGGCCATGGATGTCAATTAGAGGTGTACAAGGGTAGAAATTGATAGCCCTAGCTTGTCCTTTGGCATCCACGACACTGCTCTTTATAGTCTTGGTCCTATGGATATGGATAATGGAAAAGAGAATTATTGTACCCTGCTTCAGCCTCGTTTTATTGCTCATGTAAACATTGCTTACTATGGTTGATGTTCAGCTGTTCCCAACTTTTGGCTACAGAGGCGAGAAAACAATGACTAGTTGGTCGTCTGAAATGTTTGCATATTATGACTGCCATTTGAAAGTAATTTCACTTGTTCATGTACTTACACCAAACACCTGTTTTTATTTTTTAAAGAAGTAATCACAAGACTATATTAAAAACTTACAGGAATCATTGCATACATTTGTGCTCAACTGATGCCTAAAGAGCTTGCCCTATTCACCTAAACTAGGAGAAACTCTGGCCGATTGACTTTGTCTTTCACAGACTATTATTTTTTCTTTTGTTAACAAATCCTTTCAGACCTTGATGGAATGTGAGAGGTTTTTATATAACAACATCTTCTGCCCAGGCCAGGAATCCCCTGCTCTTGGCCGGACACAGTGGCCAGAGCTGAATGAGACACCACATGAGACCATCAGGCACTAAAAGTAAGATAGAGTATTTTTTGAAGGGAGCTTGAGTGGAGATGTCTTTTTGTCTTTAAGATTTGTCATCTGGGCAGGTGACAGAGGGACAAACCAGTCTGTGGGAAGCTTAGAGTTAAAATGTGTGCAAGAAATCCATGGTACAAGAGCTTTAAGCTCTAGAAAGTGTAGCATGTTGAGTGCAAGGGTTTGTCTAGAACCTCCAGCACAGACCCTAATTGATGAATGTGTGACTCCAAAAGTACGGCTGATCTAGCCACCTCAGAATCCCTGATAGGCTCATCAGGTTGAGACTGGAGGTATCCGAAAGTAAGAGGTTCAGCAGACAAGCGAAATCACACTTGCCTATCTTCCTTCACAAAAGCAGAAAAGGAAGAGTGATTAGCCCAATCCTTTCCTGTAGTGTCTGAGGGTTTTTTTAGAATGTTGTTGAAAAACACTTTCTGAAATCTTGATTTTCTGGCCCTGAGAGTTCCCAGGGTGACAGTTGATCCAGGTAGACTTTGGACGATAAAAAGACTAACAAAGCTCTTACGTTTACTGTTGGCTGATGGATTTTTGAGCCTCAATACACTAGTAAGGATATTTGGCAGTCCTCAACCTGAGCTGGGAAATCATGGGTGCAAGAGATTAACCTGTGAACAAAAGTAGGAAAATGGTGGGTCAGGTATGCTCTAACCTCGTGAAGCTGTGGTTGTAAGTGGTGTTCATAAAGAGCAGTGGCTTGCCGAAAGCATTTTCTGGTGAGCATAGGAGGAGGGGACAGGGTCCTGCAATAAGAGAGAAGTCAGTAGTGGAAGGGATGCATTGTACGTTTCATGTTTAGCGCTGGAGGGGCGTGTTATGTAAAGCATGCCAGAAGTGTCACTTTGACGTGATACCCTGAGTTAGCGGCGCAAGCCCAATGGACTGTAGAAACAGATGCACTACTAGAGTGCTTCTGAGAGGAGAAGAGAAAATTGATCACAAGAAGAAACCTATGTATTAGCTATGTAGTCAAGGAAGACATTTTATGGTGTTAAACTTGCTTATTGCCATTTGCAACATACACACTTTGGGCAAAGGTGACCGCCATCTTAATAGACTGTGAAGCTCACGTGATGATCCCAGCAATGATGGTAAAAGATTATGGGTGACAGACGGCGATCGGGAAAAGAGCATACGAGGAGTGTGCCTGCCAGTTCAAGGAGTGTCCAGTGATCCGCACATCACAAGCTTCATTGTTGATACTATGGCTTATTATTTTTTGGTGACTCTGCACACCACTGGTTCTAGCCAATTCACAAGCGGTGGCAGGCACAATATTTAGATTTCCAGGTACTGTGAAATGTTGTCCGAATTGTGCTGTGGAAGATGTGCAATAAGCAGTAACTAAATCAGTATGTTCTTGCAAGCTTGACATTGGTTTCTCAAAGAAAATTAAGATCTTTGTTGAACTAGTTGTGTTGGGGGAAGGCGTAAAACCTGTAGGTGGAGACTAAAATTGCTTTGAATTGTTTGTGAGGGAGGAAAATATAGAGTTAGCTGCACCTTTCTTTCTATCGCACTAAATGGGCAAAGTGGAGGAGGGTTCATCAGGCCAGTATGTCCCAAATAATAAGACTGCAGCTAAGAAGCTAGCTTTGCCTGTAGATTGTCTGTGGGTTGTGAGCGTGCCTGGCCTTATTTAGTCTCTAGTCATTTATTTATAAGTGGACGCGTTAGAGGTTCAATGGACCTTTTGACTACGCTTAGAGTGAATCCACCATGGATCATAACTTTAATCAACAATATAACAACATAATCAATAAAACACCATCTATATTTAGGAGTCAATAATCTTTATGCACCATGACCCAAGCGGCCATGAATAACCACACCTTTTAGTAAAATTAGAATGTTTATTTCCCTAGATTAACAATGCTAATATTACGTATATTAATCTCAAAACCAAATGATAAGCATATACAAACAACACAGGCTGACCAAAGCGGCGGAAGAACCTCAATTTAACCAAAGCATTAATTATTAGATATTCGAGGGTTACCTTTCATATTAATAACATCAATAACTGAGGTGGCATACATCTAGATTCAAAAGGTGAACAAAATTAATTATTTGTTAATAACATTTTGTTATCCCATGGCATACTAACTAACCTTCCAATTAGAATGACACGTTTGGGCTCCATGCAAAAATAATTTAGTCAAAAGTTAATTTGGAAAACATCTATTTAGGGTTCTATATAAATAGCAGTTGGTACCTAAAAGAAGAGAACAAGGAATCTACAACAGAAACAATGGCATTTTGTTCTACCTTTCCTGAATGGATTGGCAAGCGGTGATTTCTTCATCAGTTGGACATCTGTCTGGTCAGCATCAGCATAGGGCAGTGAAGGGGATTGGCTCAGCCACAGTTGGGCTTTTGATCCACGGAACCAACTTAAAAAAGGCATCAAGCTAAGGAATCAGCATCAACCATTAACAAATTAAGCAATGAAGCTAAAGTTAGGAAAGAGAAGACATCAGGAACTACTCAGCTCCTCAAACGGGACTGGGACAAAACTAGAATGACAGAATGACTGACCTGAACTTTTCTGGAAAGTGTAGTCTGGATACTAAAGTTCAGAAAGCATGTCCCCACGGCATCATTGGTCAGAATATGGTGCATCTACAGTAGAGCCAATAAACATGAATTTCTAAATCTGTGATATAACTAGACAATCTTTCACACGTTGATGATTGGCTCCTCTTTTCCCGTTCCCATCACCTGTTTCGTCAGGTAACTTTTTAGTTGCAACCATAACTCCATTATCCAGGCCTGGAAACATCCACTTCTCACCCATCAAGGGTACAAATGTATTCATAGAGAATACACTATATTTCAGAAGACAATTCTCACAAGAAGGTTTAAGATATTTATAAACTGTTTGGTCAGCGCTGTGTGAACAATGGACAATATTAGTTCTCTGCTTTCACAAACTATTTACAAACATTTATTTATGCCATGAAACGTAACATGAGGCTTTGTTGACTAGACCCAAATCTCATCATTTCTCATTGACTAATACGTTTAAGCAAATACATAGCATTAATACATTAGTAAGATCTACTAATAGATTTTATTATACATGTACACATTATTTAAACACTCAATCCAATTTTTTTAATTAATTTCATACACGTAATGGTGGCCTCTTCAGGGGGGTACATTTTCCAAGACAGACAGTTTGACTATGTTAACCTAATTCATGAAATTCTTAGCCATTAATCAATGCAAATCTATGAGTAACTAAATCAGCTTTCACAATCCCTCCTCTGATGACTAAATGTGTCACATCACAGAACACAATTTTTGTTAATTTAAAATTTTATTTCATGATAATGTTTGACACAATTTCTTTCTCCAATTTCCATCGAAATACCTACTCTTTCTCATTTCTAATTTAATTTCTTTCCTCCTCTGATCATTTTAAAATTTCTGCCTTTTATTTAGAGTGTACAATTTATGAGCTCCTCATAGGGCAATGATACAAATTATAAAAATCAATATTATCTGTATTATTTTCATAATTACACCTTTCCCTAGGTTGCCCAGCCAATTCCCCACAGAAGCAAAACCTTTGCCAACCTTTTCCCAAACTCCAGGTTCTTTTACAACTTTTAGGTCAGACTTAATGTTAGTCAGATTGATAATGAAGCTTCTAATTTTTCTACTATTATCAGGAATAAATGTGCAACAATGTTGTGATTTCAACATTTTACAGACTCCGCCATCCTTTGCTAAAAGGATGTCTAACGCAAGGCGGTTCTGAAGAATCATAGATTTTACTGCAGTCATTTCAGTGTCCATTAGGATCATAGCTCCTGAAAAACTAGTCAGCATGTTATCCACAATAGTAGACAACTTTCGTTTTTTTTTGGGAAGTTAGAATAACTCCCACTGAGAGCATTATAGCTCAGAATATATCTCCAATTATGCCAAAAAAAGACTCTCTCTTTGGTCTAGCAAGATGTAATTCAGTTTAGGTGTCTTGTTTAATTTTTCAAGTTGATAAAATTTTAGGAAAATGACTCCCAAGTAACATGTGCTATAGCATCCTCTTGGAAGACGGTAATAAGCTTTTAGTACACATATGTAATAAACCCCTGGAATCACTGGTTCTTGTCCATTTAACATGAACGTCCATTTACTCTGGAAAAGAAACACATGTCTGCATTCACTCGTACCTATAAACAAGGTATCAGTTCTGGATTGTGGCTGGTATATACAAAGCTTCCCTACTTGTTGTGCATCTAAAGCTAACTTCCCTTGTGTTTTAGTTTCACTAAATTCATAATAATTTCTAAATGTCCTTTTCACTAAACCCTTATCTAGTTTCTCCTTTAATGCCTTTCTCCTGTCATCAGTCTAATCTAGGAAACTCTTTTCTACTGGTGAAAGCAAGCATGTAAGATTGTTCCTCTGTGTGTAAGCTTTACCATGTCAATGTAGGTTCAAAGAAACCTCTTGCTAATTCTATATTATTTTACCTAGCCACTCTATTCAGGTATGTATTATAGGAACAAAAGAAAACACCAAATCGTGATTGGAATAAAAATACTGTATGTATTCTTGACTATAGAATCTCGTTAATAGAAGACTGCAACTAATTCCATACATTAGTAGCAAACTATGATAGGTTATCCCTTCTTCCACTGATGAAGGAATTTGTGTGCAAACATAACATTCTCTCACATTCATTGTCTCAACATATTCATGCAATAAGTGATAGAAAACATTAGAGGAAAGATCTCCTTGTGAATTATCTACGTGAAGATATATCTCATCTTTTTTAAACTTGTCTAACTCTGTAAGTGTAGTAGTAGTATTTTCTTAAGAAGAGGTATGATTACCTACACCTTCATTCAGAACGCTCATACTCACAATTAATGACAAACACATTATCATGCACAACATTGCTAAAACAATACCTATGTATTTACAGCACCTATCCTTTTTAACCTGCTTCTTGTGGTTACTCATGATCTGTAAAGAATCAGAAAGTAGAAGGAAAATATATAACTTATCCGCAAAAAAAACAAAAACAAAAATTCTTCAATCTTCTTTGCAGATATTTACAGCTTTCAGTCTCCTTTCCAGAACTTTTGTCAAAATCGGTTTAGCACCTTGTCAAATCAGTTTATTTCAAAGTATTTCCAGATCATTTCAATTGTCTCTATTTTTTTCTCAAATTCATAGCATCTTTCTCAACTTTCTGTTCATTGACCAACTTCACATGCCAAAGTAAAACAAAATGACAAAAATTGGCTTTCCCAATCACTAGTTGTTACATATGCCCGTTCAGGACCTGCTTACCTTTGATTTGCAATTCATTTTCCTTTCAGTCTTCAATCCCCACTTAATTCTCCACCGCTCAAATCTTCTTTTCTTGTGGTGTTTACTTCTTCAATTGTTGGCAACGCAACTGAGGCTTTTCTCTTTGTTGTTGATCTTGGCCTCTTGTCCTCTTTCTGTGTTCCTTTTGTCAATGCTCTTTTCAGTGCTGGGTTTACAGCTTCTCCTTGTTCTGTAGGATTTTGACTTGATGTACCTGCAACTTGATCTGGAGGAGTCAGATCCTTTTGACTCTGATTTGACTCAACTCCCTCCACCGGATTGGTGGGCTGTCCTTCTGGATTCTCAAGATCGTCTCCTTCTGGGAGAACCCAGAGGCTGGTTCGATGTTGCTTTCCTGTAAGTCCTTCGTCTCGTCTCTTACTGGAGTGACTTGATTTTCCTCTGTCTGTTCAGAGTCTGTTTCTGATTCTTCAGTTTCCTTGTCTGCTTCTGGTGCTTGTCTGGAAGTTGTTGGTACTCTCAACAACTCCCCTTCATTGTCCAAAGGACAGGGTACTGTCTGTGTATGGTTGGAATGAATCCAGTTCGGAACTCCTGCACACTTCACCGCCATAGTAGTAACCATTACTACTTGGTGAGGCCCTTTCCACCTGGGCTCCAAACAAGGCTTCCTCACGTGTTTTCTGATCACAACCCAGTCGCCAGCTCTCAGGTTGTGCCTCTGGCCTTGGGATGGCTGCACAGTTGTGGCCTCCACCTGATGAGAGAAAGGGCGAACTACATCAGTCAGACCCTTGCGTAATCCAACAGCATATCATCTGTTATGTTCACAAGAGCATTGACAGGAACTGCTGGAAATCTCTTTGCTCTGCCCATGAGGATTTCATGCAGCGACAGGCCAGTCTTCCTGTTGGACGTGTTTCTCATACTCATCAGAACTAACAGTAGTGTGTCTGGCCAAGTCCTGATGCTTCGAGGCGGGAACTACAGTGCAACTTCTGCTCAATGTTTAAGCCTGAACATAGTAATTTAATTACTTTGTTATTGAAGTGACTTCCTCCATCTGATTCTAAAGAGACCAGAAAACTAAAACGAGGTATCAGTCTATAAGCAATAACTTTGCCTCAATAAGGCTGTCATTTCTGTCTGTGGTGTAGGCTTCAGTCCAGTGACTAAAAGTGCAAACAATCACCAGCACACCTCAATACCCCACACACAGGCATCTCAATGAAATCCATCTGCATTCTGCTAAATGGACCTCCTGCTCTTCCAATGAGGCTTGTATTAACCGCAGTCCTTTTACCCACATTCATCTGCTGACAGATGATACAACAGTGGCAAACTGCTTCGGCAACATGTCTAAATCCTGGATTAAATCAAAACTGCTTGAAAGAGGGGAGCATCCCTCCCAACATGTGCTTGACCATGGTAGTATCTAGCTATTTGAGTCAACAGGTTATTTGGCAGGACTATTTGGCCTTCCCCTGATACCCAAACGTCATCTTCCCTTTGTACACATTTCATTTTAACATTTTCTTTTCTTCTTTGTTAACATTGTCCTGGAGAGCTTTCAGCTCTTCCCAAGTGTCAATCACAGTTAAAGCATAATTCATACAAATCTCTTCTTCAGGTATCAGTTCCCATTTGTCCTTGAAAGATATACAATTCAATGTACAAAACCTTGCAACTTGATTTGCATATTCATTTCCCATTGGCACAAAATCTTGCGTTCTCAGGTGTGCCTTGCATTTTACCACAGCAATCTTTTCAGGCATTTGTAAAGCTTGTAACAAATTATGGCCCTAATAATGACCCTGGTGGTCGGCGGTAATATGGTGGAAAGTACTGCCAACAGGCTGGCAGTACTTTCCACCATACTATGACATTGGCGGTTTGGCTGAAGCCAAACTGCCAATGTACCACTCCGAACGCCACAGCGGTAACGGCCGCCGGGCTGGAGATATCAATCTCCAGCCCGTCGGCCATCACTGTACCGCCTGCGGGATGATGACCCCGCCTACCGCCATGGTTTTCGTGGCTTCCTTACTGCCACAAAAAACATTTCGATAGGCACTATCAGCGACAGGGAATCCCTTCCCTTTCACTGCTAAGAGTCTCCCCCCTCCCCCTTCCTCTCCAGACCCCTCCTTCATACACGCCCCTCCCTTCACACATGCATACACACACCCATTCCCACATGCATACATCCATACACACACACATCTGCACACACGTACATACATTCACGCATCATAACATACACACACTCACACCTCCAGACATGCACACACATACAACACGCAACACACACCCACATACACGCATGTACAGACATACACACACAACACCCCCCACTCCCTCCCCTGTCGGAGCACCCACTTACCTTTTCATAGCGGGTCCTCTGGCGGTCTACTGGCGTGGCGCTGCTGCTGGCAGCAGCGCCACCTTACCGCCATCCGCCGGCATGGCCACAGACAGATTTCCGCCATCCTTCTGGCAGAAATCCGGCTGTGGTCATAATACGGTGGATGGCTGGTAGCCACGGCGATGGTCTTTTGGCGGCCGTCGCCGTGGCATTAGGCTGTTTTTACCACCAGTATCATAATGAGGGCCTATGTATTTTATCACCACTTCTAAATGTTGAATCAGAAGAGGTCATGAAACCTCTCTTTGACCATAGCTGACCGAAATCATGGACTAATCCAAATCCATACTGGGTGTCTGTATAAATGGTAACTTTAAGCTGTGCAGAGACATGGCATGCTCTAGTAAGAGCCACCAATTCAGCCACTTGTGCCAAATACACTCCCCGAAGCCAGGAAGCCTCGAGTATACCAGAAATTGTGCACACAGCATAACCTGCTTTCAGTGTTCCCATGTTATCTCTTAAACAGGAACCATCAACAAAAATAATTTGGTCATTTTCTTCCAATTTGGTATCCTCAATATCAGGTCTAGGTTTTGTGCACAAATCAGTAACCTCTAGACAGTCATGTTCAACATCTTTCAATTTATCAATTTCAAATTTTCTTTTGGAAGCAAAATTGCTGGGTTAAGCACTGTACATCTTTTCAGAGTGACATTTGGAGACCCTAAAATTATAGTTTCATATCGGGTCAATCTTGCATTTGTGAGGTGCTGGGTTTTGTGCGGGTGAGCAAAACTTCAATGGAGTGAGGGACCAAACCAGTTAAGGGATGTCCCGCCACAATGCTCTCACTCTGATTGAGCCTCAAACCAACCGCTGCCACAGTTCACAAACAGCCAGGTAAAGCTGCTGCACCTGGGTCCAAAGTAGCTGAAAAATATGCTAAGGGGTGGTTTACACCATCATGTACCTGTGTTAAAATGGACAAGGAACATGCATCACACTCATGACAAAACAACATGAATGGTTTTGTGTAGTCATGCATTCCCAAAGCCAGAGCTTTGCACAGACTTTCTCTCAGATCAGTAAAGACTTTCATACAAATTTGATCTAACTTGAGGGGCTCAGTAACCTCTTTGTGTGTCAACTTCTGCAGTGGTTTTGAGGTGATTGAAAAATTGGGAATCCAATGGCGACAATAGTTCACCATTCCCAGAATCATTCTGACATCTCTTTGTCTAACTGGGGGATTCATCTGCAATATGGCTGCGACTCTCTCTCTGGAAATTTTTCTAGCTCCCTTTTCAATTTGGTGTCCCAAATATTTCACTTCTTTCTGACAGTACTGTAAATTTGCTAGGGACACTTTGTTTCCGTTTTTTCTCAAATGATTTAATAAAGCTATAGTTTCTTGCCTGCACACTTCCTTCATCTTTGAAGCACCCAACAAATCATCAATGTATTGAACCAACGTCGATTGGAAAGGCATTTCCAATGACTCCAGATTCTTCTTCAGTATCTGATTAAACATGAACGGTGATTCGAAAAAACCTTGGGGAATTCTGCACCAACAATATACACGATCAAGGAATTTAAAACAGAAAGGAGACTGGCTGTCCTCGTGAAGAGGTACAGAAAGAATGCTTGTGATAGGTTCACTACGGTGAACCATTTAGCATCACATGGGATCTGAAACAATATCACTGCTGGATTTTGCACCACTGGACAACATTTAATCTCAAGATCATTAGTTTTCCTCAAATCCTGAACTATCCAAAATTTCCCATGTGGCTTTCGCAACCCCATTATAGGTGAGTTATATGGGCTTCTCAATACTTCTTTTAAGACGCCTTACCTTACAAATTCTGCAGTTATAGGTGCAACCCCTTCGATAGTATCCTGTGTCATGTGGTATTGGGGAATCTGGGGGAAAATTGCATTTGGCTTGACTGGGACCTTAACTTGCTCAACTCCTTTGCTTAGACCAATGTCTTTCCCTGAAAAATCCCATACTTTCATCTTAATTGTTCCTTGTATGTCGGAAGGAAGATCTCGTACTTTAAAGACAGGAAAGAAACTGATTAAGGGGTACTCTTCATTTACTGAGTTACAGTCTGTTGCGTCAGATTGGTCATCTTCATCATCACTATATGGGGGTTATTACAACTTTGGAGGAGGTGTTAATCCGTCCCAAATGTGACAGATATACCACCAGCCGTATTACGAGTTCCATAGGATATAATGGACTCGTAATAAGGCTGGTGGTATATCCGTCACTTTACCGTCACTTTTGGGACGGATTAACACCTCCTCCAAAGTTGTAATAACCCCCTATGTCTGTATTGCAATCCCGTCATTTGAACAGGTAATTGAACATCTCTTTTTGCATAGCAAATCTCTTCCTAGTAAGGAAATTGGACTCGAATCACAAACTACAAACTTGAGTAATCCTTTGAAATTTCCAATTTGAACTCTAATTGGCTCTATGATTGGATTTGTCAAATACTGGTTTGCAACTCATACAATTTGTACTGTTTTCCCTGAAAGAGTTAGGTTAGGGACCTCTGCACTTCTCACAGTAGAGCGTGTAGCTCCTGGATTGACTATGAATGATACTTTGTGACCCATTACCTTTCCTTTTGTATATGGACCCTTTTGGCCTGCTTCTAATGAAGCTGCTATCACACATTCTTCTTCATCTGAACTCTCACCCATCCACTCATCTTTTGATTAATCTTCACTGTGTAATGGGTATTGGCGTACTGTGTTATTACTCATGTTAAACCTTTGACCTGTGCCCTGCTGAGGAAGCATCCATCTACTGCTGATCCATTGGGGCTTGAGGTATCTGAATGTGTTGCCTAGGTACCAATTGAACTTAGGGTTGCATTTGCTGGGACTCTGGCATCTTCAAATGTGACATTTGCATCTGTTGAATGGGCTGAGGACCTTGCACCTGATTCACATTGTTTTGGAAACCCAAATTTTGACCTCTCACTCTTGGTCCTGCCATGTTTGGAAAATAATTGATTTAATTCGTCTGTGGGGCAACACCTTCCTGTCCTAACATTGTACACTCCCGCTTCCAATGTCCGAGGCCACTGCAAGCGTGACAAAGTAATGTTCTTTTCATTGTCTGCATATCATTCTGAGGAACTACAGTATTCAAATCAATACCACGGTTCACATTTCCACTTCGACCTCTACCTTTCGCCTGATTCTGAAACCACATGTTTCCCTGCTGCTGCGGAAAACTCACTTGCCTACCTAATTGTGCCGCTTTAATCTGCATCACCATTGCCTTCTCTTTCAAATTTCTCTGCTTCAATTCAATCTCGTCACTACAGTACTTAGCATATTGCAATAATTCATCAATTGGTTTACTTGCCAACAAATCAAATGATTTTTAGTCATCTGGCTAATTTCAGGTCTCAATCCTTCAACAAATCTGAACACAAAATGAATCATGGTGAACTTCTATGCTAATCTGTACCATTCTTACCATTCACCCCCCCTGACTTGACCTCTTATCTGGACTCAGTGCAGCTCCTCTGGGTGGAGGATAGTCATTGCCTCTTCCTAAACTAACCCTTCACAGTAGAGGAAACTGTTCGGGTAATTGCAGGAGTGCCTGGGGATAAGGATATGGGTCTGGATGGTGTCACTGCTTCCTTTTACAGGGAATTCACACCCCTGCTGGCCCCACACCTTCTTGATATGTATGAGGCGTCAATGTGGACTGGTGTGCTCCCTCCTTGCCTGTTAGAGGCCCTCATCATATAACCATCTTGACACCTGACAAGGACCCTAGGAGATGTGATTCCTGTAGGACCCTCTTTGTTATAAACATGGCTAAAATCATGGCAAAGCTGATAGCCTATCTGCTCCTTCCCCTCTTACCACTCTTGGTCCGACTGGACCAGTCTAGCTTTCGGCTATGTAAGTTGACAGCACATAACTTGTGCATGTTCTTTGCCCTACTTCACACGATTGATCCAAACCTGTCCAAACCTATGGGCTGTCGCAGTGCTTCTGGATGCCTCTAAGACCTTCAACTTGCTAAAATGGCCCTATTTTTTCGCCTTCTTGAAGACCTTGGGGTTGGTCGTAAATTCATAAATCTGGTCCGTTTGCTTTACACCCAGCCAGATTAATGGAACAGTTTCAGCTCTTTTTCTAATAGCTTGTGGCACGTGCTAGCGGTGCCCGCTGTCACCTATTTCATTTTCCATCGCAATGGAGCCTCTTCCGGTTTGGCGTTCCAGCCCAGGCAGATACTTGATTCTATGCATGCGGATGATGTCACCCTATATGTTAGAAACCCATCAGAGAACCTGGATCTGCTTTTCCGGGAATTTATCCTCTTCAGTGGCATGGCAAGTATTATTATTAACTGAGTGAAGTTAATCTTTTTTACATTTACAGCAGCCACACAGACCTTCACCCCCAATTTTCCACTGATGTGGGCCTGGGACCCTGTCCGATATTTAGGCATTTGGATCAGCTGGGACATGGAGGAACTGTGGTGGGAAAACTATGGCAAGCTGATGACCTGGCTCAAAGTCCAGATGGCTGTCTGGTTGAAACTACCACTGTCTCTCACTGGAATACTCCCTAAATTCTTATACTTGTTTATCACTCTGCCTCTCCCTCTACCGGTCTGTATTCAAAGTAAACTACGATCACCTCGCCTCTTTGGCAAGGGCCTGGCTGGAAAACAACCACGTATGGCATGGGAGATCCTGACTCTCCCTTTTGAGCAGGGTGGGCTTGGGGTGCCTGATATGGACCTGTACTTCCTAAGTGCCCAGGCACACATTGCGCGTTTCTGGCTACACCCAATACAATTTCAGCTGCCCACTGCGCCTGAGACCAATCATGTGGCCCTGTGCCAGCTCCAGATGGTCCTATATGGCGCTGCCTGATGTGTGAGACACCATGTAGATACCGTGGCATGCACGGTACAGAATGAGCTGCAGTAAAGGTGCGTCTTGGTTATACGTTTGCTCCATCTGTTCCTATTTCGGGACACCCGCTACTCCCAATGGCTGCGAGGGGACGCGAGCACACCTGTGTGGGTTGTAGCTCATCTCCTCTGGCGCAACATATCCTGGAGGTAGCTTCTTTGTCCCACAGCAGGTGTTTCTGGATCTCATGGCTTCCTTCCTGGAAGTCATGACTTACTATCAGCTCCGAACCTCACTGTGAGGTCTCAGTGACACTTTTCTGCCCCCCCCCCCAGTTCACGGTGCTAGAGGAGATGCTTACCAATCCTTCACCCCGCACGCTGATTACGCGCATCTATACTACATGCAGGAGGCAGTGCCAATCCGAGCAACCTCTGCCCAACAGATTTGGTCAGATGACATCAATGTGCTGATTAGTCAAGAGCAATAGACTTATTGCTGCTCCCAGTTCACGTCCATATCCCTGAACTATAGGCTGCAATTGGTTCACTTAGCATTTTTACTCAGAATCTATCACACACCTGCGCATCTGCTGGGAATCGAGCTCTCAGAGGATGCTTAGGGACATGACGAGCCTTACAGGGCATTCTCCTGAGCGCACGCCCCTTGTCACTCTAATTGGCTATGTTAGGGAAGTTGCTCCCGAAGTACGTCGGCGGATGGTTATGCTGCTGCTACTGGCAAACGGAAGGGTGGCGATCCAGTGTGGCAAGCAGCAAGGGCCCGGCAAGAGCAAATGGCTTCATGATGCTGACGTCTGCCAGGAGATGCTCGATGCATACTGGGAACTGATGCCCATCCGCTCAGACTTAATGGAGAGATAACTGAGAATGCTGATGCTCCTGGTAGTTGGCTCTCGACTGCGGACTTGCCTGACTGCGCCTATTTACATGACACCTTGCTTGTCTGTTCTGCCAACGTGGGCCGATGCCATGCCGTTCCAGTTTGGTGGAGGTGTCGCTAATTGACCCTCCTCATGTGTAGAGTGTAGACCTAACTGAGTTGCATGTTTGCTTGCTATTCCCCCTTCCCTTTCTATGTCTGCCCCTACCCATCTCCTCTTCCTTCCCTCTCCTACCTCTCACACCTTCCTGATGCATTTTTGGGATGTGGAGATCATTGGATGCCGACTACACATCGTATGTCATTCCGAAATGGATACTGTCCTGCAGTCCTGCTGTAATTGTTTTATCGTAAAACTCAATAAATAATTTTGTTTTAAAATGATATGTAGGTTTTGTTTAGGTAGGTTGCATGCTTTGAGAACTGATCACAGTAATTCTAACACTATACTTTGTATTAATGCAAAAAAGTGAAGCCTTTTTGGTTGTCTTACAAAATATCATGCAAGTTAGTCAGAAAGAGGGAGAGATTTTTTTTTCCCACACCCCTCCCTTCTCTCCTTATTCAGAGAACCCCTCCGGCCACTGCCAGCTGCACAGCCCTTCCCATAGCCCGCAGGACCATAACAACCATAATCTCCACTCTAACACTAGAGATAGTAACTCACCCCTTCCTACCTCCCTGCCGCCAGTGCTAAATCCGGAATAAGAGAGATCCTCTACAATCACCCAGGATGTCGAAGAGGGTCACTCAAGCGACACAACCACTACGGATCCTCTCCTGGAATGTACATGGCATGTCGAGCTATGTTAAGCGTAAGAAGATACTGTCCTATTTCCAATCCAAAAAAGCAGATATCGCCCTGATCCAGGAGACCCACCTTGACACTCTGGAATCTAGTAAACTCAAACGGGACTGGGTGGGGAAGGTGATATTCAGCTGCTGTCCAATGAACCAGGAACCCGGAAGTAGCATGCCTCGCAAATGCGGAGTGGCAATATTAACACGAAAATCCCTACCGCTCACAGTTATTAAAACATGGAATGATGCAGAAGAGAGGTACATATTCGCTAAACTAAAAATAGGGAACACCTCCATCTGTGTGGGCTCCGTCTATGCTCCAACTGGTCCAAAACACCCATTCCTCCTACAACTAAATCGCCTCCTGACTGAAATTGGGACCACCCGATACATAATCGGGGGAGACTGGAATCTTACCCAAGACCCCATACTGAATAGAACAGGCCCCATTGACGTAGGCAATAATCACGACAGGGCACTTTTGACAGACATAACTAAGGACGTCGGTCTAGCTGACTGCTGGAGAATGCTACATCCGAAAGATAAGGAATATACCTTTATATCCGCCGTCCATGGCACCCAATCGCACCTAGACTATTTTCTGGTGTCACACACAGTAATCCCTAGCACACTGGACACTTGCATCCTAGACAGTGGTCTTTCAGACCACTCTCGAATACTAACCCTGATCCAGGCAGGCATATCTTCACCAGGTCGAAAACCATGGCGTCTCGCTGTGGGCAGATACCGTTCCCCTCAAGGGAAAGAACAATTAAGAACCCAATCCAGGATCTTACTAAACAATACACTGCGCAACCGTCGCTTAGGCTACGCAGCTCCCTAGAACAAGCCCGCATGGCACACAACGACCTCTATACTTTCCAGGCGGAATATGCATTGCAGAAATTGCGAGACCGCCACTACGAACAAGGAGAAAAAGCAGGACGCCTCCTAGCGGCTGAACTCCGACAAAGAGAGGCTACCTCCGCCATATCGGCCATAACATCCTCATCAGGAGAGGTGCTGACTCGTCCGCAAGACATTGTGAACGAATTTGCCAAGTACTACCGGCATCTTTATGCATCAGAAATAACGACTGATCAGACACGGACAGAGGCATTCCTTAACGCAGCTAATCTACCTCGTTTGTCCGAGGCTGGCAGAGCCCTCCTGGAAGGTGACATAAGTAGGGAAGAGATAACACAAGTTATAACAAACCTCCCCTTTCACAAATCTCCAGGAGAAGATGGATTCCCAGCGGAATTCTATAAATGGGCTGGAGAAGAGGCAGTCACTGCAGTTCATGAAGCACTGACGGAAGCATGTCAGGACGGCTCCCTGGGCGCGTTATCCAACTAAGCTACTATTGTTGTCCTGCCTAAGCCAGGAAGGGACCCCCTCCTCTGTGGCAGCTATCGCCCTATCCCCCTCCTGAATGGTGACGTTAAACTCTTAGCTAGTGTCTTAGCAGCACGCTTACGCAAAGTGCTACCATCTCTGATTCATAATACCCAAGTGGGGTTCGTGCCGCGCCGCACATCCAGAAATCACATGCGCACTCTAGGCCATACACTGTTGGAAGCTCTGCAAATGCCGAAGGAGGCCCTGGCCCTATACCTAGATGCGGAGAAAGCATTCAACCGCATTGAATGGTCCTACCTGTTCACTACCATGAAACACTTTGGTTTAGGGGAACAATTTATTTCTAAAGTACGCCTATTATATGATCACCCAACGGCACAGGTCAACTGTGGGAGCTTTTTATCAGACCCATTTCCCATCGAAAGAGGTACGCACCAGGGTTGTCCCCTATCACTGCTCCTATTTCTATTGGCCTTAAAACCCCTGGCAGCCACCATACAGAACTCACAACAGATAAAAGGAATCCAAATAACTGGGGGCCTATCCAAAATCTATCTCTATGCAGACGACATCTTACTAACCTTGTCTGATCTAGAAACCTCCCTGCCTGCACTACTCTCAACTATAGAGGACTTTGCACCCCTATCCGGATATCGCGTAAACTGGGACAAAAGTGAAGTATTACCTATATCTCGCATAACGACGAGAGCAGCAATACACGGCCTCCCATTTAAATGGACCCCGACCCGTCTCAAATATCTAGGTACACTTATAAACCGAGGACTAGAATGTAGTGAATCCTAGTTCGTTTTAATGGGATAACAGGAGTTAGCTTAGCCTCTGGCTTGCAGACTCGTGCCCCCGTCACCTAGTGACTTTTAACCTACTTAGCTTGCTCTGTCTTAGCCCATTTAGGGGGTTATTACAACTTTGGAGGAGGTGTTAATCCATCCCAAAAGTGACGGTAAAGTGACAGATTTACCACCAGCCGTATCACGAGTCCATTATATCCTATGGAACTCGTAATACGGCTGGTGGTATATCCGTCACTTTTGGGACGGATTAACACCTCCTCCAAAGTTGTAATAACCCCCTTAATTATTTATTTCTTCTAAGATGGCTGCCCTGTTTATAGTTAGGCCACTTGTTATGGGTAACATTATCAGTGTCACCGTGCCAAAGCGTCAAGATCAAGCACCAAAGACAAACAAACAGTAGGTGTTCACACTTAGGGATTTTCCCTCTCTATACTTTCGAGGGATTGTTTATATTAATTGCCGTCCCAAGCATGTCTGTTATCTATTGTTTAGGAACACACCTACGTCAGGGGTCCTTGTAGATCTGTATAAATACATTACACTTTAGACAGATAATCAGAGGGATTCCGACCAGAGGGCATCGCCACCATTGCTGATAACGATGCTGCAGTCGTCTTGACGCTGACCCAGTCTTCGTGTCCCTGCGGAGTCTGAGATAGAGACCTCATTCCAAGGTAACAAGGGTTGGGGGCTTCTCTCATGGACATGGCATTGGCAGATTAGGTTTAACAAACCCAGCTCTCCTTTAGGTAGGAGGTTAGGCCTTTCACATTAGGGTATTAGGGCATATTACATCTCATATATCTTTTCTACGTATTGCAAGATGGTGGGGGTCTTTGTAATAATGACTCTCGTCTTCACAATTCTGTTTCTTGCATTATTCATTATCCTAATCATTGCAGCCCATGCAACTTATCGCAAATTGCAGTTATGTTAAATAAAAACTATTGAAACTCAACTGCATCTGTGTCATTGCCTGTGTTTGTATGAGACATGATATATCTGTGAGAAAAGGGTAATCTCCGTTTAACCACGACATTCCCTGAGATATCTTATTCTCGCGTCCATGCGTAACGGCTGCCATAAATCACCTTTTACTATTGTGTTTCTGGTGAGGTACTGCTAGTGAGCCAGTAAGGTTGGGACAACAGTTGCGGCTTGTTGTAGGAAAGGCGTAGTACTGTCATCCTTAAACCAGCAGTCTTGCTCAGAGCAAGAGTCCAAACTACGACAAGAACCCATAATCAGGGACAACCTAGACCCCCTCATATCTAAAATGAAACAGGACTTTGCTAAATGGTCACTACCAGGTTTATCAATGTGGGGCAGGACACAGGCGGTTAGAATGACTACGCTACCACGCTTCACATACGTACTAGGTATGCTCCCCTTACAGATACCACTCCCCCTACTCCGCTCGATCAATGCATCCATAAGGACTTTTGTGTGGAGCTCTATACGCCCAAGGCTGAAACCTGCAACTATCCTAGCACAAGGATCCTACGGAGGCTTAGGCTTACCCTCGGTAGACCAATACTCACTAGCCTTACAACAATCACAATTAGCGTATACACTCCCAAATACATCTGATCCACCACAATGGGTAACCACAGAGCATCTCCTAAGAGGACAACACACAGAGATAGGAGGGATATATGCTGATCACCCCCGCTGTCTAACCCTATCCTCAAAGCCACAAACGTAGCATGGCAAAGAGCCCAGCACTTGTTAGGAATACACCCCTCCCTACACGCCCAGGTTCCCATAGCAGGGAATAAAAGCATAAAAATAGGAGGGAATCTCCTCAAGTGGCCCCAATGGCGCGAGGCGGGTATCCACAGCATATCCCATATAATAGATGGAAACAACTTTCGGACCTTTGCCTCTCTCCAAGAAGAGTTCGGTATTCACAGTAACCAAGAATGGCGATATATACAACTCAAACACTGCATGTGTAGAATACTAGGACCTCCCCCTTGGACGTTTAAAAAATCACCCATTGTCTCTTACCTTCAGAAGTGGGGCCGACACAAAGGTGTTATGGCCGGTCTCTATGCCGAGTTAACAAATCATCTTTATTCACAGCCTCTCCTTGAACGACTGCGCGTAAAATGGCAGGGCAGACTGGAAATTACCTATACGGATAAAAAATGGTCAGATGCACTAGAAGCCCTTGACAGAGGAGTACGCGTAGCACGTTTGAAATTTTGTTTATTCAAAATTCTCCAAGAATGGTACTCGACGCCCGTTAAACTGCTCAGGGCAGTTTTACTGCCACACGCGAAATGTTGGAGATGCATAGAACCCCACTGCGATCTGATACATATCCTATGTCACTGTCCGACGATACAGACCTTATGGGATGCGGTATGCCTTGCCATAAAGGACTTTATACAGATGCCAAGTCCGATCCCGCCTTCACTTATTCTACTACACGATATACGTCCATACCCCTCCCTATCAAGAGCCCATACAAGGTTACTCCATACAGCACTGGCAACTACCAAAATATGCATACTCCGGCATTGGAGATCCAGCATTGCCCCTACACTGACAGAATGGATGACTGCCATGTATCAAACAGCCACCCACGAACAAGTGATTTACAACTTGCAGGACCGATCGGAGCTATTCATGGAAGTATGGCGCCCATTCTTGACAAAGCCATAAAGCAGCTGGCGGAAGGTCAATGGCCAATGATCACAGACCGATGAGAATCAACTCTCTCCCCTAAAAACCTTTCACTTCCTTGTATCCTCGCACCTCACTCTCTCCCCTTTCCCCTCTGTTTTTTTTTAATTTTTTTATCTTTCTCTCTCTCATCCCTCCCTCCCGCCCCCTCATCTGGTCAAACATACTAGATAATGGACCATATCACCTGATTCCCTCCTTCGTCCCACTACACAACACAGGTCTGGGAAATCAACACCCACAAGGAAAACCCATCCTGCAATTGACCCTTCTTACAATGAACAAACACATTCGGAAGACCTCCTCACTTTTTTTTTTTTCCCCATCAATCCCCCTTCGGCATCACCATCCCAAGGAGGCCGAAACTCATACCCCTATCTTACCCAATAATACAACAAGTCAGGCTTAAGTGCCGAACCGTCCATCCCCGTCTGACAATTTACCTCGGGTAAGGAACCGCAGACCGACATACACCCAGACTCTGTCGTCCTGACCGTGGGATCCATGACCCTCCCCCCACCCACCTAGCCATCTCTCCATTCCAAGATCTCTCTTCCACATCCCCCCTTACCCTTGTCTTCCTTTATTTACTGTCGCGCTCCCCCCTCCCCCCAGAACCCGTCCCCTCTTAAGAGTGTACTTATAATTCCTTAACTTCACAGTCAGAAATGTCTGTCAGACTGTATAAGATTTTATATTTTTTCTGGAAATAATTATTGTAAGAAAAAATGCTTTTGGAAAGTGCTTGTAAAATGTTTGAAAAATGCTTGAATAAGCTCACTCTTATATACTATGTACCACCCTATATCTTTAATAAAACAATTCAAACAAAAACAAAAAAAAAAGAAATAGGGAGAGATAAGTGTCTGTGATAGACAGTGATCTCATCTTCCCCAGCGAATAAATAAACCACAAAAAAGGAGAACGACCACCTATTTGTATCATCTTTTTGGGTCCTCAGTCACATCACTAAGCTCATAGGGCAGATGTCTTATATTTGAAGGGACTCTTACCGAAACAAAGGGTGTATAGCATGCTTCATTTTCAAGTCCTCACCCTGTTGTCTAAAACCCCAGATGGACTATATGAATTTGAAAAAGGACCTAGAAAGGTTACTTTGGGTAGGGTAGGGAAGTTACTGATGGAAAAATGTATACAAGCACATTGTCAAATAACAGAAAAAGTTGATATAAACTGCACCAATTAGGAGACAAAGGTTGTTCTTTCGACCCTTAGAGATAGGTAATTAACTAAAATGTTTGACAGCTCAAACCTCTTGGATATCGGTGATGGGGTATCACAGGTACCTTCATATTCAGAAATCAGTATTTGAGAAAACTGTAAATTGGGGTTGGAGAAAGTGATTTTTACAGGAGGTCGCTAAAGTATTTTCATTAAAATTATGGATTAGGGAGCTGACACAATTGTGACTAGAATCTGAATGGAACGTTTTCTATCCCAAGTCTGATTATGGAAATTAAGAAACGTACTATGACCACGTGTGATACACAGATATGGGTTTGACAGAAGCAATTGGGTATCTGAAGAACATACAAATATGGAAATAATTGGTTTCACAAATACTAACATAATGTTTCGGTTTGGTCTTTGTTATTAGAATCTCAGATTTGAACACAAATTAATTGTCTGCAATAGTGATATGTAATGTTGAATGGAATGTGACAAATCTATGAAAGTTTGAGGTCAAGGATTGCCAAGATTTTGTTTATCGCTCTTTACTTTTATGCAAATTGGTCTCATAAATAAGGCTGCCTTATCAATTACATTTTATTAAAAGTCCTTACATCAGGGCTGCACATTAGAGTCCTACTGTAGACTAAAATAGTTGACTCCAGGCTCATAGGTCCAGAAATAATTATTATCCTTTTCATCTTTAGGTAATTCCCCTGTACATTATCTATCTCCCTTTAGAACTTCCAGGAAAGATGCCCATTTTGGTGTTGGCCTAGACTTATGGGAGGTTTTCCCAATCTCTAAACAGTTGTGTTGGCCCTTCTTGCTCACTGTAATACTACATCAACTAGTCATCTCTGAAAGGTGTGGCTCTTCTAGTGTGAACTGTAGCTCCTTTACTTGATAAATGCTCTAATATGTTTTTTAATTGCTGTTAAAAGTTTGCAGGCCACATTTCTCCTAAAGAAACAACATAAGCTTACTTTCAGAACACATTGCTGTTTCAAACTGTTTGCCTTGGATCATTGGTTGTTTGAAATGTCACCCAAGGGACAATTCACACTCAGTATTATGTATGCCCAAGACAAATAATACTTTTGTGATGCTTAAAAAAAAAGAAAAATAAGTGGTGGTAGATCACCATCCAATAGCCAATATGTCTGAGATCTTGCTAATGTTAGGCTGAACCCAGAATTGTACTTTACTCAAGCTTGCTTCCACCTACCACCAGGTGCGATTGCATGAGGAATCTCAGGATCTTACATCTTTCATCACTCCCGTAAGGGCATATACATCTTTATGTATGCCTTTTGGGTTAGTCTCAGCCCCTTCTATTTTCTAAATGGTGATGGAAATGCTCCTGGAGGGTATTGGTGGTATGAAATGCTATTAGGACGATTTGCTGATTTATGGTAATTCATGGTGTAAACATCAAGTTGAGACTGCTGAAGAAGTTTGATGTAGGAAGAAAATGGTTGATACCATCTGCAAGTTGCCTCGTCCTATCTGCAAGGTTGAGCTTTTGTTTTAGCCTGACATGTTGGAATTTGTTTGCCATTTTCTGCAGAGTTTGGCAGCAAGATCCATCAAATGAGGAGTCTTCTGAGAAGGGGTACTGTTTATACCTGGACCGGAAATTATTAGGTGGAATTTGAATAAACAAAAAAGGTATTGCAAAGGGCTCATAATCTTCAGAAATTTGTGCCTGGCAGGAACATGTTGTGGTTGCCGATGCCAGTGTGAAAGCTGTTGGTGCAATCCAGATGCAGAAGGCAGAGGGATGTGAGATTTCTGTTGCTATTTCATTGAGGTCCCTGATTAAGACTGAACCCAGTTACTTAGACATTGAAAGGCAGGCACTTGCAGTACGCATAAAATAGTTTTGCATGGGTGGAGAAGTTCACCATAAGAATAGATCATAAACCCCTGCATGACGTCTTTATTCCTTAGGGGCTGGACATGGGTTATTGATCTCAAAGGATTTAGCTTTTCTGTTGACTAAATACCCAATGGTGCAATAGACTGCTGAGGTTAAGAAAAGATGCTTTGTATGTAGAATGAGTCTCTACTTCACCACTGATCGCTCTGCTTTTGAGCTGTTGAGAAATGGGGCATGTGGATATTTTTGAATTAACCCTACATCTACATATTAACCTGGATTTGCTTTGTTTGTTTTACTTCTGTTGTCCCTTTGAGGTGGTTTATCAGTAGAAAGGAAACAAGTTTGATGTCTCAGAGGGAGGTGTTGGAATGTTGTGGCAATTAATCTCCCGGTCTCTGGAACCTCTGCCCATTGGAGTTCTCAGGGCAGCAGTTGATCTAGGTAGCCTGTGAGTGAGGTTGACATTAATAAAGCTCTTACCATTAACATCCACAGATGGCATTTGAACTTAATTACATTTCCATATGACCCTTCTGCTTCGGAACGAGATGACATTTATTAATATATTAATGCATAGAAGTTAGCATATGGTGACTAATTACCCTTCATTTAAGAAGCTTAACACAGAAAATAATGCAGAAAAGAAAATGTGAACATTTGAAATATGATGGACAATGTGGCCGCCATTTGTATTTGACATCACATTTTAACATGTAGATATTGGGCATTTATATTTAAGTAAGCTAGTTACATGAATAATGTTAAAAGTATTTTATTAGATGAATATTAGAATTATAAGTATTAAATGAACATGAAACAATAAATACTTACACTGATTCAAATGAAGTTATTAACATGAAGTTTCATCTGTGCATTAAAATAAATGCATGTTTAAACTGTTCTAACATGTCGTAAATAATGCTTGCAATTAGTTTGCTTTGCATAGTTGATTTAAATTGTACAGTGCTCAAAAAGATTTATAATTAATAAATGGCATTGATGTGTATGTAGGCTTTATTAGCTTGGTTAGGCCTGAAAGATTCATACTTGCAGAGCTAGAGGAAAATTACTTGCTTATTCTGTTCCCTCTGACCTGAATTGTTTTCCTAGGTTGCTTATGTGATGTTGAATGTCTTATTGTATTGAAGACAAATAATATGTTTCAGTGTTAACTATGTAACAATATTTGTTCTAGCCATCGAACAAGACAGAAAACTTATAATTTTCATGTGAGAAATGTTTACTTCTTCCAGTGTACAGTAAAAAAGAATTCTGAAGTAACAATCAACTAGAAAATGTAATATTTTGTCAGAACTGTATGAAATAATTGAAATCATTGAAATTACTAAGCACTTTTGCAGAGACAATCCGGAATAGTTGCAAACTAGTTGGTGTCAGCAGCAACCATTGGATGCTGAATATGTGTACAATGAGCCCTCCTGAAGTACCAATCGAAAGGGCCATGGATATTTTTAATTAGTGAAGAACTTTGAAACTTTAGGTCACTCTGCTAGAGCCAGTCTTGACACACTGATGATCCCAGCCGTGGTGCTGCTCTCTGCTTCTTTTGAACCCTGCTTCCCCTTAGCTATCTTCTGAAGAATAAAGTCATACTTTCTAATTGCCCTACTTGCTTATGCTGATCAGCACTAATATGCCGAACTAATTCTGAACAGCTAACCTGTCCTATGTGCAGCCTGTGTTGTGCACCGTCCTAAAGCTGCTGTCTACTGATGTCGGAAGAAGGTGAATGCTCTGTCTATGAAAATTCCCTGTGTGCTGTTTAATGAGAAAAGGTATAACTAAATGTGGTTTCGTATTTCTTTTTCAGTTTAGATAATTACACCAGCATATTTTTATAGAGAGTAACCCTAGTTAGATGATTTTTCCAAATTATTGTTGTCTCTTTTGTTTTGCCCACACGTGTTATCTGGTTCCCACACATGCAAGTCCAAATTTGTGCTAGAGTTAGTGATAGCCCAGCTCTGAAGATGAATGTTTTTAACTGAATTTTGATGTTTGATGATTTACTGACATCATCATCTGCTTCGAAATCTGAAATAATTGTGCATATTGTTATTTCGCTAATATATGTTATTCTTTTAGAGTTTTTAATAGTATTGATGTTTAGTAGGCTAACTCTCTTTAGATGATTCGGTCAGCCTGTGGTTTTCATGTATGTTTATAACTTAGTTTTGCATGCCATATACGTTACATTGATTTTGGGATTGTAATCAAGCTTTGAAACTTTATTCAGACTGGAGTTTGATTTGGTGTTTAATTGTTAAGGATTTCTAGAATTGTTTATGGTTTATGTGACTGATCTGTGATTAAATGAATCCAACTACAACACTCTTCACTGAGTCCAAAGATACAGTCAACTTCTAGTAAGGTATTGTGGTTATGTTGTCTCACCAGAGCGCTTGTGGTTTCTGTACCTTAGGCAGGAAGAAGATCTCTGTCATTGCGCCAGCACCTCAAACCACAATGGCAGACACCTCCATGCTTACCTGGTTGTCAGTGAGGGTGCTGTAAGAAAAATTAAGGTTGAAAGATCAAAACTGGAATGAGCTCCAGCTAAAGGGGCTCTTGCCCATGCTTTATAGCACCACTTTGGTAAAATCATACGTAGGTATATAGAGACTTGGATAGTGATGATTATCAGAAGTATTTTCCTAAGGAAGGTAGCTCTGATAATATTGAGCGCCTAAGTTACCTTAAGAAAACATTGGAAGGACCCAGAAACAAATCCTGGCCAGAGCAATGGTCAGCATAATAACATTGGTAAGAGGAAGCCATGAAATGAAAGCAGTAATCTCGGGTCCAGGGACTGAAAGACACCTGGGAGAAACTGAGATACCAAATTAACCACTTAATGGACAGAGTTAGGCCTTGTGCCCCTATTGCACCAATTCTTCTTTCTTAATTTGCCCAATTGACTAATGATATTCCAGAAACAGTAGAAGAGAAAGAAGAGGATATGTTAGATGTTTTGATTTTCTCATACCCACTGACAGCAGCTAGAAACAGAGCTGCACCGGTCTACAGGCCAGAAGGTGGGGCATACACAGACACATCACAGGCAAGTGTAGCAAGCAGCAACATGACGAGTGAAAGAGCGCAGGGCAGCAGAGTGACAAGCCCAAGACCAGAATCTGGAGCTAAGCCTTTGCTGGGGCACCCATAATGTCGGTGACATTTTATCCCAAAGGCAGCATCATAGTTCTTGTTGTGACAATTTATCTGACTTTACCATTGTGATTCCCTACACCATTCCACTACTTTAACTATTAATCATCAGTACCATATGTTCACTCTGGGTCAACTTACTCATTTCCCATGTGAACACATTTTGCTGTTTTATGTTCAGGGTTTTTTTAAGCAACACAGATGTTACCCAAATGGGGTATTCCGGTGCTTGTACTGAAACACACTGTACCACACCCAAGGATGCAGATTAAAATTATTTGAATAGTAGGGTTTTTGCAAACTTTCTGAAATTAAGCTTGTCAGAGTTTTTCCTAAGGAGGAAAGGGAGAGAATTCCAATATTTGGTTGCCAATAGGCATAAAATACATACTCTAGCTCTAACGCGGAATGTGCAAAGGAGTAGACTCAACTTAATGAAGCAATCGATTAGGTAGGCATTAATTAAACTTGTCCTGAAGATAATTCAGGCTGACTTTAAATATAGCCTGATAGATAACGCACAGAGCTTGGAATAATATTCTTTTCTATATAGGAAGCCAGTGATTTTGTAGCTTTTGGAGGGGAATGTGTTTGTATCAGGGCCGACCAAACCTATTATGAACTATAGTGTTTAGGATCAATTGCAGCTTAGCATAACCTTCTTGAGAGAACCAAGAGTGAAGTCTAAATTTGATCATGGCCTGAAAAACTGGTCATGGCAATCTTGGTTTAGCGGAGTGAAGATAATCTTTAGCATTTTTAAATTAAGGAAGTAAGCAAAAGTTACTTTATTAACCTGTGCTTAAGAAGCAGTGCATTACCTGAAAAGACACAACAGTGCCTATTTACAAATGTAAATCTACAAATGCAGATTTATTACTAGTAGATTTAATCTTGCCCTTTTGAGTAAATTTACAAGTTGGGCTATTCACAAAATCTGAGTGTAAAGTTAGTCAAAAGTGTAGACTTACATGTTTCCACTCCCTGAAACAGGGAGTAGGGCCAAATACATGAATGAAAAGTTATTACTGACGAAAAGGAGCAGTAGTACTTCTACCACCATACATGGCCAACCTGTTAGAAATAGAAATAATTTGTATTTAATCTAACAAAACATTATCTGAAAATAAAACGTATTTTTATAATAATTGAACATATTTTAATAACATATTTCCACTTTTAATATAATGTACATTTTTAATTGAATTATAATTAAACTACTTTCAATTAATTCTATGTATCACATTTAACAATTATTCCTACTTAATAAAACAAAATGGCTCTCATTATAACATTGGCGGTAAAGGCCGTCGCCGCAGTTACCTGCCGTCCGCCATATTATGACCACAGCCGGATTTCCGCCACAAGAAGGGCAGAAATCCCGCTGTGCCCATACTGGCGGATGGTGGTAAGGTGGCGCTGCTACCACCAGCACTGCTGCGCCAGTAGACCACCGCCAATCGTATTATGACAAATTATACGGCCTGGCAGTGTTCTGCTGGTGGGTGCTGCTGGCGGTAGGAGCGGCCAGTCCAGTCTCCTGCCAGAAGACCCCCTGGATCCAGGTAAGGGGAGGGGGTTGGGGTGTTGTGTGGAAGTGTGTGCATGTATGTGTGAGCGTGTGCATGATTGTAGGTGTGTGTTCAGTGTTGATTGCGTGCGTGAATGTATGGAAGTGGGAGTGCGTGTATGTATAGAAATTGGGATGCGTGTCTGCGTGTATGTTTTGAAGGGTGTGCGGATGTGTGTGTGATTGGATGTATGCATGCGTGTATTTATGTGGTAATGAGTGTGTGTCTGTGTGTGTGAATGGGGGACATGGATGTAGGGGTTGTTTGGAGAGATAGGGGGGATGGGAGGGGTGTTTGGAGAGGTAGGGGGGGTGAGGGCATCCTATCAGTGACAGGGAAGGAATTCCCTGTCACTGATATGGGCTACCGCCATGGTTTTTGTGGCGTTACGAACAGCACAAAAACCATGGCGGTAAGCGGGGTCATAATCCCGCAGGCGGGCCATGGCGGTCATAGTGGTACATTGGCGGGTTGGCTTCAGCCAACCCGCCAATGTCATAATGTGGCAGTAAGTACCACCAGCCTGTTGGTGATACTACCGCCACATTAACGCCGACCGCTGGGGTCAAAATGACCCCCTATATGTTTTGTGTATAAATCTTTTTTAAAAATGTTTATATAATAGGTTTAAATTAATGTAGTTTTAATTTAAAAATAAGGTAAGCATGCTGTAACTTTCTTTTGTACTATAGTTTAAATAAATATATAAACTTAATTAACATAAATGTTTAACATAAAAATATTTATACTAATATTTCCCAAGTTTAATAGATGTTTTAAGCTTTCCCTATGCTTTAGCATACAGACATCTCTGCCACCAAGGCAGAGATCTTCCTAAGGTAAAATATAGAGAACTTTTCCCTATACTGTCCCATAGGGCAATCTCTGCCCGACTGTGGGGTCTCTCTATGGTAAAGTATAGCGCAATGTAAAAAGCTTATTGAACTTGAAATAAATAGTAAAAATATGTTGGGCCTGATTTACAAAATTTACAATAGCTTGGTATTCAAAAAGGTAAGGTAAGAGTAGTATCTTTACGTCCGCACTCGAGGCAGATAATCCACAGTTGGGACGGATCATCCGCACTCCGGCTGGAGGAGGTAATTCTTCCTACTGACACACCTGTGTCAGTGCCTACCATCCCCTCCATCCCAGCTGAAACTCCTCAGCCCACACCCAATCCCAGCCTTGCTGCACACACAAAAGCAGAGCTGCAACAAACAAACCTTTCAACATGTTGCTGAATGCGTTTGTTTGTTTGTTTGGCCCTTGCCATGCAACAGAAGGGTTTGAGGAGAAGGAGATGGAGTAGGAGGAAGGGAGTAGAGAGGATCTTCAGACAATGGATCAACCTCTTTGAGATGTCCAGCCAAGATGTCATTGCCAGATACCGTTTCCCCCCTTATATCTTCTTGGAGATGGATTGTGAGTGGGAGCAGGATCTTGACTCTGTGACATGCTGCTCCCATGCCATCCCATCCTATGTCAAGATCCTGGAAGCTCTCCATTTTGTTGCTACAGAGTCATTCCAGAGGCTCTCTGGTGACCTTGTGGTCATCTCCCAGGCAACCCAGTCCCGATGCCTGCATCAGGTACTGAGCTGCATCAATAGGAGAGCACATCCCCACATACGAGTGCCCCGTACACTGGCCAGAAGGCAAAGGGTAGCTAGGGATTTCTACCTCATGTCCTACTTCCCACGTGTGCTGGGTGCTATTGACTACACTGATGTTCCTCTACAGCCACCTCGCCACAATGCACTGGTTTTCTGGAGCAGACACCGCAGGCACTTCATGCAGTATGCAATGTTCGCAGGCAGTACCCATGATAGCTATGTATTCCTCAGATCACCTCTTGCCCAGCGGATGGCAGTGGGAGATTTTGGCAACATGTGACTACTGGGTAAGTACCAAGCACCACACAAGTATGACATGTATTAGTGTCTTTTAAGATGCACAACCATTATATACGATCAGTTATCATGCCACATACGTGCCCCCAACAGACACAGTATCTACCATTTCATACATCATGTACTGTACTGATGCAAGAGGGATATTTACTAATATCACTCCATTTCCCTCCTCAGGTGATGTTGCATATGCACTCTCTCCTCATCTTCTCACACCATACATGAAACCACTTTACCTCAGCAGAGGTACATTAGAGCCCACAGACATACATGAGGCATCATCAAGTGCACTTTTGGTCTCCTAAAGTCAAGATTCAGATATCTCGACTGTAGAGGTGTATGCTGCTGTACTCACTTCAGGTTGTGTTCAAGATTATAGTAGACTGTTCTGTTTTGCACAACATAGCATTAAATTATGGCTTACACATACCTCTGGACCCTCATCTAGGTCTGAATACGGGCAACTGGGCCATTGTTCAAACCAGAGGGCAGGGTATGCAGGTGCGTGAACAGCTAGTTGACACTTTCTTTACCGCAGCAACATGTTGTGTCATGGCCTTCATGTGGTTTGCAGTCTGTTGTCAATGATGATAGTTGGACTTTTGACACTCTGTCTATATATGCCATCTTGAGACTACTTTGTAAGCCACACATGATGTTTGTAAACAACAGCTGTTGCCAAGACTCAAAAGATTGTCCATGCAATACGTTATGTTCACATGTCAGGGATTAATGTGGACCACGTCTCTTATGGCGTCATTGACTCTGGGGAGTAAATGCTTGCATGTGTCAGACCTCCCTGGACAGTGTAACAATAGGGACGGCCTCACAAAGGGCCTCTCCCCTCAGGGTGAAGTTGCCACATCAGAGGGTGTGTCGTACACAAGGGGAAATTGCTGCCATAGGTGGTCACTTTGTAGTGATCCTGCCCCAAGTATGGTGACTCACCCACAACTGTGTGGCCTCTGACACAGGGGCAGAGACCCTTTCTGACACAGGCCCCTTGTATGTGTATGTGTGTGTGTGGCAAATCATGTGGCAGCACGGTAATATGTAAGTCAATTGTACACCATGGAACAAGTTGACCAGTGTGGAGACATGGATAGTCCATGCTCATAGTTGACTTGTTTGGCAGCTGCTCATGGGATGTGCCACTCCAGACCTGTGGTTAATCATAGTGGAGACTGGGACTTTTGTTCCTGTTTCACTATGGAATGTCAGAGACTACAAGACCCAGAATACATCATGATCATCCGGTCTGCATCAGCATATCAAGAAAGGAACCGGGACATTTAGAAGGGCTCCGTGACCATAAATGGTCTTTCTAATGAATCATACTAACACCTACTGGTCACATTCATAATGTGTAGCCATTTACTATTGTTTGTAAGGGAGAATGCATCACTCCTGCAGGTCTCATGTGTGCCTATGATGACATGTCACTGTCTCTTGTCAACCGTATCAGTACCTTACGAGATGTATGATATGGAGTGGCTGTCACCATCTGGGAAAGTAATGTTATCCTAACACACACGCCCTGCTCCAATTCTACATCTATTGCTGATACAAATACACACTACCCTGCAGCACTCAGTGAATTAACTTCATTGGCTGTTTTCTACAAAGAGCCCCAGGTATGCACCCTGTCTGTAGTATTACATTAAGGGTGTCAGACATACGTGCAGCCCTTCCTGCAATACCGATATTGCTGGTGTACATATAAGGCATGCACTTGCACCAGTGGATGACTCATTAGCATGGGGGCATAGTCCCATGTAAATGATGGAATCGCTTTGCCACTGTAGCCACGCCACAGATTAGGTGCTGTACAGAGGCAAACAAGCTGTCAGGGGATGCACTTACAGTGTGCCACATAAAAGGTGGGGCACTGTCTGTGCATACCCTATTGGGAGCCCCCTGTAGGTGAGACAGGTAGTCCTATGGACCCCACAGACATACCTTTGCAGGTGAGTGTAGTCACTCACTGCTCTTGCTTGCAAGGGCATCACTAATCCCTCTCAAATGTGTATGAACATTGACATCAGCATAGTGCTACAAAGAGCGGCTGTTTTCATACAGCTCCATTTTCCACTTCACTGCGCCACCGCCAGGGCAGTGCAAGTTGGGTTTGTCCAGGGGGCACTGCATTCAATCTATTGGGGCACACTTTCCCGCTCTGCACATTTTTTAATTTCCATCATGGTGTAAACAGAGAAAGTGTGTCTCATGTGTAATGAGGTCCCAGTTACCAATGTGGACAGCCGCACGCATATGTTTCTCTGGTCCTACATAATGCTGGGACTACCTATCAATCACCCCCTCAGTGAGTATGTCTATATTAGTATCACTGAACATGTGGGTGCCCTGTCCACAGGTTATTCAGCCATATTGGATGAGGTGGGCTCAACAGTACAGCCGTATGGCAGATGATTCTGCTTGGAGGTGGGGCTGACGCTGAATGGCCAGTAAATGGATGTCAGCCCCTAAAAATGTTGAGGGCGGTGTGGAATGCTGCTCACTGCTGTTGATCTAAGAAATTCTAGACCACATATATGAGCCAGACTCACAATGGTCCCCTGCACTTGGAAGTCTCATTGTGGACATTCTGTCCCAAGGACAAGTACTGAGGGGCCTCTGCCACTAATGCATAGGCTGTATGCAGGGCGAGACTGGCCACGTGGGGAGTGTGGCATTTCCCCAGCGGCCTGGAGGGGTGGGGTCTGGTTTATCAGTGTGTGTTTGATCTGAACTGGTGCCACAATATGTGCCCCCAGTAACAAGGCAGCACTTCTGCATGATCCACACACTTGTGTTCCTGTCTCTGTGTGGGGGCTGGTATGACAGACTTTGAGTGTCCCAGTTCTGCTCTGGTCCTGTGTGAAGCTGGCATTATGGTGGTCATTCTGACCTCGGCGGTAAAAGGCGCCTACCGCCGGTCAGAAATCCTCCATAATCCCGCCGCGGTCGCGGAAACCCGCCACGGTCATTCTGACCCGCAGAAGGCAAACCTCCGAAAATCCGACAGCCACAACAGACCGCCAGACCAGCGGTCGGCGGAAAAGTGGAGGTGACAAAACCTCCACCGTCACGCCAACAGAAATACGCCCATGCCATTACGACCCACGAATCCACGCGGCGGTCTTTCAAACGCGGTATTCCATTGGCGGGACACACCGCCGCGGTCAGAATACACACAAACGAACAAAACTCAGCCACATTGGCCGATTTGAATACCACACACCTGATACACATACACACACCACTCCCACACACACAATACAATATAAAACACACACCCACATCACCCACAAACCCCTACGACAGAAAATTCTGAAAGAAGGCCAGAGCGAGACACCACCATCCACAAACTAGAAGCCCCAGCCACTCAACACCATCACCCACACACTATCCACACACAAAACAACACACACCACCACACTCACACTTAACTACACATACTCCACCCCACACATCATACACACCACCCCATGGCACCCCAAAGACACCCCCGCTTCACAGACGAAGAACTCAGGGTCATGGTGGAGGAAATCGTTCGGGTAGAGCCCCAGCTGTTCGGCACACAGGTCCAATACACCAGCATTGCCCGGAGGACGGAGCTATGGCAGAGGATTGTCGACAGGGTCAACGCTGTGGGACAGCACCCCAGAAATCGGGAAGACATCAGGAAGCGATGGAACGACCTACGGGGGAAGGTGCGTTCCATGGTATCCAGGCACAACATCGCCGTGCAGAAGACTGGCGGAGGACCCCCACCTCAACCCCCACAATTTACAACATGGGAGGAGGAAGTCTTGAACATCCTGCATCCTGACGGCCTCGCAGGAGTCGGCGGAGGAATGGATACTGGTAAGTTGAAGCTTCACTACTGCTTCCCCCCCACCTGCATGCCAAATCATATCCCAACCCTCACCCCCATCCTCGAACCCCACCCTCACCCCCACCACCATCCTCACCCCCACCCTCACCTCCACCACCATCCTCACCCCCACCACCATCCTCACCCCCACCCCCAGCACACCTATTCCCTGCCAATGTCTCACCATCACAACCCACACATCCCAAAACCTAGGCCTGCATGCGTCCACTAAGCATGGACACCCATCACCAAAGCATGCCCAATGCATATACACATCCCCCCCACAAGCCACCCTCACCAAAGCCCCCACACACGAATGCCAGCACTTGGGGACACGGGAACCCACAGATACACCCATATGCCACACATTGAAACTATAACCATACCTCTATACCCCTGCAGGACCCGACCGTCAACACACCGCCGCGGAGGGCCCAGAATTCTCCACACCCCCCCACCCAATGGGCCGTCAGCGATGACAGCAACTCTGTCGACCTGGACACCGATGACCAGCCCGGACCATCGGGGACCTCTGGACAGTCGGTTCCCCTCACACAGGCCCAGGCCACTACAGACCCAAACCCCTCTGGGAACACCAGCACAGCTCCCACCCAGCGGGCCCATGCCTCTGTCTCCAGGGCGCGTCAATCTGCGGTGTGTCTACCACTACAGGGCACCCAGGATAACCCACCACCCCAACAACAACAGGGACCTGGGGGCAGTGGTAGTGGGCACACCGGCCAGGGGGCAGAGGCCCAGGGAAACAGGGCAACTCGGAGGGCAGCTGTGCGACAGGGGGGGGACGGGCCCAGGGAACCCACTCTCCACGAGGCCCTCACCACCATCATGGGAGCATACAACCGCTCCCAGGAGACGATGGCGACGGTACTGGCCCGGTTCCAGGAGATCCAGGTACTGCAGGAGGAACACTATCGGGGGTACAGGGAGGACATCAGAGCCCTCACCTCCACCCTGGTTACCATGGTCGGGCTGCTGCAGGACCTCGTCAACACCAGGACGGACACTCAACAACACCCAAGGGCCCCTGCCACTAGCCTGGACCAAGAACAGCCAACCACCTCCGCCGGCGCTAGTGGACAGGAGGCCCCCGCACAGCAGCAGCCCACCAGACCCCCACCTCCTGCAGGAGAAGAACCACCCCGCAAGAGGGCCCTGAGATCTCGCAAGAAGACAGAGTAGGATGTCAAGACCCCCGCCAGCAAAGGATACCACCTGATGTCATCCCACTGTCCCACATTGTCACCCTGTCCATCCTTGAACTGCCCATGCTCCATCTCTCCACAGGCCTCTGGACAATGCACCTGTGTGACTGTTACTCTGGACTCTGCCATGGACATTCCTTCACCATAGCCCCCACCCACTTGAAACCACCCATCCCATTTTGAGCACTTAAATAAACACCTATTTTGCACAAAACTATCTGGAATCTGGCTGTGATTTCAAAATATTGTAATTGACATGACAGTGCAAATATGTCCTTGTACATAGTGAAGTCAACAAACAGCTGGCACAAAGCTGTAGTCCATGGGGAAACGAAGCACAGGACTCGTAGTGGGGACCCCAGATCTGAAATAGGGAGGGAAAAGCCACAACTCAGTCATCATACACTGGGGCAAATAGACAGGCAGCAGAGATGCAGGAGAGTAGTTCACATTTACTAAATTATCTTTGAATTGTTACCTGTGTCCTATTGGAAGTACTGTTCAATGATTCTGTCCCTGTTGTCTGTTTCAGCCCCGTCGTCTTCCTCCTCGTCACTCTCCTCAGGTTCCACCGCTGCCACAACACCACCGTCTCGACCATCCTCCTGCAGGAAAGGCACCTGGCGGCGCAAAGCCAGGTTGTGAAGCATGCAGCAGGCCACGATGATGTGACACACCTTCTTAGGTGAGTACATTAGGGATCCACCTGTCATATGCAGGCACCGAAACCTGGCCTTTAGGAGGCCAAAGGTGCGTTCGATCACCCTCCTAGTACGCCCATGGGCCTCATTGTACCGTTCCTCTGCCCTGGTCCGGGGATTCCTTACTGGGGTCAGTAGCCACGACAGGTTGGGGTACCCAGAGTCCCCCAATAGCCATACACGGTGTCTCTCTAGCTGTTCCATCACGTAAGGGATGCTGCTATTCCTCAGGATGTAGGCGTCATGCACTGACCCTGGGAATTTGGCATTTACATGCGAGATGTACTGGTCAGCCAAACACACCACCTGGATGTTCATTGAATGGTAACTTTTTCTGTTCCTGTACACCTGCTCCCTGTCTCTTGGGGGAACCAAAGCCACATGGGTCCCATCAATGGCACCAATGACGTTGGGAATATGTCCAAGGGCGTAGAAATCACCCTTCACTGCAGCCAATTCGCCCACCTCAGGGAAAATGATGTAGCTCCTCACGTATTTCATCAGGGCAGACAACACTCTGGATAACACCTTCGAAAACATGGGCTGAGACATCCCAGAAGCAATTCCCACTGTTGTCTGAAATGACCCACTTGCCAAGAAATGGAGTACTGACAGGACCTGCACCAGAGGGGGAATCCCTGTGGGTTGGCGGATGGGGGACATCAGGTCGGGCTCCAGCTGGGCACACAGTTCATGTATAGTGGCACGGTTAAGACGGTAGGTCAGGATAATGTGGCGTTCTTCCATTGTCGACAGGTCCACCAGCGGTCGGTACACGGGAGGATTCATCCGTCTCCTCGCCAAACCCAGCGGACGGTGCCTAGGAAGGACAACATGGAGCACACAGTCAAGCAACCCACAGGTACGTACTCACAGCTAGCACAGTAAACGATTCTCTATGCAGTGAATGGCATGTCTGAGTGGCTATGCAAGGCCTAGGCCTGTGTGACGCAGTTGAAATTGAGCCATGTGGACCCTCGAAATGGCGGCTGCCTGACCTGTGAAGTGTGACAATGGGATGTGAGGTCAATGCGCTGGCGTGGCACACCGCGGCGGCGGAGGGCGAAGACCGCGGCGCGAAGCCGCATTGGTTAACATTGAAGCCTATGGGTTTCAGGAGCCAATGGCGAAGGGCGCCGGCGGTGGCGGTACGCACCGCCGCGGTACGCACCGCCGCGGACGTGACCGCCATTTTCTATCTACTTATCCACTTGCGACTTGAACTTTCACAGGAGAGGACCTATACTGCAAGTGTTGCTGTGACCTCGGTCTGGAAGGGACAATGGCTGCTGCGCCTGGGGAAAGGGCCCCTGCCTTCACTGGAGAGGAGTTGGAGAAACTTGTGGATGGGGTCCTCCCCCAGTATGCGCTACTCTACGGTCCTCCAGACCAACAAGTGAGTTTAATTCAATCTGGATTTGGGGCCACTGGCTGGCTTGGGGGCCTGGCGGGGGGCCTGGCAGGGATGGGGGGGCATGTAGGGGCTGGCGGGGGGCCTGGCGGGGATGGGGGGGCATGTTGGGGCTGGCGGGGGGCCTGGCGGGGATGGGGGGCATGTTGGGCCTGGTGGGGGGCATGGCGGGGATGGGGGGGCATGTTGGGGCTGGCGGGGGGCCTGGCGGGGATGGGGGGCATGTTGGGCCTGGTGGGGGGCATGGCGGGGATGGGGGGGCATGTTGGGGCTGGCGGGGGGCCTGGCGGGGATGGGGGGGCATGTTGGGCCTGGTGGGGGGCATGGCGGGGGGCCTGGCGGGGATGGGGGGCGTTGGGCCACTGGCAACGAAAATGCAGACAAACTTGAACGTGGTATTTCTCCCTCCCTGTACGTGTCACATAGGTCCGCGCCCATGAGAAGATCGGGATTTGGCGTGCCATCGCCAAGGAAGTCCAGACCCTGGGGGTCCACCATCGACGGGGCACCCACTGCCGCAAGAGGTGGGAGGACATCCGCCGCGGGACCAAGAAGACCGCCGAGTCTCTGCTGGGGATGGCCTCCCAACGTAGGCGGGGTGCCTGCCGTCAACTGACCCCCCTGATGTTCCGGATCCTGGCGGTGGCCTACCCTGATTTGGATGGGCGCGTGAGGGCAGCACAGCAGACACAAGGGGGTGAGTACAAGCATTATCTACTCTGTTGTCGCGCAGTGGAGGTGTCTGGGTGGGGGAGGAGGGCTGTGGGTCCCCCTAGGCCAGGGCGATATCTGTAGGCTGGGCACCCCCGTAAGCCCCTGTGTCTCCAGCCACCACCCTCAGTAGTTTGTCAGTACAGCCATCCCTGGGCCGTGTCATCCATGGGTGCAGTTGTCAACTCTAGGCGTGTAGGGCATGTTCCACGGAATGCGTAGCGGACCCCAAGTGCGCAACTTAGTGCAGGGGGCATCTGTGTCTGTCATGTCCGCTAACTGTACCGGAGATCCATGTACTCAATATCCCTTTATTTCTCTCTCCCCCCCCCCTTTTTGTTTGTCTTTCTGTGCTTGTGTGCATCAGCATCATCAGGCGGAGGAGAAGTGCCATCGGGGCAGGAGGGAGCTGCATCTCACATGGCCCAGGAGGGCCATGCCACAGAGTCAGACTGGACCAGTGAGACGGAGGGCGAGGGGAGCTCCACAACGGGGACGACTGGACCCTGCAGCGACACGGACACGTCCTCGGAAGGGAGCTCCCTTGCGGGGGTGGCACCATCCGTGCCCCCCGCCATTACAGGTACAGCCGCCACCCAGCGCATCATCTCCGCCCTCCCAGCAGCCCCTCAGCGTTCGCCCCGTGCCCGCTCTGCCAGGAAGCCGGGCATCTCCTTCGCCCCAGGCACCTCAGGCCCTGCCCCTGTTACCCCCGCTGCCCTCAGTGAGGAGGTCATTGACCTCCTCCGAACGCTCATTGTTGGGCAGACTACCCTTTTGAATGCCATCCAGGGGGTGGAGAGGGAGGTTCATCGCAGCAATGCGTACCTGGAGGGCATTCATTCGGGTCAGGCTGCCCATCAGCGATCGTTCCAGGCTCTGGCCTCAGCACTGACGGCAGCCATTGTCCCTGTCTCCTGCCTCCCTCTACTAACTCCCTCCTCCCAGTCTCCTGTTCCTCTGCCTGTCCCACCCACACCATCAGACCAGCCTGCACACACCTCAACACCCAAGAGAAGCTCATCCAAACATAAGCACCACAGATCACGCAGACATTCACACACGCAACATTCCGATGCAGACATGCCAACAGTCACTACCACCTCTGTGACCCCCACCTCCTCGTCTCCCTCCTCCCTCCCTGTGACGTCTACACTCACACCTCCATTCACCTCACCATCAGCCAGTGTTTCCATCACCAGCACACCCTCCACTCCAGTCCGCACACGTGCAGTCACCACCCCCACTGCCATTTACACGTCCCCTGTGTCCTCTCCCACTGTGTCTGTCACCCCCTCTTCCACACCACACAAACGCAGCCACCCACCCACCCAACAGCCATCCACCTCACGACAGCCTATCCCTCCTGCACCTGCACCCAAAGACAGCAAACGTGACTCACCTACAACCACATCCTCTCCCTCCACTCCCATTCCCACTGTACCTACCACTCTCCATTGTCCCAAGAAACTCTTCCTCGCCACTGCTAACTTCTTTCCTGACCCTGAGCCCCCCCCTCCTTCTCGTCGGGGTAAGAAGAGCACCTCAGCCACCACCAGCCCTGCAGCCCCCTTGACAAGGGTGCAGGGGTATTGGAGCCCACCAGCCCGCATGTCTGGATCTTCGCCCAGCAGCAAGGGGACAGCCAGCCCACCCCCTGGGAAGAGGAGCAGAAGGCGGAAGGGGCGCCGCAGGAGCCCGGCTTCTACATCCCCCCCGGACACCACCCAGACACAGTCACCAGCCACAGCTCCAAAGGGAGGAAAGGGCCACAGACTCCCGACTAAGGAGGGCAAGGGCAGCAAGTCGGAGAGGTCAGGCTGCAGGCCTGCTGCCCAGGAGGAGCCCACCACCCCCATAGCCGCTGCCCAGGGAGGACCCAGCCCAGCTGGCCAGGAGGGCCCCACCACCCACAGCCCAGGTGGGCATTGAAGGAGCACCATCCCCGCTGCCCAGGAGGGCACCACCAGGCAATGAGCAGTTGGCCATAGACCGGCCGCCGTCTCAAGAACCGCTCCGCTGGGCCCCGCCGTCTCGAGCACCGCTGAACTGGGCCCCGCCGTCTCAAGCACCGCTGAACTGGGCCCCGCCGTCTCAAGCACCGCTGAACTGGGCCCCGCCGTCTCAAGAACCGCTCCGCTGGGCCCCGCCGTCTCAAGAACCGCTCCGCTGGGCCCCGCCGTCTCGAGCACCGCTGAACTGGGCCCCGCCGTCTCAAGCACCGCTGAACTGGGCCCCGCCGTCTCAAGAACCGCTCCGCTGGGCCCCGCCGTCTCAAGAACCGCTCCGCTGGGCCCCGCCGTCTCAAGCACCGCTGAACTGGGCCCCGCCGTCTCAAGCACCGCTGAACTGGGCCCCGCCGTCTCAAGCACCGCTGAACTGGGCCCCGCCGTCTCAAGAACCGCTCCGCTGGGCCCCGCCGTCTCAAGCACCGCTGAACTGGGCCCCGCCGTCTCAAGCACCGCTGAACTGGGCCCCGCCGTCTCAAGCACCGCTGAACTGGGCCCCGCCGTCTCAAGAACCGCTCCGCTGGGCCCCGCCGTCTCAAGAACCGCTCCGCTGGGCCCCGCCGTCTCAAGAACCGCTCCGCTGGGCCCCGCCGTCTCGAGCACCGCTGAACTGGGCCCCGCCGTCTCAAGCACCGCTGAACTGGGCCCCGCCGTCTCAAGAACCGCTCCGCTGGGCCCCGCCGTCTCAAGAACCGCTCCGCTGGGCCCCGCCGTCTCAAGAACCGCTCCGCTGGGCCCCGCCGTCTCGAGCACCGCTGAACTGGGCCCCGCCGTCTCAAGCACCGCTGAACTGGGCCCCGCCGTCTCAAGAACCGCTCCGCTGGGCCCCGCCGTCTCAAGAACCGCTCCGCTGGGCCCCGCCGTCTCAAGAACCGCTCCGCTGGGCCCCGCCGTCTCAAGCACCGCTGAACTGGGCCCCGCTGTCTCAAGCACCGCTGAACTGGGCCCCGCCGTCTCAAGCACCGCTGAATTGGGCCCCGCCGTCTCAAGAACCGCTCCGCTGGGCCCCGCCGTCTCAAGAACCGCTCCGCTGGGCCCCGCCGTCTCAAGAACCGCTCCGTTGGGCCCCGCCGTCTCAAGCACCGCTGAACTGGGCCCTTCAAGGCAAGACCCGCTGAACTGGGCCCTTCAAGGCAAGAAGCGCAGAACTGGGCCCTTCAAGGCAAGAAGCGCTGGCCCTTTGGCAGACGTGGCAGGGCCGGATCTGTGTCGGGCAGGGCTGCAGGATGTCCTCTGGCCAACATGCCTCCTCCAGTGGCAGTGGGGTCTGTTATGGACTGTTTGGACTGTGGCTTTGCACTCCCCAGGATGGCCCAGTGGGCAGGCCACCCACTGTATGGACTGTATGGACTGTGGCTTTGCACTCCCCAGGATGGCCCAGTGGGCAGGCCACCCACTGTATGGACTGTATGGACTGTGGCTTTGCACTCCCCAGGATTGCCCAGTGGGCAGGCCACCCACTGTATGGACTGTATGGACTGTGGCTTTGCACTCCCCAGGATGGCCCAGTGGGCAGGCCACCCACTGTATGGACTGTATGGACTGTGGCTTTGCACTCCCCAGGATGGCCCAGTGGGCAGGCCACCCACTGTATGGACTGTATGGACTGTGGCTTTGCACTCCCCAGGATGGGCCAGTGGTCATGGAGTCCCCTCGTGGATCTGGCGTCGTGTACTCAAGTGGCTGAGGTGCCCCCCCTTCCCTTCCCCCTGAGGTGCCTGTCCTATTTTCTTTCTGATGCCCCTGCAGTGTTCTCTCCGTGGAGTTCTTGTCGTGGGACTGGGCCTTGCCCCTTTGCACTGGACCCCTGTGGTCCACGGACAGTGGTTGGACTACATTTAGTAGCTGTATATATTTTGTACATAGTTTATTTATTTATTGGGATTACTGGTGTCCATATTTCAATATATCTGCCCGTTTATGATCTCTTCTTTTGGTCTTTGCATCATTTCGGAGGGGGGGGTTTGTGGGTTGTGACAGTGATCTGTGGGAATGCATTGATGTGTGTGTTGTAGTGGGTATGGGTGGGTGGGTGTGTGCCGGTAATCTTTTCCCTCCCCTGTGTCGTAGGTGCAGTACTCACCGATGTCTTCCGCGCCGCCGGGCGTGCTCCTGGTAGATGAGCAGGTATAGGAGTGCGGGGATGACCTGCAACTCGGGTTCCATACTGCCGGAATCTCGCGTGGAGTGCGTAGAGGTGAGCGTTTTCCCGTTCGTAGTCTGTTTCCGCCGTGTTTTTATCGGCGGTGCTCCCGCCCCGGAAAAGGTGGCGGATTGGTGGGTCGTAATAGGGTGGGCGGTACATTGTCTGCCGCCTGGCTGTTGGCGGGGACCGCCGCGCTGTTTGTCTGTCCCGCCGTGGCGGTCGGAGTGTTAATGCGGCGGGCTGTGTTGGCGGTTCCCGCCAGGGTCAGAATTGCATATTTTGGACCGCTGGCCTGTTGGCGGCTTGGCCGCCGCATTATCACCGACCGCCAGGGTCAGAATGAGGGCCTATGTGTCCAGGAATGAACACTTCTACCTGCACCTTCTTTGGTGATACACTGCAGTCTACTCTGATGTAAGTTCCATATATTGACCAAACGTGCCATATTGCAAAGGGCCAAACTGTGCTAGCCATTAATGTAGTGTAGCATGTATCTACATACTCTTCTATTCCTCCATTTAGCTTTCTACCCTTTTTACACCTGTTTGCATATGTTACACTTGTTTGACCTTCTCTACCACCATGAGTACAGATTCTTCCCTCCAAATTTGGAGCCTATGTTTCGAATACATAGTACGCCGTGAGTGCGTAGAGTGCGCTCTGGGTGCGGATAATCCGCACTTGGGGCGTAGAATCCGAAGACGGGCCGGATCCCAATGAATTTCTATAGGGAATGTCACAGAGGAAATGCAAGGAAGGAAGTTCATGACAGGAAGTTGCAGGCAGACAGTTTATTGTCATTCTGAGTCATCCCACCTACCTACTGTCACATCTGTATATCCTGACTGCCCCCAACATGGCTGAGGGAGTTGATGAGAGGGCACCCTCCTTCAGTGAATGAGAATTGGACATTGTAGCTGGGGGGTGATGGGCAATTACCCTCAGCATTATGGGGGCCCTGAGGACTTGCAGCTCAACGCAGCGCACACCTGATTCTGGGCCGACATTGCGCAGCGCTGCAGTGCAGTGTGCGTATACCACTGCTGGGCCAGGACATGCCGCAAGTATTGGGAGGACCTTAAATGCTGGGCTCGACTGAGGGTCGAGGAACACAGTCCTCCCAGCTCTATATGCACCAGCCCGCCTTACGCCACTGTACAGGAGGGTCCTGAGGACAGACTGGCTGACCGTCCATGTCCAGCTGGAGCAGCAGAGACCTGGTAAATGCATGAGCTGTATGATGTCAGTATGATGTGAGGGGTGACTGATCTCTGCCATCATGTGTCTCATGTCACGTGTGCACTATCTGAGCAATTGCTGCTGTAGTCATAAGGCCAATGTCTAATGAAGCACATTGGATGCACATACCAAGGTGCATCAAGGGACCAGTAGTGTTCTGAACACTACTGGGGAAATGGTACTCCCTTGTGCATTCGGAGGAAGAAATGCAATACCAACACCATGACTGGTGATCCAAGGGACTTACCAGTGCTGGGTGCAAAGGCAAAGGGATGGGCCCGACAATGTCCAGTGTGGGGTCAAGACCTATTTTTGGGTGTTGGATGCAGTATCATGCATGCTTTTTGTGTGTCTCTCATGTCTCCTTTCACGTAATCCCAGCAACTGCTGCAGTAGTCATAAGGCCAATGTCTCATTGGAGCCTATTAGTTGAATATACCAGGGTGCATCATAGGACTTGTAGTGTTCTGAGCACTGCTGGGGAAATGGGTCTCACTTGTGCATTTGGAGGAAGAAATGCAATGCCAACACCATGACTGGTGATCGAAGGGCCTTATCACTGCTCGGTGCAAGGGCAAAGAGATGGGCCAGACAATGTCCAGTGTGGGGTCAAGACCCATTGGTGGGGGTTGGATGAGGTATCAGGCATGCTTTTTGTGTGATTTTTGTCAGTGTAAAGTATCATTTCATGTATCTTGGAATAAAGGCTGACTTTGGGATAGTTGTCTCACCCAACATGGTACCAACATTTCCAAGGGAAACCAAATGCACTCATCTCCAAAACAGTGGCTCGTATGTCACAAGTAACCTCTAGCTAGCTGTACCAACCATGCACACAAGCCAACTGATTTACAGCACCAACAGGCAGTCTTGTAATGCCAAATGTGGCACCTGCTATGTAGATTGGCTGATGTTGTCCTCCAACAAATAGATCCACAGTTTAGCAAAGGTGATAACCAAGGGCAAGTTTGTATATGTACACCCATTCAAGCATTTCTGTGGAATCAGACCATGCAACATATCATTTGACAAGCAATAGTCAGTGTAAGACTGCAGTTGGCACATTACAGGATGATCATAGATACATGCTTAGGTGTGAACAGATCCATCCAGACCGTGTTCCATCTCCACCTGTAGACTGACTTTGGAAGATGACTAGGTAGCAAGAACAGGAGACAGTGGGCCCAATTTACGAAGGTAAACTCAGACATTTGTGCTAATTTTTCAACAAATGTCTTTCATAACCTTTGTGAATTGGGCTTCAGTATTGCAATAATGCAGAAGGTGAGGCTTTGTCACCACAGGAGTGTTTACACCCCTCAATTTTGCCAGATGTTAATGTGTGAGTATTGTCAGGAAATTACAGTGATAGTACACATACATTTGGGATCCAAGTCATCCATAATGGGTTGGTGAGATCAAATTAGAACAAAGTCAGCACTTGCTTCATGTACTTATGTGTTGTGCCCTAATTTCTACACCAGCTATATAATGTTGTCACTTATATTTCAGTGGACACGGTTAGCCAGGAAGACCCACAGAGAGGACCACAGACAGGGAAGGGCATCCTTGGGATGTCGGCGGGCATGGTCCCTTTCATCGACAGAAGAGGAAGAGGAGTGACCTGAAACATCAAAAGGCAGGGGGAGTGCGCCCACTCGGACAGACACTACGCCAGCCACATACTGGGTGGAGGCGGAGGCTGCGGACACTGTAAGGGCGAGTAATGAACTGGATACCTCTGGCCAGGGAGTAGGATTCATACCCTCCCCCTGACATAGAAGAACTCGACCTGCTGGGTGTGTGCCCAGGGCAGGCCGTATCAACACCTCAGCCTGCCCCCTCCCTACATCTTGAGGCCCCCACAACATTGGGGGCCACAGCTGCACCACCCCCTGCCATAGCCCCCTCCAAGTGCCTGCCCCAGTGCACCGAGGAGCCATCCTGTCACTGAAACCCCACATCCCTTGTGTTCTACCCAAACCCCTCCGTCTTACGTCACACCTGTGGCTGCATCCCAGGAAGGGATGGTGTCTTCTGAGGGAGAGCATTCCATTTCCTCTGGGCTCCTAGTGCAGGTCATTGATGAACTGTGTAGGACTCAAGAGAAAATGCCAGTGCCATGGCTGCCCTCAATGCCACCCTCACTTCCTTGGGTGCAGCCATGATGTCTGCCCTGTCCCAGCGTCCCACCCATACCACCCTTCATGTGTTTCCCTGTTCATCCTCCCACTCTGTTTTCCACTGTACCCATCATGTGTTCTGTTCCTGTGGGGTGTCTGATCCTCCATTGGCCAGCCAGAAAGAGGCCACAGAGGCAGAACTTTTCATGGTAGAAAAAGAGGATGACCAGGATGACATTTGACAGGACATTTTAAGTTGACTGGACATTTTTTCCCCCTTGTACATAGACTGATTCCCTGATGTGTTAATTTATTTTGTCCAACCCCCTCCAAGTCCCCTGCCCATTCTGGATGAAGAACATTATTGTTTTAGTTTCTCCCTTCCCAATGACGGTATACATTTATTTTAATTTGAATATTTTTTTATATTTAAAAAAAACACTGTGTCCTGTAGTTCATTGTATTTGCTGGAATCAAAGTATGGAAGTATACATCTGGAGTGATTTAGCTATGCCCTCAACATAATACCTTTGTAGACAGATAGTTCTGCAAATGGACATGTCTTAGCCATGTTTCCCAGCACATATGGCTTACAACCACATTAAGCAATTGACCATTATCAACTATTCATCAACTCAATTTAAATGTGGGATATGTCTTTTATTTAGATTGTTCTGGCAAACATATTTACATAGCTTAAGGGGATCTCGTTTGCTCCTTCTCAATTTTGATGGTGTTAAGAACCTTGTGAGGTTGGGCGTTTCCTGGTCTTCAGAGGTGCAGGTGAGTGTGGTTCCTGTGCAGGGGTGGTGCATCTTCGACAGGGCTTGGTGGGTCCTGTACCGGGGGTGGGAGGGGTGTATGCTGGACAGCGGGTGGTAGGCCAGCCCAGTACAGGGGTGGGTGTGCATCCTGAGCAGGAGATAATGGGTCCTGCACAGGAAGGTGCATCCTGGACAGGGGGTAGTGGATCCTTTGCTGGGGGTCTGTATCCTGGACAGGAGGTGGTGATTCCTGGACAGGGGGTGGTGGGTCCTGCACGGGGGGGTGCATCCTTTACAGGGGGTGGTGGGTCCTGTGCAGGGGGGTTACATGCTGGACAGGTATGGTGGCAAGTGAGAGGTTGTGAGGAAGATATTTTTCCCTAGGGGCTACCTGCTGCTCACCAGGGCTGGCATCTACCTCAGATGTTGAAGAGAAGGCCTGGGAGAAACTGTCAGAGTAGGAGTGTGTATGGGAACCCACATGTCTGACCTGGATGTAAGGGCTGTGAGGAGGTGATGGTCTTTTTGTGGTATGTGAAAAATGGGCAATACTTTGGGATGTATGAGAATGCACCATGCTGACCAGAGCAGCTGTAGGCTTTGATGGTATGCTGTGTTGGCCAACAATAGTGCTCATGGGATCGGCTTCTACATCTGTTTGTAATCAGGCCCTGATCTTCCTTCTCCTTTACTTCCTCCTCCTCCTCCTGTGCAATTCTGGCAGCTGACAAGGCAGTATTGAAGAAGAGTGGGTTCTCAGCTTGGATTGCCTGGCGCCCATCACTGGTGGATGGTCCTTCCTCCGGACTCAAGTCATCCTCCTTACTACCTGTGAGGCAGAGGTTGCAACAGGCTGAGTATTCGCCTTACAACATTATGCAGTGCAACACAGGGATTAAGTCAAATTATCTTCACATCAACTGATATACCACATGTGACCTGGTTTGTGTACACCTACATGTGATAGCTCACACTGTGGCACTGAGGTGTTCAATGTAGATGTGAAATGCAAAAGCAAACTCCCCAGTTCCAACTACAGCTCTGTGTGGCATTGAGGTCCCCCTTGATGTCAGCTGCTGGACTGGGATCCTTGAGTGTGTTGCAGAAGATGTGGTCCTTGATCCAGCAGCGTGTAAAATAAGTGACACCATAGTTAATGTCATGCATGATTAATATGTGCACACACATCACTGATTATGTTGGGTACATTTAACCCACCAACTTCAGATGTAATCCTGAAGTGGCAATATCTGCTTATCCCCTTCCACCAGGATTTGGTTATTGTACATGGGTAGGGTATCAATAGTCTACAACACTATATGGCACACTTAACAGATGGACGGATGGCAGTGGTTTGACTGCTGGAGCCAGGATGTCTCCTGTACCCCTGGATGCTGTCATCCGTATCACTGAAGTAGTCCTGGCAGCAGCTGTGATATAAAATATATATTCATAACTAAGTGCAAAGGATGATGGTGATGATTCTGCATGTACATGTCAGAGGTATGGGCCAGTGATCTACTGGTTACAGGCATCACTCATATCAACCAGTGATCACACTTACAGGCAAACATGTATTTGGAGGTTACTGAGAGCTACAGTACGGAAACAACGAGGTGTCTTACACTGCCTACCTTTGGACACACCTCCATTTTAGGGGCATCATGCATCCTTCATATAATGTGATATCGGCTAATTTTTAAAGGAGCCTTCCACAACATGCAGAGCAGGTTCATCTTTGCACATCAGATTATGGCCCTTATTTTGAACACGGCAGTCCGTTCCGCACCGCCGGTGGTGGCGGTAAAGGCCCAACCCGCCCATCAAATAATGAACCACCAGTCCGCCGCCAGTTGCAGGGCAGGAACCACCGCCACGCAAAACCAGGCAGAAATGAACCAAATATAAGGAAACACTCACCGGAGGCCCACACAACGCGCAGAAGCAGACATGGATAGAGAGCTGCAGATCATGCCAGCCCTGCTCCTTGCCATATACCTCCAGGACCAAGACCGCCGACGAAGACAACAACGGTAAGTACCGCAACCTACGAAACAAGGGAGGAAAGGGCACAGTCACTTACCCACCCACTCCACCCACCCTGCAACACCCCCAACCCTTCACAGCAGCACAAGTCATACACTCCACAGCAAGAGGTACTTACCCGACACAAGGCAAATCCAACTTGACCATAGTACATACAAATGCCCCACACCCATAAACAATGAAACAAAAGACCAGGGATCAACAGTGTGCCGCCAAAAAACGGGGCACACAGAAATCTTTAATGAAAGCTCACAGAGCCAAATAGTCCAAACAGGGCCAATGGCCAGTCCGTACGGTTACAATTGCCATGGGCCACAACGGACCCAACCTGACTCCCACAAGTGCACGGTACTCCACCTAATGGGGCAACAAAGGGACATCCAGGCACCTCACAGAACAGGGGCAGGGGGTGGGGATTTGCGACAGGGGTGGGTCTTGGACTTTTGTTTGGAAGGTGGAGGGGAGGTGGGCTTGTCCTTTGAAGGGGGGGATGTTTTGAGCAGGTGGAGCCAGATGGACTATGCTCCGTCCAGGCCTTTTTTTCCTCTGGGGAAGGGGCACGGGAATGTGAAGGGCGGACAGGGGTGGGCTGTGAAGTGGAAGGAATGGAAAGGGCAAGGAGGTGAGAACGCTTGGGGACAAGACGGGGTGGGCCAGTGGGTTGGAAGAGGTCAGCACGGGAGAGGAAAAGTTTCTTCTGAGCAATTGTGGTGGTCCTGGATGAGGGTGTGGGAGTGGAGGCAGAGGCAGTGACTGTATTTGGTGTAGGGGTGCGTGTAGTAGGTGCAGGTGACTGGACAGTATGCTGTGGTGTAGTGGATGTGTGATTGGTGGGTGTCTTGGTGCGTTTGTGTGTTTTTGGAGGAGGGAGGGTGGACACAGTGGGAGAAGACAGGCAGTTAGTGTGGATGGATGTTGTGTGGGTGTCTACAAGTCTGGGGAGTGTGCTGCATGTGTCAACTACAGTAGTTGTGGTGAGAGCAGGTGTGGTGCATGGGGTGCATGTATGGATGTTTGCTATTGTGGTGAGTGCAGTAAGAGGAGCAGCAACAGTGACTGAAGGTGCAGTGCATGAGGGTGTGGATGTAGAGGGGACAGACAGGGAGACAGAAGAGGTGGGCACACTGGGGGAAGTGGATGTAGTTGTGTGTGCATGTTTCTGTTGACTGTGTGAATGCTTGTGGTGGGAGGTGTGGTGCTTGTGTTTAGAAGTGTGCTTCTTGTGTGTTGATGTGCTTGACTGCATGTTTGAATGTGTGCCTTGGACGGGTGAAGGGAGTGAGGTTCTGGGAGGGGTAGAGGAGGTTGGAGGGGGGGACAGAATGGCCAGGGAAACTGGCTGCCGTCCAAGAGGAGGCCAGAGTCAGAAAAGATCTCTGTAGAGCAGACACGGCACAGTGAATGCCATCCAGATAGGCATTTGTCTGCTGCACTTCTGATGCTAGCCCCTGGATGGCATTGACAATGGTTGTCTGCCCTACAGAGATGGTTCTCAGGAGGTCAATAGCCTCCTCTGTGAGGGCAGCAGAGCTGACTGGGACAGGGGAGGAGGTGCCTGGGGCAAAGGAGACGCCCACCTTTCTGGGTGAGCGGGCACAGGCAACTCGGTGGGGAGCAGAAGGGAGGGCGGTGATGGAATGGGGGGTGGCGGAAGATGTCACTGTAGTGGTGTGGCCACTAGGGTCTGCCACAGCGGGGGAGCCTCCATCGGAGGAGGTCTCGGAGTCACTACCTCCTGTGGTAGTTGCTCCCCAATGGAACTCCCCTTGCCCTCCCACCCACTGGTCCCTTGGGCGTCGGATGTCTCTGCCTCCGAGGATCCGTGGCCCGCTGCTTCTCCACTTGCCGGTGCCTCAGCTCCCTCGCCAGATGTTGCTGCTGTACCAAACCAACACAAGAGAACAGGGATGGGGAGACAAAACAGGAGAGACAATTGTAAATAGCTGAATGGAGGTACATAATGGCCAGACATACACCCACCCAGAAGACACACCCAACAGGCAGCACCATTCACTATGCCTATGGCCATGCCCCTGACTACTGACCAGAATACTGCTCTACACCTGTCCCCTGGACTACCTAAGGAGGCGACGTGTGGGAGACCTGACAAAGACATCCCTACACCCTTTGGGGACCATAAAGTAGATGGACACCAGGCGGAGTCCCTGCCTCTAAGCAGCATGAACCCTAATGCACACACAGACATCCTTCCAGACTGAAGTGTGTGAAATGAGTACTGTGAGAAAGTAGCCTCTTTCTAGCCTTGTTACCCCCACTTTTGGCCTGTTTGTGAGTGTATGTCAGGGTGTTTTCACTGTCTCACTGGGATCCTGCTAGCCAGGGCCCAGTGCTCATAGTGAAAACCCTATGTTTTCAGTATGTTTGTTATGTGTCACTGGGACCTGCTAGCCAGGACCCCAGTGCTCATAGGTTTGTGACCTATATGTATGTGTTCCCTGTGTGATGCCTAACTGTCTCACTGAGGCTCTGCTAACCAGAACCTCAGTGGTTATACTCTCTCTGTACAAATCGTCACTAACAGGCTAGTGACCAATTTCACCAATTCACATTGGCATACTGGAACACCCTTATAATTCCCTAGTATATGGTACTGGGGTACCCAGGGTATTGGGGTTCCAGGAGATCCCTATGGGCTGCAGCATTTCTTTTGCCACCCATAGGGAGCTCTGACAATTCTTATACAGGCCTGCCATTGCAGCCTGAGTGAAATAACGTCCACGTTATTTCACCGCCATTTACCACTACACTTAAGTAACTTATAAGTCACCTATATGTCTAACCTTTACCTGGTAAAGGTTGGGTGCTAAGTTACTTAGTGTGTGGGCACCCTGGCACTAGCCAAGGTGCCCCCACATTGTTCAGGGCAAATTCCCTGGACTTTGTGAGTGCGGGGACACCATTACACGCGTGCACTATACATATGTCACCACATATGTATAGCTTCACAATGGTAACTCCGAACATGGCCATGTAACATGTCTAAGATCATGGAATTGTCACCCCAATGCCATTCTGGCATTGGGGAGACAATTCCATGATCCCCCGAGTCTCTAGCACAGACCCGGGTACTACCAAACTACCTTTCCCGGGGTTTCACTGCAGCTGCTGCTGCTGCCAACCCCTCAGACAGGTTTCTGCCCTCCTGGGGTCCAGCCAGGCTTGGCCCAGGAAGGCAGAACAAAGGACTTCCTCAGAGAGAGGGTGTTACACCCTCTCCCTTTGGAAAAAATTGTCAGGGCTGGGGAGGAGTAGCCTCCCCCAGCCTCTGGAAATGCTTTGATGGGCACAGATGGTGCCAGTCTACACCGGTTCAGGGATCCCCCAGCCCTGCTCTGGCGTGAAACTGGACAAAGGAAAGGGGAGTGACCACTCCCCTGACCTGCACCTCCCGTGGGAGGTGCCCAGAGCTCCTCCAGTGTGCTCCAGACCTCTGCCATCTTGGAAACAGAGGTGCTGCTGGCACACTGGACTGCTGTGAGTGGCCAGGGCCAGCAGGTGACGTCAGAGACTCCTTCTGATAGGCTCTTACCTGTGTACCTAGCCTATCCTCCTTCCTAAGTAGCCAAACCTCCTTTTCTGGCTATTTAGGGTCTCTGCTTTGGGGAATTCTTTAGATAACAAATGCAAGAGCTCATCAGAGTTCCTCTGCATCTCTCTCTTCACCTTCTGCCAAGGAATCGACTGCTGACCGCGCTGGAAGCCTGCAAAACTGCAACAAAGTAGCAAAGACGACTACTGCGACCTTGTAACGCTGATCCTGCCGCCTTCTCGACTGTTTTCCTGGTGGTGCATGCTGTGGGGGTAGTCTGCCTCCTCTCTGCACTAGAAGCTCTGAAGAAATCTCCCGTGGGTCGACGGAATCTTCCCCCTGCAACCGCAGGCACCAAAGAAATGCATCACCGGTCCTCTGGGTCTCCTCTCAGCACGACGAGTGAGGTCCCTTGAACTCAGCAACTCTGTCCAAGTGACTCCCACAGTCCAGTGACTCTTCAGTCCAAGTTTGGTGGAGGTAAGTCCTTGCCTCCCCACGCTAGACTGCATTGCTGGGAATCGCATGATTTGCAGCTGCTCCGGCTCCTGTGCACTCTTCCAGGATTTCCTTTGTGCACAGCCAAGCCTGGGTCCCCTGCACTCTAACCTGCAGTGCACGACCTCCTGAGTTGTCCTCCGGCGTTGTGGGACCTTCCTTGGTGACTTCGGGTGAGCTACGGTTCACTCCACTTTGTAGTGCCTGTTCCGGCACTTCTGCGGGTGCTGCTTGCTTCCGAGTGGGCTCCTTGTCTTGCTGGGCGCTCCCTCTGTCTCCTCACGCAATTGGCGACATCCTGGTCCCTCCTGGGCCACAGCAGCATCCAAAAACCCTAACCGCGACCCTTGCAGCTAGCAAGGCTTGTTTGCGGTCTTTCTGCGTGGAAACACCTCTGCAAGCTTCTTCACGACGTGGGACATCCATCCTCCAAAGGAGAAGTTTCTAGCCCTTGTCGTTCTTGCAGAATCCACAGCTTCTACCATCCGGTGGCAGCTTCTTTGCACCCACAGCTGGCATTTCCTGGGCATCTGCCCACTCCCGACTTGATTGTGACTCTTGGACTTGGTCCCCTTGTTCCACAGGTACTCTCGTCTGGAAATCCATTGTTGTTGCATTGCTGGTGTTGGTCTTCCTTGCAGAATTCCCCTATCACGACTTCTGTGCTCTTTGGGGAACTTAGGTGCACTTTGCACCCACTTTTCAGGGTCTTGGGGTGGGCTATTTTTCTAACCCTCACTGTTTTCTTACAGTCCCAGTGACCCTCTACAAGGTCACATAGGTTTGGGGTCCATTCGTGGTTCGCATTCCACTTCTAGAGTATATGGTTTGTGTTGCCCCTATCCCTATGTGCCCCCATTGCATTCTATTGTGACTATACATTGTTTTCACTGTTTTCTATTGCTATTACTGCATATTTTGGTATTGTGTACAAATATCTTGTGTATATATGCTATCCTCATACTGAGGGTACTCACTGAGATACTTTTGGCATATTGTCATAAAAATAAAGTACCTTTATTTTTAGTATATCTGTGTATTGTGTTTTCTTATGATATTGTGCATATGACACTAGTGGTTCTGTAGGAGCTTCACTCGTCTCCTAGTTCAGCCTAAGCTGCTCTGCTAAGCTACCTTTTCTATCAGCCTAAGCTGCTAGACACCCCTCTACACTAATAAGGGATACCTGGACCTGGTGCAAGGTGTAAGTACCCCTTGGTACCCACTACAAGCCAGGCCAGCCTCCTACAAGTACTCACCCCCTTGTGACTGCTGTGCAGCCTTCAAGGGCCCATCCAGGTCTGGGTAGCCACCGCCAGGATACGTCACATGAGGGGGGGGTCAGTGCCCGACGGGTACCCCTTCCACGTTGGGAGGACTTCCCCAGCTGGGCTTCACAGATCTTACGCACCCAGCGCCGCAGGTCCTCCTACCTTTTTCTGCAGTGGGTGCTCTGCCGGTTGTAGACCCCCAGGGTCAACACCTTCTTGGCGATGGCATGCCAAAGTGCCCTCTTCTGGTGGGCACTGACCTAAAAGGGTGACACAGATATGGAACACAGAGGTCAGGCACTTGCAAGATAGGTACAGCTGGCTAATTGTCCACTATGGGACGGACAGTACTCTTAGACTTACAGGCCATACGCACGCAGCATGCCATGCACCACGGCCCATGCAGGCTCAGAGGTGCACACATATGTCCATTCAACACCATCCATTACACCCAAACAGTGCCCCCCAAACCCAGACTCACCTGTACCTCTGGCTGTCCGTACAGTTTTGCGTACAGGGGCAGGACCCCGTCCACTAGCCTCTCAGTACCTCCTGGGTGAAGGCCGGGCCCTTTCCCCTGCTACAAAAGCCACATCCATTATCAGAGGCAGGCCACAGCAGTACGCACAGTGGAGTACCTGTCCGCACGAGATCAGGAAGTCAAGTGAATAATCGATGACGAACTTGCATACGTTTCGTGGCGGTGTGCACCGCCACCACTGGCGGCGATCTTGATACGCCAGGATTCCCCGTTGGCATCCCTGTTAACCAATGACGTGTGAATGGAGGTAAACACCGCCTTACGCTGTGACGTCAACCGCTAGTGGTATGAGGTCACTTCCACAAGGAAAGGCCTGGATTACAGCGGGCAGACATTTTGACAGTAACTACACATCGATAAATAAAACTTTGTACAATGCAAGACCTACTAGCCACATGAAGCACCTAGGCATGTGTCCATTCCGTAATATACCACACATGAAATACTCTGTTCCCTCAATGTGATGTAGATGTAGATCTGTCAGGAAGCAGTTAGTGTAGAGTCACTACAACGAACTATGCAGTGCACATATGATGAAATGTGTGCCTATGTATGTGTCTTTATCATACCTTTTTGAAACCCTTCGTAGGTACCGAGCCTTGTGGCGAGGAAGGGCACCATCAGTGTACAGACCACTTGTGGATATGAGGACCATGGTGGAGCGTCAGATCTAAATCAATTACCGACTCACATGTGCAACAATTCTGGAAATTTGTGCTTTACTGGATCCTGCACTAACTCAGGGAAATCGTATTCAACATGCCATCCCTACTGAAGTGCAGGTGCTCTCCGCACTCAGTTTCCGGGCTATGGGCTCATTTCAAGTGACAGTGGGCATGGGTGCTGGATTTTCACAGCCAATGTTGAGCATGGTACTGACAAGATTTCTGAATGCATTAGTACGACACCTGCAGTCCTATGTGAGGTTTCCCCAAAGTACTGACCTCCCTGCCATCAAGTCGGAATTCTATGCCTTTGCCAACATACCCCATGTTATGGGTGCCATTGATGGCACCCACATACCGATCATCCCTCCAAGAGTGAGTGAACAGGTGTACAGAAACAGAAAGAACTTTCACTCCATGAACATCCAATTAGTATGTACTGCAGACCAGTACATCTCATGTGTGAATGTCATGTTCCCAGCTTCAGTCCATGATTCCTTTGTGTTGAGGAACAGTAGTGTGCCACACAAGATGGAACAACTCCAAGAGGACAGAGGGTGGATCATAGGTAAGTGCGCCTGTCACTAAGTGACACAGAGCAGACAGACAGGCTGTCTGACTAAGGGGCATAACAATGACGATTCTGTATTGCACCTTTTTCTAGGTGATTCTGGCTATCCAAACTTGCGTTGGCTCCTGACACCAGTGAGGAATCCCAGGATGGATGCAGAGAGGAATTACAATGAGGCCCCTGGACGTACTAGAAGGATGATAGAGCGACCTATAGGTCTCCTGGAGGCTAGATTTCGATGTCTACATATCTCTGGGGGTTTCCTGCCCTATGGGCCTGAAAAGGTGTATAGAATAGTGGTGGCCTGCTGCATGCTGCACAACGTGGCAGTGACACATTCTATCCCCCTCATGGGGGTGGAGGGTGCTGTATGTCCTGACCAGCTACCTCAGAGAGGTGAGGAGAGTGATGGTGATGATAAGGAAGGGGAAGATGTCAATTCCAGGACCCAATTGATACAACTCTACTTCCGGTAACTGTGTGGAACTTGGGCCTGACATTGGGGTTTGTGACACATACTGTCAGTGTGCTCAGTCATATAGGGGGGGGGTTGATAATGATAGCTGAAATATGGTCCACTTCTGCATGGTACAGATTGAAATTTTCTGCATTTACTTATTGCCAACATTTAGGCACACAGGATTCCCTTCATGCAGAGACTTGACAATAAAGTAGTTACCAGCCAGTTGCATCCATACTTCACTTTGCTCACAATTTAACACAGGGGACAGTGTTACAGGTGTGATATGTGTTTTATTGGTTGAAGTGAGTGAATAGTGTTATTTACAGTGATGGCAAGTTGTAAGGGGTGGGTGTCCTCAAGACAAACATGGTGACAGCCTTGTTTGTACTAATGATCGGTTCATCTTTTCTTACATTAGTTCATATTGCCTCTTAGCAATGAGTGGTGGCTGATTGAGTGGGATGGTTGCTGTGCAGATTGTTGCTGAATTACTTCTTGAAGTGGGCCTTGTTCTTTGCTGGGGTTCCAATGCCATATCTTGTCCTGAGGGTCAGTTTGGGCGCCTGCTGTTGATCTTCAGGGGATGACATGGTAGGCCCATGGGTTTCCTGTGAGGGTAGTTCCTGGGATGTTTCTGCTGATGGTGTATTCTCATGGTGGGTGTCCGGTGCTGTAGTGGGGGCGTCTTGTCCTGTGTGGGTGTCAGATTGGTTTTGGACCAGCTTCAGCAGTGCTCCTGCTATGGTGGCCATTGTGGCGTTGTGCTGTTTCCACTGCTCCATGGCCTGTTGGTGGTGTTCCTGCCTCATCCTCTGACTGTGCTCCAGGGTGGACACAATCTGTGCCAACCTGTCATGGATATGCTGGTAGGCCCCCAGTATCTCTGATATCACGTCCTAGGCTGGCCCTGGCCCACTGCCACCCTTGCACTTGCCCTAGCCCCCTGTGCCTGTGTCTCCTGCACAGGTCTGGCAGTACCACTTGTACTGGGGCCCTCGCCTTCCTGAGTGTTGGGAGTGGGAGACTGTGGCCTCTGTACCTGTGTTCCACCAGTCTGTAGCCTGGATACACTGGTGTGGGGATGCTTGCCCTGGGCTGCTGTTCTTGATTGGGTTGTAGGGGTGACAGTGGTTTCCTTCGTGGGGCTGCTGTATGGTGAGAGTCCAGGACTGTGTGAGGGGCCTGCCTGCTCATCAGTGTCCAGGGATCCTTCACCAGTGTCCTGTGAGGTGCCTCTGTCTCCCTGGGGGGCAGTGGCACTCCTTGTCCTGTCCGTTAGGGTTGCATGGGTGGTGGTGCCTGTTGGGGGACATAGACATGTCTGTTACAGCTGCATGAATGTTTGAGGTGAACAGGACTGGGATATTTTGTGCTGGGGTTACTTTCAGTGGCCTTACAGGGTGCCTTTGTGAGGTTGACACTGCATTTAGCGTCAACTGTGGGGTTGCATTGTGGTGGGGGGTGTCGTTCCATTGTGGGTACTTGCAGGGGTAGGTGACTGTGCACAGGGGTAGGGATGTTGGCCTGTTAGTGGGTTTGTGGTCATGCGGGGGTGGATTTAGTGGCTGATGCCTGGGTGGGGTGTTGGTCCTGGTGGGTATGGGTGGGGTAGGGTGGTGCATGCATTACAGGTATGGTGTATATGGGGTATATGTTGATGACTTACCAGAGTCCATTCCTCCAGTGAGTCAAGTGAGTCCCTCAGGGTGCAGGATGGCCAGTACCTTTTCCTCCCAGTCTGTGTATTCTGGTGGTGTTGGTGGCGGTCCTCCCCCAGTCTTCTGCACTGTGATGTGGTGCCTTGATGCCATGCCCCTGACCTTCCCCCACAGTTCTTTCCATCTCTTCCAGATGTCATCACTGGTGCGTGGATGGTGTCCCACTGCATTGACCCTGTTCACAATGGTCTGCCATAGCTCCATCTTCCTTGCGATGGGTGTGTGCTGCACCTCGGCCCGAATATTTGTGGCTCCACCTTCAGTATCTCGTCCACCATGGTCCTTAACTCCCTTTGGGTGAAGCGTGGATGTTTGGGGGGGGTGACATGGTGAGTGTGGTGAATGGTGTCAGGGCTGGGAACGCGGTGAGGGTGCTCTTCTGTGGGTCGGTGTGCGTCTCCTGTATGCTGGCGTTCGATGTCTGCCTCCGGTGCTCTCCGTCTTCTTGGCCTGGTTTCGTTGCAGAGGATTGTGTGGTATGTCTGGGGGTGTTTTACGGGGTTATGGATGTATGTCAGGTGTGTGTGTTACACGCTTATACAATGTGTGCACTTCTTGCTATTAAGTCCACTTGCCGCCCGTGGCGGTCGGACGGTCGGAGCCGTCAATGGTCGACCAGGCTCCACTGTCCCCCAAGGTGATTTGTGCATCATTATTTGGAGGGTGGGATGTGGGTGTGCTTAGCAGTGGCGGGGTGGGGAGGTCCGGGATTCCCGCCGACAGAGTCATGGCGGGGAGTAGTGGTCTGGTGATTTTTGGCGGGTGGGATTTTCGTTCATTATATGGTGGGTTTCCAATGGCGGCATTCTGTTCACCGCAGCCACGGCGGTCGGCGGTGTTTCCCGCCGTGTCCATAATGACTTTCTATGTCAGGGCCTTACAGAGAACGTGTTTGATATACATAATTATGTGATTGTACTGTCATTGTGGTGCCAGCAATCGTTTGGCAACGAATACTGACACCAAAATGACAGTTGTGTATGTGTACAATATGTGTTGTGTACCAGTGTGTCCCTGTGAGAAAATAGGGCTGATTGCAGGGGCCCCCTAACATTTTGCCCCAATTTTTCATTTTTTTCTGTTGTTTTCCTGACTCTGATGGTGCCCTGGGTACTGCTAACCAGTCCCAGAGCCTGTGTTCTGTATGAAATGAGTTTGCAAATTAGGCTAATTATAATTGGCTAAGTCAACCTACCTATAAGCCCCTAGTATATGGCAGGGCATGTAGGTTTAGGGACCCCAGCATAGGTGGTGCACCGATAGGTGCACTTCTGAGTTGCCCAGTATCATTTTAAAGGCAGGCCGGCCTAGCTGGCGGCTTTTAGATTAAAGTTACATGCAAATTCGATCTTTAGAATTAAAAGTAGTTCCAAAGTCTTAAACTACCTTCTTTTTACATATGTCACCCCTAAGGTGTGCCCTATATGCCACTAGGGTTGGGTGCCGTGTAACTATAAGCAGAGACCTTATAAAAATAGTTTTATAACCCCTGGTGAGGTAAAACATCCAAATTCGTGTTTCCCTCATTGTAGTGAATGGCCTCTATAGGCTAAAATTGGGAGACTTTATTTTAATTTATAAAGTCCCCTTAAGTATCAGATACCTCTTGTTTGGTACCACACTAATCGTTTTAATAAATCCCACAACTTACAATTGGTGGATTAAATATAACTAGTTCAGGTAAAGAGTTTTAAACTCTACCTGAAAAGTTGCCAACTTCAGCTCTGTAGTGCCCATATCTCATTGGCCAGCCTCTGGCAGCCTGGCCAGGCTGCCTTGATGAGATGTGAAGTAGCCTGGACTGAAGACAAAGAATGCCACTGGGTGAGGAGAACTTCCCTCAGCAGATGGAGAAGCAGGAAAGGGGAGGGCTGCCAAACTGATATTCCAAGGCAGGGAAGGACATTTGGAGTAGCCCAGCACCTCTTTCACATCCTGCAAACCCAGACAATTAGGTGCCCTCTTGATTAGATTAGGAGAGGGCAGGAGATGGGTGTGTGTAGGATTTTTAGCCACACCCGTGGGTGGGCTCAGCCAGATGTAACCTCCAAAAATCGGTTTCAGCCATGATGGATTTTTGGAGAATAGTGCTCCCTAGGATTGATTTTTGCCACACGTCCAAGGAAGTGGTCATCACAGGGGTAAGGACCTTGCATCTGATTGGAGAACCAGGTCCCCTCTGTTTTTCACCCCGGAGTAAGGATAAAACTGGCAGAGCTGGACCCACACCTCAGTCCACTACCAATTTCCTACCAGATTCCTGAAGGAAGAACCTCAGAAGAAGAAGGACTGCCCTGCTGGACCCCTGACCTGCACCTGGACACTGCACTCAGAAGGACTGCACCAGCTGCCTACTTGGGCTCTACCAGAAGAAGGACTTTGCCTGGCTTCAACTGGTTCAAGGAGGGACTCCCTGTTTGCTACAGTTTAAAAAAATTGCTAACCAGAGTCCCCTGCCTCAGTTCCTGAAGAAACTGACCAGCTGACCATTGTCCAGTGGCCGTTTTGTAGTTTAAGCCAGGTGCATTCTGGGAGGTGTAGTCCACACCCCTCAAGGAGCATCTCAGAGCTTCTGGAACCTTCGGGTGAGCTGTGGACCTAAAAAGAACATTAAAAGAACATCTGGGAGAAGATCCAGAAGTTTGGAGAACGTTTTGAAAAAAGCTTCAGAAAGGGACTCTAGCCGGCTTGCCTCAACCGCGACTCGGCCTGACTTGCAGGTTCATCCTGGTGAAGGAAATCTCTGAAAAAGTGATCAAGTCCGAACATAGTTGAACGGGACCTCCCAGGCAGTGTATTAGAAGAGGGCTCCAAGGACGTCGGATCAAGATTCAGGTTTGCCCCGGTCGAAGGATTTTCATCTCGAAAAAATGACTAAGTCCGAAGGTAAAAATCTCCTGCAACGCGCATCCGAGGAAGAGTTCCAGGAGGTCGGATTGGTCTGGCGACTTGGTCCCGCTGAAGAAAATCTTCAAGAAAGCAACTAAGTCTGAAGGTAAACTTTTGACAGAGGCCCCCGCTTGATGTAGTTGAGCAGGGCTCCATCGCGGTCAGCCTTAAACTTTGACTTTGCCCTTGTTGAGGGGCGACCAGATTGGCGCTATTTGTTTCTGGGCACTAAAAAGCATGAATTCTTTAAAAATTCATATCTCCGGTTCCCCTTATCCGATTTTATTCGTTTTGGTGTCATTTTAAAGATACAAATATAATCTAATTTTATAAATTGATGTTGGATTTTCATTGTTTTTTGTGTTTTACTTATTTACTGTTTTGTGATATTTAAATGCTTCACACACTAGTCTCCTAAGTTAAGCCTTGTCGCTTGTTGCCAAGCTACCAAGAGTTGAGCTGGGTTTAATTTATTGAAACCTAACTGGACCTAAGTGGAGGTTAGTGCCCTATTACTAAGTGCAGGTACTTACCTGCCCTTACCAATAATCAATTTTCCAACATTCCCTATCCATGTCTGACCCACTCGTGTCCCTGACAAAATTACTGTGACATTTATATTTCTGCAGTGTTTTTGAGCTCATGTGCAGTGACCACCCAATGTACACAGTCAATGCGGGTTCCCTACCTTTGTGTCCAGCTCATGAGGGGTCATGTTTTCTCTGTGGTCCAGTGGCAGCAGCGACAGAGGGTGTTGGTCAGTTGTGTCCAGCCAGAAACAGAAGGGGAATCAGGAAAAAGGTGAGTTTTTACCCCTTCGCCCCCAATCCGCCAACTCAGAAGTGGAGGTCTGACCAGCACATTTTGCTTGGTGTTAAGGCATATCCAAATCTGCACGGTGGTCAGTCATGTTGGTGCCCTTGTGCCAGCCACAATTTCCTATGGCGCTGTTGCAGCTTATGGGAATACATGGCAGAGTCGGTGGACTTAGACAGGTTAAAGTCTACGGGAACGCCAACATCTAAATCAGGCGGTGGGCAGACCGCCAAGCCGGCGGACAGAGTTTCTGTTGAAAAAATGGCAGCAAACCCATTACTGCCAACATCTAAATCAGGCCCCAAGTTTCAGTGTGCCATCATCTGCAGAGTTTATTCAAGATATCATTTGACATATCATACAGCCTGTCATGAATGCTTTCTACTAAAATGATGACATAGTTTTTGGAGGTACACAGAAGAAAGACAATAAAGCTCTCACACAAGTGTGTTGTTTACTTGTTGATGCAGGTTTAACTGTTAATACTGAGAAATGTGAATTCCATAAGACAAAGCTAAAGTTATTTTCTGATGGGGGTCAGACACCTGCTCCAGCTAAAGTGCAAGCATTGTCAACTGCTAGTCCCCCACAAGATGTTTCTATGTTATACTCGGTCCTTGACTTGGCCAGTCACTGTTCCAGATACATATGATACTTTATCATCGTGAGTGCTCCACTGAGAGACTTGATGAAAAAGAATGTTTCATTACATTGGTCACATGAATGCGAGCAAACCTTGAAGAGAAACAAACAAGCTATTGAGAGTGCTCCTGAAATGGCATATTATAATGCAAACCTTCATACAGAAGTTGTTGCTGACACTAGCTGAGTTGAGGTAGGTGCAATCCTTGCACAGCACAACGGACATCCAAATGCTCAAAGACATATTGTGGCATATGCAAGCAAAAGTTTGTCCCAAACTGAATGTGCTTATTCACAACCTGAGAAAGAAAGTCTAGCAGTGGTGTGGGCTTGTGAACATTTCTGCATGTTCTTATATGGAAAGCCTTTTACACTTGTCAGAGATCGTCAAGCATTGTTGACCATCTTTACCAGGGCCAAGATGCCTCCTCACACTGAACATTTGGGTCTATGATTACAAGAATACAACTGCATAATTGTGCACCATCCAGTGAAAGATCAAAACCCATTCAACTACTTCTCCAGAGTGCCTAATCAGTGTCATGGTGCCCCTTCCAAGATGGCTGAAGCCTACATAAATTTAATTATGAAATCAAACACACCAGCTGCCCTTTCATTGGAACAAATTGTCACTGCCATGAGTCAAGGTAGTGACATGTTAAAACTGAAAGACATTATTATACATCAGTCTTGGAATCAGCACTCTAGACCTCTTGCCAGTGACAGTGAATACCAGAAATTAAAAAATGTAAAAGATGAACTGTCAGCGATTCAAGAAGGCATTATCTTGGGGGATTTGAGAACTGTTATTCCATAGAGGCTGCAACAACAGATAATTGAAGTAGCCCATGAGGGACATTGTGGAATTTTGTGCCACAAAATGAGCTTTTCAAAACAGAGTCTGGGTTCCTTATCTGTTAAAGCAGAGTTGAAGCCCAGTCATCTATGCAACGTCCTGCCACCGAAAACCACTCAACACATGTTAGGCGTGTCAGAGTTGCCAACGCATGTATGGGAAAGAATTGCTGCTGACTTTTTCGGTCCTCTTGACAATGGACAATGGATTGTTGATGAATACTCCTGTTTTTGATTGATAGAAGATCTCTCATCTATCACTCAATAGAGAGCCATTGAGAGATTAGACGGCATCTTTGCGACATCGGGTATTCCTCAGATCTTGAAATCTGACAATGGCCCACCTTTCAACAGTCGAGAATTCAGAGACTTTCTCAATCATCTTATTGTGAAGCATCAGAAGAGCACAACTCTTTGTGCACAGGCCAGTTGCATGTTGAACATTTCATGAGTACATTGAAGAAGGCTGTCCAAAGTGCTGAAATGGACAAGCTTGACCTTAAAACTGTCTGGCATTCTACCCTACAATCATACTGTTTGACCCCTCACTTGACCACAAGTGAAAGCCCTGCAACCTTGATGTTCAGGAGAGCCATGATGAACAAGTTAACTCAATGGACCAACAGAAGATCAAGTACAGAGGAAAATTCTGTACCAAAGATTTGTACCGTAAAAGAAAGACAAGCAATGACATGTAGAGGACATTGTTCTCACTAGAAGAGATCGAGTGCTTGTCTGTCAGTTGAGAAAACGTGAGTCTGATGCTCCATTCGATGCTGAGCCAATCCATGTCGTAACCAGCAAAGGACAATTGGTTACTGCCCAACATCCTAGGAAGTCCATCACGCAAGATTCCTTCCATTTCAAACAAGTAGTTCACTACTCGTCAGTATTGATGTCAACATATAGACTAGTTCTGAAACAAATATTGAAAACCCCCTGACTGCTGTTCCTCTTACATCGCCAATGTAGATCACTGACACTTTTATTGCTGGTTCCCAGTTTCTGAAGACACAATCGGGATAAGTAATTAGAGCCCCACAAAGGCTCATCGAAGGCCAATGACGTAATGGTTCCGTCCTTTGCTGAGCCTCACCTCAGCGCCCCCACTGCAGGGATGGAAGGGGAATCGCTTCCCCTGCCGCCCCCACCCTCTGCCTCCGTGGCGTCTGATCACGTCAGCCTCCAGCGCAGATCGGAAGAGAAATGCTGATGGGTCCGAGAAAGTTATGAAAGGAGAGAAAAGGCTTTTCCTCTCCTATCATGCCTCTCTCAGCATTTCTGCTGCCCGATTACGATGCTATAATTAGGCCTATATGCCCCCAGGGGGGGGGGGGGCAGAAAGAACCTAGACACCAGGGATAAAATGTTTTTTCTTTATTTTAATTTTTATATGTGGGGACCGACCTCGGGGGTAAGGGTCGCGCCCTGTGGGGCAAAATACATTTTAGGCCATTTCTGCCCCCATTAGGGGCAGAGCGGCCTATTTTTATTAGGCCAATCTGTCCCCAAGGGGGGCAGAAACCACTAGACACCAGGGATTTTTTTTTTGCAGTTAACATGAGGGGAGCGGCCCCTTGGGCAAGGGCCACTCCTAGAGGGCCAAATTATTTTAGGCCATTTCTATAATTAGGCTGATCTGCCCAGTGGAGGGGGGGGGCAGAAACCCCCTAGACACCAGGGATAATTTGTTTTTTGTTTATTTATTTTGTAATATGTGGGGAGCGATTCCTTAGGCAGGGGTCGCTCCCGGGGGGCAAAAATACTTTTATGCCACTTCTGCCCCTCTTGGGGGCAGATCGGCCATTTTTTTATTAGGCCAGTCTGACCCCAAGGGGTGGCAGAAACCACTAGACACCAGGGATATATTTTTGTTTATGTTTACTTTTGTTTTTTATATATGGGGAGTGACCCCTTAGGCAAGGGTCGCTCCCCTGCGGGGCAAATTGTATTTAGGCCATTTTTGTTAGGCCGATCTGTCCCCAAGGGGGCAGAAACCACTAGACACCAGGGACTTTTTTTTGCATCAATTTCACCCAAGGGGAGAAACCCCTTGGGCAAGGGTAGTTCTCCTCGGGGCAAATGTATTTTAGGCCATTTCTGCCCCTCTTGGGGTCAAGTTGGCCTATTTTAATAGGCCGATCTGCCCCCAAGGGAGGAGGAAACCACTAGGCCCGGGGATTTTTTTTTGTGCCAATTTCACACAAGGGGAGCGACCCTCTAGGCAAGGCTCTCTCCCGTGGGGGGGGGGAATTTCTTTGAGGCCATTTCTGCTCCCCTTGGTGGCAGAAACTGCTTAGGCACCAGGGATTGGTGTGTGTGTATGTGTGTGTTTTGTTTGGGGGGGCAGCCCCTTGGGCAAGGGTCGCTCCCCATGGGGGCAAATTACTGTTGGCCATATGTGCCCCCCTTGAGGGCTGATCGGCCTATTTTTGGAAGGCCCATCTGCCCCCAAGGGGGGCAGAAAGCCCACCAGAGACCAGGGAAGATTTTTTTCTCCAAATAATAGGGTGGGGGTATGGCCATGCCCCCACCCCAATAAAATGGGGCCAAAGTTGTTCTGCCCCCCAGTGGGCAGATGGGGCAATTACCCCCGAGCCACACCCCAGGGGGGCAGAAAGTGTACTAGATGCCAGGGAATAAAATAAAAAGAAATAGTGGGATGGTGGCTAACAACCAGTATGGGCCAGGTCATGACCCCCACCCTAACTGAAGGGGGTAACAGTCTTTCAGCGCTCCCCCGCACACTGAAACATATTATCCCACGGCAAGCAAGAGGACATTTGATTATTTTGGGTTTTGGTTTTACATTTGGGCCATGAGAGCTTGGCTAACTCTCAAAATCGTCCCTCTTGGAATGGTGAGGACTTCACTTTTTGGACTTTGGAACGCTGCCATGTAGAAAAATCCACAAGACTGAAAACTAAACATCTGGTTGAGTCCAGGGTGGTGTGCTTCACATGCACCTGCACCATTTTCTTACCCACAATGCCCTGCAAACCTCTAACTTTGCTGGAAATCACATATTTTTCACACATTTTTGTGATGGAACCTTCCGGAATCTGCAGGAATCCACAAAATTCCTACCACCCAGCATTGTCTCATCTATACCAATCAAAAGTCTGCTGCACTTGTCAGTCTAAAAATTTTTTTTTTCAAACTGCCCTTTTGGACCCGCTTTGGTTCCCCCTCAATTTTGACATGTTTTTGGCTCTTCTCTGTCACAGGCACTTAGCCCACTTACACAAGTGAGGTATCATTTTTACCTGGAGACTGAGGGGAACGTTGGGTGGTAGGAAATTTGTCCCGGTGTGGTGATCCCACACAGGAATGTGGGAACATTTTTTTTTTTTTTTAGCTAAATTTGAGGTTTCCTGAGGATTCTGGGTAAGAAAAAATTGGGGATCCACGCAAGTCACACCTCCCTGGACTCCCTCAGGTGTCAAGATGTGTCCAGATAGTGTATTGGGGAATTTCCTGTCACGAGCACTAGGCCTACCCACACTAGTGAGGTACCATTTTTATCGGCAGACTTGAGGGAACGCTGGGTGCAAGGAAATTTGTAGCTCCTCTCAGATTCCAGAACTTTCTGTCACCGAAATGTGAGGAAAAAGTGTTTTTTTGGGCCAAATTTTGAGGTTTGCAGAGATGCTGGGTAACAGAACCTGATGAGAGCCCCACAAGTCACCCCATCTTAGATTCCCCTAGGCGTCTAGTTTTCCAAAATGCGCAGGTTTGGTAGGTTTCCCTAGGTGCCGGCTGAGGTGGAGGCCAAAATCCACTGCTAGTCACTTTGCAAAAAACAGCTCTGTTTTCTTTGGGAAAATGTGATGTGTCCACGTTGTGTTTTGGGGCATTTCCTGTCACGGGCATTAGGCCTACCCACACAAGTGAGGTACCATTTTTATCTGCAGACTTTGGGGAACGCTGGGTGCAAGGAAATTTGTGGCTCCTCTCAGATTCTAGAACTTTCTGTCATCGAAATGTGAGGAAAAAGTGTTTTTTGGCCAAATTTTGAGGTTTGCCGAGGATTCTGGGTAACAGAACCTGATGAGAGCCCAACAAGTCACCCCATCTTGGATTCCCCTAGGTGTCTAGTTTTCCAAAATGTGTAAGTTTGGTAGGTTTCCCTAGGTGCTTTCTGAGCCAGAGGCCAAAATCTACAGCTAAGCACTTTGCAAAAAAACACGTCAGATTTCAATGGAAAAATGTGATGTGTCCATGGTGCGTTTCCTGTCGCGAGCATTAGGCCTACCCACGCAAGTGAGGTACCATTTTTATCGGGACACAGAATAGCAAAACAAGTGTCTTTCTCTAAATGTAAGACAGTGTGTAAAAAAGAGAAATGCCCTGTAATTCACATGCAAGTATGGGCACCCCGCAATATCAGAGATGTGCAAATACCCACTGCTTCTCAACACCTTATCTTGTGCCTATTTTGGAAATACAAAGGTTTTCTTGATACCTATTTTTCAGTCTTTATATTTCAGCAAATGAATTGCTGTATACCCAGTATAGAATGAAAACCCATTGCAAGGTGCAGCTCATTTATTGGCTCTGGGTACCCCGCAACCAGAAGAGTCCAGCAGACGTAACAACATATTGCTTCCAAAAATCTGACATTGCGGGAAAAAGTTACAGAGTAAAAAAGAATGGATGTTTTTTTCACCTCAATTTCAATATTTTCTTATTGCAGCTGTTATTTTCTGTAGAAAACCCTTATAGGATCTACACAATTTACCTCTTGCTGAATTCAGAATGTTGTCTACTTTTCAGAAATGTTTAGCTTTCTGGGGTCCAGCATTGGTTTCACACCTATTTCTGTCACTAACTGGAAGGAGGCTGAAAGCACAAAAAATAGTAAAAATGGGGTACGTCCCAGTAAAATGCCAAAATTGTGTTGAAAAATGTAGTTTTCTGATTCAAGTCTATCTGTTCCTGAGAGCTGGGAAGATGGTGATTTCAGCACCGCAAACCCTTTGTTGATGCCATTTTCAGGGGAAAAAACACAAGTCTTCTTCTGCAGCCCTTTTTCCCATTTAAAAAAAAAATGACCGCTGTCTTTTGGCTAATTCCTTGTTCTCCTTCAGGGGAACCCACAAAGTCTGGGTACCTCTAGAATCCCTAGGATGTTGGAAAAAAGGACGCACATTTGGCATGGGTAGCTTATGTGGACAAAAATTTATGAGGGCCTAAGTGCAAACTGCCCCAAACAGCCAAAAAAAGGCTTGGCACCTGAGGGGGAAAAGGCCTGGAAGTGAAGGGATTAACAGAGGGGGAGATGTAGAGTCATGTGAGTTTTGAATGTTAGAAACCTTTTGGCTGCTGATGGACTCAGTGGATCTGTGACGTAAGTGTTAGAGTGTGGTGAAGTGAATGCAGGTTTAGAATGTTGGATTTGAGGTTACACGCAGACAAATAAAGACTTGTAATACCCAGTTCCATGTGTGGCGTAGTCATTGGTTGGTACCCAGGCTGGGGAAGGCGCCACACCAAGCACATTCTAACTGACTGGGACCATGATGGAGGTCATTTTCATTCTTGGTTTTAATCGTTCAGGAGTCCTCATCACATTCTAACTGTCTGTTCATTGGTAGTTCCCTCTACCCTTTAAAATCTTAATGTTGCATTTTCCTCTGAAAGTGTTTCCTCTGTTAGCTCACACAAGTGATATGATCCAACCGTGTTCAGGATTGCCTATGTAGAGTGGATTTCTGTGTAGCTTCTTCACTGAACTGAGCTTTGCTGGTTACCATTGTCGTCACATCACAGGTGAGCATGTACCTGAGCATCATACACTATGAATGCTGAGCAATTGTGCCACCCAGAGTGCCTCAGTGTCTCAGAGCTTGCGGTCAACTGGAGGGGTGTTCTGCATGTTCCTTGGGGCACCAGACATGAAAGGCTATGGAAGGATCATGGAATCTAGCATGGAACACAGGAACTCTGGCTTCTTTGCCAGATGGTATTGGAGTCTTTTCCTGTGATGTAATTTCCTATTTAATCATGTATAAGGAGTACAGTAACAAGAAAATGATGCACCACAACACATTTGTTCTCTGATTTTTGCGTTGTGAACTTCGTCCCCTTGCAACTATTTTTATCCCAGATTTTTGCTTCCAGTGAAGTGATTTTTCATTTAATTGCTTGAACTGGACCCTTGCTTGCCTCTTTTTTCTTCCTGTTATCACGAGGAGGTTAGTGCCTTGCTTCAGTGTTTTTCTTCAATGACGCGTAATAAGGTTGCAAAGGCATTTTTCCCCTTTAATGGGTTTTACCTCCACTGTTGGACCCTTCAGACAAGACAATGGACACCTTTCACCAGTGGGGTAGTGAACGCCTGTCTTTAGCAACTTAAGCAGTGGTGCCACTGGGTCACCGGGGCTGGTAAACTGATTCCCTCTGCAACATTAATTATTGATGGACCTCATTTGTCTGTAGGTTTGCAGACCGATGCTCATTAAACTCTTAAGGATTACTGTGAGAGGGTGATGTGTTATTGGGCTGCACAGTGAAGACAACAAAAAGAGAAATTATGAAATTAAGGAAACCTGAGAGAGAGAGTGGAAAATGGAGAGAGTAAGTGAGAGAGATGAAAAAGAATGTACAATTAGGGCTGAGGAGAAAAAAGTTGAGGAGATGCAAAGTGGAAATAAAGTAAAGGAGGATAGAGGAAGGGTAAAAAAAAAGTAAAAATGTCAAAGGAAAGAATGAAGAAATGTTGAAGGGTAGGATGGAAGGGTAGGATAAAAGTGTGAAAGGAAACAAATGTGAATGAATGGATGGCAGGGTGAAAGGATGGACAGAATGCAGGGGGGAAAGGATAGAAAAGTTAAAGGATGAATAAAGCAAAGGTGAATGGTTGGACTGACGTGTGAAAGGATTGATAAATGAATGTCTGAGTAGTTGGAAGAATTATCAGATAGGTGAAAAGATGGAGGAATGAAGAGATAAATGATTGGTGGGTGGAAAAGTGGATAGATACTTTGCTTTATTGGTAGGTAAAAGAACTGATGTTTATATGAGCCAGTGAAAGGATAGATGGATTGAAGAATGTATAGTTGGATGGGTGAGTGGAAGGAAAGGTGAAGGGAAAAACGGATGGATTGATAGATGGAAGAGTGAGAGCATGGATGAATAAATGGTTGGAAGGAGGAAGAAAGTGTGAAGGGGCCTCTTCTAAAGAGCGTTGGGCTTGCTGGCTTTGCATGCTTGGTGTAACCAGAGGTTTGGTTCAAGGCGGGAGTTATTTTAGTTTTCTGGCTACTCCCTTACCTTCCACAAATGAAAGGGGGCACTGCGGCTACTGGGGGAAGCCGCCCTTTCCTATGACAATGAAGCAGTGTCCGCTCCTCTGCTATTGCAGAGGAGCGTCGCCCCCGGGAGCAGCAGCTGCAATTCTTTAACAAAGAAACAATAATGAACTGTGTTTATTATTGTTTAGTTGTTAAAAGGGGCAGGGCCATGGGGGATGATGGGGACGAGGGGGAGTGCTCTGTGCACTCCCCTTAGTGTGCATGTGTGTTTGGCTGGCCGTCTCAGGCCGGCCAAACACACATGCGCACTGTGCTCTCTCCAACCTGGGACTGTGTTGCTGGGCTGGAGAGAGCAGACACAGGCCCCCAGTCTGCCTGGGAATGCCCTGGCTAAGTGCTCCGGCCAATCCTAATGCTGCTTTCATGCAACGTTAGGATTGGCCGCAGGGTAGGCTGGGAGCCTGTGCCTGCCTGCAGTGACCAGGAAAGAGGAGAGGCGGCGGCAGAGCAAGTACGTTTTAAATTAAAAAAAAAAATGTAAAAAAAAATTTGTTTCCCCCGCCCTGCCCCTTTACCGCACAGCGAGCCACGACTGTAGTCAGGAAGGTACCGCAACAGCCCTCATCGCCGAGGCTTTGACAACAAAATTAATTGATCAATCTATAGGCATGTTTACAGTATGCCTAACCACTTTCATTCACCATTTTTTTATTCCTTAATTTTGCTTAAACATGCAATGCCTTTCCCTGTTATCAACATATTAAATCAGTTTTTCCTACTCTTCTACTGAGACAAAATTCAGTCAGACTTTTATTGCATTCATTCTGGTTTGGGACAACTGAGACCTTCAGCGCATACGGGAACATCATGTTACATGTATGAATGCTCCATCATACTCGTACACAAGACTTTGGGGTTCTCTCAGACTTATGACGACTACATGATTTTTAAATGTTGGATTGCATTTCATTCAAGTTTGCACCAACTAGTCCTTAATTTGTCTAAATAAAAAACATAAGTGCCCAGCCCATTTTTTTTTCTTAGGAGCCGGTTTCTGACGTCGTGGAATTCTAGGTTTGACAAATACCTAGGCTGCCTATTATTGATTCTACCTCATGTTTTGACTATCCTACACTTCATGTCTCTTTATCTCATTCTTGCACATAGTTTCTCATGTCAGAGTCCTTCTTTTGTGACTGTTTTACCATTTTTCCCTACCGCCTTCTTTCTCCCGTTTAGGCCTGTTTCATGCTCTGGGTTAAAGTCTGATGATGAAAAATAAATCCTGGTCCCCAGAACTGAATGCTAGTGTCATCATCGGCAATAACCGCCACAAATTAAGCAACGGCAGCAACAAATGCTTTAAAATCAATGGGCCAGATGCATCAAGCTTTTTTGCATTCGCAAACGTTGCGAATTGCAAAAATCGCCTGTTTGCGAATGCAAAAATGGTCCCTGTGATGTATGGAAGGTATTCACAGTGTGAAAATACGGAATCGCAAAAATTGCGAATTTTTGCGATTATGACCTGGTTTTGCGTGTCGCCATCAGTGTATCGCAAATAGCGATATGAAATACCGAATCGCTATTTGCGAGACGCAAAATGCGATACAGTTTAGTGAATCTCAGATAACGTTCTGCAAAATCATGGTGCAATTTGCGATATGCTGAGTGCGACACGCAAAACCATGTCGCAATGGGAAGCATCAAAAATTCACAAATTGCGAAAATTTGCAGAATGGCCTTTGGCACATGCATTTTACCACAAATTGAAATGAGGTGGAAACCAGGTGCAACCTTTATAAAGAGGCCCAGAATGCCTCAGCCGCTCTTCCACAATGGCTGAACTCCACATGATAGCAAGGAGGATCTTGGCAGGTTTGAGGAGAGGGAAGGGGAGACAGGAGCGCATTTTCAGAGAGCGCATAACCCTTTTTGACCAGACAGAGGAGGAAATCTATGAGAAGTACAGGTTAAGCTCAGCCATGATACTTGACGTGATAGCAGATCTACACCCCCTACTGCAGCGCAACACACACAAGACCAATAGCATACCCACCATGTGCAGGTATTATGCTCCCTGCGTCTATTAGCCTCAGGGAGCTATCAAGGGGTCATAGCAGCAGCAGGAGGTGTCTCACAGAGTGTTTTCTCACGATTCTTCAAAGCATTTCTAAATGCTGTGCTGAGCAAAATACAAGAGCACACAAGATTCCCCAACACCCCACAGGAAATACAAAAAATGAAAATCAGTTTTTATCAGATTGCACAATTCCCTCATGTCATAGGTGCCATCGATGGGACACATGTAGCTATCTGTCCACCATCGGCCACCGAGTATGTTTATCCAAACCGTAAAAACCATCATGACATGAACATACAGGTGATTTACAATGCCTCTAACATCATCACCGATCTTGTGGCCAGATACCCAGGTAGCACACATGACTCTTACATCTTTCACCACAGTGGGATTCATACAAGACTGCTAGCTGGGGAGTTTGGCGAAGGATACCTACTGGGTAAAGGAATAGATGACTATTTGGCACTGAAGTAATAGTGACTTTAGATTCCAACAGTACTCATTTTACCCTCTGTTCATTCCAGGAGACAGTACCTATGCAGTGCGCACCTACATTCTGATACCTTACCTGAACCCTGCAACCCCTGGAGAGAGGAGGTATAATGCTGCACACAGGGCAACCCGCAGTGTGGTGGAGCGGACTTTCGGTCTCCTGAAGAGCCGATTCAGGTGCATGCAGAAGAGTGGAGGGGCACTACAGTACAGCTCAGAGACGACATGTAAAATAGTGGCTACATGTGCAATGTTGCACAACATAGCAACGAGGAGGGACATACCTGTTGAACCAATGAAGCAGGACTCAGAATAAGATGGTGATCCCTTACCTCCCCATCATCCAGTAGACAGGACCAGTGCAGCAGAGGGCAGGCAAAGACGTACTGACATCACGCGCAACCATTTCTAATGTAAATAATGATAACACCACTGCAATTTTATGTTTTTCTGTAGTTAGCAACTTTATTACCTTGACTTCAGGTAACGTATGTGTCAATAGGACATAGCCATGAAGCATAGGCTACCATGTGCAAATAACAGTGTAACACTATTAGCATCATAGTATAACTGTACAGCTACATGTTACAGTAGTCCCCTGTAGGCTTTAACATTACTTCCTACGTCCACGCACTCCACTTGAGTGCTCAGTGGCCTCACTGACACCTCTTGTAGCGAGTTCACTGGCAGTACTGTGTCTGGTACTGCGACACCTAGGATCCATCGCAGGGGCTGTAAGACTGCTGAGGCTAGAGAACTCCTCACTATCTCCATCACCCAGTTCTCTGTTTGTAGCACTGCGTGCTGTCTGCATTGCATCCAGGACATTGGTTATTTGCACCAATCCCTGTGCAAAGTCCAAACTCCACTGTGCCATCTCCACCTGTATGCCCACAGCATGTCGTGACATCATGGCAGCTGAGCTAGCAAGCCGATTGACCGATCTACAGAACCCATCAAACCTTCTCATAAATTGGTGATGGTGCCTACGGTGGCTGACACGCTCCTGCTGAATCTCAGTGCAGAGGTCCCTAATGGCATTTGTCATGTCCTTTGTGTTTCTGGCTGCTGTCCCTCATGCAGTGAGTACAAATGCTTGTTCATTGCGCCCATGTTCTGATTGAATGACACCAACTGCCTGTGCATTGACCTCATGTGTTTTCATTGCAGGCGCTGCACTTTCAGCATGGAATCTTCAAGTCCGCCAAAGATTTTTGGGCCCTCTCTTTCCTCTGTCCTGCATCGTGACACCTCTTGAGGGGAGTTGACTGATGCTGGAGGAGGGACTGCTGTCTTCCTGTGGATCTATTCTCTGGGGTGGTGTGAGGAGTTCATCCAGCATCTCATCTGAGTCCAGGTTGTACTCTGGGAGAGGTAACACCCTTGCCCTGCGTCTGGTTGGTGCAATACTGAGAGACTGTTGGAGTCGTACTGTGCCTGTGTTTCATCATCCCCCACATTTCCACTTTCTGCTGCGGCAGGGCCCGGGACATCTGCAACGACAATGTGCAGCATGTCATTTCTTTATATCTCACATTAAGTAGCACAATAGTAAATTTTCTACTCTGACATCATATCACTGTGACGTGTGTGTTGTTTCTCTATGAGGCTTCACACCAAGTTGTTTTAATGTGGTTTATTGACCTTAGGATTGTGGCCTATCACTCCCATAAGGCATTGTTGTGTTGTATGTAAGATGTGGCATGGACTACTTATCACGATGCATCAAGCTTATAGCTATTTCTAGGGGGCATTTGTACATGCACATATGGGGATACGCATCATTGCTGGCCTTGCCTTTGCTGGTGCTGGGTGTCACTGAGGTGTCAATGTCAGTGACACCACTGACAGCTTCCGGAGGCAGTGTGGACTCCACCATGTCTTCCATTGGTGTGGACGGTGTCTGAATGGGTCTTCCTCCTCCTGTGCTCCTTGCCTCCTTTAGCCTGGTGGCTACCCTTTGTTTGGTACGGGAATGCAGGTCATACCATCTCTTGCAAATTTCCTCCACAGAGCACTGCGCAACACCCACTGCACAGATTTTTGTCTGGATTTCCAACCAGAGTTTCCTTTTCTCACTTTCAGGGACCTGTAGTGAGTTCTCCCCAAAGAGTGTGTCATGGTTCCTGACAACCTCCTCAATGAGCATCTCCAATTCCTTCTCACTGAATTTGAGCTTGCGCTTCCTGTCTCCCTTGTCCTTCACCTTCCCATCAGTGGCCATGTTGCAATTTTGTCCTAGCTGGTTCACAAAGCTGGCTCCCTGGTGCTGGGCTGTGTCTCCGTGTCTGCTCCTGTGGGTGTGGCTCCTGGAAACAGCATGGGCTGACTCACTTCCTGGTTGAGATGTCATCAGGCTGTTCCGGGTTGCCGTTTTCGCAATTTGCGAGTTTCAGATACTGAATCGCAAATGATTTGCAATTTGGTATTTGCTAATCGCAAATTGCGAAATCACAAATACCGACTTGCAATTTTGATGCATCCCATTTTGCATTTCTAAGAAAAGCGATTTCTTAAAAATTCACTATTTAAGAAATGCAAACCGGGAGGTTGATACATCTGGCCCAATGTTCCTTGCAGATGCAAACATTGAGATGCACCAACTATACAGATTACAATGAGTTGCCTCGCACTGCTGATCCCTGAAATAATCAGCCATACTTTTTGTTCAGTCAGACCCTGTTTCCCTGGAAACCTTGTGCTTGAAGGAGAAATAACTCAGACTATCTTCACCCCTCAACCCCTCCTGCCGTTGTCTGGGTTATTCATAGAGTTGTGTTGAGATTTGGGCTCAATAAGAAGGCATAATTAACTTCAAGCACTCGAATTTGCAGTTGTCTCTGTTTTCATGCTCAACTTTAATCGCAAACATATTCTCTTTCTTCTGGCATGTTTGGCTTGTTTTCATGGAAGAATTGCCAGCAACACGTCTACATGTACAAAATATAATTCTTAAATATCAGTCTAAATAAAAAATAAGAACATGGTTCATGACCTTTTCATGGTACTGTACTGGTATTTTTCTAAGCTGCTTTGCCAAAGTCCTAACGTGTTTTCTCGATGTCTGAGTATGTAGCTATTTCATGTAGAAGATTTATAAACTTTTCGTTGTCCTCACGACACATGGGAATCTTCTGATTAGTCATTGCTTTAAGTGTATATATCTGGTATTTTTTATAGTACATACTTAAGCCGAAAGGCAGCGGAGTGCTGTACCTGGGCAAACACCAGTGCTTAATTTGAGCTGATGGCTTGCGTCGCTCGGCAGCAGCACTTAATTGTCAACACCTGCACTTACAACAGGCTGTTGCATGGCAGATTTATATTTTTAATTTAGGGATGAGCATGACAACAGTCGTTTATTGATTGAATATCCATTCACATTTTTAAAGCCTACTGCCCAAGCAATTCTTATGGCTTTGGGGGCCTGGAATAGTCTTGTGTCACTCTTATAAGACTATGATGGTTCGTAGTTGTGTTGGTACTGGCATCAACAGCACTGGCAGGGGCAACAGGTGGTGGAAGCTGCGGTGGCCCGACAGGACTGAAAGGGAGGACGGACTCCGCTTGCGGAGGGAGGAGGACGAGCACGAGCAGAACGCCGAGAACGCAGAAAGGAGGGAGACGGACGACGGCAGAAGGCACGGGAAGGGCGTGGCTCCCCCAGAAATAACCGGCCAGCTGGGGAAGGAGAAGAACGGTGACACACGTGCATTCCGCCACACCCCAGGAGGGACGTGGCTGACGAAGGTACGGTCCTTTTTAAAGGACAGTATATATACAAAAGGGGAGAGCGACGGCAGGAGGGGAGAGGGGAGGGACAGTACGGGGAGAGGGGAGGGAAGAACTGGGAGGAGGCAGAGAGGAGACAAGCAGGAATAAGGAAAGGGGAGTTAAACTAAAGACTTCCTTCCCTTAGAAACCCTAAAGAGCACTTGAGACAAAAGACCTATTTCGGGAAAGAGCACAACGAGGTGACTGTTCACACACTCGCTTATTGTATAACTCTTTATACACCCGGGAACCAACTAACACACACACACACACACACACACACACTCTTTCTCTCACTCTCTCTCACTCTCTCTCACTCTCTCTCACTCTCTCTCACTCTCTCTTACTCTCTCTTACTCTCTCTCTTACTATCTCCCTTGCTCTTACTCTACTCTTACAACGAACTGCTAACCCTGTACAACCCCGACTTACCTTCATTTTCGTTCCTCTTTCCGGTGTTTCTGGGAGTGCGACAGAACATCTTCGCCGGTCAAGAGGGGACCTGGGAAAAGAGAGAAGAGACATTCTATGGGAAGGAGCACACCACCCCTATACTGTTGACAAAAGCAAAGGACTTTAAAAAAAAAAAAGTATAAATAAATTCACTGTTTCACACCCACCCAAGCATCCGAGTCCTTATTATCACCTGGCCCACTGCCACAATGGTGTCAGAAGTGGGATTTTGAAAGGTGATAAAAGGATAAACTTAAACAGGAAACCATGGGAGACAAACCCACTCTGGAGGACATGATACAACAGCTAGCTGAAGGACAACGACACCTTCAGCTAGTATGGGAGGCACATCAGAGGGATGCGAAGGAGGACCGTGAGGCACTGCAGAGTGCACTAAAGAGCCAAGCCACCATCATGGCCAATAACCAATTAGTGCATGAGACGGCCCTCCAAAAGCTCACGGATACCATAGCAGCTAGTAAGGTCCACCCCAATGTACCTAGCTCAGTGCTTCAGAAGTTCCAAGACGGTGAGGATCCTGACGCTTTCTTCACTAATTTTGAAAGAGTGGCCTCCTCTGTCCAATGGCCAGAAGACCGTTGGGGACAGTATATCGCACCGCTATTAACCGGTATCCTCCAAACGGCGTATCAGGCTGATAACCCGGGTGGTACCACACCCTACAAAGACATTAAAAGAAGTATATTGGAGCGAGTAGGCCATGATTCTGAATATTACCGTCTACGCTTCCAGAAGATCAAGTGGGGACAGGCAGAGGATCCTCTGACCTTTTATTTTAAAGTCAAAGACCTGGGCTTGAAATGGTTGGGACCTCTAGGGACTGAGAGGGAGGATATCATAAAGGCAGTAATATTGGAACAATATTTGGAATCTCTTCCCTCATCCACTCGGAGTTGGATAAGGCAGCACCCAAATGTTAATACCGATATGGCCGTGGACTTAGCTTGTGCCTACCATCGGTCGGTCGACTTCAAGAACCTAAGCCCTAAGATATCACCAAAACTGACCGTTGTACCTTTCAGGAACTTTTCTCGGAAACCCCCAGAAGAGGCAGGACCTCCCAGAATTGGAGAAAACCCACCTATGCAGCAACCACAGAGTTATAGCTGTGGCGAGTGGGGCCACATAGCGAGATTGTGCCCTAGAAAAGGGGGAAAAACGGAACACATGGAAATCTGGGTTACTAGAGGAAGAGTCTTGTGTACCGGTGGAGGTAATCCCACATACAAACAAGCAAATAAAGTAAATGGGAAGGTACTCCTGGCTCTTATAGACTCAGGATGTAGCCAATCTGTGGTGCGAGCAGATGTGCTGAACCCTTCAGAACAAAATACCAATCAATGGGTATCAATCTGCTGCATACATGGGGACAAAACCAACTACCCCCTGTCACTCGTACACATAGAATGGGAAGAGAATCAGGATTTACTGCCTGTTGGGGTTATGGACCGCTTAGTGGAGGAGTGTATACTGGAAACGGACTATATACGGTTCCCTGAGCTTTTAAACAGGGTAAAATCGCGGACCATGTCCGAAGACTGGTGGGCAGAAGCGCCATTTCATGATAGTCACATAGAAAACAAACCATGCCGTATAAGACTTACTAGACGAGAAAAGAGACAAGTAAAACAGACATATCAGGCCACGGGAAAGAGAAGGAACGTAGAGAGAGTAGTGGCCAACGTTACAGTCCCTCCTCCGTTATTCCGAGTCAGTCAGCGAGAAGACCCAACATTATGTCATGCTTGGAGGACAGCGAAATCCGAGTCTACTAATGAGGTGGGCCCCTACTTTATTGTCCACAAAAATCTCCTTTATAGGGTCGTAAAATATAACAACATCGAAAAAAGACAACTAGTTGTAACAGAACCTTATCGCTTACAGGTCCTCTTTTTGGCACACAACCAACCAGGAGTGGGACACTATGGTAGAGAAAAGACCGAAGAATACCTATTGAGGAGATTTTATTGGCCCGGGGTGTATGCTCAACTCAGACAATACAGTGCCCACGGTGTCAACTAATAGATCCGGGACCCCAAAGAAAAGCGCCACTTCAACCCCTTCCTATCATTAAGGTTCCCTTCTCCCGGATCGGTATGGACTTGGTAGGTCCCCTTTTACCCTCCACAAAGGGATACACATATATTTTAGTGTTAGTAGATTATGCTGCGAGGTATCCAGAGGCTATACCCCTTTCTAGCATGACATCTAAAACAGTGGCCCAAGCTATGATCACTTTCTTTTCTAGGGTCGGATTTCCCCAGGAAATCCTGACTGATCAGGGAACGCCCTTATGTCCTCACTAATGAATATTATATGTAAGATCCTTGCGATCAAGCAACCAAAAACCTCGGTTTATCACCCCCAGACGGATGGGTTGGTTGAGCGCTATAACCGTACTATAAAAACACTACTACGGAAAACAGTCTCTGAATCTGGACGTGATTGGGATCAAAAGCTCCCTTTAGTCCTATATGCCATAAGAACACACGAACAGGCTTCAACAGTACACAGCCCCTTTGAACTGGTCTTCGGGAGACAACCCCGCAGCCTATTAGACATGGCAGCGGAATTATGGGAAGAAGAGGGCGAGGAGGAAAAACCTCTGTTAGAATATATACATAAATTGAAAACTCACCTACGGTCCATATGGGAAGACGTTCGTGAACATCTAGAAAAGTCCCAAAATAACCAAAAGAGGTATTATGATCAAGGAACGGAAACCCGGTCTTTCCAACCAAATGACAAAGTCCTGATATTAAGACCCTGCTCCGATAATAAACTATTAGCTAGGTGGCAGGGTCCGTACACCATCTTAAAAGTCATATCCCCGGTTACTTACCTAATAGAACTATCCCAACACCCCAAAACAACACAGATTTACCATGTTAACCTGTTAAAACAATGGGAAGAACCTACCGGAACCCCCACACAATCGGCTACAGGTTTCTTAGTTACCCCTGAAGAACTACTAGACATAGAGTTATATCCCGCAAACACGGTGGAAACAGTTAAGACTCCTCATATCAATACCAATCTTACAGAGGGTCAGAAGACCCAACTAGAGGACTTGTTAAAAAATCATCAACAGTTCTTCTCGGGAAGTCCTGGAAAAACCGACTTAATCCAACATCGTATAAGAACCCCTGAGGGAAAAGTAATAAGATTATAACCCTACCGTATTTCCGAAGCCCGCAGACACTTAATTGAAGAAGAAGTACAAAATATGCTAAAACTGAAGGTAATAGAACCATCAACGAGCCCTTGGTGCTCCCCAGTGGTCATAGTGCCAAAACCTGACGGGTCAATACGTTTTTGTATTGACTTCCGCCGACTGAATGAAATATCACTATTTAACACATATCCCATACCCAGAGTTGATGACTTACTAGAAAAATTGGGGAAAGCCCGTTATATGTCAACCCTAGACTTAACAAAGGGATACAGGCAAATACCACTTGCATCAGCTGATAAGGAAAAAACAGCTTTCTCCACAGTCAGGGCTGTACCACTTTACAGTACTCCCTTTCGGTCTACACGGGGCCCCAGCCACCTTCCAAAGACTAATGGACCAACTTTTCAGACCATTCCAAACTTTCGCTGCCACGTATTCAGACGATATTGTAGTATTCAGCAACACATGCAATGACCATATTAAGCACCTCCATGAAATATTCTGCACATTGCATAAGGCCAGTCTCACAGCCAATCCAAAGAAATGCAATCTAGGATACAATCACATTGCATACCTGGGATATTTCATAGGGAAAGGCCAGCTACGGTTACAGAAAAGCAAGGTCAAGGCCATCCAGCAGGTCCCCATACCCACTACCAAAAGGGGGCTTCGCTCCTTCCTATGGTTAGTGGCTATTATCGTCGCTTTATACCACAATATTCTACCTTAGCCGCCCCCCTCACTGATCTCCTCAAGAAAAACTTCCCGTCAAAATTGCCATCCCTATCAGATAAGCAATTATCTAGTTTCCACCACTTGAAAGCATGCCTTACTACAGAGCCGGTCTTACAGTGTCCCGACTTTTCCAAGATTTTTCATCTCCACACGGATGCTTCGGATGTGGGGTTAGGGGCTGTACTCTCACAACCCGACGAGGAGGGACAGGACCACCCTATTGTTTACATTAGTAGAAAATTGTTTCCCAGGTAATGTAATTATCTGATTATTGAACGAGAGTGCTTAGCTATCAAATGGGCTGTGGACAACCTGAGATATTATTTACTGGGCCGTCCTTTCGTGCTGTTTACAGACCATGCTCCTTTGACTTGGTTAGCTTCTAATAAGGATTCCAACTCCTGAATACTTCGATGGTTTATGGAACTTCAGCCCTTTTCCTTTCAGATCCGGCATATTCCGGGTGCTCTCCAAGGACCCGCGGACTTTCTGTCTCGTTTTCCGGATCCTTCGGCACTGTATCAGTCCCGATCTTGGGATGGGCTGTGTAGCTGGTTATCGGAGAACCCGGCTCCTGACGCCCCAGAGTGGCATTTGCCACTCGCCGTCAGCGGCGAGATCGACGGCTTGCCCAGTTCCCAGGACAACGGAGACGCCGGAACCTTCCTCGGGAACCCAGATATCCGGGTTCCCGACAGGACTGAAAGGGAGGACGGACTCCACTTGTGGAGGGAGGAGGACGAGCAGAACGCCGAGAACGCGGAAAGGAGGGAGACGGATGACGGCAGAAGGCACGGGAACGTCAGCTGGGGAAGGAGAAGAACGGTGACACATGCGCATTCCCCCACACCCCAGGAGGGACGTGGCTGACGAAGGTACGGTCCTTTTTAAAGGACAGTATATTTACAAAAGGGGAGAGTGATGGCAGGAGGGGAGAGGGGAGGGAAGATCTGGGAGGAGGCAGAGAGGAGACGAGCAGGAATAAGGAAAGGGGAGTTAAACTAAAGACTTCCTTCCCTTAGAAACCCTAAAGAGCACTTGAGACAAAAGTCCTATTCCGGGAAAGAGCACAACGAGGTGACTGTTCACACACTCGCTTATTGTATAACTCTTTATACACCCGGGAACTAACTCTCTCCCTCTCCCTCTCCCTCTCCCCTTCCCTCTCCCCCTCCCTCTCTCCTCTTCTCTACGAACTGCTAACCCTGTACAACCCCGACTTACCTTCATTTTCGTTCCTCTTTCCGGTGCTTCTGGGAGTGCGACAGAACATCTTCGCCGGTCAAGAGGGTACCTGGGAAAAGAGAGGGAAGAGACATTCTATGGGAAGGAGCACACCACCCCTATACTGTTGACAAAAGCAAAGGACTTTAAAAAAAAAGTATAAATAAATTCACTGTTTCACACCCACCCAAGCATCCGAGTCCCTATTATCACTTGGCCCACTGCTACAACGTGGTTCCCTTATTAGAAAAGGAGGAATAAATGACAACATTGGATCTCAAGGATGCGTATTTCCACATACCCATCCATCCTTCTCACACAAAATACTTAAGGTTTGTAATGCACGGCGTACACTATCAATTCAAAGTGCTACCATTCAGAATAATAACAGCACCAAGGGTATTCACAAAATGCCTAGCAGTAGTAGCAGCTCACATAAGGAGACAGCACATGCACGTATTCCCATATTTAGACAACTGGCTAATAAAAACCAACACTCAACAACAGTGTCTTCTTTACATGCAATACGTCATAGAAACTCTACATGGGGTTCTCTATAAATTACCAGAAATCACATCTGCAACCATCCCAAATACAACAATATTTGGGAGCAACACTCAACACACAAAGGGCAATTGCCACTCCAAGTCCACAAAGGGTCCAAACGTTCCAAAATGTAAGCTCAAGCATACAGTCAAACCAACACTACCCAGTAAGGTTTGTAATGAAACTTCTAGGCATGATGTCTTCATGCATAGCCATGGTCCCAAATGCAAGATTACACATGCAGCCCTTACAACAGTGCCTAGCAAAACAATGGACACAAACACAGGGTCAACTTTAAGATCTAGTGTTGATAGACCGCCAAACACATTCCTCGCTTCAATGGTGGAGCCATATAAATTTAAACAAAGGGCGGCCATAACAAGACCCAGTGCCTCAAGCTGTTATCACAACAAATGCTTCCATGATGGGGTGGGGAGCACACCTCAAAAAGCACAGCATACAGGGTCAATGGGACAATCAATAAAAACAACTTCACATAAATTATTTGGAACTGCTAACGGTTTTTCTAGCATTAAAAGCTTTTCAACCAATGGTAACCCACAAATACATCCTTGTCAAAACTGACAACAATGTATTATCTCAACAAACAAGGGGGGGACACACTCGTCACAACTGTGTCTCTTAGCACAAAAGATTTGGCATTGGGCAATTCACAATCACATTTGCCTAATAGCACAATACATACCAGGCATTCAGAATCAGTTAGCCGACAATCTCAGTTGAGATCACCAGTAAACTCACGAATGGGAAATTCATCCAGAGATTCTGTAGGATCACTTCCTCCGCTGGGGAACACCAAACATAGACCTATTCGCAACAAAAGAAAACGCAAAATGCCAAAACTTCGCGTCCAGGTACCCACACCCTCAGTCCAAGGGCAATGCTCTATGGATCAGCTGCTCAGGGATATTTGCTTACGCTTTTCAAACTCTCCCACTCATTCCTTATCTGGTCAACAAACTAAGTCAAAACAAACTCAAACTAATACTCATAGCACCAACGTGGACTCGCCAACCGTGGTACACCACACTGTGGGACTTCTCGGTAGTACCGCACATCAAATTACCAAACATACCAGATCTGTTAACACAACACAAACAACAGATCAGACACCCGAATCCAACATCGCTCAACCTAGCAATCTGGCTCCTGAAATCTTAGAATTCGGATATCTAAACCTCTCAAAAGAGTGTATGGAGGTCATTAAACAAGCAAGAAAACCCACAAGGCATTGTTATGCTAATGAATGGAAAAGGTTTGTTTTCTACTGCCAGGCTAATCAAATTACGCCGCTAAACGCCTCCATACAAAACATTGTGAGTAATTTACTATACTTACAAAAAGCAAATGTTGCTTTTTCTTCCATTAAAATCCATCTCACTGCAATATCTGCTTATTTGCAGATTACACATACAAAATTGCTTTTTAGAATCCCAGTTATCAAAGCCTTTATGGAGGGACTAAAAAGAATCATACCCCCAAGGACACCACCAGTACCTTCGTGGAATCTTAATATTGTACTAACACGACTCATGGGTCCACTATTTGAACCCATGCATTCTTGTGAAATCCAATTCTTGACTTGGAAAGTAGCCTTTCTAATAGCTATCACATCACTTAGAAGAGTAAGTGAAATACAAGCATTTACTATTCAAGAACCCTTTATACAAATACATAAACATAAAGTGGTTCTCCGTACAAATCCACAATTTTTACCAGAAGTCATATCACTGTTCCATCTAAACCAAACTGTGGAACTCCCAGTCTTCTTTCCACAACCAGAATCAGTAGCAGAAAGGACACTGCATACATTAGACATTAAAAGAGCGCTAATGTATTACATTGACAGAACAAAACAATTTCGAAAAACAAAACAATTGTTCGTAGCTTTCCAAAAACCTCATGCAGGTAACCCTAAATACAAACAAGGCATTGCCAGATGGATAGTCAAATGTATTCAGACCTGTTACCTTAAAGCTAAAAGAGAATTACCCATTACTCCAAGGGCACATTCCACTAGGAAAAAAGGCCCCACAATGGCTTTTCTTGGTAATATACCAATGACAGAGATTTGTAATGCAGCCACCTGGTCTACACCCCATACATTCACTAAGCATTTCTGTGTAGATGTGTTAGCAACACAACAAGCCACAGTAGGTCAGGCTGTACTGAGAACATTATTTCAGACAACTTCAACTCCTACAGGCTGACAACCGCTTTTGGGGAACTTACTGCTTTGTAGTCTATGCACAGCATGTGTATCTGCAGCTACACATGCCATTGAACGGAAAATTTCACTTACCCGGTGTACATCTGTTCGTGGCATGTTGCGCTGCAGATTCACATGCGCCTTCCCACCTCCCCGGGAGCCTGTAGCCGTTTTAGTTGCATGTAAATTGTAAATATGTAAATAAATATTCCTTTAACTACATACATTTCTACTCCATTGCATGGGCACCTCTAGTATCCTTACCTTACCAACTCCTACCTCACCCTTTGCGAGGAAAACAATCTAAGATGGAGTCGACGCCCATGAGCAATGGAGCCAAAAGGGAGGAGTCACTCGGTCCCATGACTCGAAAAGACTTCTTCGAAGAAAAACAAACTTGTAACACTCTGAGCCCAACAATAGATGGCAGGATAATGCACAACATGTGAATCTGCAGCGCAACATGCCACGAACAGATGTACACTGGGTAAGTGACATTTTATATATATATATATATATATATATATATACACACACACATACACGCACACATATATACATACATACACACATACATACATACATTAATACACACACATATATATTTACATACAATACATAATTAGGACCATGGGTAAATGTACTTAATCAAACAGGTTTAAAGAGTGTGTGTGTATTTTATTGTTATGACATAGTAGCGATACATATTTTCTAAAGAACTATACATAACGAGAAATAGACACATAATCAGAAAAAATATTTATCAACATAGGCATATGTAGTCCATAGTTGTTTGAATATGGTGGTTATGAAGGAAAGAGCCAACTCTTGAGTAGTTTTCTGAAGACAAGAAAGTTATCTGTGGCTCTTATAGTTGGGGGTAATGAATTCCATAGTTTGGCTGCTTGAACGGAGAAGGATGTACCATCTATAGTCTTTTTCTTATATGGGGTGTTCTAAGGCGGGGTGCCAATCTTGAGCGGAGATTTCTTTGTTGGATATATTTGGTTATTTTGTTCCTAATAAAAAGTGGTCTTGTTCCATGTATAGCTTTGTGAGTGATACAAAGCAGCTTGAAAGTGCATCTTCTGGCAACAGGTAACCAGTGTAGTGCTCTCAAGGCAGGGGAGATGTGGGCTTGCGGCTTTACATGTAATAGTAGCCTGGCAGCGGAATTCTGGATATGTTGTAGTTTTTTCATAATAGATAGAGATGATCCATGGTAGAGGCCATTGGCATAATCCAGTTTGGATAGTACAAGCGAGATAGTAGCTTGCACCTTGTGTGGAAATCCGAGGTGGGGGAAGATGCGTCGTAGAGTCTTCAAGGTGATGAAGCTTGTTTGTGCTAATTTGTCCACTTGGGCATTCATAGTGAACTTGAAATCCATGGTGATTCCAAGGTTTTTAACTTCCTTGGATAATTGAGGAGGACTGCCTGGACCCCAGGGGGGGCAGAAACCTGTCTGAGGGGTTGGCAGCAGCTGCAGTGGAGACCCCGGAAATGCAGTTTGGCAGTACCCAGGTTCTGTGCTAGAGTTATGGGGGATCATGGAATTGTCCCCCCAATGCCAGAATGGCATTGGGGGGACAATTCCATGATCTTAGACATGTTACATGGCCATGTTCGGAGTTACCATTGTGGCGCTGTGCATAGGTAGTGAGCTATGTACAGTGCACGCGTGTAATGGTGTCCCTGCACTCACAAAGACCGGGGAATTGGCCCTGAACGATGTGGAGGCACCTTGGCTAGTGCCAGGGTGCCCACACACTAAGTAACTTTGCACCCAACCTTCACCAGGTGAAGGTTAGACATATAGGTGACTTATAAGTTACTTAAGTGTAGTGGTAAATTGCTGTGAAATAACGTGGATGTTATTTCACGCAGGCTGCAGTGGCAGGCCTGTGTAAGAATTGTCAGAGCTCCCTATGGGTGGCAAAAGGAATGCTGCAGCCCATAGGGATCTCCTGGAACCCCAATACCCTGGGCACCTCAGTACCATATACTAGGGAATTATATGGGTGTACCAGTATGCCAATGTGAATTGGTAAATTTAGTCACTAACCTGTTAGTGATAAATTTGTAAAGCAGAGAGAGCATAACCACTGAGGTTCTGGTTAGCAGAGCCTCAGTGAGACAGGCATCACACAGGGAACACATATAGGCCACAAACTTATGAGCACTGGGGTCCTGGCTAGCAGGGTCCCAGTGACACATAACAAACATACTGACAACATAGGGTTTTCACTATGGGCACTGGGCCTTGGCTAGCAGGATCCCAGTGAGACAGTGAAAACACCCTGACATATACTCATAAACAGGCCAAAAGTGGGAGTAACAAGGCTAGAAAGAGGCTACTTTCTCACAGTAGATGTTTGTGAAGAGTGAGAAAGTAGGAGTAAAGATAGGACGGGACTTGTATTCTTTGTGTAGTCCTGAGGATCAGAGTGGGTGTGACGATAAGTGTAATGAAAGTTTGTGTTGATTTGATGTGCTGATGTGTGTGGTCTGTATTGTTTTTGTGGAATGGTGAGAGGGGATATTGATGTAGTTTTTGGTGAGGGATTTGTATGTGAGATAGTGCTGGTGAGTGGAATTAGAGTGTTAGATGGGGTATTGAAGTGTTTTGGAGATGAATGTGCAAGGTGTGTAAGAGGCGATGGATGTGTGTCAGGGAAGTTAGTGTTAGTGTTAGTTGTGATGACTGGAAGAGGTAATATGTGTGGTGGAGTGAAGTGTGGGGATTGTATGGTTGTGTGTAATTGGTGAAGGGAGGGAAAGGGTGTTTGTAGATGGTGTGTTGGAAGGCTGGGTTTAGGAATTGTTATGATGAAAGGTGGTCTTTGTGGAGCAAACAGAGGATAGTGTTGTTGGTTAGTATTAACAGGGAGTGTGTATCTGGAAGGCTGAGACTGAGAGAAATGTATAGTGTGGTTTTGTGTTGTGTGGGTGATGGCAGGTTGTGTTAGCGGGAGTGGACAGAGTAGTGTTTGCTGTGAGAATGGAGGTGTTTGTTGTAGTTGTGGAGGATATGTGTATATGTGTTGTATAATGGGTATTGTGTTGGATGAAGGGACATTACAATCTGTCTGCGGTCAGTTTGTAATGCATGAGTTGGATGTCTTTGCAGACAATGTGTTTGAATGTTGATGTATGTGTAGGGACTTAACCCCTTCTGTGCCGCGGACGTAATGGTTACGTCCTGCGGCACAGTGCTGCTGTGCCCAGGACGTAACCATTATGTCCTGGGCACACAGCCCAGAGGGAGCGCTTTGCATTTCTCTTCCGATCACGTGGGGGAGGCAGAGAGAGGCTTCAAAGGGAAGGAAATGTATTTCCTTCCCTTTGAAGTCTCTCTCTGCGTTTTGGCAGCCGGATTGAAAGCAATCCGGCTGTCAAAACGCCCACTAGACACCAGGGATGTCTTTTTAGAAAGGAAATTGGTATAAGGAAGCGACCCCTTGGGCAAGGGTCGCTCCCAGGGGGGGCTTTTTTTTTTTTTAAGGCCTTTTCTGCCCCCAGGGGGGGCAGAAACCTCTAGGCACCAGAGATAAAAAAAAAAAATGTTTTTGTTTTGTTTTCGTTTAGTTTTTTGTTTTAGGTGTGGGGAGCGACCCCTTAGGCAAGGGTCGCTCCCATAGGGGGCAAATTATATTTAGGCCAAGGGAGTTTTTTTTTTTGTTCGTGAATTTCACGTAAGGGGAGCAGCCCCTTAGGCAAGGGTCGTTCCCCTGGGGGGCAAATTTTTTTTAGGCCATTTCTGCCCCCCAAGGGGGAAGATCAGCCTATTTTAATTAGGCCGATCTGCCCCCAAGGGGGGCAGAAACCACTAGGCACCGGGGATTTTTTTTGTTATTGTTGTTTTACAGATGGGGAGCGAACCCTTAGGCAAGGGTCGCTCCCCTGGAGGGGCAAATTGTATTTAGGCCATTTCTGCCCGCTTTGGGGGCAGATCGTCCGATTTTAGGTCAATCTGCCCCCAAGGGGGGCAGAAACCACTAGGCACCAGGGATCTTTTTTTGGGGCGCCGTCAGGCAAGGGTCGCTCCCTGGGTGGGGCACATATATTTTAGGCCATTTCTGCTCCCCCTGGGGGCAGAAACCACTAGGCACCAGGGATCTTTTTTTTTTGCGCCGTCACTTAAGGGGAGCGACCCCGTAGGCAAGGGTTGCTCCCCAGGGGGGGGGGGGAAGCAAATTTATTTTAGGCCATTTCTGCCCCCCCTGGGGGAAGATCGGCCTATTGTTATTAGAAAGCAGAAACCTCTAGGCCCCAGGGCTAATTTTTTTTGTGTTTTGTTTTTGTTTGTTTGTTTTTTTAGAGATGGGGAGCGACCCCTTAGGCAATGGTTGGTCCCCTGGAGGGGCAAATTGTATTTAGACCATTTCTGCCCCCCTTGGGGGCAAATCGACCGATTTTAGGTGAATCTGCCCCCAAGGGGGGCAGAAACCACTAGGCTCTGGGGATCTTTTTTTTTTTTGCACCGTCACGCAAGGAGAGCGACCCCGTAGGCAAGGGTCGCTCCCCGGGGCGGGGGTGGCAAATTTATTTTAGGCCATTTCTGCCCCCCCTGGGGCCATTGCTGAGCTAGAGGCCAAAATCCACAGGTAGGCACTTTGCAAAAAACAACTCTGTTTTCTGTGAAAAAATGTGATGTGTCCACGTTGTGTTTTGGGCCATTTCCTTTCGTGGGCGCTAGGCCTACCCACACAAGTGGGGTACCATTTTTATCGGGAGACTTGGGGAACGCTGGGTGGAAGGACATTTGTGGCTCCGCTCAGATTCCAGAACTTTCTGTCACCGAAATGAGAGGAAAAGGTGTTATTTTAGCCAAATTTTGAGGCTTGCAAAGGATTCTGGGTAACAGAACCTGGTCAGAGCCCCACAGGTCACCCCATCTTGGATTCCCCTAGGTCTCTAGTTTTCAAAAATGCACAGGTTTGGTAGGTTTCACTAGGTGCCGGCTGAGCTAGGGGCCAAAATCTACAGGTAGGCACTTTGCAAAAAACAAAAAACTTCTGATTGAAGTCTGCCTGTTCCTGAAATCTGGGAAGCAGGTGACTTTAGCACTACAAACCCTTTGTTGATGCCATTTTCAAGGGAAAAAACAGAAGCCTTCTTCTGCAGCCCCTTTGTCCCATTTTTTTTTTTTTTTAACGAATTTTTCACTGTATTTTGGCTAATTTCTTGGCCTCCTTCTGGGGAACCCACAAAGTCTGGGTACCTCTAGAATCCCTAAGATGTTGGAAAAAAAAGGACGCAAATTTGGCGTGGGTAGTTTATGTGAACAAAAAGTTATGAGGGCCTAAGCGCGAACTGCCCCAAATAGCCAAAAAAAGTCTCTGCACAGGAGGGGGGAAAAGGCCTGGCAGTGAAGGGGTTAAATCATTCCTGGTCAATTGAGAAATGGGCAGCATTTCTGGCGCTAGTCCCTCCCTGTCCCGAACACGCACAAACAGGCAACTGTCGTTGTCCTCTTCACCGTTTGCCTCAACGCCTGTTGTGTTTTATCTTATTGGCCATACGTCTCCTTCCGCCAGTGGTCACGTAGGTGAAGAAAAAGTTCCAATTTGATTCCTTATTTGTAATATTTCTTTACGTTTTATTGCTCCGTACAAAAGAGAAGAAAGCGTGATCCGTATATACGTGACTCACCGACCGTGGGTTATGGCTTCGGGCTGTGAAAGAGTCCGAAATTAAGGTCCCGCCCAGCGCTGAAGTAGTTCCGGGAGCATAAATTCAGAGTCCGCGTTCTCAGACCGTCTATCGATTTCCGGTGGTGGTCGTGGGAGCAAGTGTCATCGGCACGAGCAGGTAAAATGGTAGGTCATGTGGTGGTTAGTCTTTATTCGTCTTGCACCTCAGAGGCACGTATTCGGTGCCCAACTGCTCTGCGTGTATTTCTTGCTTAAACTGGTATGTTGGTGGAATTTTTCTTCATCCCTGCTCGAGTGACGAGGAAGAATCGCAGTGTTTTTGAATAGGTCCATTTTTTTCAGTTAACTAGTGAGCCTTTCAGTTAATTTAAATGCAATAGTTGATAGTGTTGAAAATAAAATATTTAGCTTGAGTCCCTAGTGCATCTTGGTGACTACGGATAATGAAAGTTGGGGTTAAGATTTCATAACATAATCATGGTCTTTATGCAGATCGCACCCAACTGAATACTGAGTATATTTTATCTTTCTTTAGTGTGGGATTATATTCTCTCACAAGTAAAGTTTTGTATTTTAGCCACAGATTTAGTAGTTGCACCGGTGAATTTAAACTTGATGACAGAGGAAAAACAAGTGATATGCAATTTATAACGCTTCTGGCTTGTCTTTCTCTCTCTCTCTCTCCACCCCCCCCCCCCCCCCCCACCGATCGATCATGAAACTGCATTTTTGTGGTAGTTTTCAGACTTTACCAAAAGCGAGGCTGTAGTTTCCCTGAGCAAGTTACTAAGCACGCGACTAGGTGTGTTTCTGTGCAGTGGCAGGCCCTTCGTAAAGATTAACTTGCCACCTTATTTTTGAGTGGTTCTAAAACTGCCATATGTGCCCAGATAGTGTGTGACACTAATAAAAAAGCCTGCCGTACGTTTCAAAGGCCCTGGTTATGTGCGGCCAAACCTAGATATGTATCAGAAGAGCGCTTTTGTTAAGTATCCTTGGCAGTTTAACAGCCCTAGTCACTTTGGCAAACTGCCAGTTTGTGTAGTCTTAGCTCGATTGATATGTGCAGGATGGGTTACAGCCCAGCAGGCAGTGCTAGGCTGTCGTTCGCCCTGCAAGGGGGCTTTATTCCTAACATCCTTGCGTGATTTGGTGCAACGGCAGGAAGGAACGCATGGTCTCAAACACTCTTTGCTCCTTAAGATACGGCGTTAATTGTGACCTCCGGCTTATATATATATATATTTTTTTTTTCTGTAGCAGTACGTTGACATGTCTGCCAAAGAAAGCAGACCCGGACCAGAAGCTGCCATTCCTCACAGCTGCATGCAATATTGCACAGAACATGAAACTCTTCCCGATCTGCTGGGTAACGAGACTCCCGCTGATTGTCGAGGTACACGATTTGTACTTAAAAGGGGACGTTTGATGGTCTACGCGGGTCGTGACACGTGCAATTGTGGGGCTTGCCTAGTGGCCATTTTGTTTTGGTTGGGCACGAAGGCCATTTTACACCTTGATCCTTAGATATTTTTTTTTAAACTGAGTAAGCGTACCTCCCGAATGCTGGATTTGTGTGGTCTGTGATTGGCCCTCTTCAGAATGGCTGCCATTTTCCCTAGAGACTTTTAAGTGCTGTAAAGTTCCTCGTACTTTCCAGTCTGTTCTTAAGGGGTAGATCAAGGACCACTCTCCACAGTGGATTACACGGTTGTAGTCCATCACTATATTGTGGCCGACACTTACAGAAACGTAATTAAGAGTTGAAATGTTGCTGCTGCTGTAATCCAAATGTCCGTCTACTTTTTAACAAGTAGCTTAGCTGGTGCTTGGACGGTGCTTCACTGTCTATATTGTAACATGCGGTTTATAGCTAATTGCACATTTCCATTTTTGATTTCTGAAGGGTCCGTCGCAGAGGATCTTGTCTGGAGCCTGGAACACGAAGGCTAAGCAGTGCTGCTTTTTGTATGCAGTGGCTTGAATACAGTCCTCAATTACTGCAGGTAAACACTGCGCCCTTTTTACGGGGTGGCACGAGAAATGCTGCCATACACCACTGGAGGACAAAGTGACATGATGTATTTTAACATCTTTCGGGACTGATATCGAGATGATGATAAAACTTACAGCTGATCATTTAAAACTGGCTCATATTGCCCGTGTCTTTGTTGAAACGCGGTTTTAATTGTGTCCCTTTTTTTTCCCTCCCAAAGGCATACATTTTCGGGCGAAATTGAACACGGTCATTCGATGAGTGAAAGCTGTGAAAAAGCAGGTCATTCTTACTTATTTGTGAAAGTTTGGGGGTTGTTTGCCATGAACCAACGTATGTAGTTTGGTGCCCAGTTATGAATCGTAAACCACTAACTTTCTATAGTGCACGGAGTGATCAGTGGCAGTGACATTGCCAAATTTGAAGACTAGTTCAAGTTTGTCTTCACACCCAAATATTTGGAATGGGGGCATTTGTGGCACGCTTAACTATAGTGTGCAAATCTTGTGCTTGATTGAAGGCCATAATTTGGTCTTTCACGGAAGCAGGGCAAAGTGAAATGATGGCTTTAACATCTTTCGGGACTGACAACCAGATGATGACTAAACTGAACGCTGATCTCTTTGGACTGCTTTCTCCCCTTCTCGGTAACCACCATACCGTGCGTGTCCTAACTAGGAGTGGTAATGAAGTGGGTACTTTATAGGGCATCTTCACATGTGACGTGAATAATACCTTGGGTGTAGCTTTATCCTCCCCAATGTGCACTGTTGTAGTGTCTAGCCTTTCCCCGACAGATGGGGTCTTTTCTCCACCGAAATTCGTTTGAATTGAGCATTTCACCAATTTACTAATTGGGTTTTTCTACAGGATTGCGATGAAGTCGAAAGAATGAGCCGCTCGTTCTGCGGGAGAACTTGGTCAGAGCAGAATTGCAGGTAAATATCAAACCACCTCGACTTCCCCCTTAAAGATGACGTACTGTAAAGTTACTTATACTTTGCAGACACTCTTAAGGGGTAGAGTAAAGACCACGCTCCACGGTGACGACACAGTTGTCGTTCATCACTATTTTGTGGCCAACACTGTTCAGTGAAGTTTCCAGTGATTAAGACTGCCATGCTTGGTTAGGTCACTTCTCTGGCGTCGTGCTAGTCCGCGGGGGGGGGTGGCGCGCTATCGGTTTACTTTTCCTTGCAGCTTTTAACTCGTATATGTTGTAACGCCTGCCTGTTTGTGCTCATGGATGTTTCTTTTCCTCTGAAGGGTGCACTTTGAGACGCGTTTTGCGAATGCGAGGTTTGCTGTGGACTTGCGGACTCCAGTCGGTGAGTACTTGTAGTGCCTTCAAACTTATGTAAGCGGTGGTCACCCCTAATAAAGTAGTGTGGTTGTGCACTTTTGACCGGTCACTGCAGGCGTGAAAGTGCCGGCCTTGAATGCCACAGTGGAAAGGACTCTAGCCACCAATGTGCATTCCAAAGCTGAATGTCTCCAGAAGCTGTGGTTTGTTCCTCTGCCGCACGAGGGTAGATGAGATGCTGTGGGCTGCTCACTTTAATGGATAATAAACATGATGGCGATACAATAAAACTGTAGACTAGCAGTTTACGGTGGCTTATTTCCCACCTCGCAAGCCTGTAAAATAATGCCGCTATTCTGGTGGCTTAATATTCGTTCTTGTATGCCGAAGAGATACCTGCAGTGAACTATTCTAGGAGGCTGCATTTCTATTCTAGTTTCACCTGTCATGTATCTGCCTTCTGGGTAACTACCGAGCAGTTTTTTTGTTGGAAATTGCGCTGTAATTTTTGTTGCTTCCATGGTGTATTTATCAATTTGTACATCGAATGACCCATGCAGGATAAGTTACAGCCCAGCTGGAAGTGCTGTGTTGTCGTTTCCCCCTGCACAAAGCAATTGTTTCCTACTATCCCTGCCTGTTGTAATGCACCGGCATGCAGGGACGCTTGGTCTCAAACACGTGTTTGCATTCAACAACGTACGTCTCGGGTAGGAGCTGTATTCAGTTAGGACTTAAAAAAAAAAAAAAAAAAAAACATGGGTGGTTTAGATCTGAGTCTGACCAAGCCACTTGCTGATAAATTAGCTTGATTGTACTCCACGCTATGTGTATAAATTATGTGGTTTCTTATGAAGGATCATTATTGTATCAGTTAAACGGGCGAATCTTTGAGCAGTGTTCTGCAATTACATACCTGGGATGTTTTGCCAGCACAGTTAGTGAACTCGTTTCCTAAAGTCTGGTAGATGCTTGGGACAGTGGGTGGACTTAATATGGAAGGGCTCTATAATCATTCATGTAACTTAGCTCATTCAACTAGATTGTGTTTGCATAGAGAACTCGTGAGTCAACCAGAATTCGGATGGCCTGGTTGTCCAAGGTCGTTGGGGGGGGGTCGTTCAGATCACGAGCACCTCAAATATCCTTCATTGGGTGAAGCCCATAAGCACACACCACTCGTGTTTTCTGAAGAAGCTATTGTGCTGTAGAACCATTCAGCCTGATTGCTGTTAATCGCCTCATTTTCTTATAGGGTATGGCAACATTTGGACGTTCGCAGACCTTGGTAAGAGTCGCAGCTCATTTTACATATTACTTATAGAATATCCTACTGGCTTAACTTTCGCGTGTCCTTGGGTCTACCTTGGCACTACTGCGTTGGCCCTCATTTAAGTGTCCTTTCTCCCGTTTGAGGTGCAGGATAAGTTACAATGTAGCTCCAAGTGCTACATTGTCGTTCCCCCTGCAAACATTAAATCGATTCATACTATCCCTGTCTGCTACGACTCCACAGCAGGCAGGGACGCTTGGTCTCGTACATGACTTAAGTTTAAATAGATGGCCTTCACTTTAGAACTTACTGTAAACAAGTTGACCTTACTGAAATTGTGCATGATTTAAAATAGCAGCAAATGTCTATTTGTGTGGGGTATAACCAAATGCCCCAATGTTTGCCCCCAAGTAAATGAGTGCCATGCTATTAGCTGTTAGGAGTTTGCAATGCAATTTGAACTTTTGGTTTCTCTTGCAGAAAGTGGTCTGGCACCCATCAACTGGAAGCACACTTCTGATAAACTGGATCTGCATATCCCCGCTGAAGGTGTCCCTTGATACAAGTTTCTGCATTGCTGTACTTATGCGGGGGGACTTTCTGAATTCGACGCTGAGTGGTGAGGGATGGAGGCCAGTAGAACGGACTGGTTGTGCTAGTGTTTTAAAGTCTTGAATGACCATACATAGACGTTGCAGTTGGCAAAACCAACTGGTAAAAAACAAAAGTTGATTTTCTATGAAAAGACTTGCGCGCCAAAACAAAGTAGTAACTTCTCTTGAGGGTTAGAGGCGGCATTAATAAGTGTGTATTTCCACATACACTATCTGGAGTAATTTCTTCGACTTTAGCTGTGTTTCTGTAACATTGCCTGGTCATTAGAACATCCCACATCTTTCTAAAAGACTCGGTTCTAAAATGTTAATATCTGTACATGTCGAGCATTGACGTGCTCAGTTTAAATGTTCAATAAATCATTTTCAAGTGTACTTGTGTGAAATGTGATTTTCAGTGTTAATTGTTTCTGGTAATGAGTAGATTTTTTGGAAGTCGTAAATCTTGCTTCTAGCTAAACAAAGTAGCTTGGGGATAGCGGAAGTATTATTTTCTCCCACCCCCTTGTTAAAGCTGCAATAGTCTGCCATAGCACATACAAAATCACATAGGGAAGTCGGAGAAAACAATACATTGTTTTGCGGAGAACTGGTTGTTTAAGGGTGTCTCACTGATTGTTGCTGGGTGTCTGCCCCATGATTGACATCTTTGCTAAGTGCCGCCCCTTCCCTCACCCCACAGTATGAAGCTCTATGTAGGAACCTTGTATCCTCCGACTCCACGACCTACTAAAAACAGCAAATGGGAACCCGAGATTGGCTCTTCTGCCAAACTGCAGCTGCACTTATCAATGTCCTGATCCTGTCTGTGCTGGGGGTTGCGAGTCAGCCCTCTGGCTATTGTGGAAACCCTATGTACTCTAAAGGTCATTACCCACATGTTCAGTGCACTGTTTACAACGCTTCAGATATTGCAAACGTGTAAGTTCCTTAAACACATTAAGATGAGAGCAAAATAATCGGATACTCGAAATATTCTGCAACTTGAAAATTAATTTGAACTACTGGGTAGTTAATAGCATTCCATGAGAAACTCAGAATATGGAAGAAAGTTAATGTCACAATACATCTTAAAATCAGACCTTAACAAACTAAACAGGAAACAAGGTTTTGATGAACACGTAGGTTAAAAGCAAAACTACTTCAAGGGTGTGCGATCCAGGTTATAATATAGTTTATTGTATTCAAAACACAAACCTGGTTCCGGACTGAGCCAGCATAAGGTTGGGATACCAACTCGCCCAAGAATTTGCATTGCAAGGGCAGTATGCAATTCTGTAAGTATCAGGGCCTGGGTACCAGCATTCCAAAGGTTGTGTATCGCACATAGGTCAGAACTTCCGGTATATTCACACAACAGGATTATTCTTGCTTCAAGTTGGAGGTATCAGTACTCTGGATTAAACTCTTTATGTTGACAGATTTACGAACAATATTGGTAACATTTGAGACACAAGGTTGCATCGCTGAAACTTCCAAGGTTGTGTAAGGGACGTGGAGTGAGAAACTCAAGTTTACGGGCACTCTAAAGATATACTAGGAGTATGGAAAAATCAGTTCTAGATTGTGGGTCGTTGACTCCCAAAGTATGCCAGAGAAGACACACTTTACAAATTGGAGGTACAGGCGACAGTCTCTAGTCCCTGGGCAACAGTTCAGGAAACCAAGATGAAGTGAAGTCTTCACAGAAGCAAGTGGTAACAGGCGTGCAAAACTATTCGAGATTAGTGTCAACTAACCTGGAATTTGCTTCTTACGCCGAGAAGCACGGTTTAGGAATTTGAAGCAGTGGTTGTTGCTGGAAGCTTTTGGGGGGGGGGGGGGTGGTTGTGCATGGAGGAGCGTCCTTGAGGGTTCTCAGTGTTCAGAATCATGGAGGCATCAGAAAGGACCTGGCAAGGATGTTGGTTGGTTTCTGGGAGGTGCAGAAAGTGCACTGAACAGGAATACAGAAGATCTAGGTGAGTGCAGGGGTGTTGCTTGCATTGGACTTGTGCAGGTCCAGTTACTGGTACGAGGCCAAGCCCCAATGCATGTTCTGAGGGGCTATTTATACAGGAAGCCAAGAGTGTTCCATAAGAGTATGGGGAAGTGTCCAAGGGAACCTGGGAAGAATTGCATGTTGCATACAAATGGGCATGTCTTAATGTGCAAATAAAAATGGAATCCCAAGTGCATGATGGTACATCCTTATGGTTAGGATAATAAGTGAAAATGGGCCAATCCCAACAGGGCACATGACATTTGAAGGTGCAAACGAGATGGAACTTGCATAGTAGCACAATAGGAAGTTCAGCCCTAAAGAGGATAAGGGGTGTCATGGAGCTTCAGAGACAAAAAGGCACCACAGAAGTAATGATAGGTTGGCCTATAATAGCTGCTGAGCATAGGGCACAGGATTGAGTTGTAGCATTTTTGGACCACACCATGGCTCAATTATGATACTCATGCAGTAGTATTTCATACTTTGAAGACTGGTGCCACCATTAAAATCAAACTTTCTAACTAATGTCACACTACCTGGTGGCATCTACCGCCACTCAACTTGCTAACTTGAGAAAGGGGGGGTGACTGATTTTGCTCGGGAAATCCATGACTGACAAACCCTTCCTTGTTTCTGGGGTTACTCTCTTGTTGCCTACTTCACCCCATTGATTTGGTAGACCTGCGGGTTCGGCTAGATGGTGTCGAAAACCGTTCACGCAGGTCTAATTTGAGATTCACTCAGATCCCTGAAGGACGCAAAAATGGGCAGACTTAGATTTAATTACTGACCTTGTTTTAAATCATGTTCTCTCAGAACCGAAGGATAAACATTTAGATCTCACTATTATGCGGGTCCATCAGTACAGCCACCCAATGCAAAATATCCTCTAACTGTACTCGTCAATTTCAGCAACTCGCATCAAGGGACAGGTTCTACAGCAAGCAATTAAAAATAAAACTCACCAGATTCCCGGCGACTATGCTTTAAAAAAATTCTTGGATATGTCGGTGGCTGCTGCGTATCGGAGGAGAGAATTGAAGGGGATGATCCCCCCCGCATTTCTGAAAGCCAGGGCCCCGGCCTGGCCAGTCCAATAATCTAAATTACACGGGTTTTTTTCAGGGTCACTCCAACTTGGTCCACACAGTGGATGTCACTAAGACTCTTGCACTCGATTCAGAACTCTGATGGATCAGGGCAAAGGGGACGGGGAGTTCGGGGGAAACTTCAAATGAGAATGGAACGTTGAGAATTTTTGGAAGGGTAGATGTTGTAGAGCATAGCACATCATTAGGACATTTACGTTCCAGTCCCATTTGCAGTTTATGGCATTTAGGGTGCCATGCCAAGGCACCTGACTAGGGAAGAAGGGGGGGTCATGGGTGGCTCTGGAGTGACCAGACAGGAGGGCCCCAGGTGCTGGCCAACCAAGGGGTGGGTTAGGGGGATGGGTTGGGGATGGGGTAAGTGGTACAAGACCCTTCTTTACCATACTAACATATAGCTATGCACAATGTGGAATGATTAACTACACTCCGGATGACACCATTCAATACAGGCCAAGGTTTACGCTCTCTGATGGGTCTGATTACTTAATATTCAGGCAATTCTTTAAAAGAATTCAATGGTAAAGTTAAATTCCTCACTAAAAATAGTTTCTTGGAATGTTAACAGGTTAAATATTCAGAGAAAAAGGTCTGCAATTGAGGAGAGGGTAAATGCTCTAAACCCTTCAGTCATCTTGTTACAAGAAACTCATCCCTGCTAAAAAAAAAAAAAGTAGCGGGCCTCAATATATTTAAAATCTCTGTTGCTTTTAAGGTTGTTGACGCAGCTCCAGTCGCTCACAGAGGTGTGTAGCTAAGAATCTTGGTGCTCGGGCACTTGATTATTTTTAGTGACCCCAAGGGCGATAGTGCTGGGTACACTGCCTAATTGCTAAAGAGAGACTTATTTTGTCAGTTTTTATGCACCTTTGACAGATGATCCGGCCCCTTATGTGGAACTGTTTTAATCCCTTTTGCAGCTTCCAGGCAAATTCATTATTGGCGGGGTTTTTAACTTTCTCCAGGATCCATTTTTGGATACCATTGTTAAGGGTAAAAAGCAGCACAAACCTAAAGTTGCTAAGATTTTTAAAGACTACATTAAAGTGTTGATGCTCTGCGATCCTTGGAGAATAAGTGCCCGAATGAGAGAGAATATACGTGCATTTCCAGACTGTGTAAAAGCGCCTCCCGCATCGTTTTTTTCTTCTCCTCCCCCCCCCTTGATATCCAAAATGCCGCACTTTAAGAATCAATCTGTGAGGCTCTCTGGTCTATCCGATCACGCCACCCTAGTGTTGGAAGTACTTTCTTTCCCAGAATACTCTATGCCTCAACCTAGAAGGTGGGTGTTCAACCAGCAACTCCTCCATACGGTGAGAAGGGTACAGGCCTCTAAAGTCTAAATAAATGAATTTTTCAAATGTAATCAGGGAGATATATTAAAACTGTGCAACAAAAGCCACACAAATCTTTAATGAATGGACTTAAAGTTGATTGCTTGAGATGAGAACTTGGATAGTAGCTATCCCAGATATATATATATATATATTTTATATCTTTTTATTAGTTTTATAGGTAACACGACAGGTACAGACATGAACAACAATTGGTCCTATCTTCCCCTCCCTTGGCCCTCTGCTCCAACTCCCACTCAGCGGATGATCGCTCTGTTTCTAACATTGTCTATCCTGTCAGCAAATCTGAGCAAAGTTCAGGTCTAGGGGAGCCTCTTTAAGTTCTATTTCAGCAGTGGTTGAATGAAGGATGCATTTATTTGGGGAGGGGGGAGAATCTGCAGCGTTCAACAAAATTCCAGAAGACAGTTTTGCCAAGTCTTCCTGTGAGGAAATGGGGTGTATTATGCGGTTTGCGTCCTCACCAAATTATAGTTACAATTATATTTTTATACACCCCAACAAAAGACCCATGGGAGGGTTTCATAGATAGAGAATTTACCGGGTGCAGTAAATATAATTTTTTACATAGCAGCCAAGCATTGGCTAATTCAACACTTAAAAACTTTTTAAAGAAAAACCTAGGTAAGTGTCAATGTGGTTACTTTAGTTGACCAACTCCAGCAGGGAACCAGCAAGGTCAGGAGAAAGAAGCACTATTCAGTACGTTCATGGCACTATATCCCTTTTGTTGTAGGTGGCTATGGAAGTGGACCTGATACAAGGGATACAGGATGCTGGAGATACTGTAGATGTGATATGGTCGATGGTAGCCTTCCTGCAGAGTTTAACTGGTCTGCAAACTTTGTGAGGTGGTCCTGGCCACAGGGAAAGATGTCTCTCAAAGTTCTCTCGATCCTGGCAGTAGTGCATTCAACAGGCATTGTGACCACAAAGGAATCCTTCCTTGAACAATAACTTTTTTGTGTGACCAAACTGCACTTACACAACTTTCCCGGGTGCAGAAGAGACTGGTGCATCTTTGTATTGTAATAGTATGTTCGATGGCATCTGTCGCTGTAGATACACATGGTATGCATGAGCTCGCCATCTGGTGTTGGGTCGGAGTGTTACAAGTTGTTTTTCTTCGAAGAAGTGTTTTCGAGTCACGGGACCGAGTGACTCCTCCTTCTGTGCTCATTGCGCATGGGCGTCGACTCCATCTTCGATTGTTTTCTTTCCGCCATCGGGTTCGGACGTGTTCCTGTCGCTCCGAGTTTCGGAACGGAAAGATAGCTGAAAACTGAAGATTTTCGACGGTATCGTTGCGATCCGGTTAGAGATAGACACATACGACGACGCGTTGAACATCGAAGCGCTTCGGTGCCCTTCGGGGTAGATTTCGGCACCCCGTCGGGGCCTAGTCGGCCCGACCGCGTGGAGAACAACGCCGATGGAACGGACCCCGTTTCGATTCTGCCCCGAATGCCACAACAAATATCCTTATACGGACCTACACTCGGTCTGTAATCTGTGCCTGTCACCCGAGCACAGCGAAGAATCCTGTGAGGCCTGTCGGGCGTTCCGGTCCCGAAAAACTCTGCGCGACCGTCGAGCGAGAAGACTGCAGATGGCGTCCACGCCAAAAGAGCGTCGACAGTTCGAGACAGAAGAGGAACAGGAGGAATCCTTTTCCATCCAGGATTCAGACTCCGACGAGCTAGACTCTACAAGAACTGTGAGTAAGACGTCGAGATCAGACCTTAAAAAAGGAAAGAAGGCCCAGGGGACGCCACTGCCAACCGGCCATGGCTCCACCCAAATTCTCGGTGACCAACAATCGGCACCGAAAAAGGCCCATTCAGTGTCGAGATCGTCCGACTTCGGTCGAGACACCGGCACGCAGCCTCCTCGGGACCGAGAGAGTGCTAAACAGAAGCATCGACACCGAGAGTTCGGTGTCGACACGGATCAACGCCGAGACAGTGGCGCCGAAGACCATAGAGGCCAAGAATTTTCGGCACAGAAAAAGAGGAAGGTTACCTCGGAGCCGAAAAAACAAACAACAGGGTTTTCGGAGCCGAAAAAAGCGACATCAGACCCTGTTTCTGGCTCCTATACTGAAGAGCATTCTATGTCTTCTCAAATGAAGAAACATAGATTTGAACAAGAACTGCAATCCACTGACGTGGATCATACGCAAAAGCGTATCTTTATTCAGCAGGGGACTGGGAAGATCAGTACCCTTCCACCTGTCAAACGAAAGAGAACGCTTCAGTTTACTTCTCAGCAACAAACAGCACAAAAGGTAACACCTCCTCCCTCACCTCCACCTGTAACTCCGGCTTCGCCAACTTACACCCCGTCACACTCGCCAGCTCACACCGCCATGAGCCACGATGACCAAGATCAGGATGCGTGGGACTTGTACGACGCACCAGTGTCTGATAACAGCCCAGACACATACCCAACTAGGCCATCACCACCGGAAGACAGCACAGCCTACTCACAAGTGGTGGCTAGAGCAGCACTATTCCATAATGTGGAACTCCACTCGGAACAAGTAGAGGATGATTTTTTATTTAACACCCTCTCTTCAACCCACAGCTCCTACCAAAGCCTGCCGATGCTCCCAGGCATGCTACGCCATGCAAAGGACATTTTCAAGGAGCCAGTTAAAAGTAGGGCAGTGACGCCTAGGGTGGACAAAAAGTATAAGGCGCCTCCTACGGACCCTGTATTCATCACCTCTCAGCTGCCACCAGATTCTGTGGTGGTAGGGGCTGCCAGAAAACGGGCAAATTCACACACTTCTGGGGATGCACCTCCCCCAGATAAAGAAAGTAGGAAGTTCGATGCAGCCGGGAAAAGGGTTGCTGTCCAAGCAGCAAACCAGTGGCGCATCGCAAATTCACAAGCGCTGCTAGCGCGATACGACAGAGCCCACTGGGATGAGATGCAGCATCTCATTGAACATCTCCCAAAAGATCTGCAAAAAAGAGCAAAACAGGTTGTTGAGGAGGGTCAAAACATTTCCAACAATCAAATACGCTCCTCCATGGATGCAGCAGACACGGCCGCAAGGACCATTAATACGTCGGTTACCATCCGTAGGCACGCATGGCTCAGAACGTCTGGATTCAAGCCAGAAATTCAGCAGGCAGTGCTTAACATGCCAGTAAACGAAAAACTTCTGTTCGGTCCGGAGGTCGACACAGCCATAGAAAAGCTCAAGAAGGACACTGACACTGCCAAGGCCATGGGCGCACTCTACTCCCCGCAGAGCAGAGGATCTTATAACACCTTCCGCAAAACACCTTTTAGAGGAGGGTTTCGGGGTCAGGCCACACAAGCTAGCACCTCACAGTCCGCACCGCCCACCTACCAGGGACAGTACAGGGGAGGTTTTCGGGGCCAGTATAGAGGGGGGCAATTCCCTAGGAATAGGGGAAGATTTCAAAGCCCCAAAACCACTACCAACAAGCAGTGACTCACATGTCACACACCCCTCCCACACAACACCAGTGGGGGGGAGGATACGTCAATATTACGAAGCATGGGACAAAATAACTACAGACACATGGGTCCTAGCAATTATCCAGCATGGTTATTGCATAGAATTCCTGCAATTCCCTCCAGACATACCACCAAAATCACAAAATTTATCAAAATACCATTCACAGCTTCTAGAGATAGAAGTTCAAGCACTACTGCAAAAAAATGCAATAGAATTAGTACCAAGCACACAAATAAACACAGGAGTTTATTCACTGTACTTCTTGATACCAAAAAAGGACGAAACACAGACCAATTCTAGACCTCAGAGTAGTAAACACATTCATCAAATCAGACCACTTTCACATGGTCACACTACAAGAAGTGTTACCATTGCTCAAAAAACACAACTACATGACAACCCTAGACCTCAAGGACGCATATTTCCATATACCAATACATCAATCACACAGGAAATATCTAAGGTTTGTATTCAAAGGAATACATTACCAATTCAAAGTATTGCCTTTTGGTTTAACAACCGCTCCAAGAGTATTCACAAAATGCCTAGCAGTAGTCGCTGCACACATCAGAAGGCAGCAAATACATGTGTTCCTGTATCTAGACGACTGGCTAATCAAAACCAGTTCGCTCACACAATGCTCAAACCACACAAATCAAGTCATACAAACCCTCTACAAACTAGGGTTCACCGTCAACTTTGCAAAATCAAACATTCTGCCAAGCAAAGTACAGCAATATCTAGGAGCCATAATAGACACAACAAAAGGAGTAGCAACGCCAACTCCACAAAGGATCCACAATTTCAACAGGGTCATTCAACACATGTCTCCAAACCAAACAATACAAGCAAGAACAATACTACAGCTCCTAGGCATGATGTCCTCATGCATAGCCATTGTCCCAAACGCAAGACTGCACATGAGGCCCTTACAACAGTGCCTAGCCTCACAGTGGTCTCAAGCACAGGGTCACCTTCTAGATCTGGTGTTGCTAGACCGCCAAACTTACCTCTCGCTTCTATGGTGGAACAGTATAAATTTAAACATAGGGCGGCCTTTCCAAGACCCAGTGCCAGAGTACGTAATAACAACAGATGCTTCCATGACAGGGTGGGGAGCACATCTCAATCAACACAACATAAGAGGACAATGGAACATACATCAAACAAAACTGCATATAAATCATCTAGAATTATTAGCAGTTTTTCAAGCACTAAAAGCTTTCCAACCAATCATAACCCACAAATACATCCTTGTCAAAACAGACAACATGACAACGATGTATTATCTAAACAAACAAGGAGGAACACATTCAACGCAGTTAAGCTTGTTAGCTCAAAAAATATGGAAGTGGGCAATCCACCATCAGATTGGTCTAATAGCACAGTTTATTCCGGGGATCCAGAATCAGCTGGCAGACAATCTCTCTCGAGATCACCAGCAAGTCCACGAATGGGAAATCCACCCACAGATTCTGAACACCTACTTCACACTCTGGGGAACACCACAAATAGACTTATTTGCAACAAAAGAGAACGCAAAATGCCAAAACTTCGCGTCCAGATACCCACACAAGCAATCCCAAGGCAATGCCCTATGGATGAACTGGTCAGGAATATTTGCTTACGCTTTTCCTCCTCTCCCTCTCCTTCCTTACCTAGTAAACAAATTGAGTCAAAACAAACTCAAACTCATTTTAATAGCACCAACTTGGGCAAGACAACCCTGGTACACAACACTGCTAGATCTGTCTGTAGTACCACACATCAAACTGCCCAACAAACCAGATCTGTTAACGCAACACAACCAACAGATCAGACACCCGGACCCAGCATCGCTGAATCTAGCAATCTGGCTCCTGAAATCCTAGAATTCGGACACTTACAACTTAGCCAAGAGTGTATGGAAGTCATAAAGCAGGCCAGAAGGCCATCCACTAGACACTGCTACGCAAGTAAGTGGAAAAGATTTGTTTGGTACTGCCATCATAATCAGATACAACCGCTAGATGCAACTCCAAAACATATAGTAAATTACTTGCTCCATTTACAAAAAGCAAAGCTAGCCTTCTCTTCTATTAAAATACACCTTGCAGCAATATCTGCATACCTGCAAACTACCTATTCAACTTCCTTGTATAGGATACCAGTTATCAAAGCATTTATAGAAGGGCTTAAAAGAATTATACCACCAAGAACACCACCTGTTCCTTCATGGAACCTAAACGTGGTTCTAACAAAACTCATAGGCCCACCTTTCGAACCCATGCACTCTTGCGGAATACAATTCCTAACCTGGAAAGTTGCCTTTCTCATCGCCATTACATCTCTAAGAAGAGTAAGTGAAATTCAAGCGTTCACAACACAAGAGCCTTTTATACAAATACATAAAAATAAGGTCGTCCTACGACCTAATCCAAAATTTTTACCCAAAGTTATTTCACCATTCCATCTAAATCAAACGGTAGAACTACCGGTATTTTTCCCACAGCCAGATTCTGTGGCTGAAAGAGCACTACATACATTAGATGTCAAAAGAGCATTAATGTACTACATTGACAGAACAAAGAACATCAGAAAAACTAAACAGCTATTTATTGCATTCCAAAAACCTCATGCAGGTAACCCAATATCAAAACAAGGTATAGCCAGATGGATAGTTAAATGCATCCAAATCTGCTACCTTAAAGCAAAAAGACAACTGCCCATTACTCCCAGGGCACATTCAACAAGGAAAAAAGGTGCTTCAATGGCCTTTTTAGGAAACATCCCAATGCAGGAAATATGTAAGGCAGCCACTTGGTCTACGCCTCACACATTCACCAAACACTACTGTATAGATGTGCTATCCGCACAACAAGCTACAGTAGGTCAAGCTGTATTAAGAACTCTATTTCAGACAACTTCTACTCCTACAGGCTAAACCACCGCTTATGGGGAACTAACTGCTTACTAGTCTATGCATACCATGTGTATCTACAGCGACAGATGCCATCGAACTGAAAATGTCACTTACCCAGTGTACATCTGTTCGTGGCATCAGTCGCTGAGATTCACATGGACCCACCCACCTCCCCGGAAGCCTGTAGCAGTTCAGAAGTTACCTTCAATTTTGTACATTTGTATATATATTACTTAATCCTTTAATAGGTACATACTTACATTTTTCATTGCGCGGGCACTATTACTATAGTACAACTCCTACCTCCCCCTCTGCGGGGAAAACAATCGAAGATGGAGTCGACGCCCATGCGCAATGAGCACAGAAGGAGGAGTCACTCGGTCCCGTGACTCGAAAACACTTCTTCGAAGAAAAACAACTTGTAACACTCCGACCCAACACCAGATGGCGAGCTCATGCATACCATGTGAATCTCAGCGACTGATGCCACGAACAGATGTACACTGGGTAAGTGACATTTTCATTATATAGCGCTTAATACTCCTGACGAGGCGTCAAATCGTTTTTTGGCGAGTAGCACGCTACTCTGGAACCCAACACGAATTAGTGATGGATTAGTTTCTGAAAAATATGAGTACTGTTTTAGTATAATTATGAGTTCATTTGAGCCGCGGATATGAGAATTTGTTAGTTAGATTGACTGGAGTAATGGAGGGGTGGAGGAGGAAAGAAATCCAGAAGTGTTAATTGGAAGTATATCCCTCTTTTACTCATCCCAAAGGCTTGGGATGAGTAAAGGGGGATAGAGGAGGGAAGATTCTGTGGAAGGGTTAGGGAGATCATAGTAGCAGGGTGAGATAAATGAGGGAGGATTTAGTAGGGTTGTTTGGGAGGTCGTGGTAGTAGAGTGAGGTTTGGTGAGTTAGATGTGGAAGCGGAGGGAAGAGTTTAGGCAGAGTTATTTAGGAGATGAAAGTAGTAGAATGGATTTGGGGGAGTCAGTGGGAATGGAGTATAGATTGATAGAGACATGACATATGATGCTGGGTAGATAAGTGTGACCGCATCTCTGATTGACAACCTCTCCAACCTCTGCCTCAGACAACTGGTCAACACCCCCACCCACATCGCCGGCCACACGCTTGACCCGATCTTCTCCGCAAGCAACCACGTCACCTTTAACCACACCACAGAACACCACTGGACCGACCACCACTGCATCCACTTCACTTTCAAAAAGCACATCGAGCACCACCGTACCCAAGAACCACCACACCGTCGCTGGAGCAAAGTCACCGTCGACCAGCTGACCAGCACCCTTTCCCAGAACTCACCCACCAACTCCACCGACCCAGACACCGCCGCACTCAACCTACGACGGTGGATCAACGACTGCGCCAACACCTCGCACCACTCAAGAAGGTCCACAGAAAACCAAGAAAGAAAAAAAGCCGCCTGGTTCACTGACGAACTCCTTACTTCCAAACGCGTCTGCCAGAAACTAAAGAAGAAATGGCTCCTCAAACACACATCCGACAGCCTGTCAGCCCACAAGGAGGCCACCCGCAAGCACCACCAGCTAATCAGACTCGCCAAACGATCCCACTTCACAGAACGCCTGAACAACAACGCACACATCAGCAAATAACTCTTCTGCATTGTGAAAGAGCTCTCCCACCCTAGAGCCAATGTCAACGACATCCCATCGTCCCAAGAACTCTGCAACGCCCTGTCCACCGTCTTCTATCAAAAGATCACCGACATCCACGACAGCCTGAACACCACGCCTCCATCAACTGGATTGTGCCAATAGCCTCTACCATGGATCATCTCTATCTGTTATGAAAAAACTACACCGTATCCAGAATTCCACAGCCAGGCTACTACTACATATAAAGCCGCAAGCCCACATCTCCCCTGCCTTGAGAGCACTACACTGGTTACCCGTTGCCAGAAGATGCACTTTCAAGCTGCTTTGTATCACCCACAAAGCTATACATGGAACAGGACCGCTTTTTATCAGAAAGAAAATGACCAAATACATCCAACAAAGAACCCTCCACTCAAGACTGGCACCCCGCCTTAGAACACCACCATACAAGAAAAAGACTATAGGTGGTACATCCTTCTCCGTCCAAGCAGTCAAACTATGGAATTCATTACCCCCAACTATAAGAGCCACAGATAACTTTCTTGTCTTCAGAAAACTACTCAAGAGTTGACTCTTTCCTTCATAACCACCTTTTTCAAACAACTATGAACTGCATATGCCTATGTGGATAAATATTTTTTCAGATTATATGTATATTTCTATTTATTTATAGCTTCTTTGGAAAATAGGTATTGCTACTATGTCATAACAATAAAATACACACACACTCTTTAAACCTGTCTGACTAAGTATTTTTTTACCCATGTTTCTAATTATGTATTGTATGTGCATATATGTGTGTGTGTGTGTGTGTATATATATATATATATATATATATATATATATTTATGTGTATATGTTGTTTCTGTGCTTGGCATGTTCGTGGATCATTGCATGGCTCCTGTTTTTTTTTTTTTTTTTTTTTGGGTTGTTATATTAGATATCTATGAATTCCTGCTCTCATCTTATCACACTTATCTACTCATCGCTCTTATGTCATGTCTCTATCAAACTATCCTCCATTCTCACTCTGAATCATCCCAAATCTCTTCTACCACTTTCATCTCCTAAATATCTCTGCCTAAGCTCTTCCCTCCACATCTAACTCACCAAACCTCACTCTACCTCTGTGACCTCCCACACAACCCTACTAAATTCTCCTGCATTCATCTCACCCTGCTACTATGCTCTCCCTAACCCTTCCACATACTCTTCCCCCTCCACCCCCCTTTACTCATCCCAAGCCTTTGGGTTGAGTAAATGAAGGATATACTCCCAATTAACACCTGGATTTATTTCCTCCTCCACCCCTCCATTACTCCAGTCTAACTAACAAACTCTCATATCCGTGGCTCAAATTAACTCATAATAATGCTAAAACTGTACTCATTATTTAACGATACTAATCCATCACTAATTCTTGTTGGGTTCCGGAGTAGCGTGCTACTCATCGAAAATCGCTTCGACGCCTCGTCAGGGGTAGTAAGCGCTATATAAATACGATTACAATTACAATTACAATCAGACCCCACCCCCGGAAATCCCACCTGCACCAACCGCCTGGACCTACGTAGACGACACTGAAACACGCAAGATCGTGAACTCCATCCACTCTGGATCCCCTTCTGACCCTTGCCCCCACCACGTCTACAACAAAGCCGACTCTACCATCGCCCCCCAACTTCGAAAGGTCATCAACCTATCCTTCGAAACTGCCACTTTCCCGGAAAGCTGGAAGCACGCCAAAATCCACGCCCTCCTTAAGAAGCCCAATGCAGATCCCAACGACCTCAAAAACTTCCGACTGATCTCCCTGCTCCCTTTCCCGGCGAAGGACACTGAGAAGATCGTCAACGCTCAGCTTACCCGCCACCTAGAGGACAACTCCATCCTGGACCCCTCCCAGTCCGGTTTCAGACGCAATCACAGCACCGAGACAGCTCTCATCGCCGCCACAGATGACATCAGACAGCAAATGGACAGCGGCGAAACATCAGCCCTCATCCTCAAAGACCTTTCCGCAGCCTTCGACACGGTCTGCCATCCCACCCTGTTAACACGCCTCCACAAAGCCGGAATACAAGAAAAAGCCCTCAACTGGATATCCTCATTCCTCTCCGGCAGAACCCAGAGAGTCCGCTTCCCACCCTTCCACTCCGAAGCCACCAACATCATCTGTGGCGTACCCCCAGGCTCCTCACTGAGCCCGACGCTGCTCAACATCTACATGGCCCCCCTCGCACAACTGGCCCGTCAGCACAACCTCCACATTCTCTCTTACGCCGACGACACCCAGCTCATCCTCTCCCTCACCAAAGATCCACACACCGCCAAAGCCACCCTCCACGAGGGATTGAAGGCCATCGCAGAGTGGATGAGATACAGCCGCCTGAAGTTGAACTCCGACAAGACGGAGGTCCTCATCCTCGGACGCACCCCCTCTGCCTGGGACGACTCCTGGTGGCCCACCACGCTGGGAGCCCCGCCAACGCCAGCCAACCACGCACGCAACCTGGGTTTCGTCCTCGACCCCGCCCTCACCATGTCAAAGCAGGTCAACGCAGTTTCCTCCTCCTGCTACAACACCCTCCGCATGCTCCGTAGAATCTACAAATGGATCCCGACGGAAACCAGAAGAACGGCGACCCAGGCCCTCGTCAGCAGCAGACTAGACTACGGCAACGCACTCTACACCGGCATCCCAGCAAAAGACATCCAACGCCTCCAACGCCTCCACCCGACTGGTCCTCAACGTGCCCCACCGCTGCCACATCTCCCACCACCTGAGAGACCTCCACTGGCTCTCCGTGGACAAGAGGATCACCTTCAAACTCCTCACCCACGCTCACAAGGCACTCCACAACAACGGACCAGCCTACCTGAACAACAGACTCAACTTCTACGCCCCCACCCGCCAACTCCGCTCCACCAACCTCGCCCTTGCCGTCATTCCCCGCATCCAGCGCAAGACCTCCGGTGGCAGATCCTTCTCCTACCTCGCCACCAAGACCTGGAACACCCTCCTGGCCTCCCTACGACAGCCTCAGGACCTTCTCACCTTCAGGAGACTTCTTAAGACCTGGCTCTTTGACCAGTAGCAGCACCTCCCCCCCCAGCTGAAACCCTAACGGGTACTGAGTGCGCTCTACAAATGTTGTGATTGATTGATTGATTGATTGATAAGATGAGAGCAAGGATTCCTAGATATCTAGTATACCAACCCACCCAGGAGCCATGCAATGACCCACGAACATGCCAAGCACAGAACAACATATATATATATATATATGTTCGATTGCATGTGTCGCTGCAGATACACATGCTGTGCACATCCCGCCATCTAGTGTTGGGCTCGGAGTGTTACAAGTTGTTTTTCTTCGAAGAAGTCTTTTCGAGTCACGAGATCGAGGGACTCCTCCCCTTTCGGCACCATTGCGCATGGGCGTCGACTCCATCTTAGATTGTTTTCTTTCCGCCATCGGGTTCGGACGTGTTCCTCTTCGCTCCGTGTTTCGGTTCGGAAAGTTAGTTAAATCTCGGAAAACTCAACAGCATTGTTTGCGTTCGGGATCGGGTTAGTTAAAACAGATCAACACTGAATTTTGAAGAGCTCCGGTGGCCCTTCGGGGTTTCGATTCCCCAGCGGGGCCTGGTCGGCCCAACCTCGTGCGTCTTCAAGGCTAATGGAACGGACCCCATTCCGCTTCTGCCCCGAATGCCACAACAAATATCCTTACACAGATCAGCATCTGGTCTGTAATTTGTGTTTGTCTCCTGAACACAAAGAGGATACCTGCGAGGCCTGTTGAGCGTTTCGGTCGAGGAAAACGCTAAGAGACTGGAGAGCAAGAAGACTTCAAATGGCATCGGCGCCGGCAGGACACCAAAACTTGGAAGAGGAGGAAACCTTCTCCATCGCGGATTCGGACTCGGACGAGTCCGAAACCGAACAGATGCCGAAAACCATGAGTAGAACACCCCTGGCCAAAAGTAACGGAAAATACATGAAAGCCCAGGGGACGCCACTGCCAGAAGGCCATGGCTTAACCCAAAAATTAGGAGACTGGCCATCGGCACTGAAAAAGGGCACGCACGTGTCGAAGTCTTCCGACTCCAGTCGAGATACCAGCACAGAACAGGCTCAACCCTGAGACACCGGGTCAGAGCAATCTCGACATCGAGAAACTGGCACCGAGAAATCGGAACACCGAAAGCCAAAAAAGTGTCTTCGGAACCGAAAAAAAAGGGTTGAAAAAGTTTTGATACCGAAACCAAGTTCCTACACTGAGGAGCAGGGACTGTCCTCACGATTGCAAGGACACAAATTTGGCCAAGAGTTAGAAGCTGGGGAGCCAGATTACATGCAAAGAAGGCTCCACATTCAAAAAGAAACAGGGAGAATAAGAACACTCCCTCCAATCCGAATGAAAAGGAAACTTGCTTTCCAAGAGAAAGACAAACAGCCGCAAGCAAAGGTGGCAAGACAAGTAACTCCGCCACCACATCGCTCACCATCACCAATGGCCACTCCACCAATGATGCAGTCCCCAACGCATACAGGGATGAGCCAAGATGACTCTGACGCATGGGATCTTTATGATGCGCCCGTATCAGATAACAGTCCCGACTGCTACCCAGCGAGGCCATCACCACCTGAGGACAGTACTGCTTACACACAGGTGGTGTCCAGAGCAGCCGCATTTCACAATGTCACCCTGCACGCAGAACCAATTGAAGATGAGTTTTTGTTTAATACTCGGTCGTCCACACATAGTCAGTACCAGAGTCTCCCTATGTTACCGGGAATGTTGAAACACTCCAAACAAGTCTTTCAAGAGCCTGTGAAAGACAGGGCCATCACTCCGAGGGTGGAAAAAAAGTACAAACCACCACCGACAGACCCTGTGTACATCACGCAGCAATTAACACCGGACTCAGTGGTAGTAGGTGCAGCTCGCAAAAGGGCAAACTCACACACATCAGGGGATGCACCACCACCCGACAAGGAAAGTCGCAAGTTCGACCCAGCGGGGAAAAGAGTTGCGGCACAGGCAGCCAACCAATGACGCATTGCCAATTCACAGGCCTTGCTATGAAGATACAATAGAGCTCATTGGGACGAAATGCAACACTTCATCAAGCATTTACCCAAAGAGTTCCAAAAGCGTGCGCAACAAGTGGTGGAAGAAGGCCAGAGTATCTCTAATAACCAGATACGGTCGGCAATGGAAGCAGCAGACACAGCGGCAAGAACTGTAAATACAGCGGTCACCATACGAAGACACGCATGGCTACGCACCTCAGGATTCAAGCCAGAAATTCAACTGGCGGTGCTGAACATGCCTTTTAACGGACAGCAGTTGTTTGGGCCGGAAGTAGACACTGCTATTGAGAAACTTAAAAAGGACACAGATACGGCCAAGGCCATGGGCGCACTCTGCTCCCCACAGAGCAGAGGCACATTTCGCAAAACACAGTTTAGAGGGGGGTTTCGAGGACAGAGCACAGAACCCTCAACCTCACAAACAAGGCCCACATACCAGAGCCAGTATCAGAGGGGAAGTTTTCGGGGACAATACAGAGGGGGACAGTTCCCTAAAACTAGAGGGAAGTTCCAAAGTCCCAAGACACCGCAAAATAAACAGTGACTCCAGTGTCACAAATCCCCAACACATAACACCAGTGGGGGGGAGACTAACACATTTTTACCAAAACTGGGAGGAAATAACAACAGACACGTGGGTCCTAGCCATTATCCAACATGGTTATTGCATAGAATTCCTACAATTCCCTCCAAATGTCCCACCGAAAACACACAACATGTCCAAACACATGGATCTATTACAACTGGAAGTCCAAGCGTTGTTGCAAAAAGACGCAATAGAACTAGTACCAATTCATCAGAAAGGAACGGGTGTTTACTCCCTGTACTTTCTCATACCCAAAAAAGACAAAACTCTAAGACCCATCCTGGATCTCAGAACATTAAACATTTACATCAAATCAGATCATTCTCATATGGTGACACTGCAAGACGTGATCCCATTGCTCAAACAACAAGACTACATGACAACACTAGACCTCAAGGATGCGTATTTCCATATACCCATACATCCTTCCCACAGAAAGTACTTAATGTTTGTAATACAAGGAGTACATTACCAGTTCAAAGTGTTGCCGTTCGGAATAACAACAGCGCCAAGAGTTTTTACAAAATGCCTTGCCGTAGTGGCAGCCCATATCAGAAGACAGCAAATACATGTGTTCCCATATCTAGACGATTGGTTAATCAAAACCAATACGCAAGAACGGTGTTCACAACACACAAAGTACGTTATAGAAACCCTTCACAAGCTAGGGTTCTCACTCAACTACAACAAATCACACCTACAGCCATGTCAAATACAACAGTACTTAGGAGCAACAATCAACACAAAAAAAGGGATTGCCACTCCAAGTCCACAAAGCGTACAAGCATTCCAAAACGTAATACAGACCATGCACCCAAACCAAAGGTGCCAGGTAAAATTTGTAATGAAACTACTAGGCATGATGTCCTCATGCATAGCCATTGTCCCAAACGCAAGATTACACATGCGACCCTTACAACAGAGCCTAGCATCACAATGGTCACAAGCACAGGGTCAACTTCAAGATCTAGTGTTGATAGACTGCCTAACATACACCTCGCTTCAATGGTGGAATACTATAAATTTAAACAAAGGGCAGCCTTTCCAAGACCCAGTGCCTCAATACGAAATCACAACGGATGCTTCCATGGTAGGGTGGGGAGCACACCTCAACCAACACAGCATACAAGGACAATGGAACACTCGGCAGAAACAGCTTCATATAAATCACTTAGAACTACTAGCAGTATTTCTAGTGTTGAAAGCATTTCAACCTCTAATAACCCACAAACACATTCTTATCAAAACAGACAACATGACAACAATGTATTATCTGAACAAACAGGGAGGGACACACTCGACACAATTGTGTCTCTTAGCTTAAAAGATATGGCATTGGGCAATTCACAACCACATTCGCCTAATAGCGCAGTTCATACCAGGAATTCAAAATCAGTTAACCGACAATCTCTCTCGGGATCACCAACAGATCCACGAATGGGAAATTCATCCCCAAATACTAAAAACTTACTTCCATGGGGGACACCGCAAATAGACCTATTTGCAACAAAAGAAGACGCAAAATGCCAAAACTTCGCATCCAGGTACCCACAGGCTCACTCTAAGGCAATGCGTTGTGGATGAGTTGGTCAGGGATATTTGCATACGCTTTTCCCCCCCTCTCCCACTCCTTCCGTATCTAGTAAATAAATTGAGTCAAAACAAACTCAAACTCATACTGATAGCATCAACTTGGGCACGACAACCTTGGTACACAACACTACTAGACCTGTCAGTAGTGCCTCATATCAAACTGCCAAACAGACCAGATCTGTTAACTCAACACAAACAGCAGATCAGACACCCGAATCCAGCATTGCTCAGTCTAGCAATTTGGCTCCTGAAATCTTAGAATTCGGACACCTAGACCTTACACAAGAATGCATGGAGGTCATAAAACAAGCTAGGAAACCAACCACAAGACATTGCTACGCAAATAAGTGGAAAAGATTTGTTTATTACTGCCATAATAATCAAATTCAACCATTACACGCATCTGCTAAAAACATCGTAAGCTAGCTACTAAACTTACAAAAGTCCAAGTTAGCTTTTTCATCCATTAAAATACATCTGACTGCAATTTCTGCTTATCTGCAAATTACGCATTCAACTTCATTATTCAGAATCCCAGTCATAAAAGCATTTATGGAGGGTCTGAAAAGGATTATCCCACCAAGAACACCACCAGTTCCTTCGTGGAACCTCAACATCGTATTAACACGACTCATGGATCCACCATTTGAACCCATGCACTCATGTGAAATACAGTACTTAACATGGAAAGTAGCCTTTCTAATAGCTATCACATCTCTCAGAAGAGTGAGTGAAATACAGGCATTTACCATACAAGAACCCTTTATACAAATACACAAACATAAAGTTGTTCTACGCACAGATCCAAAATTCTTACCTAAAGTCATTTCGCCGTTCCACTTAAATCAAACAGTGGAACTCCCAGTGTTCTTTCCAGAACCAGTTTCTGTTGCTGAAAGAGCATTACATACATTAGACATCAAAAGGGCACTAATGTACTACATTGATAGAACCAAACAAATTCGCAAAACAAAACAATTGTTTGTTGCTTTCCAAAAACCTCATACAGGGAATCCAATATCCAAACAAGGCATTGCCAGATGGATAGTTAAATGTATTCAAACCTGTAATATCAAAGCAAAAAGAGAACTGCCTATTACACCAAAGGCACACTCCACTAGAAAGAAAGGTGCCACCATGGCTTTTCTAGGAAACATACCAATGACAGAAATCTGTAATGCAGCCACATGGTCTACGCCTCATACATTTACCAAGCATTACTGCGTGGATGTGTTAACAACACAACAAGCCACATTAGGACAAGCAGTATTAAGAACATTATTTCAAACAACTTCAACCCCTACAGGCTAATCCACCGCTTTTTGGGAGATAACTGCTTACTAATCTATGCACAGCATGTGTATCTGCAGCTACACATGCCATCGAACGGAGAGTGTCACTTACCCAGTGTACATCTGTTCGTGGCATGAGACGCTGCAGATTCACATGCGCTCTCCCACTTCCCCGGGAGCCTGTTGCCATTAGAAGTTGACAAAAAATTAAACTTGTACATTTGTAAATCTGTAAATATATCACTTTTAGTCACATTATGTACATACATACTTACTCCATTGCAGGGGCACTATTACTATATACACAACTCCTACCTCACCCTCTGCGGGGAAAACAATCTAAGATGGAGTCGACGCCCATGTGCAATGGAGCCGAAAGGGGAGGAGTCCCTCGATCTCGTGACTCGAAAAGACTTCTTCGAAGAAAAACAACTTGTAACACTCCGAGCCCAACACTAGATGGCGGGATGTGCACAGCATGTGAATCTGCAGCGTCTCATGCCACGAACAGATGTACACTGGGTAAGTGACACTCTCCATATATATATATATATATATATATATATATATATATATATATATATACACACACATACACATGCACACATATATGTACATACAATACATAATTAGAACCATGGGTAAATATACTTAGTCAAACAGGTTTAAAGAGTGTGTTTGTATTTTATTGTTATGACATAGTAGCAATACATATTGTCTAAAGAACTATACATAACTAGAAATAGACACATAATCAGAAAAAATATTTATCAACATAGGCATATGTTGTCAGTCCATAGTTGTTTGAATAAGGTGGTTATGAAGGAAAGAGCCAACTCTTGAGTAGTTTTCTGAAGACAAGAAAGTTATCTGTGGCTCTTATAGTTGGGGGTAATGAATTCCATAGTTTGGCTGCTTGAACGGAGAAGGATGTACCACCTATAGTCTTTTTCTTGTATGGTGGTGTTCTAAGGCGGGGTGGTAATCTTGAGCGGAGGTTTCTTTGTTGGATGTATTTGGTTATTTTTTTTCTGATAAAAAGCGGTCCTGTTCCATGTATAGCTTTGTGGGTGATACAAAGCAGCTTGAAAGTGCATCTTCTGGCAACGGGTAACCAGTGTAGTGCTCTCAAGGTAGGGGAGATGTGGGCTTGCGGCTTTACATGTAATAGTAGCCTCGCTGCGGAGTTCTGAATACGTTGTAGTTTTTTCATAATAGATAGAGATGATGCATGGTAGAGGCCATTGGCATATCCAGTTTGGATAGTACAAGCAAGATAGTAGCTTGCACCTTGTGTGGAAATCCGAGGTGGGGGTAGATGCGCCGTAGAGTCTTCCAGGTGATGAAGCTTGTTCGTGCTAATTTGTCCACTTGGGCATTCATAGTTAATTTGGAATCCATGGTGATTCCAAGGTTTTTAACTTCCTTGGATAATTGAGGAGGTGGTCCAAGATCGTCAGGCCAGACGCACAAAGGGTCATAACTTTTCCAGTCACCACATATGAGTATTTCTGTTTTCGAGGTATTGAGTTTGAGATGGCTCCAGGTCATCCACTGATCAACGGCTCTGAGGCAACTGAGGATTTCTGAGTTTTCAATGTTTTTGGCGCATTCTAATTTAAGTAGTATTTGTGTGTCATCTGCATAGTTGTAGCATGTGAGATGGAAATCATTGATCAGTTCTGGTAATGATATCATGTAGATGTTGAAAAGCAAAGGTGAGATGATTGATCCTTGGGGGACCCCTGCTTTTGTGAGGTAGGGTTTGGACGAGGAGGAGGCCGAGTAGATGATATTAGATCTTTTTTGAAGATAGGAAGTAATCCAGTCGAGAGCAGTCCCTTGTATGCCGGCTTCGTGGAGTCTTTGAATTAGGGTGTCGTGGTCAACCGTATCAAAGGCAGCCGAGAGGTCCAAGAGAAGTAGTGCAGCAACTCCATTGCGGTCAACTTTGTTTTTAAGATCATCCCAGATTGCTATGAGTGCAGATTCAGTGCCTCTTCTTGGGCAGAATCCAGTTTGGAAGTCTTAAAGTATAGAATTGTCCTCAATGAATTGTGACATCTGGGCGAATGCTGCTCTTTCTATCAATTTGCCCAGGAAAGGTCCATTTGTGATTGGTCTGTAGTTGTTGGGGTCTTGCGGTTCTAGATTTTTTTTCTTTAATAACGGTCGTATGTATGCCTTTTTCAGGTCTACAGGAAAGGTTCCTGTAGTCAAAGAGTTGTTGATGATTCTTCTTACAGGTGTGGCAGCAGAAGTAGATAGAAGAATGTTCTTGAAGATTTGTGGTGGGCAAGGGTCAGAAGGGCAACCGGAAGGCCTGCTTGCTTTGACCAAATCCATAAATTCACCTTGGGATATTTGTTGGAAGGACTGTAGAGGCTGGGTTGGTTTATTCTTAGAGGGTATTTTAGGAAAGGGGTTGATGCTGATGGTTTTCTTCTATTTTAAATAGGAGTCCAATGTGTCTGCCTTGGTTGTGTAGTGAGTTGCCAATTTGTTTGTGAAATCTTGAGTAGTGGGATGACTTACTTTCGTGCATGTAGGTTTTCGAAATTCATTGAGAATTTTATAAAATTCCTTGGTTGTAGATTTAGCATTTTGAATTCTGTCTGAGTAGTACCTTTTTTTAGCTTTTTTGATAGATGATTTGTATATTCTGTTAAGTTTGTGTAGCTGCAGTTTGTCTTGAATGTTGTTTGTTTTGAGCCAAGTCCGCTGCAACTTTCTGATTTGTTGCTTTATCTTTCTAAGGGCCATATGTACGAACACTTTTTCCCATAGACACAGAATGGGTAAAAACCTTTGCTACATCTGGCCCTAAGTTCTGTGTTTCTCCAAGGTGTTGGTTTTCTTTTGTCCTGTTTAGTTTTTTCTGAGTGGTATTAGGATATCAAAAGCTTCCTGTAGCCACTCATAAAGTTTTGGCACAGAATTAATTGTATCTAGATCTGTGTTGGCTGATAGTTGTGTTTCTAAGTCATCCAAATTGAGTTTGCTCCATGGTCGATAGGTGCATGTATATAAGTAGTTGTGGGGTGTGTTAATTTGTGGAGTTTTATGTCGGAAAGTTATCAAATGGTGGTCTGACCAATTGATTGGCGTGATGCTATGAAGGGTAACTAGTTCAGGCTTAGCAAAAATGACATCTAGGATGTGCCCAGCGATATGGGTGGGATTGTGTACAATCTGATGTAGGTTCAATGCGACTAGGCCAGTGGTGATAGCTTTTGAATGGGGCATATTGGGTTTGTCAAACCAAATGTTTAGATCCCCAAGAATGCATAGGTTGGAGTATAGTGTAATAAGGTTTGAGACTGTATCTAGAAAAGCATCTGGGAATGTGGAGTTGTTAGGTGGAGGTCTGTAAAGGAGGAGAAAGTTACAGGAGGAAGTTGGAGTAGGGTGGCATCTGGTGAGGAGGGCTTCACAACCTTGTATGGAAATGTCTGTTTTTCTGAGGTTTATTGCTTGTTTGAATATAATAGCTAGTCCACCTCCTCTCTTGCCTATACGGTTTTGTGTGATAAGGATTCCGTTATGAATAGTAAGTCAAGTTGCGTGTCTGTAAGCAGGTCGTAGATGTGGTGCTTGTGTTTTTGAGAGTGATCGAGCATTTATGAACTGGCAGTTTAGAAAAGGTGCGTTAGTGGTAGTGTTGTTTTGTTTAGGAGAAGGGTAAGTAGTATAATATGAGCTTGAAGCAGGAGTGTTGTTAGTTGTGATATCTGTGTGAGGCTCAACATAGTCTTGCTTTTCAATATAGTGTTCCTCTTCCAGAAGGTTAAGGAGGCATTTTGTTGGGTCTGTGTGTGTGGGTGGTGGACTTGGAGGCAGAGAGAGTCATGAAAAGTGTACTGTTTTTTTGTAGGTAGTCTTATTATGTAATAGACAAGGGGATGCGAGGTTGTTCAGAGTGGCTTGTTGTTTATTTTGTTTGCGTCTGTTTAGTGTGGATGGAGTATGGGTTAGGGGTGGTTGAGGAGCATGTGGACCATGATGTAAGGCTCTAAATTGTGCAATGGAGGAGAGTCGAGTGAATGAAAGTTGCTGGGTTGGGGTGCTTGTGGTAGGTGTTTGTGAAGAGTGAGAAAGATGGGGTAAAGATAGGACGGGGCTTGTATTCTTTGTGTAGTCCTGAGGGTGGGAGTGGGTGTGACGATAAGTGTAATGAAAGTTTGTGTTGATTTGATGTGCTGATTTGTGTGGTCTGTATTGTTTTTGTGGAATGGTGAGAGAGGATATTGATGTTGTAATTTTTGGTGAGGGATTTGTAAGTGAGATAGTGCTGGTGAGTGGAATTAGAGTGTTAGATGGGGTGTTGATGTGTTTTGGAGATGAATGTGCGAGGTGTGTAAGAGGCGATGGATGTGTGTCAGGGAAGTTAGTGTTAGTTGTGATGACTGGAAGAGGTAATATGTGTGGTGGAGTGAAGTGTGGGGATTGTATGGTTATGTGTAATCAGTGAAGGGAGGGAAAGGGTGTTTGTAGATGGTGTGTTGGAAGGCTAGGTTTGGGCATTGTTATGATGAAAGGTGATCTGTGTGGAGCAAACAGAGGATAGTGTTGTTGGTTAGTATGAACAGGGAGTGTGTATCTGGAAGGCTGAGACTGAGAGAAATGTATAGTGTGGTTTTGTGTTGTGTGGGTGATGGCAGGTTGTGTTAGTGGGAGTGGACAGAGTAGTGTTTGCTGTGAGAATGAAGGTGTTTGACTGTTGTAGTTGGGGAGGATACATGTATATGTGTTGTATAATGGGTATTGTGTTGGATGAAGGGACATTGCAATCTGTCTGCGGTCAGTTTGGAATGCACGAGTTGGATGTCTTGGCAGACAATGTGTTTGCATGTTGATGTATGTGTAGGGACTGAAATCATTCCTGGTCAATTGAGAAATGGGCAGCATTTCTGGACGTAGTCCCTAGTCTCAACCTGTCCCGAACAGGCACAAACAGGCAACTGCCCTTGTCCTCTTAGGCCCAAACAGGCAACTGCCCTTGTCCTCTCCACCCTTTGCCTCAACGCCCGGGCTAAGACGCCCTGAGTCCTAGGCTTAAATAACCCTACTGGCCATTCTTTGAGCATAGGGCCCTGGTCACTGTTGCTGCTCACATATGAGAAGCATCAGCTTGAAGATTTGGGATACCAACTCGTCCAGCAGGCTTCTTTGGCTGTTGTGTCCCTGTGCGGTGAACATGAGGTAAGCCAACTGTCCCTTGGAGTCTTACTTCAGCTGGGCTTTGGAGATGACTTCTTCCCAAGCAGACACACCTTCTCCTTTGCTAGCCAGCAGGTGCAGTCCATGCCGGTCCAACCTCTTTGCTGGTTCCTCGGTGCAGGAGGGCAGTTAATCGAGATCTGAGTTCTGGTTGCCACGAGTACCCTTTTGATGCTCCCAGAATAAACTGTCGGAGGCTAATGAGCTACTAGGTTCCCTCCCTCCTGATGACCACTTCCTGTGAAGTGTGGTATTTGGCTATTCCAGGATGCACCATTCTACCCACTCGATGATGGGTCCCCTCTCTTGATGTCCCGAGCTCCTTAGCCTAACCCAGTGGTGTGACTACCAAGGGGGTAACATTTCCCTGGACAATAACAGCTTAGCAGCTGCTCTTCTCTTTCCTGTACCTAGTGCCAGCCTCTCTACTTCAACAATGGAGCAGCCCCTCTTGCAAGTGTTTCCCATTTGCCCTTCAAAGGTGGCTTCTCCTTTGAAGATAGCCTTTTGGGCCAACACCCCGTGGCTTCCTGTGAGAGAGGGAGGGTAAACACCTCTCTCCCATGCAGGCTTCTCTTAACTTTCATGGGAGTATTTCACATGTCTCCCCAGTAGGGCAGAAAGCTGCCTGCAGGGTGGACCCCCAAGGACAACAGTAAAGAGGGACTGGGAATCTTGGGCAAATAAAGTGGCAGCTCCTAAAGTTGCACTTTGCTCACCAGTGACATTAAATTCGGTTTCACCATGAAATCCGATTTGATGAGTTGAGATTTTTTTTGTGTCGATACTTTACAGTACCAACTTTAGTAATCCCATTCAGAAGTTAGCAGGGCTGAGATGTCAGGCTATAACTCTGTACTTGACAGTGGGGCTACTAGCCTCTCCAAAGTAAAACAGACAATTTATGGTTTTTAGTGTAGGAACATGAAAGGTACATGTTACACTTTGTAACATACAGCACCATGCCTGAGAGCTAGAATTAGGAGTTACTTACATATATTAATACACATTGGCAAACCCAAACAGTCTTTCCTATGCAAGATTCATTGGTCTTGTCAATATTTTTTTAAAGCTATGTTGTATTGTATGGCCTGTCAGGGATGGCCCTCTTCCCCCGCCTTCTGCCCCTTTCCTGCTCTCTGGGTACCAGAGGATATCACACGCCTGTGTGAGTTCTTTTGTTGGAAGAGCAAACTTGCTGGTTTCAGAGGTGTACATTGTTATAACTTTATCAGTCCTTCCTCTGCTCCCCCCCTTGTCACAACCTCCCCACCCAGGCTTCCACTTGCTCTTTCAACCTGGAGCAAAACCAGAGAAGAAGAGTAACTAAAGAAAGCCCTACGTCGCATGCTGCGCTCCCTATGCCGAGGTAGGAGCCTCAGACAATTTAGGCTTGGAGTCTGGGAATGAGTTTAAGCTGCATCTATCTCCTGATATTTTGCCCCATCAACACCCATCTTAGTTAATGGATTCGTTGGGACTATCATACACATCACACTATGGAGTCCCGTTTAACACTTCTACTGCAATGGTTCTCAACCTTTTAACTTCTGTGGACCCCCACTGAATCATTTTTGATGTCCGGAAACCCTCACTTTATCATTACTGGAAGCCAAGGTATCCCCGCCTAAGCGTTTTCAATGATTTCAACCACAAAACAATGCACAAAATATAGACAAACATTCATCAAACAATTACATAAATGGTTAGATATTGTATTTGATTCAAGAGCAAATATAAAACAATCACATTTTTTAATTTTAATAGGAAGGTTGTAGCTTTTCTAAATTGTAGCCATTTGATTATTTTTGATGCTTCCACAAATCAGTCTGAGGATACTAGCTTCATTTTTAGCTTCTAATTTCAGTTTCCTTCACACTTACAGAAAGTTTTAAAATGTTCAATTGTACTTTTTGCTTCTTCTTTTATATATACTTTATCTGTTAATAAGGGCTCTTAGACCACAGAGTAAGAACTAGTGCTATACTGCTTTCATAGGGTATGTGGTGCGTATTTGAACCTTCATTAGGTGACAAACTTATCTGTGAACTGGAACTTCTTAGACTACAAACAATCCCCCCAACACCCCTCTCTTTGAAAAGGAAGACATACTAACTTCTTTAATAAAAACACTCCCTTTGAAGTGTATGCCATGAAATTATTGTACGAAATCCATTTGTAACAATCCTTTGGAAGTTATGAATTTTTTGAAGTTCAAAACTTATAATAAATTGGTGTCAGTGTACATTGCAGTGTAAGGAATGTTTATAATATATATACAATTCAAGTGTAATACATATACTTGATGTACTTAGTACATTTTTGTAGGAAGCTGGCCTGGTGTGTGGTGGGTACCTAAGGTACTTACACCAGGTCCAGGTACCCCCTATTAGTGTAGTGTATGCAGTGTCTAGAAGCCAGGCTCTCTAGGGGTGGCTGTGGATGAGAAGCCAAGGCTTATCTAGGAGACATGCAAAGCTCATGCAATACCACCACAGTCACACAGCACTTGCACACATGAACGAAAACACTCAGTATTATGAAAATTAAAGTGTCTTTATTAAAGTAACACAGTACCAAAACACTAGATAATCAGCCCTCCAATAGGAGGTAAGTAAACACACTAAATATGTACACTAGTAATCAGTAATAGGTATAAAAAATGATAGAAAACAGTGCATATGCAAATAGACAATAGTGACCCAAGGGGGAGCCCAAACCATATACTAAAAAAATAGAATGCAAGTACAGGACCCCCACCTAGGTAAGAGGAGTGTGTAGAGGGGATCTGGGGGTACTAGGAAACCCCAAAGGTAAGTACTACAGTGCCCCCTATCGACCAGGAAGAAAGGAGTAAGTTACTGGATTTTCCCCAAACCACCCAAAAGGAAGGAAAAGAAGAAAATGCAACACCCAGCTAAGACTGCAAGAAACCAGCAGTGGAATCCTGAAGAGGAAGGTATGTGGAAGAAAGGGACCAAGTCCAGACGTCACAGAAGAGTCCAGCGGCTAACAGGAGTTACTACCCACCAAGCTGTGGTTGCAGGAGATGGTCGACAGGGTAGGATGAAGACAGTCAGGAGCAGGTGAAGAGTTCTTGGAGGATGCAGTCGACGTCACACGCCGGATGGATGATTGCAGTCAGTCAGTGGTGTGGAAGAGGCACCAACAAGTCTTGGAAAAGGTAGAAATCACAGTGAAGCAAAAATGGAGCTGCTGGGGACCAGCAAGGTCCAGAAGTACTCAAGCCACGGCAGGAGACCTAAGAGGACCCTCCGCAAGGCAGAGAGTCCAAAGAAGAAGAGGCAGCCCCCAAAGGAGACCCACCAGACAAGGAACCAGGAGTCGCAGAGGAGCCCATGCAGCATGACTGGAGAGGAGCCCCATGTCACAGGAGATGCATGCAGAGGGTTGTGCATTGCAGGACGGAGGGCTGAGGCTACACGGAGCCTGAAGATCCCTTGGAAGAGATGCCAACAGGCCTTGGTAACTGCAAGAGATGCGGTGCACTGGGGGTACTGTCCTATGTGGGAAGGAAAAGGATTATCTCCACCAAAGTTGGACACCTGGCAGAGCGGACTAAGAGGACTACTGCAGACCACCACCCGTGATGTAGGATACATGCAGCTCAGGATGAGAAGAGATCCACGCAGCCAGTCGTCATTGCAGTTTGTGCCAGCAGATTCAGGGGAGTGACTCCTTCACTCCAAGGGAGATTCCTTCTTCCTTCTCTTGCAGGCTGAAGACTTTCCACTCTCAGAGAATGCACAGCCGGGCAAATGTTGCAGAAGCTGGAAGGAACCCTGGAAACAAGGACAAGCACAGTCTTGGTCTTGGATGCAGATTGTCGGTTCCTGGACGGTTCAGTCGCAGTTCCAGTGGCTAGAAGTAGAGGTTGTAGAGGGGTCCTGCTGGTATCTTGCAAGCCGAATCTGCGGACACACCCAAGAGAGAGACCCTAAGTATCCCTGAAAGGGGGATTAGTCACCTATCCAGGTAATCTATCAGGAGGGGACTTTGATGCCACTTGCCTGGCCTGGCCACTCAGATGCTCCCAGGGATCCCTGCCAACCTTTGATTCAAGATGGCAGAACCCAAGGACCCCCTGAAGGAACTCTGAGCACCACCCCTGGGGTGGTGATGGACAGGGGAGTGGTCACTCCCTTTTCCATTGTCCATTTCTCGCCAGAGCAGGGACTGGAGGTCCTTGAACTGGTGTAGATTGGTTTATGCATGGAGGGCGCCAAATGTGCCCTTCAAAGCATACCAGTGGCTTTGGGAGGATACCACTCCCAAACCATGTAACACCTATTTCCAAAGGAAGAGGGTGTTGCCCCTTCTCCCATAGGAAATTCTTTGTCCCGCCTTCCTTTGCTTGAGCTGTTTAAGTAGCAGGAGGGCAAAAACCTGTCTAAGGGGTGGCAGCAGGTTGGGCTGCATGGAAAACCCCAGAAGGCTGGTAGGAGCAATGCAGAGGTTCCTCTAAGGAGGCCCCAGAGTCCATGGTATCATACTTCCAATACTGGCAACAGGGGTATGATTTCGAAATGCTTGATACCAAACCTGCCTAGGTTCAGAGTTACCATTATGTAGCTGGACATAGATAGTGACCTATGTCCAGTACACGCATAAAATGGCACTCACGAAGTCCATGAAAATTGCAGTAGAGTTTGTGTGGGCACCTCTGCTAGTGCAGGGGTGCCCTCACACACAGATACTTGCACCCTGCCGTCTGGGCTAGGAGGGTCTGCCCTGGGGTGACTTACAGTTACCTTGTGCAGTGAAAGCGTTTAGATTTGGTGTGATTGATAAGGAGTCCCAATATTTTCCCAAATTCGCTCATTGCCCTCAGTATTATGGGTACTGAGTATTTGGGATGGCACAAATAGACAAGGGTGTCATCAGAGTAGAGTCATATCACATGCTGCATCTCCCTTACAGTGAACCCCCAGGACCTGAGCACCCGACTGAGCATACGAGGCATGGGCTTAATTGCCAAAGCAAAGAGTAATAATGATAGCGGGCATCCCTGTCGCATATCTCTATTGAGAACCTCTCTAATACCATCCTGCCTGTCTGTACTCTTGCCGCGGGGTCTATATAAAGGAGTTTTACACACTGTATGTACCGCACACCGGCACCCGCTTATTAGATTAATCCTCAGATAGGTACCAGAATCACTTCAATTTCCACATATCCTCCTTTAAAACAGCAGCATCTTGTGGCAAAATCTGTGTAACTCCATGGTAAAGAATCTTATTTATATATAGTCTTCTATACTGAATACAAAAAACTGCAAAGCAAGTCTGCAATGATTCCCCCACCTCTAGAAGAGAGGAGTGATTTATTTGCTCCATCCTCTTTTTTGGGCTCTTAAAACTCTAAGGACATTTTGGGAAATCTATGATCGGAAGGTGCAAATCAGTTAATTTGTAGAAATCCGTTCAGGATGGACACACCACTAATGCCATAAGTTGATTTGTGACATTTATTGACATTCAATATGCTTCCTTTGATGTTCACCATCTGTATCTTAGGATTGTGAATCGGGACAAATATCAGTTTCAAATACTTCCCTTAGGGATCAATTGGGTTTCTTGATTCTGTATGAAGGCGCTGTCCCCTTTGGTCGCATTTCTTCATCAAGATACGTTATTATTTAGATGATTGGTTAACTCATGCTCCCACTTTTTAACAGATGTTGCAAGACACACTTCATGATTGCCCTCTGAAAAAAATCTCATTAATGCATTTCAACCAAAGGAAAAACTCTGCTATTATCAAGTCAGCTAATAAAATTTGTGGTTGGCTTTGTCTTGCACTCAAAAGGTTTCCCTTCCTAAAGCTTCAAACCTGCTTAAAGTTTCTGTCACCCTGGTTGTGTATTCAAGCTCATTTGTGATTACAGAGTGACATGGTTGCATTAGTATGTGCACTCTACCTTCCATTAAGTCTAGTTCAATATCTCCTATTCCATTGGAGGCCTTGATTTCTGGATCTGCACTTATTAATACCAACACTCACATGCTCTCTATGATGGTGGTCTTGAGTCTAGAATCTGTCCAGGGTAAAAGAGTTGGATCCTCCCAAACCCAATTGTAGCTGCAGATGCTTGTTCAAAGGGCTGGGGAGTGATCCTGGATCAAGCCCCATGCCAGGGCCCATGGACATTAATAGTGTCAATTTTTTTAACTTTTAAGTAGAAATAGCACCAAGAAGCACAAAGTACCAATGATAGTGTATAATTATGGTTGTGTAAGAAAGAATTTAGAATAGGGAGTAGAAATCCATTCTCGGATATCCTGGAAGTGGACTAAGGAGAAAGCTGGAAAGCTGTGAGCTGGAGGTGTCTTATTGGACTCAATAAACTACTGATGTTCGACTCAGGATATGCATTGTGGATCTTTACACAACTGGTGACAAGGTGATTTCTGTGCAGGGGACAGCTACAGTCAAGACCTTTACCCCTGGATTAATTAACCTAAGGACTACATATGTGAGTAGAAACCTATTTAATGTAGATACCATTCAATCAATAAAAGAGAGCTCAATTACTGCTTGTGATTGAATTAACAATTTATGGGCTTAAATTGGAATATAATGGGTCTTCTCATGACTTCAAAATGTTTAACTGGCTATAACATTATACTTCAGTATTGCTTCAGATTCAAATAATGATGTTTAACTGGCAGAGATGAGAGGTCTGGAGCTGTTCCAGCATTATTGAAAGTCTTGAAGCATTATTGCATTGAAGCATTGACACCTTGAAGCATCATTGAAAGACTTGTTGTTAATTAACTTTCCTAGAGATGTTAGTTCAGACGTAAAATGCAGCTTACATTAAGCAATTCTGCAATAACGTGTATAACAATATATAAATACCAGCAGTAGTAATTTACTGACTCAGCGAGGAAAACAAGTATTGCCAAAGTATGAATGTGTATTTTTATTTAAAAAAGAACGGAATGTGGATGTAACGATGAGTAAAAGGCATCACTCGGCGACTAGTGCCTTCTTCAAATGTTATACACACATAGTGCAAGTTCTCTTAACCCCTACAGTGAGGGCATCAGCCACTGTATCCCCCCAACCCCCCACCCGCCCCTTTGTGACGACCGCGTGCTGACGGCTTGTTTTCTCCAAAAAACCTATATCTATAGGTCACTTTTGTCAATGTATGTGTGGTTTCCCTGGGGTTGCGATCGGCCCCCAGGAAAACCGGACCCACATATAAAAGCGATCTATATATATATACAGGGAGTGCAGAATTATTAGGCAAGTTGTATTTTTGAGGATTAATTTTATTATTGAACAACAACCATGTTCTCAATGAACCCAAAAAACTCATTAATATCAAAGCTGAATATTTTTGGAAGTAGTTTTTAGTTTGTTTTTAGTTTTAGCTATGTTAGGGGGATATCTGTGTGTGCAGGTGACTATTACTGTGCATAATTATTAGGCAACTTAACAAACAAAAAAATATATACCCATTTCAATTATTTATTATTACCAGTGAAACCAATATAACATCTCAACATTCACAAATATACATTTCTGACATTCAAAAACAAAACAAAAACAAATCAGTGACCAATATAGCCACCTTTCTTTGCAAGGACACTCAAAAGCCTGCCATCCATGGATGCTGTCAGTTTTTTGATCTGTTCACCATCAACATTGCGTGCAGCAGCAACCACAGCCTCCCAGACACTGTTCAGAGAGGTGTACTGTTTTCCCTCCTTGTAAATCTCACATTTGATGATGGACCACAGGTTCTCAATGGGGTTCAGATCAGGTGAACAAGGAGGCCATGTCATTAGATTTCCTTCTTTTATACCCTTTCTTGCCAGCCACGCTGTGGAGTACTTGGACGCGTGTGATGGAGCATTGTCCTGCATGAAAATCATGTTTTTCTTGAAGGATGCAGACTTCTTCCTGTACCACTGCTTGAAGAAGGTGTCTTCCAGGAACTGGCAGTAGGACTGGGAGTTGAGCTTGACTCCATCCTCAACCCGAAAAGGCCCCACAAGCTCATCTTTGATGATACCAGCCCAAACCAGTACTCCACCTCCACCTTGCTGGCGTCTGAGTCGGACTGGAGCTCTCTGCCCTTTACCAATCCAGCCACGGGCCCATCCATCTGGCCCATCAAGACTCACTCTCATTTCATCAGTCCATAAAACCTTAGAAAAATCAGTCTTGAGATATTTCTTGGCCCAGTCTTGACGTTTCAGCTTGTGTGTCTTGTTCAGTGGTGGTCGTCTTTCAGCCTTTCTTACCTTGGCCATGTCTCTGAGTATTGCACACCTTGTGCTTTTGGGCACTCCAGTGATGTTGCAGCTCTGAAATATGGCCAAACTGGTGGCAAGTGGCATCGTGGCAGCTGCACGCTTGACTTTTCTCAGTTCATGGGCAGTTATTTTGCGCCTTGGTTTTTCCACACGCTTCTTGCGACCCTGTTGACTATTTTGAATGAAACGCTTGATTGTTCGATGATCACGCTTCAGAAGCTTTGCAATTTTAAGAGTGCTGCATCCCTCTGCAAGATATCTCACTATTTTTTACTTTTCTGAGCCTGTCAAGTCCTTCTTTTGACCCATTTTGCCAAAGGAAAGGAAGTTGCCTAATAATTATGCACACCTGATATAGGGTGTTGATGTCATTAGACCACACCCCTTCTCATTACAGAGATGCACATCACCTAATATGCTTAATTGGTAGTAGGCTTTCGAGCCTATACAGCTTGGAGTAAGACAACATGCATAAAGAGGATGATGTGGTCAAAATACTCATTTGCCTAATAATTCTGCACTCCCTGTATATGTGCCACCGATTGTCTTGCAGTTGCAGCTTGCGTCTTCAAAGCAATGCACATACTTCAACAGACGCGTTTCAACTGTAGCTTTTAGCAAGCAATAAAAAAGTCAAGTAAGTCTTGTGATTATATTTCTACTACAAAAGGATCAGACTTTTGTCTAATGGCAGTTTTGATGCCATAAAATAGCACAGAAGGTTTATATGCCTACTGCAAAGAGCAAATCTGTATTTTATGTAAAGATCTGAGTACATTAGTAAAGTCAGCCATTACCTGCGCTATAATACAAATGAAATGTATGTGCGGGGGAAGCGGCTATGGAGAGATGAAGGGCACTTTTGCTGATTGGTTGGAATCCGAGGAAGAGGACATGGGAGTGGGAGCACAAGTGCTTAATTTGTACTTGTTGTTTCCGGTGCTTAGCACCGGCACTTATTTTTGAGGGCCGGCGCTTATTCTTCTGTCTCAAGCATTTACTGTGAGCAAAAGACACATATGGGAAACACGGAGGAAGGGAAAAACGAAAAAGCGTCACAAAGGTAGAAAGCAGAAAGCTGCTAGAGTGAGCTGAATGGGCAGGGAGAGGCTTTAAATGTATTGAAGATGACCGGGATGGCTTCGGGATTACCCTGCCTCAGTATTCAGTGTTCCCACATTTAATTGCAGCAGTCGCATGTTTAAGAGGAGGGCTTTGGGCACCGGCAAGTTTTTATTTACAAATTAAGTACTGGGGAGCACCAATAATGACTGTTGGACTGGGCGCTAGAGGTGCTAAAGACTGCGACGATTGGTATGTGACCATGTGTTTTTTGAGTGTCTTGAGAGAACATGCTGATTGAGGGGAAAAAGCAGAGGTAAGGTGACCTCTACTATTGCACGTATCACATACACACACCAGCAATTTTGTGACTGTCTACGTAGGCTAGTGTTTTAGAGCAACAGTTTAGCCCGTAGCAGAGATGGCATCTTGTTGGATGACTGCTGCTCAAGCCTACACTCGGGCTATAGAGGACAGCACCGACATAGGATCAGAGACTGAAACAGCATCTGGGGGATAGTACAATGGCGCAGACTCTGGGAGTGATTTTTCAGTCCGAGGAGTCCCATTCGATAATTCCTCTTTCAGTAATTATGAGGGAGGTGATAAGGACAGTCCTGCTATCCCTTTGTAAGCACAGCTGTGCAGTGGGACAATAGTGGGTCAGCCGAACCCAGAGAGCAGGTACATGCGGCGGCAAGCACAGAGAGAGAGAGTGCTCTCTTGGAGCTCCCCAATTTAGTTCAGCCCCAAATTCCACCACCCAAATCGTATTGTGGAGACATCAAAATACCTAGCACAAAACAAACTGGTTTTGTAAGGCAGGCACCTGTGTTTTTGGTCCTGGGCTTGGCGGCCATATAGGGAAACATACTAAACCCAGACATTTCTGGAAACTAGACATCCGGGGGAGTCCACAGAGGTGGGACTTGTGTGGATTGCCCAAAGTTTTCTTACCCAGAATACCCTGCAAAACTGAAATGTTGAATAAAAACTATTTTTCTTGCATTTCTGTCACACAAACAACAGGAATATGCTGGGATCCACAACATTCCTACCACCCAGTGTTTCCCCACCTGTCCTGATGAAAACACTACCCTACTTGAGTGCCTGTACCTAGTGCCTGCGTTAGGAATGGATCACCCCAGGGTCAACAGTTGCCCTCATGTAAGGATCTTTATTGACCGTTGTGTGATCTATTCCTGCTGCGGGGACTAAGCCTACCCACACAAGTGAGATACCATTTTTATTGGGAGACTTGGAGGAACGCTGGGTGGAAGGAAATTTGTGGCTCCCTCTCAGATTCCAGAACTTTCTATCACCGACTTTTGAGGAAAATTAATTTTTTTGGGCCACATTTTGAGGTTTGCAAAGGATTCTGGGTAACAGAACCTGGTGAGAGCCCAACAAGTCACCCCATCTTGGATTCCCCTAGGTGTCTAGTTTTCAAAAATGTGCAGGTTTGGTAGGTTTCCCTAGGTGCTGGCTGAGCTAGAGGCCAAATCTACAGCTAGGCACGTTCCAAAAAACAGCTCTGTTTTCTTTGGGAAAATGTGATGTGTCCATGTTGTGTTTTGAGGCACTTCCTTTTGCAGGTGCTAGGCCTACCCACACAAGTGAGGTATAATTTTTATTGGGAGACTTGGAGGAATGCTGGGTGGAAGGAAATTGGTGGCTCCCTCTCAGAATCCAGAACTTTCTATCACCAAATTTTGAGGAAAATGTGTGTTTTTTGGCCAAATATTGAGGTTTGCAAAGGATTCTGGGTAACAGAACCTGGTGAGAGCCCAACAAGTCACCCCATCTTGGATTCGCCTAGGTGTCTAGTTTTCAAAAATGTGCAGGGTTCCCTAGGTGCGGGCTGAGCTAGAGGCCAAAATCTACAGGTAGGCACTTTGCAAAAAAAGACCTCTGTTTTCTTTAAAAAAATGTGATGTGTCCACGTTGCGTTTTGGGGTGTTTCCTGTCGCGGGCGCTAGGCCTACCCACACAAGTGAGGTATCATTTTTATCAGGAGACTTGGGGGAACGCTGGGTGGAAGGAAATTTGTGGCTCCTCTCTGATTCCAGAACTTTCTGTCACCAAAATTTGTGGAAAATGTGTGTTTTTAGCCAAAGTTTGAGGTTTGCAAAGGATTCTGGGTAACAGAACCTGGTCAGAGCCCCACAAGTCACCCCATCTTGGATTCCCCTAGGTGTCTAGTTCTCACAAATGCACAGATCTGGTAGGTTTCCCTAGGTGCGGGCTGAGCTAGAGGCCAAAATCTACAGCTAGACAGAAAACACTTCAGATTTCAGTGTAAAAATATGATATGTCCATGTTGCGTTTCCTGTCACGAGCATTAGGCCTACCCACACAAGTGAGGTACCATTTTTATCGGGAGACTTGGGGTAACACAGAGGAGCAAAACAAGTGTTATTGCCCCTTGTCTTTCTCTACATTTTGTCCTTCCAAATGTAAGACAGTGTGTAAAAAAGACGTCTATTTGAGAAATGGCCTGTAATTCACATGCTAGTGTGGGCAAACCTGGAATTCAAAGATGTGCAAATAACCACTGCTTCTCAACACCTTATCTTATGCCCATTTTGGAAATACAAAGGTTTTCCTGATACCTATTTTTCACTCTTTATATTTCAGCAAATGAATTGCTGTATACCCGGTATAGAATGAAAACCCATTGCAAGGTGCTGCTCATTTATTAGTTCTGGGTACCTAGGGATTTTGATGAACCTACAAGCTCTACATATCCCCACAACCAGAACAGTCCAGCAGACGTAATGGTATATTGCTTTAAAAAATCTGACATTGCAGGAAAAAGTTACAGAGTAAAACGTGGAGAAAAATGGCTGTTTTTTTCAGCTCAATTTCAATATTTTTTATTTCAGCTGTTATTTTCTGTTGGGAAACCTAGGATCTACACAAATGACTCCTTGCTCAATTCAGAATTTTGTCCACTTTTCAGAAATGTTTAGCTTTCCGGGATCCAGCATTGGTCTCACACCCATTCCTGTCACTAACTGGAAGGAGGCTGAAAGCACCAAAAATAGTAAAAATGGGGTATGTCCCAGTAAAATGCCAAAAATTGTGTTGAAAAATTTAGTTTTCTGATTCAAGTCTGCCAGTTTCTGAAAGCTGGGAAGATGGTGATTTTAGCACCAGAAACCCTTTGTTGATGCCATTTTCAGGAAAAGAACCACAAGCCTTTTTCAGAAGCCCTTTTTCCTCATTTTGGCTAATTTATTGGTCTCCTCCAGGGGAACCCACAAACTCTGGGTACCTTTAGAATCCCTAGGATGTTGGAAAAAAAGGATGCAAATTTGGCATGGATAGCTTATGTGGACAAGAAGTTATGAAGGTCTAAGCGCGAACTACCCCAAATAGCCAATAAAGGGCTGAGCACTGTGGAAGGAGGGGGGCAGAGCAGCTAAGGGGTTAAAAGGATTCCATACTAATTGCTGCACCTTTCAAAGAGTAAACATGCACACTGCATGTGCTTGACTGCATTATCTGCACGCCCACTGCATGTGCTTGACTGCATTATCTGCATCCCACCCATGCACGGTGCACGATTTTCTGAAACCAAAATCCTGACTGAGGCTGCATCTTTCCGAGTAATCACCCATCTGCATGCACTATATTGAAAGCATTTGCACCAAATTGTTTTATTATCCGCCTACCATATACAAATTTGACATTTGTCCTGTATCAGCAACTCTGAGAGCAACGTCATTTATCTTAAACAAAGCAAGGCTTACTAAATTGTCAAACTCTAATGTTAATGGATTGAATCACCATTAAAGGAAAATAACTTAGATACACAATTGGCAAATAAAAAAGAAAGATAATTCTGAAGCATTTGAAAATATTTATTGACAAAAGGAAGGAAGACATTTCTTGGAACAAATTGGTGTGTTTATTTTTTTAATTTATTGTGGTAATTTTTTATTTTGGTTAGTTATATCAGCTTTCTATATTTACTAACCTCTCTTTCCTTTCACAGGTTGTAAACATAACATACAAATTCTTGTTAGTACCCACATTAATTTCACATGGCCAATCCAGGGTTAGCTCCACCGCCTACATTCTTGGCTACTCCAGGGGAATCTTCAATACCGTGGAAACAATGGAAAAAACAGTTTGCCACCTGTATGTTTGCGAATGGCGCTGACAAATATCATCCAATGAGAATAGAGGCAATTTTTCTTCACCGCCGTCTTATATAAGGTTGCAGGCTATATGAAGATTTACCAGACATTTCTCTGGGGATGGGCAGCCTGCTAACCTATATGAGATGTCTTTACAAATGCTGGATGCACAATTTATAACTAAAGTAATTACTGTATTAGAGCAGCATACGTTTTTTTCTAGAGGTAAGTGACCAGATGAGGACATTGCATCCTATGTGGCAGCATTACAAGGTTTGTCATTAACATGCCTATTTGAAAATTTAAGTAACTCTTTAATTAGAGACCAAACTGTGCAGTGCACACACAATAAAGGAGTGAAGGAAAGGTTGTTAATCAAATATCCATACATATTACTTAGGGGCTAGAACATACCCGAATTTGGATTAATGAAATGGATAAAAATAGTGTGAGTCAAATAGTGAAGAAACATCAAACCAACATATTGGAAATAAGTGTATCAATAGAAGAAATACAAAAAGTGAAATCAAATGATAAAGTTCAACAAGGAAAGTCTAATGAATAAGTACAACATCAATCTATCCTCCCAGGACCAAACTTCAGAACAATAAAATGTGGAGCCCCAGGACATATAGCATCTATCACCATGTGTGCTGCAAGGAACGTAATATGTTGCAGTTGTGGCCACAGAGGCCACTTTGCCAAGGGTTGCAAGTTGAAAGGATGAATATTGAAAGTGAATGAGTTAGATGGTGCATTGAGAGCGTACATGAACTGGTACTCACTATAAAAGAGTTAACTGATCAGAATCAAATGATAAATGCAACTTATGAATGAGGATAAATAGAGAAGGAAAGTATGGATCGGTTAGAAAAACCTCACTGCAACTTGAGAATTGAAGGCCACAAAGTAAGGGCCCTGGCAGACTCAGGAAGCTTGTACACGTTCATATCCAAAGATACCTACTTCGAGAATTGGGAGGACGTTGAATGAAAGAAATCTGATATCAAAGGTGTGAGATATGGGGGAAAACTACAGAAATTATGGGAATAAAATGGATGGAGATTGGATTTGAAAAGAAAGCAATCTTAGTGTGTACATAACCAAGCAAGGTTCAGACTTGTTGCGCTGGCGCCATCAAAAAGATCTTAACATAGTACTGAGCCCAATCCCAAACAACCAGTTATGACGGTCGAAGTAAAAACTGTGCTGACAGAAATAGATACGCATTAGTCATATGATGAGAGATTGATGGAGAAGTACCCTGATGTGTTTATGGAAAAACTGGGAAAGCTAAAAGCTTTCTCACATAAAATTGTACTGAAGAAAAGTGCCACCGCAGTTGTTCACAAAGTGAGGAATGTTCCATCCCTGATGAGAGAGCCTTTGCAAAAAGAACTAAATAAATTAATGGAACAAGGAATAATAGAGCCAACTGAATCTTCAAATCGCTGGCTCCTGTAGTAATGGCTCTAAAGGAGAGTGGAACAATGTGTCTGTGCATTGACTTGTAATACAAATAGGGGTAGTCAGGCAACTTATTTCAAATAATTCTGAGACGTTGACAGCAGTAGGAGGTGGTGACATTTTTAGTGTCCTCATGAAGATCAATTTGGTCTTCCTCATATCACCAAATTGATCTTCATAAGGATTCTAAACATCTTACATCATTCGGCACACTGATAGGGGCCTATCAATATCACAGAATGCCTTTTGGTCTTGCCTCAGCACCAGTGGTGTTTCGAAGGATGATGCAACACATTTGATGGCTTAAGGGGATATCTTCTGCTTCCAAGATATCATCCTAATAGTGAGGAAGAATGGAAAAGGACACAAATTGATGAAACTGTAACAGAATGATTAAGGAAGTATACAATTATACTGAAGGGGGTGAAGGACATGAAGGAAATATAACTCTAAGAATTTCAAGATTTATGTTATGTGTACTAGAATGCAATTTTGAGGTTGAATATGTTAAAGGTTTTAAAAACATTGTGGCAGATTGCCTATCTAGGATGCCCATAGATGAACAATATCAAGAGATAGAAATAGATGTGGAAGTGGTAATGGAAGGGACACAAGAAGTTGGTTTAAGCAAGGACGAGTGGAATGCAACAATGGAGGAGGATGTTTAATAGAAAGATTTGGCAAAGTGTGTGCGGGATAGAAAGATGAAGCAACGTGTAAAATGGGACTGAGTGCTTACCATAGTGTGAGAGATGAAATAAGTGTTCATGAAGGGAAATTGATGCGAAGAACCCAGATCATTCCACCTGAAAAACGTAGGAAGAAGATAATCCAAAATGCATATGAAGGACTTCTGGGCTGTAACATGACTAAGAGGCATGTGTGTCAATCTATTTGGTGGAATGGATGAAACCATTAAACGCATAGTCAAAGAATGTTATGCTTGCGCCAATAGTGATAAAATTTAAATCATGATGCAGTCGCCTCTGGGTTGTGTGGAAGTACCCAGTAAACCTTGGGAAAAGGTGACCATTGATTTTCTAGGTCCTGTAGATTGATTCAGAGTAAGGGACAGGTGCATAATGGTCCTGATTGATTACCATACTTTATCCTTTGTGACTAAATCTACTGATCACATTCATACAGAAAATGTCATTAGATTTTTGGAAGGTGTCTTCATGGATGAGGGTATTCCCAAGGCATAGGTTTCAGACAACGGGATACAGTTCATTTGAAAAAATATGACAACGTTTTTGGAAAGCATGGGTGTCAAACATGAGAAGTTGGCATTATTCAGACCTCAAGCCAGTGGACTCATTGAGCCAGTCAATTGCCTAATTATGGAGAACATTCAACTGACCTTGGTCAATGGGTTACCACGGAAAGAGGAATTAAGGAAATTAATTTGGGCATACAGAGTTACACCACATTCAATGACAGAAGTATCACCTTTCATTTTCCCTAGCGGAAGAGAACCAGGTAGGAAGAAAATCCCAGCATGGTGGAAGAGCAAGGATTGTGTGTGGGTTGATCACGCTGCTGTAAAGGCGAGTGTATTGGAGAAACAACCAAAAATGAAAAAATATTATGATGCCAAGAAAGGTGTTAGATGACCAGATTTCTATTTAAGAGTGAGTGCATTCTCACTCTTAAACTCTGATAGGAGACTTATGAGCTGCACGCATTTCTGGGCCTTCTGCCCATGTAGCCCTGGAAAACCATTGCCAGTGTTGGGTCACCAACCTCCCTTCCCTGTAGGCAAGTAGAAGTATGTTAGTTTAGCCAATTTCATGTTGCTCTGGGTTGGCCTGGTGCCTTCCCTGATTAGAATTACATTGCAGCTATCCAATGCTCCTGCACCATTATTTTCTCCTATTTAGTTAGGTATCTGGTTGGGCAGTTGGATACGATTTATAATAATTCTTGTCACAACCCAATCTTTTATGAGGTATACAAGGACTGAAAATAGTCTGCTAACAATTTAGTTACCACTCTATCTTTGCCAAACCTCATGCCCATGTGTGTGTTAACTTCTTTCATGTGACACAATCCCTCTTCTTGGCTGCATAGCCAAGCTAAGAGCTTTCAAGGTTTGCCCCTGGTTTGTGTAATTTTCGATTAATGTTATTGAGTACTGATTTATATTGGTCTTTCTTTGCCTGTACTTGTCTTGTTATTCATTTGCGAGGATGGGGCACATTTCTGGTTGTCCTATTGTCTCCTACTTCCCCTGAAACCATTCGACCTTGTATCTATCATTCACCTTACCCTTCGCTGTCAGTGAAATCATTTTCTGTTGCCCATAACAATGCGACCACCAGTTTTGGGTCATATACCACCATGAACAACTTTCCACATTGTTTCTGGTTCTTGATGTTTACTATTACTAAAGAAGGGGGTGATTGGATATTCCCCTGGCCAGGTATCCGGCTTCTGCAAATCATTTGGCTATTGTGTATTGGGTAAAGGAATAGTCAATGACTGAGTAGAAGTTGTGGGCCACTAAGTAGTAAGTGTAGCACCTTTTAGTGCTGTGCATCCCCTTCACATGTCACTCACCCCCATGGTTCAGCAAACAGCCCATACCAACTGCCCATACCACGTGTTTTGAGTTGATTTAGTCAATTAGGAGTCCTGCCCAATAATGTCAATAGAGACTAGAACTGTGGCTAGTTTATGCCTGAGTATATGTTGACCAGGTATCTGTTGCCTTTTCATGGCCCTGTTATGACTGCATATCTTTCCACATTTGCACCAGGTGGAACGTCAATGAGGTTACAATTAGTATTGTTACCCCCTTGTACCTCAAGGTGTGTGTGCTGAGTGGGTCAGAACCTTGTATTTCCCCCCTTCCAATGAAGTGGCATTTTTTACCTTTCAGGTCTGTCTCCTGGAAGCACATTATATCACCTTTCTGACTAGGCAGCTGCTTTGTACCAGTATTCTCTTTATTTTATTTCTTAGGCCAGTCGTGTTCCATGACAAACATGTCCCATAATACGGTGCTGTATTTAGCTGTGTTGGTCATCTCTACCTGAGGACTGCTTCAATGCCACATCCCTGTTCTGCCAATGCTGACCCTAATCTTGCATTTAACTCATAAAGACATCCCAACCCTACATCATCACACAGTGGACTTTGAACTCCGTCATCCAGTGACATGCACTTTGTGACAACATTCTGCTATTCACTTTTTAATGACAGAATTTTTATTTTGGTTCCACCAGATGGTTGTTGTTTTCCTGTAGTCCACATTTACACAGTCAATCTTTTCCCTACCGGCACTATATAGCTTTCAATGATATTCCAGTTTTAAGTATTTCCCTCTTGTCTCCTTCTACATTCTACATGTAGCTCTTCTCACAGTTAACCTTGCCCTGTGATTGGCCCTTCAAGTCATCCTTGATGCTGTCTGACCCGAACAAAGTGAGCAGTACTTACCCACAGATTTGTGTTGCGTGTCATCTCTTCTTCCTGCACTGGCTCCAGGTCTGTTTCTCTCTCTAGATCCCTTCATAAACAAAAACATCTTCTCCCACTTCCATCATTCTGCATGGTGGTTATTATCCAGGGTGCATCACTCACACTTCTTTCGCTACCGTTAAGCAATTTCTCAGTTATGGCTCTAGAAGAAGCTTCAAGTGGTGACACCCTCATAAGTGCCCTGTGAGCCCTTTAAATTGTGAAAAACTTGGATAGCCCCTTATGTTTCAGGGTGTGCATTCTGGGAAACCTCAATTGTTTTTCAGGGAGTGGTCCTCTGCATGTGCTTCCACGGTTTGTGTCCGGCCTGTCAAGGTTGGAATCTGTTCCTGTAGATGTTATAGCTCACTTTGGAGGTGGTTTGCACTCTCATCAACATCGCTCTCATGTCCACTTTGAGAGGGTTCACTTCTATGGAGATGCTGTCAATTTTTGTATCCAGACCTGGCCTGAAGAAGTATGAAATCCCAATATGATATCCCTAGATATTGGCTCTGAGTAGGTTTACCCCTAAGTGCTTTGCTTCGGTTTGTGGATAAGCATCGTCCTGCCCAGTCCTTCAGTGTATTAATTTATTTTGTTGTTTAAAGAGAGCTTACATCAGGTCTGACTAGGCACCTGTGATCCCTTCGGCATGGTAAGTCTCTTTTTAGGCCCTTCTGTTCTTTCAGGTGATTGGCGTACTTGCAGGGCTCGTCCTCTTACTTTGTCACTTGTTACAGGACGTGGACCAGTGCTCCCCTGGCAGCCATTCCCCCTTCAGTTCCCTCCCAGAACATGTGCGTAGGACCAATTTTGTGCCCCCCTCGCTGTGCTTTATGAGAATCTCTCTCAGATCGGTGTTGTCAATTTGCAAGGGTGGAGGAGAGGTCCTGCACCTCCCTCCAGGTGGTGTCTCAGCCATCGTCTACCTAGTTGGCCTACTTGTTTATTCAGCCATAGCCACTGTCCATGGATGGGTCCCAGGCAAGTGTGAGTCCAAGGGTCCTAATTTTGTACCTGATGCCAACTTTGAAGTGAAGGAAATGTCTGGAGTCGCCCCCCTCACTCCCACAGAAGTGTCTGGAATTTCTTGCCTCCCTGCCCTAGCCCAAGGATGTCCGGGAGCACACTAGGTTAATCTGAAGTTGTGTGTGTGCTGAGGCTGTGTCTTTGATGTGCATGTGAGGCAGTGCACAGCTCTGCGCCCCCCTCTCATCCTGCTTGAATGACCCATCCTGTCAAAACTAGTCTCTCTATTGTGTGGCTGTCTGGAAGAAATACACAAAGGCCAATTAAACCTAGTCTTGTGACAAGGAAACAGGTTGCAGGCACCAAATAGTACAATCATGCCCAGTCTGCTTTGTGGCCCGTCCATGGTACGAAGACCATTCCAGGAGCGGCAGTGGATGCCATAGATACATGGCTCTTGATAGCAGCAATGTCATGGCACTTGTTCTGTTAGATACATCTACTGCTTTTGAAACCATGGACAAATGCAGACTAATTTATAGGCCCCATGCGATGGAAATTGGCATGGGACTCAGATCTTTCTTTCTGACTATAAACTGGCTGCTGCTTCACCCACTTTCCTTAAGGAGCTTTAAGCAGTAGAGGACCCCAAGGGTCAGCTCTGGGCCCCAATCTCTTCTATGCTTATGCATCACCTTTGTCCACTGTCATTAGGTCCTTTGTTTTTTGTTCATTGCCATGCTCACAGGCAAATCATAAAGACTGCTGAAGCACTCACCACTTTTTCAACTTTCAGAACTGCATGGCTTTGTTCTTTATGTACATGTTCCTACGCAAGTCATCAGGATTGCTGAAGCACTCACCACTTTTTCAACTTTCTGAACTTGACTACTGCATCCTCCTGGGTTTTAACCAATAGCCTGAGATGTAAGTCAAACTAAATTGAGGCTTTCCCAAGGTGTAATCTGACACATGGGTGCTGTCCCCCATTTATCATCTCCCCTCACTTCCCAGCTGTACACCAGCAACCAGAATCAGGAACTTGACCATGTCATCACTCCTCAAGTTAATCAACGTGTTTTTGTTTCTTTAAGTCTCTGAGGAAGATACATCCCTTTCTCCATTTTGAGAAATAGAAGACTAATTATACAGGCGTCCATCTAACCTGGACTCAATTATTACAATGCCCTATACCTTGGTCTCCTAATGCACCTTATTTTTAGCCTGTGCAAATTTTGCTAAATACAGCTATCTGTCTTCCTTGGGATTTTACCTGGTGCCGTTTCATCAAATCCCATTTGGTGAAAGTACAGTGACCTCCTGGAGAAATAGAGGGTTATATTCAAGTCTCACTGCACAGTGACTAGAGCAGTCTACCACACTGGTCCTCTTTACATCAGTAGTAAGTTCATCATTTTTTTTCTTGCGGTACTCTTCTCTCCTCATCTATTTCCCTGTTGGTGTTTGCCCAATAGCCTATGATTGTACGTGGTGTTTAGCTGTCTCACTTCACGGAGCTCCAGTTGTCTATCGAGAGCAAGCATTCCTGATGGCCAATCCTTGGCCATTAGGAATGCTTTGGGTGGATTTTATTTCAGTCTCAGTTACCTTGCTCTTATTTGTTGCTTTCATCACTGTTTGTGTTTAATCCGCCCACATGGCCTTTTTCACTCTCCATAAAGTTATTATACTTCCTGCTCTGAGCGCAGCATTGTAAACACAGCTACGTTTAAACACCAATTTGCTGCCTTTCCATGCCACCTAGTGATCTTTAGAAAAACTGTAACAGGAATGTGGGAGGTACACTACTATATTACTATAGACTACTTTAAATAAGTACTGGCGATGCAAATCGGTCTCTCTTGTACGTAAACGTTACTGAGCCAGATTGCATTTGCCAATGGTCAAACGTTTTTTTAATTTCTATTTGTTGCATAGTAATCTGGTAGTTCATTGTTACTGATCCACTTTGCAGCACATTTATGGCCAGAATCGTAAGCATATAAAGCAAAAAGTGGTTCTAAGATCAAGAATAAGTGGGACAACAGTGAAGTGTAAGAATTAAAATGGAACTGCAGTTTTGAATGCAGTGGCTTAGATCATGGTCTGAAACTGACACAATTCAATGAACGAAAGGTAGAAAGGTTTACCATAAAGTATAAAGATAGCAAAAAAAGGCATTTTTATGAAGTGTATCCCAAACCCAACAAATAAAATCCTTAAAATGTTCTTAGACCCCTTATGTTTGTATATAGTCCCATGGCAACCCAGGAGAATTGTGAGGCACCTATACTATTATAATCAAAAATTGCAAAAATCAAATAATTCATTATAACCAACTCAGAGCTTTCCTTGTCTCTTCAGAAGTGGAGGATGTTATGAAGTTGGCTTAAGAAGACATAGCATTCAATTTTCTGGGCAAACCTTTTTGAGACGATTCCTTCCAATGCTGGCGACAAACATCACAGATCTTGTCAATTCATCATACCTAATGGACACATACTCAAACCCACCAAAGCACAAGAAGTCATCACAAGATGCCTAACTATTGATAAACTACCACCGATTCTCAAATCAATCATATTGAAGCAAAATCTTGGAAATAAATTATAACACATGGCACATCAGGCTCGGGATTAAAGGAGAAATGGGAACCCAAAACCACTTTGACTGACATCTCAGAGGAAGAAGCCTTTAGTGCCCTGGTTGAAGGCAGACAACCCAACTTCCTACATCCTGATGTCTCAACCTCTTTCAACATAATGAACAAAGCTATTCTTCTCAAAACATTAAATGAACGGCACAAGTAGCAGATACTGCCTAAAAGTAGAGACCTATTACTTCCACATTGACCATTGCCAAAAGGTGCAAGCACTGCTCCCATTGGGAGCAGGGTCAAGACTGATTTGCACATGGCTGTGTCTGAACTGGGGTGACATGGCAAGAAAAATAACGATGGATTAAACCCAGATCTGTGACTGGGGATGAGTGGTTGAAAAGTTTCAACACTCCGTCCATCATTTTATTTTGTGATATTGCTTTGTGCGCCCTAAGCGTCAAGCAAGGATATGCCCAGACGTGGGTCCCTTGCTTGTTGCACCAGTAGATTCAAGCTACCCTGACTGATGAAGGGTGATACCCTGAAACGGGTCTCAGGATGCTTGAATCCTGTCCAGGGAGGAACTTGCTTGCAGTTCAGGCTTGACTGCTCCCACTGGGAGCAGGGTCAAGACTGATTTGCATATGGCTGGGGCCGAACTGGGGTGACGTGGCAAGCAAAATAACGATAGATTAAACCCAGATCTGTGACTGGAGGTGAGTGGTTGAAAAGTTTCAACCGTCCGTCCATCATTTTATTTTGTGATAATGCAATATACAGTGAGTAACAGAATCATCAGAGGAGCTTTACAAGAGGAATCCCATGTCATTTGGTATTCAATTTAAAGATCAACATTTTCCATTTTGTAAGACTTAATTCTTCCATGTGGCAATAGTGCTGTTGGACTGCCAGTCGAGATTACTATGTATCCTAATCTTGAATACTTTTGTTTCAGGAAAGTGGAGATCTGGTTGAAGCAAGATGGCCATCACGTAACACGCTCACATGTCGTGCCACCAGGAGAGACAGAGAGGCAGGTAGCCTAGAATTCAAAGTATGTGGAGACTGCGAATAGCTTGGCAGAACACCCGGGAAACGGAGGTCTGGGTGCTGCTTTTGTCAGCAGCCATTGCGTCACGAACTGCAGGCCGGGCAGTCGGCTCTCTCTGCTGTGGTTTCTGTCGGCATCTCCTGGCGTGGAGCACACCTCCCAAGGGCACAAGACCCATTCCAGGACTGGACAGAGGCATCAGCACTGCTGAAGCATGTAGCTGGACAAGTCCGGCTGAAGCTTGACTGCCACAGTACAGGAACGAGGAAAAGGAAACACGTCTCCACATGGACCCTGAAACTCACCCTCAAGCTGCTGCAGTAAAGAAGGTATTGAATACTGGAGACCACCAGAGAAGCATCAGGGGCAGATGCTCAGCCAATGCCCTCAATTGTTTACTTTTTTTGCCTTTATACCTGAGGGTACACGACCGGAGGCAGCTATTACGGAGAAGGAGCCAGTGGCCGAGATTACGGACTCATACAAGGCTGCCTCCAGAATGGCGGGGGTGATCTCACTGGAAGTAGCCCCCTAGACGCAGTCTTCTGGTAGCCATCAGGAGGCACATAGACTTCCGGCTGGGCTTTCAGATAAACTTCAGGAGCAAGACCGACTTGCTGCTACACAAGTCAATGGGGTACACTCAGTGATGGATGGAGACTTCTTGAAAGTTAAAGGATCTGGCCAGAGTGAGGCCACATCCAGGGGAACAGAGTATGTGGCTAAGGGCAATTGCAGTTTTGGGGAAAGGTGAGGGGAGAGGCACGGGGGGGAGGTTGCCACTCCAGTAACTCAGCAAATATGCCCTCTATTCATTACCCGGTCTCTCTAGTTTCTCCAGGTGCTATGCCTGAGAAAGAGACATGGAACACCAAGCAGAGAACAGTACCCCCAGGACCCATGCATTCTGCCCCCGCCAGATATTGACCCTTGCATCTGCGATAGTAGCCCTGCTGGATTAAAAGCCCTAGAAGACCCCTCAGATCATGGGTTAAATTTTTCTCACTTAGTGAAGGGTCGGAATCTTCTAACCAGAGCCTCAGTGATCTAGACTATGATACGCACTCTTCTCACTTCAGAGCAACAGGAGCTTCAGGTGTTAGTTTGAGTAGTGCAGCTGTGCCACAGCTAGGCGACTGAAGCAGTGAAAAAAGGGGAAAGATGGGAGCTAATCAGGGGGTTGAAGTGGAAAATTAACTACAGGTTCCCCGGGCCTTGAAGAGGAACTATTCTGCCACGCAACAGGTTTATCTTGATAATCAGATTATGCAAACGCCCTCGCCCTCTCAAGAGCAAAATTGCTCAGCTATATCCGTAGGCCCAGAAAAGCCCTCTCTCAACCTCATTCATAATTCCATAAAGCAATTGCAGAAGGAAACTTGCATTGACTGTCGTACATAGCCACAAAAAAGCTCCAATTGGCATTCAGGAAGGTCAATAAAATCTGTACATAATAAGGGATAATGATCTCCTCAGTTGAACAGCCCACTACAGCACTGGAGCTTGATGTAGGAGCACTCAAAGGGCAGGCCGACACCTATGAGTACCAGATAACAGATATATGTAACAGATACATTTTGGAAACTGGAAGATTTTTAGAACAGACAGCAAAAGAACAGTCTTAGGTTTTTGGGGCTGCAGAAGGTGTGGAAGGCAGTGATATCAGATCCTTCATGCTGAGTCTTCTTAAAGGGTCCTTCCATGAACTCATAACATGGAACTGGGACTTGGAGGTTCAGCGCATTCAGTACTTCCCGATGATGGTTAAAAAACAACATGAGTAGGCCGCCAGTTTCAGGTCCGTGCTGGTGTACTTTGGGAGTTTCCTGCTGAGGTCAGCAATCTTTGAAAAGGCTCGCTCTGATGCCAAACAAAGCTATAATGGTCGTATCTTTTTTGCGTAGCCAGATTTTTGCCATGCTACAGTGGAGGAGAGATGTCGGCTTAGCCAGCTTATCAAAGCATTTCCCGACCTGTGGGATGAAGTTTTCTTGATAAACCCCACCCACCTATAGGTTCATTTTAAGGGCATGACTCACACAGTCACGCCTGAAGTCAAGGTCAAAGAGTATCTGAATAACCTGTGTTCTGGGACTTAAAAGTGTTCTCTGCTGGGAGGAGTATCGTTTTCTTTGGTTTTATGATATTTCTTGTGATGTGTCTTGATCTGTCTTTAATTTAATCCTGACTGTCAACTTCACAGGTGTTTGCATGGGGGGGGGGTGAAAAATGCCCTCAATGTGCTTTTAGGCTTATATCGCCATGAGCTTTGGCATGGGAATAAGGGGGGTGCAACCTCCCCACTAGGGGTAGCGTGTATGTTTTCTTCTTTCCTTCATCTAGGATTTAATCTGTATTATGTTTTTTGAGCTGGGGGAGAGCATAGAGGATGACCTTGGGAACCATCATTCCGTCCATGGGTGAACTGACTGCTTCATGGTTGAGGTGGGGGGGAGAGGAGGGGGTGCTGGGTTGGGAGTGGGGTACAGTCAGTGGGTCTGGGTTAAGGAATATTGGGCCTCGTTTGGGTGGGAGGCTGGGGGGGGGACTCAACACAAGAAGGAAATCAAGAATTGTGCATGCCTGGTAATAGTAGGAGCTGGAGAGGTTCGCTTACGATTAGGAGTGGGGTTCCATCGGCCGGTACATTCTACACATTCTAACCATGAGTAAGCTCCATATAGCAACTCTGAATATCTGTGGGCCGAATTATAGTTGTCAGAGGCCGAAGGTGGCTCAAGATTTAAAGGTATTACGGGTGGACATTCTATGTCTGCAGGAGACACACATAGAAGGGGCAAGGAGGCATCTGCTGGAATCTTTTGGCTTTGAACTGGTGGGCTGTACAACCCAAGGGGTAAGGACCCGGGGGTAGCCAGCATGGCACGCCAAAATAAGTGTTATTTCAATCTATCTTTATCTGACAAATTTGGTAGGTGGGTAATCACTGAGTGTCACTATTCGTAGGGGCTTTCACTCTGTGTTCAGTGTACGGCGAGATCCCTGATGACCCTGCAGTCTTTGACTGGTTGAATACAGAATCAGGGCCTTGGCCTACCCTGATAATAGTCTGTGGGGACTTTCATATTAGTGTAGTGGTGGGGGCAGCTGAAAGTCGGTATAGACTCCTACACCGGTCAAAAGCCCAAAGTATTTAGATATCTGCACTACCTGGGGAAGGATCATGGACTGGTGAATGTCTGGCCTAAGATCTATACTTCAGATCCTGGTTTCACCTTTTTTTTCAGCTCCACATAGGCCACATGGTTGCCTTGATTACTTTTGTATCTCCCGCAGTTTGCTCTGAGGATGTAAAATTCAGAAAATTCCCTAGGTCATGTCTGGCCATAATCCGCTGGTCTTCGAGTTGGCTATGACCAGACTGTGCAAGGATAAGCAGAATTGCTGTTTTGAGCTAGCAATCCTTGCTGATGAATATTATATTTGCCATCTGAGCATCTAGATTCATGGAGCACAATAGGGGGAGTGCCTAAGTTGGCGTAGTGTGGGATGCTTTCAAGGCTGGTGTAAGGGGTGGAGATGCTCAGTTCTAGCCTGAATAGGCAAAAAAAAAAGATAAGCTGCAGCGGATGGTGCTCTGTAGGGCGATCGGGGAAACTGAGTCTCAATTAATATGGCAGCATTCGATGGGCGGGGATGTCGAGAGGGCACAACACAAAGTGGCGCTGGCTAAAGACATGATTAATGATATTCCCGGGATGACCTGGTTACTGACCCAGACAGGATACGAGAGGTATTTCTGGGGCATTATGAGAAGCTCAATAAAGAGGAAGAAGGGCAGGAAGATAGTGAAATTATGCAGTATCTGGAATCAATCCCTCTCAGGAAGATGAGCGTCGAAGAACAGGAACTTTTGGATGCTCTTTTATCCTGGGAGAAATTACAGACAGCCATAAAAAGCTTGCCCTGTTAGATGTCTCATCCGCCTCTTAAGTGGTGCTTGCATAACACTGCATTAGGGACTATTTACGTCACAAAAATGATTTTGAATCATCGCCAATTTATTTTTTTTCTCACAAGATGCATCATATACATAAAGCAATCATTTTTGTTTTGTTTCACACTGCAACATGCCTTTTGTTAATGTTTTACTGAGGACTCAAAAGTGTAAGCCAGACTTGCAGGTTTTGGCAATGCTTGGTTACATTGATTTTCAGTGCAGCAGAGTTTTTCGTTTGTTTTCTTCAACCTTCAAGTGCGAGCGTCAACTCCCTTGGCTTTGCCTATGCCTGTTTTTTTTCCCCAGGCCTGATTGTGAGTGGGACTGCAAAATGTCACTTTGCTAAGGCAGCACAAATCCTTTCACCAAATCTTGGATTCATTTTATAAAGGGGAAGTTTATCTGTTTCTTCGTGGAAAAAAACAAGAGTTTCCCAGAGTGATCTTAGGCTTCCTAACTCTATGCACTTGGTGAACAAAACAAAGACTTCATGTGACACTTATACGTGTTTTTAATTTATCACGTGAACTTTGGAAATGCTGTGACTGTCTCCTCTGCTTGCCACCCTTAATTGCGCTAAACTAAGCCTCTGGATATTGTTCAGATGGAAATATCGAAGTCACAGTTTACATTCCCAAGCCAAATGCAAAATAGTGATTTGCAAATCAAGCACACTAGATAATGTGCCAAGAACCTTGGCATTTAATAATGACAGCAATGGCGAAACATTGCGCTGCAGGCAGAATACTCTGTTCTTCCAGGAGAATCACATCGTCAAGTTTCACTCTCAGGTAGTTTTCCACATCTTACTGCTGTAGAGATCCTGCTGGGTGCCTTAAACTACATTTGAAATCAGTACCTTCTGCAGTGCAGGGGACATTACAATGAATATACCCCTGCACTGCATGTCTGCATTCTGCAGTATCCTGATTAAGGCAAACAGTACATTTAATACACATCACAATAATTCAGTCTGAAACCAAAACTGTATAATATCTTGGCAGTCTCTGGCCAGTCCCCCATAGTAACATAGGGCCTGATTTAGAGTTTGGCAGGTGGGGTCACTCCATCACAAACCTGACCGATACGCCGTCCATCGTATTACGATCCCATTATATCCTATAGGAATCGTAACCCAGCAGAGAGGATATCAGTCATGTTTGCGATGGAGTGACCCCAACCTCCAAACTATAAATCAGGCCCTAGGTACTATCTTCTGAAGTTACAGTTGTGGTCTAGAAGAACACAGCCCAGACAAATGTTGGTCTTGCTCAGCCAAAGTGAAGAATTCACAAGCAAATTCACAAGTATTGTGTGCGCAAATGTGAAAGGCCTTGCACCCTGACAGAAACAATGGCTCCCAGAGGATGCCATCCAAGATTTGTGCAACCACGATGCCCAGGCACATCATCTTCAATGGGTCTGCTTGGCCTGATAACTTCCTGAAACTGCATGATGCAAAGAATACAGCATCAAACTGGACAACTAGACGAAGGTCCCGTCTCAACACAAACCACAAAAGTTACCTTTTCTGCTCCTTTCCTCTTCCATCCTGTTTGATTGTGATATAGGTGATAAAGTGTGATGCTGTAGACCAAGTTCCTGAATTCCTGAGAAATTATTATTGCAGTACTTAGGGCCTGTTTTATGAACAGTTAGCGCCGCCTTTACGTCATTTTTTGACTCAAAAGCGGCGCAAACTTACAAAATATAACTATACTTTGTAAGTTTGCACCTCTTTTGCGTCAAGAAATGACGTAAAAGCAGTGCTAACCTTTCATAAATCAGGCCCTTAGATGGTAAAAGTAGAAGTGCAGGGGTCCAAAGTTTTTCTTACCAGCTGCCGCCAGTGCTGCTGAATGCTGGGGTTGCTGAATACCAAGGTTGTCTAGGCTTGACAACACCTCGCCCTCTTTCTTCCACTACTCACCACCTCCTGTCTCTTTCTCCCTTTTCTGCCTTCCTGCTCTGGTCTAATGAAAAACAATTCTTGGTCTCCATAAATTAGTACCAGTCTTCAGCGCCAACGAAAGAAAGCACTGACAAAGCCAAGGTCTTGGGTTGGCTGCTGACCTTTAGGCTTTTCCACTGCTTATTTTGTTTGTGAATGGCTTGTGTATGAAGACCTATGACACACAAGTGGCTTGTATGCAGTGTTGGGAGGGCTGACGACTGTCAGTTAAGAGTAAGTAAAACAAGCATTGACTAAAAGGCAAAATATGTTTTAATGTAAAAGCACACATTGCACCAGAATTCCCTGGTGCTACAGAATTACCAAATATGTGGTACTTATTGTGTGGATGTACACATTGTGCAACAGCAGAATGTCATCACTCTCAGTTGGGTAAGCCAATGTCTCAAATGGTCTGACTTTGTATCCCATGCTGTACGCCATGACGGATGCAAAAAATGTGAATGACACTACAGCAGACCAATGGAAGAAGAGGGCCGACCCAAATCTCCTGTCCGTAAGTATGTACAGTATACATACGTTTTCATTAATAACAAAAGGTCTTCACCAAAGCCAAGCAATCAATGTTTTTCAATCTAGTTAAACAGTTGCTTGGATAATAAACAAAGTATAAGGCCTATGACTTTGGTCACATTTCCACAAGTGTTACTCCAGAAGATCAGTTACCCCATCCAGCAGATTGTTTATGTACAATGAGCATTCCAGCTGATTATTTTTCTTTACTTTGTTGAAATGGTTTGTCCCTCTTCAGTTTTTTTGGCCAAATTGAGACTGGAGAGCACCTGCTTGTGCTCCACAACCGTGGCCAAGTCAATACAGTGTTGCACAGGTAAACTATATACTCACTATCAACTGCAACTTCATATGTAATGATATCAGTATTACTTTAGGTAAGTTCCTGACAAGCAGCTGCGTCTAAGTTTCACACTCTCCGCAACACTAGATTAGCACAACACTTCTTGACTGATTTGAAACCTCACACTAGGCACCCAGTTTCTCCCACATAGAAAACCTAGAACCAGTGGTGGTACCGCCCTATTTAAGGGCTTCCAAGAGTTAGGGGCATTCTGCTTGTTGCAGCACGTCTCATCTGGGCCCCGATGAAATATGATCACATCACCCCCATCATGATCAGCCATTGGCTCGCTTTGCTAGCCCACAACATCTTCAAAACCAGCTGCATCCTCTACAAAGCCATCACAACCAGCCCCCCACTTATCTCACAGACAAGCTCTCCATCTCTGGTGGTTTTTGGCACATCCACAGCCAACACGCAATTGGAATGCAGACTACAGAGCGTATAAAAGAGAGAACCGGGCTCTTTTTAATCTTTGCTTCCAGGATCTGGAACAACATCCCTGTATACATCAAGACTGCCCCTACACTGCTCCAATTTTGAAAACAGTTGAAAACTCGCCTCTTTAAAGAACACTGCGTGACAATGCATTAACAATCCACAAGCCAGCTTCTATTGCTTGTTTGTGTAGTAGTGCTTGGACCTCTATTTGTAATAGGTGTAAGTGTTGTTGGGACAGATTGTGCGTTCTTGGTGGCACATCGGGCGGGAATTTTGTGAATTCTATGCAATAACCATGTTGGATAATGGCTAGGACCCATGCGTCTGTGGTAATGTGTGTCCAGTTCTGATAGTATGCTGTAAGTCTCCCCCTCACTGGTGATAAGTGTTGGGGTTTTGTGACCTTGGAGTCACTGTTTGGTTTGGCTTGTTTTAGGTGTCTGGAACTTTCCCCTTCCTCTTGAGAATTGGCCTCCTCTATATGAACCACGAAACCCTCCCCTCTGGTATTGTGCCTGATAGGCGGGTCTGGTTTGAGAGGTGGAAGGCTCTGGTGTGTGCATTCGAAAACCCCCTCTGAATTGTGGCTTTCTAAATGTGCCTCTGCCTTGTGGGGAGTAGAGCGCGCCCATGGCTTTGGCCGTGTCCGTGTCTTTCTTTAATTTTTCAATTGCTGTGTCCACTTCGGCCCAAACAATTGTTCTTGGTTAAAAGGCATGTTCAACACCGCTTGTTGGATTTCTGGCTTGATTCCAGAGCTTCTTAACCATGCATGCCTGCGAATGGTTACCGCAGTGTTGACCTTCTTGCTGCCGAGTCTAGTGCGGACCTTATTTGGTTGTTGGATATTGCCTGTCCTTCTTCCACAACCTGCTGGGCACGTTTCTGGTGTTCTTTGGGCAAGTGTTGTATACTGTAATGTGTTGCATCTCGTCCCAGTGTGCCCTGTCGTAGCGAGCAAGTAGGGCTTGCGAATTTGCAATCCGCCATTGATTGGCTGCTGGTGCTGCCATTCGTTCGCCCCCTGCGTCAAACTTTCTGCTTTCTTTGTCAGGCGGTGAAGCGTCTCCTGACGATTGATAGTTTGCTCTCTTTGTTGCCGTGCCTACAACCACTAAGTCCGGTCTAAGTTGTTGTGTTGTGAACACAGGATCTGTTGGGGGAGGTTTGTACTTCTTATCAACTCTAGGCGTGATTGCCCTTCCCTTTACAGGCTCCTGGAAGACCTGTTTCGCGTGCTTGAGCATTCCCTGGAGCATTGGCAGACTCTGATAGGAAGCGTGGGTGGATGCTAAAGTGTTAAACAGGAAATCATCCTCCACTGGCTCTGTGTGCATTGCTACGTTGTGGAACGTAGCTGCCCTTGATAGTACCTGCGTATATGCAGTACTGTCCTCTGGAGGTGATGGCTTTGTTGGATAACAATCCGGACTGTTATCCGATACTGGTGCATCATGTAAGTCCCATGCATCAGCATCATCCTGTGTCATCCCAGTATGTGTGGGTGACTGTATTGTAGGTGTTCCCACTGGTGACAGTTGTGGTGGGGACGGTTGTGGTGAGAACCTTGGTGGTGGGGATTTGTCTCTAACCACCTTTGCCTTAGGTTGCATTTCTGTCTCTTGAAATGTAAGTTTCCATTTAGATTTGAGTGGAGGTAAAGTTTTAATTTTTCCAGTCTCTTTCTGGATATGTAATCTTCTTTGTGTATGGTCCGGTTCTTCCATACCTAACTCCTGCTCAAATCTATGTCTTTCCTTTAATTGGCTGGAAAGTCCTTGCTCTTCTGTATAAGAGCTTCTTTTCGGCTCCGAAGCCGCTTTTTTCGGTACCGAGGTTTCAGGTACGTCTTTTTCAGTTCCGAAGATATTTTCCTTACTTTGGGCGAATCGAACTCTCGGTGTCGAGATCGTTCGGTGCCGGAATCTCGACTGGAGTCAGAAATCTTCGGCAATTCTCTGGCCTTTTTCGGTGCTGATGTTTGGTCACCTTCTTTTCGGTGGGTTAAGCCATGGCCTGCTGGTGGTGGCGTCCCCATGGCCTTAAATGTCTTTGTGTGAGTTTTGGACGGGGCAGGTTTACTCACTGTTCGCTGCACCGTCAAGGGTCGTTCATTTTCAGATTCATCCGAGTCTGTCCCCTGGATGGAAATGCTTTCCTGCTATCCGACGTCAAGCTGCTCTTTCGGTGTCGACGCCATTTGTAGTCTTCTTGTGCGCCGATCTCTCAAGGTCTTTTTCGATCAAAGCACTCGACAAGCCTCGCAAGTATCCTCCCTGTGTTCAGGTGATGAACACAGATTACAGACCCGGTGCTGGTCTGTATAAGGATACTTCGAATGACACTTAGGACAGAAGCGGAAGGGAGGTCCGGTCCATTAGTCTGGGATGATGGGTGTGGTTGGGCCGACCAGGCCTCGGTGAAGAACAGAAGCCCCGAAGGGCCGCCGGAGCGCTCTTGATGTCGGTGCCGATACACTAACAAGGTACCGAACGATAACAATACCGTCGAATTTTCGATAATTTAGCTAACATTCCCGATTCGAAATACGGAGCAAAGAGGAACACGTCCGAACCCGATGGCGGAAAGAAAACAATCTAAGATGGAGTCGACGCCCATGCGCAATGGAGCCGAAAGGGAAGAGTCACTCGGTCTCATGACTCAAAAAGACTTCTTCGAAGAAAAACAACTTGTAACACTCCGAGCCCAACACTAGATGGCAGGATAATGCACAGCATGTGAATAGGTAGATCTCTTTTTGCTTTAATATAGCAAGTTTGAATACATTTAACTATCCATCTGGCGATGCCTGGTTTGGATATAGGATTACCTGCATGAGGTTTTTGGAAGGCTACAAACAATTTTTTTTTTTTTACGAAATTGTTTTGTTCTGTCAATGTAATACATTAGTGCTCTCTTTATTGTATAAAGGGTTCTTGAATAGTAAATGCTTGTATCTCACTTACTCTTCTAAGTGATGTGATAGCTATTAGGAAGGCTACTTTCCAAGTTAAGTATTGCATCTCACAAGAGTGCATGGGTTCGAATGGTGGCCCCATGAGTCGTGTTAATACAATATTAAGGTTCCACAAAGGTACTGGTGGTGTCCTTGGGGGTATGATTCTTTTTAGACCCTCCATAAATGCTTTGATGACTGGGATTCTAAAAAGCAATGTTGTATGTGTGGGGATTTTTCTCTGGCCACCTTCACCTTCGGCTGCATTTCTGTCTCCTTAAATGGCAGTTTTCTTTTGGTCTTAATTGGAGGAAGAGTTTGTATTTTCCCTGTCTCTTTCTGGATATGCAACCTCATTTGCGTATGTCTGGTTCATCCATACTTATTTCCTGCTCAAACCTGTGTCTTTCATGCATTTGGCTGGAAAGTCCTTGCTCCTCTGTATAAGAGCTTCTTTCTGGCTCCGAAGCCGCTTTTTTCGGTACTGATGTTTCCGAAACTGTCTTTTTTGGTTCTGACAAAAAATGTCTCACCTTGGGTGAGTCGAACTCTCTGTGTCGAGATCGTTCAGTGCTGGAATCTCAACCGGAGTCGGAAGTCTTCTGCAAATTTCTGGCCTTTTTCGGTGCCAATGTTTGGTCACCTTCTTTTCGATGGGTTAAGCCATGGCCTGCTGGCGGTGGCGTTCCCTTGGCCTAAAGTTCTTGGTGTGAGTTTTGGACGGGGCAATTCTACTCACTGTTCGCTGCACCGTCGAGGGTTGCTCACTTTCGGATTCGTCAGAGTCCGTTCCCTGGATGGAAATTATTTCCTCCTCTCTGACGTCGAGTTGTTCTCTCAGTGTCGACACCATTTGCAGTCTTCTCGCTCGTCGATCACGTAGGGTCTTTTTAGATCGAAACACTCGACAAGCCTCACAAGTATCCTCCCTGTGTTCTGGTGACAAACACAGATTACAGACCAGGTGTTGGTCTGTATAGGGATACTTCGAGTGGCACTTCGGACCGAAGCGGAAGGGGGTCCGGTCCATTAGTCTTTGACGATGGATGTGGTCGGGCCGACCAGGCCCTGCTGAAGAACGGAAGCCCCGAAGGGCCACCGGAGCGCTCCTGCTGTTGGTGCTGATACAATGACACTAACCCGGTCCCGAACGAGAACAATACCATTGATTTTTCGTTATTTAGCTAACTTTCCCGATTCGAAATACGGAGCAAAGAGGAACACGTCCGAACCTGATGGCGGAAAGAAAACAATCTAAGATGGAGTCGACGCCCATGCGCAATGGAGCTGAAAGGGAGGAGTCCCTCAGTCACGTGACTCGAAAAGTCTTCGAAGAAAAACAACTTGTAACACTCCGAGCCCAACACTAGATGGCAGGATAATGCACAGCATGTGAATCTGCAGCTATACATGCCACCGAACATATAAATATATGTATGTTGTTCTGTGCTTGGCATGTTCGTGGGTCATTGCATGGCTTCTGGGTGGGTTGTTATACTAGATATCTATGAATCCCTGCTCTCATCTTATCACACTTATCTACCCATCATCATATGTCATGTCTCTATCAATATATCCTCCATTCCCACTCTGACTCACCCAAATCCATTCTACTACTTTAATCTCCTAAATAACTCTGCTTAAGCTCTTCCCTCCGCTTTCACATCTAACTCACCAAACCTCACTCTACTACCACGACCTCCCAAACAACCCTACTAAATCCTCCCTCAATTATCTCACCCTGCTACTATGATCTCCCTAACCCTTCCACCGACTCTTCTCTCCTCTATCCCCCTTTACTCATCCCAAGCCTTTGGGATGAGTAAAGGAGGGATATACTCCCAATTAACACTTCTGGATTTCTTTCCTCCTCCACCCCTCTATTACTTCAATAAATCTATCGAACAAACTCTCATATCCGCGGCTCAAATGAACCCATTATAATACTAAAACAGTACTCATATTTTCCGATACTAATCCATCACTAATTCTTGTTGGGTTCCAGAGTAGCGTGCTACCCGCCGAAAAGCGCTTCGACGCCTCGTCAGGGGTAGTAAGCACTATATAAATACTATTACAATACAATACAAAGATGCACCAGTCTCTGCTGCACCCAGGAAAGTTGTGTAAGAGCAGTTTGGTCACACAAAAAAACAAGTTATTGTTCAAGGAAGAATTCCTTTGTGGTCACAATGCCAGTTGAATGCACTTCTGCCAGGATCGAGAGAACTTTTAGGGACATCTTTCCCTGTGGCCAGGACCACCTCACAAAGTTTGCAGACCAGTTAACCTCTGCAGGAAGACTACCATCGACCACATCACATCTACAGAATCTCCAGCATCCTGTATCCCTTGTATCAGGACCACTTCCATAGCAACCTACAGCAAAAGGAATAATAGTGCCATGAACGTACTGAACAGTGCTTCTTTCTCCTGACCTTGCTGGTTCCCTGTTGGAGTTGGTCAACTAAAGTGACCACATTGACACTTACCTAGGTTTTTCTTTAAAAAGTTTTTAAGTGTTGAATTAGCCAATGCTTGGCTGCTATGTAAAAAATGTATATTTACTGCACCCGGTAAATTCTGTATCTATGAAACCCTCCCATGGGTCTTTTGTTGGGGTGTATAAAAATATAATTGTAACTATCATTTGGTGAGGTCGCATACTGCATAATACACCCCATTTCCTCACAGGAAGACTTGGCAAAACTGTCTTCTGGAATTTTGTTGAAAGCTGCAGATCCCTGCCTCCCTCCGCCCGCTTTAGAACTTAAAGAGTCTCCCCTAGACATGAACTTTGCTCAAATTTGCTGACAGGATAGACAATGTTAGAAACAGAGCGATCATCCGCTGAGTGGGAGTTGGCAGGGGGCCAAGGGAGGGGAAGATAGGACCAATTGTTGTTCATGTCTGTACCTGTTGTGTTACCTATAAAACTAATAAAAAGATATAAAAAATATATATATATATCTGGGATGGCTACTATCCAAGTTCTCATCTCAAGCAATCAACTTTAAGTGCATTCATTAAAGATTGTGCAACAAAAGCCACATAAGTTTTAATATATCTCCCTGATTACATTTGAAAAATTCATTTATTTCGACTTTAGAGGCCTGTACCCATCCCACTGTATGGAGGAGTTGCTGGTTGAACACCCACCTTCTAGGTTGAGGCGTAGAGTGTTCTGGGAAAGAAAGTACTTCCAACACTAGGGTGGCGTGATCGGATAGACCAGAGAGCCTCACAGATTGATTCTTAAAGTGCGTTATTTTGGATATCAGGAAACAAAATCGATGCAGGAGGTGCTTTTAAACAGTCTGGAAATGCACGTATATTCTCTCTCATTCGGGGCACTTATTCTCCAAGGATCGCAGAGCATCAACACTTTAATGTAGTCTTTAAAAATCTTAGCAACTTTAGGTTTGTGCTGTTTTTTACCCTTAACAATGGTATCCAAAAATAGATCCTGGAGAAAGTTAAAATCCCCGCCTGTAAGGAAATGGCTCCCTGTTGCAATTACCCCCCACTTTTTGCCTGATACTGACTTGACTGAGAAGTGTGCTGGGACCCTGCTAACCAGGCCCCAGCACCAGTGTTCTTTCACCTAAAATGTACCATTGTCTCCACAATTGGCACAACCCTGGCACCCAGGTAAGTCCCTTGTAACTGGTACCCCTGTTACCAAGGGCCCTGATTCCAGGGAAGGACTCTAAGGGCTGCAGCCACCCTAGGGACCCCTCACTCAGCACAGACACACTGCTTGCCAGCTTGTGTGTGCTGGTGGGGATAAAATGACTAAGTCGACATGGCACTCCCCTCAGGGTGCCATGCCAACCTCACACTGCCTGTGGCATAGATAAGTCACCCCTCTAGCAGGCCTTACAGCCCTAAGTCAGGGTGCACTATACCACAGGTGAGGGCATAGGTGCATGAGCACTATGCCCCTACAGTGTCTAAGCAAAACCTTAGACATTGTAAGTGCAGGGTAGCCATAAGAGTATATGGTCTGGGGGTCTGTCAAAAACGAACTCCACAGCTCCATAATGGCTACACTGAATACTGAGAAGTTTGGTATCAAACTTCTCAGAATAATAAATCCACACTGATGCCAGTGTTGGATTTATTAAAAAATGCACACAGAGGGCATCTTAGAGATGCCCCCTGTATTTTACCCAATTGTTCAGTGCAGGACTGACTGGTCTGTGCCAGCCTGCTGCTGAGAGACGAGTTTCTGACCCCATGTGGTGAGGGCCTTTGTGCTCTCCGAGGACAGAAACAAAAGCTTGCTCTGGGTGGAGGTGCTTCACACCTCCCCCCTGCAGGAACTGTAACACCTAGCAGTGAGCCTCAAAGGCTCAGGCTTCGTGTTACAATGCCCCAGGGCACTCCAGTTAGTGGAGATGTCCGCCCCTGGACACAGCCCCCACTTTTGGCGGCAAGTCTAGGAGAGATAATGAGTAAAACAAGGAGGAGTCACTGGCTAGTCAGGACAGCCCCTAAGGTGTCCTGAGCTGAGGTGACTATGACTTTTAGAAATCCTCCATCTTGCAGATGGAGGATTCCCCCAATAGGATTAGGGATGTGCCCCCCTCCCCTCAGGGAGGAGGCACAAAGAGGGTGTAGCCACCCTCAGAGCTAGTAGCCATTGGCTACTAACCCCCCCAGACCTAAACACACCCCAGTGGCTCCCAGAACACAGCAAGATAGATTCCTGCAACCTAAGAAGAGGACTGCTGAACTGAAAGACCTGCAGAGAAGACGGAGACACCAACTGATTTGGCCCCAGCTCTACCGGCCTGTCTCCCCACTTCTAAAGACACTGCTCCAGCGACGCGTTCCCAGGGTCCAGCAACCTCTGAAGCCTCAGAGGACTACCCTGCATCTAGAAGGACCAAGAACTCCAGAGGACAGCGGCTCCGTTCCCCAAAGACTGCAACTTTGCAACAAAGAAGCAACTTTGAAACAATACACGTTTCAGTCCGGAAGCGTGAAGAGACTTTGCACTCTGCACCCGACGCCCCCGGCTCAACTTGTGGAGAACAAACACCACAGGGAGGACTCCCCGGCGACTACGAGACCGTGAGTAGCCAGAGTTGACCCCCCTGAGCCCCTACAGCGACACCTGCAGAGGGAATCCCGAGGCTCCCCCTGACCGCGACTGCCTGCTTCAAAGACCCGACACCTGGCAAAGACACTGCACCCGCATTCCCCAGGACCTGAAGGATCCGACCTCCAGTGCAGGAGTGACCCCCAGGTGGCCCTCACCCTTGCCCAGGTGGTGGCTACCCCGAGGAGCGCCCCCCCCCCCCCTTGCCTGCCTGCATCGCTGAAGAGACCCTTTGGTCTCCCATTGAATCCTATTGTGAACCCGACACCTGTTTGCACACTGCACCCGGCTGCCCCCGTGCCTCTGATGGTGTACTTTTTGTGTGGACTTTTGTTTGAAGTATTACTTGTAAATCTTGAACCTGTGGTTCTTAAAATAAACTAAGGAAATATATTTTTCTATACAAAAACCTATTGGCCTGGAATTGTCTCTGAGTGTAAGTTCCTCATTTATTGCCTGTGTGTGTATACAACAAATGCTTAACACTACTCCTCTGATAAGCCTACTGCTCGACCATACTACCACAAAAATAGAGCATTAGAATTCTCTTTTTGCCACTATCTTACCTCTAAGGGGAACCCTTGGACTCTGTGCATGCTATTTCTTACTTTGAAATAGTACATACAGAGCCAACTTCCTACACCGCCAATAATGATTTTGCCTGGAAGCTGCAAAAGGGATTAAAACAGTTCCACATAAGGGGCCAGATCATCTGTCAGAGGTGCATAAAAACTGACAAAAATAAATCTCTCTGTAGCGATTAGGCAGTGTACCCAGCACTATCGCCCTTCGGGGTCACTAAAAAGAATCAAGTGCCCGAGCACCAAGATTCTTAGCTAGACACCTCTGTGAGCGACTGGAGCAGCGGCACCAACCTTAAAAGCAACAGAGTTTTTAAACATATTGAAGCCCGCTACTTTTTTTTAGCAAGGATGAGTTTCTTGTAACACGATGACAGAAGGGTTTAGAGCATTTACCATCTCCTCAATTGCAGACCTTTTTCTCCGATTATTTAACCCGTTAACATTCCAAGAAACTATTTTTAGTGAGGAATTTAACTTTACCATTGAATTCTTATAAAGAATTGCCTAAATATTAAGTAATCAAAACCATCAGAGCGCGTAAACCTTGGCCTGTATTGAATGGTGTCATCCAGAGTGTAAAGTTAATCATTCCACATTGTGCATAGCTATATTTTAGTATGGTAAAGAAGGGTCTTGTACCCCTTACCCCATCCCATCCCCCTATACCCCTATCCCACCCCTTGGGTGGCCAGCACCTGGGGCCCTCCTGTCTGGGCACTCCAGAGCCACCCCTGACCCCCTTCTTCCCTAGTTGGGTGCCTTGGCATGGCACCCTAAATGCCATAAACTGCCAAGGGGACTGCAATGTAAATGTCCTAATGATGTGCTATGCTCTACAACATCTACCCTTCAAATGAGAAGGGAAGGTTGAGAATCTTTGGAAATTTCCCCCGATCTCCCCGTCCCCTTTGCCCTGATCCATCAGAGTTCTGAATCGAGTGCAAGAGTCTTAGCGACATCCACTGTGTGGACCAAGTTGGAGTGACCCTGAAAAAAAACGTGTAATTCAGATTGTTGGAGTGGTGCTGCCGGGGCCCCAGCTTTCTGAAATGCGGGGATCATCCCCTTCAATTCTCTCCTCCGATACGCAGCAGCCACCGACATATCCGAGAAGATTTTAAAAGCATAATCGCCGCAAATCTGGTGAGTTTTATTCTTAATTGCTTGCTGTAGAATCCGTCCCTTCATGCGAGTCGCCGAAATTGACGAGTACAGTTCGAGGATATTTTGCGTTGGGTGGCTGTACTGAAGGGCCCGCATAATAGTGAGATCTAAATGTTTATCCTTCGGTTCTGAGAGAACATGATTTAAAACAAGATCAGTAATTAAATCTGTAACAGTCTGCCCATATTCACGTCCTTCAGGGATCTGAGTGAATCTCAAATTAGACCTGCGTGAACGTTTTTCAACACCATCTAGCCGAATCCGCAGGTCTACCAGATCTGCTTGACATTTTGCCGCTGTCAGAGCCAAAGAAGAGTGTGAACCTTCCAGATTGAACACTCGCTGCTCCACCTCTTTAATACATGAGCTAAATTGCTGTATATTACCAGAAATTAGATTTAATTGTGATTCCGTTTTCTGATTTGCTTCTTGTGAAATTTTAAGAGTTCTAAGTTCAGATAGAATTTGAAGGAGCAAGTTTTCTGAAGGAGTGCCAGCAGCTACCTTATCTCCATATTCTTGAGATGGATGCCGAGCTTGTAAGTTCCACTGATCTTGAGCCATCTGAGGAGGCCCATTTAAGATGGCGTTCATGGTGGCCTGTTAGAACAATATTTCCCAAGACATTGACTGGATCATGAAGTGCACTAGAAGAGGGACTGTCCACCTGAGGGGCAGAGAAAGTTATTGGTTAACGAAGAGATAACATATTTTGCCCCCTACTCCTCCAGTAAACAGCAGCTTAAATGCAGAGCCTGTGCCCTGAAACTTACTGCGTTAGACTCCGAATTCACGGTAGGCATTGACCGATCCTGAAGTGAGCACAGTTTATTGGCCGATTCTGGATTAGAGTCTGAATCCTGGTCTGAGTCTGGGACTGAGTCCGGTTCTCTGGCAACCTCAGCTAAAAAAAAAAAAAATCAGAGTGAAGGCGCAGATCCGTCGAAGTCAACGAATTGTGAGGCTGGATAATGCTAAGAGATGAGTCCGTAGTTAGCGGGGAGGGAGCACTTGGAGGAGAGTCTAAATGTCTGTGGTTATCGGAGGGAGTAAGGCGCTTTGTTTTCCCACCTTGAGTCTTTGAAGCAGCGTGCCCTTTGCCCTGAAACTGATGGAGGGACCGACACATTGTTTTTTCCCTCCTTGCCCTCCTGCAAAGATAGCTCTGGCTCTGCCTGAGAAGTACTTGACGCATACCAAATCCCACTAGAGACACTGTGTGACAGGTTTAGTATCCTTTAGCAAATAATTTAGGAGTACTGAACACCCTGAGCAGATAAAGCCCTGAAAGCAGTCAGTTTTTTTCCCCTTCCTTTCTTCACTTTAATTTTTTTTATCTTTTTTCCCTCTTTTCAATTGGGCACCTTCTTCATCTGCCCAAAAAGGAAAAAAACACGCGAGCCTGTCATCTCTGTTTAGGTCTCGGTGATCCCTGCCTCGCCTCCTGTTCCCTCTATGCGAGTCTTGGCTCCTCTCGTAGATAACTCCCAATTCACTGCAAGCACCGTCCGCCCACACAAGAAAGTGATTACATTTCTGAAAAGAGGAACGGGGACGTGAAGCTCCCGGGCAGATAGAAATGAGCTTGTGCTGCAAACACCGGGCTGAGTTTGTGTCAGCTATTCAGAGTCCACAAACTAGCACTTCCCTCAGAGCTCTTCCTGCCTTCACCGTGTGATGAAACTGCTCCCCCAGCCTTCTTGTCAGGCTGTTTCACTCTAGTGCTCACGAGGTGCTTTCTGCAGCACCAGAGCAGAGGGTATCTGTCCAAAAAGTTTTATATAGCGCCAACAGAAATATCGAGACGGCTCGACCGGGCGGTGCGTCTAAAAATGCAGACAGGGCTGGGGCAAATTAGTGAGAGAGGTTCCATATGAAATGAGTGGGGCCGTGGAAGAAGAAAAAAAAAAAAGAAAATCTCCCAGAGATGGGACAGTCCGTGAAATGTGGGAATCTTCCAGTTGATGACAAGCAGATCTTCAATAACGCTTGGGGTCTTGCCTTGGCGTTTACGGGTGGCAAACGATTCTCACCATGGCTTGTGCCCCTGAAGAGCTGGGCCAGTCAGTCAAATCTTACGATCTGATAAAGATTGGTTCACGTAAAGCCCGGTTATATTCTCATATTATGAAAACATTGACATACCGTGCAGCAAGTATTTCATTTTCTGGTAGAGCTCAGTGGGAGGTGAGATCATTCTGGGCTACTCCCACAGAGGCCGGGCAGATCGAACACCTGAAATCTTCTCTGGTGGCAACTCCGTTTCAAGAAAAAGTAAAGCATTCTGAGAAAATTCAGACCATTTACGAGTTCTGGCAAGTCTTACGGCAGGCTGAAAGAAGCGTCTGCCTCCCCCTCAGCAACATCGGCTCGGCGATGTTCTCTGTGGTCAGGAAAGAGACTGTCGCATAGCGTGTCCGTGCTACAGCGCCGTCCACCCTCTGCGATGGCTAGCCGTGGAGCATGACGGGAGTAATTATTAATCGGAAATACATCTGTATGATCTCAACTATGTTCCTCTTCCCCTGAAAACTCAGGCCCAGCTTGCACGCTGGGGGTTCTCTTCCCCCCTCTATACTTGGACGAATTGCACAGATCAAAAGGTCAATACTTCAATTATTTAACCTTTTGTTCTCAGCCATTCCTTGCATATTAACGTCTCTATTTTTTAAGAAGTTAAGTCTGTTTGGCTCATTCATTTGGCAAAACCAGAAGGCATCTGCTGCAATAAGTACATTCTATGCCTATAGAGAAGGCGGGGGAGGGGGGTAGCACCACCACATTTTAAAGACTATTTTGCCTTTTTTGCACAGTATTTGACTAATTTCAAAGTTGACCAATCTTTGGGCGGTCAATTTCCCTAAGATTTTTGAGAATTAATTTGCAGGGACTGCGATATTACGAGTCCTGCACTGAGGGTGAAATTGCCTCAAAAAGTTTGATACAAGATTCTTCAATGGCTCTTTAAAAGGAAAGCAAATCTTTGTAGAAGATATTCAATCCCATACTTGCATTTCTTTACCTTGCGCTCTGAGGCTTTCAGGTCGATTTAGGAATAGTAAGGAGATGGGATTATGCAGGATTGAGTAAAATTGGGGATTTTTGTTTTAATGATAACTGGGAAACTCAAATATTCAGATGGTCGTTCAAAATTATTTTTTTCTTAGGGAGATCTTATAGTATCATGCTCCACAGGCTGAGGGGTTTAGACATCAATTCAATCATTAATGCACAGGCAGTAGTTACCTAACTGGTGGAGCTCCCGGGAGAAGGCGAGGTGGTGCATTTAAATTACTTCTTGAGCAGGATTAGACTGATCTCTGGGAAAAGGTAGTGAGAAATTGGGGCCAGCAAGAGGGCCTCAACCTGTCAAGGGAGTGCTGGGAAAAGATCTAACTTTTACTGTACTCAGGTGAGATTGGCATTGCATGATATTCTTTATTAAATGATTCTATTGCACCCCGCAAGCCTTGTCCCGGCTGGTGTCCAGTTGCCCTGATCTTTGTTTTCACTGTAAGGCAACAGGGGTGGCTGGCTGGATACACGTGATTGGCTCATGTTGACTTTACAGTAATTCTGGGATGGAGTATTTAAGATTAACAACTATTGCTCCGATCCCTATAATCCCCAGAATTTGGCTGGTGGCTCTCGGTTACAACCGCGGGTCAAGGCTTCCACCCAGGTGGGAAAAGCTAGTTTTTAATCACCAACGTGATTGCCAGATCTCTTCTGTTAAGAAATTGGCGCTCCAATTTAACTCCCTGCCCTCAAAAATGGCTGAGTAAAATGGTACTGGTTAGAGAGCAGGAAATGAGATGTCAGGACAGTCGGAGGGGGCAAAAAGTTCACACATTTGGGGCGATTTTTTTCTAGACAATCAATGGGGTCCATAGGCAACGAGAGTAACCCCAGAAACCAGGGTTTCAGTCAGTCATGAAATTCCTGAGCAAAATCGGTCACCCTGCCCCATCTCAAATTAGCAAGTTGAGTGGCAGTAGATGCCACCAGGTAGTGTGACAGTCAGAAAGTTTGATTTTAATGGTGGCACCAGTCTTCAAAGTATGAAATACTACTGCATGAATATCATAATTGAGCCATGGTGTGGTCCAAAAAAGCAACAACTCAATCCTGTGCCCTATGCTTAGCAGCTATTATTCACCAACCTCTCATTTCTTCTACTGTGGTGCCTTTTTGTCTTTGGAGCTCCATGACACCCCCACCCTCTTTAGGGCTGAACTGCCTGTTGTGCTGCTATGCAAGTTCCATCTTGTTTGCACTTGCAAATGTCGTGTGCCCTGTTGGGATTCGCCCATCTCCACTTATTAACCATTAGGATGTACCATCAGGAATTTGGGATTCCATTTTTTATCTGTTCATTAAGACAGGAGTATTTGTATGCAACTCTACCCAGGTTCCCTTGGAAGCTTTCCCTGTACTCTTACGGAACACTCTTGGCTCCCTGTATAAATAGCCCCTCAGAACTTGCATTGGTGCTTGTCCTCGTACCAGTAACTGCACAAGTCCAATGCAAGCAACATCCCTGCACTCACCTAGATCTTCTGTACTCTTGTTCAGTGCACTTTATTTCTCAATCCTGTGCCCTATGCTTAGCAGCTATTATTCACCAACCTCTCATTTCTTCTACTGTGGTGCCTTTTTGTCTTTGAAGCTCCATGACACCCCCACCCTCTTTAGGGCTGAACTGCCTGTTGTGCTGCTATGCAAGTTCCATCTTGTTTGCACTTGCAAATGTCGTGTGCCCTGTTGGGATTCGCCCATCTCCACTTATTAACCATTAGGATGTACCATCAGGAATTTGGGATTCCATTTTTTATCTGTTCATTAAGACAAGAGTATTTGTATGCAACTCTACCCAGGTTCCCTTGGAAGCTTTCCCTGTACTCTTACGGAACACTCTTGGCTCCCTGTATAAATAGCCCCTCAGAACTTGCATTGGTGCTTGTCCTCGTACCAGTAACTGCACAAGTCCAATGCAAGCAACATCCCTGCACTCACCTAGATCTTCTGTACTCTTGTTCAGTGCACTTTATTTCTGCGCACCCCCCCCCCCCCCCCCAAAAATCTTCCAGCAACCACTGCTTCATATTTCTAAACAGTGCTTCTCAGGGTAAAAACCCAATTCCAGGTTAGTTGACATTAAGCTCCAATAGTTCTTGCATGTCTGTTACCACTTGCTTCCATCAGACTTCTCTACATCTTGTTTCCTGATGTGTTTCCCATGGACTAGATAAACTGTCTCCTGTACCTCCTTGTACGAGTGTCTAGCATACTTTGGGAGTCAACGACACCCAATCTAGCACTGATTTTACCATACCCCTAGTATATCTTTGCGTGCCTGTAAACTTTGAGTTTCTCACTCCACGTCCCTTACACAACCTTGCAAGTTTCAGCGATTCAACCTTGTGTCTCAAATCTGTTACCAATATTGTTTACAAGTATCAGCTTAATCCAGATTGATACCTCCAACTTGAAGCAATAATGCTATTTTGTGTGAATATAGCTGGAGTACTGACCTATGTGCGCTATACAACTTTAGGAATGCTCGTACCCAGGCCGCGATACTTAATACATATTTGCACCCCGCCCTTGCACAACCTTGGGTGAGTTGGTTTCCCAACCTTATGTTGAATCAGTCCGCAAGTGTTTTGAATACAATTCTATAACCTGAATCACACACCCTTGAAGTGGTTTTGCTTTTAGCTTAAGTGTTCATCAAAATACTGTTTACAGTTTAGTTTAAGGTCTGATTTAAAGATATGTATTGTGCATGGTTTGGCACGACGGTAACTTTTACATATTTTTGGTTTCTCACGGAGCGCTATTAACTACCTAGTACTTAAAATTAATTCTCAAGTTGCAGAATATTTCTAGAGTATTTGATTACTATGCTATCATCTTATGAGTGTTAAAAGGAACTTACACGTTAGCAATATCTGAAGCGTTGTAACCAGTGCAGTGAATATGTGGGTAATGGCCTTTACTTTGAGTGCATAGTGTTTGCACAATAGCCAGAGTGCTGACTCGCAACCCCCAGCAGACAGGATCAGGACATTGATAAGTGCAGCTGCAGTTTGGCAGAAGTGCTGCAACAGAGCCAATCTCGGGTTCCCATTTGCTATAGAGCTCCATAATATTGGTGGCGGTGTCGGCACGGCACTTAGCAAAGATGTCAGTCATGGGGCAGATACCCAGCAATAATCAGTGAGACACCCTTAAAACAACCAGTTCTCTGCAAAACAATGTATTGTTTGCTCCGACTTTCCTATGCGATTTTGCATGTGCTATGGCAGACTATTGCAGCTGTAACAAGGGGGTGGGAGAAAATACTTCCGCTATCCAAGCTACTTTTTGCTTTAGCTAGAAGCAAGATTTACAACTTCTCTAGACTTCCAATATCTACTCATTACCAGAAACAATATGAACACTGAAAATATCACATTTCACACAAGTACACTTAAATGATTTATTGAAGATTTAAACTGAGCACGTTAATGCTAGACATGTACAGATGAGAACATTTTAGAGTCGAGTCTTTTAGAAAGATGTGGGATGTTCTAATGACCAGGCAATGTTGTTACAGAAACACAGCTGAAGTCGAAGAAATTACTCGAGTGTGGAAATATATACTGATTAATGCCGCCTCTAACTCTCGCGCCAAAACAAGTTAAGTCTTTGCATAGAAAAATCAACGTTTGATTTTTACCGGTTGGTTCTGCCAACTGTAATGTCTGTATGGTCATTCAAGACTTTAAAACACTAGCACAACCAGTCTGTTCCTACTGGCCTCCATCCCTCAGCCTCGAATTCAGAAAGTCTCCCCGCATAAGTACAGCAATGCAGACACTTGTATCAAGGGACACCTCCACCGGGGATATGCAGATGTAGTTTATCAGAAGCGTGCTTCCAGTTGATGGGTGCCAGGCCACATATTCTGCTGCAAGAGAAACCAAAAGTTCAAATTGCACTGCAGACTCCAAACAGCTGCTAAAAGCATGGCCCTCATTTTTATACCCCACAAGAAATTGATTTGCTATTTTAAATCATGCACCATTACAGTAAGGTCAACCTGTTTACAGTAAGTGCTAAAGTTATGGCCATCTATTTAAACTTGTCATGTACGAGACCAAGCGTCCCTGCCTGCTGTGGAGTCGTAGCAGACAGGGATAGTATGAATTGATTTAATGTTTGCAGGGGGAACGACAATGTAGCACTTGGAGCTACATTGTAACTTATCCTGCACCTCAAACGGGAGAAAGGACACTTAAATGAGGGCCAACGCAGTAGTGCCAAGGTAGACCCAAGGACACGAGAAAGTTAAGCCAGTAGGATATTCTGCAAGTAATATGTAAAATAAGCTGCGACTCTTACCAAGGTCTGCGAACGTCCAAATGTTGCCATACCCTAAAAGAAAACGAGGCGATTAACATAAAGGCAACCACATTCTCTTGCTACACAAAGGGTACACAATGTGTTGCACCAACCTTTAGACATGGACACTGGACATTAAGAAAGAGGTCCATCCAAGTCACCGCGGCTGGTGCTTTTACTCTCCTTCCTGTGTGTACCCTGCTAGCATCATTAATAGCCAGGAGTAAACCTGGTTGTTAATTTTAGCACGGTGCTTTTACAGGAAGGAACCCATAACTATCTATCTATCTATATATATATATATATATATATACACACACACACATATATAAATAAAATGAAGTGCCCCACTCTAACAGGTGCTGGTAAAGGCTCTAGGTTTGCTACAACAGCTACAAAAGCAATCAGGCTCAATGGTTCTACAGCATAATAGCTTCTTGAGAAAACACGTTGTGTGCTTCACCCAATAAGGATATTTTTTAGGTGCTCGTGATAACGATCCCACCCATTTTATAAAATGAGGCATAAGCCAGTAACGGAAACCAAGAAATAGTCCCAACGGCATGCCGGATTATTCAAATGAAATATCTACCTTAAATTTGTGCACTCCAACATCCTCACTCCTGTGGGTGGAAAAAAGTTTGTTACTAACGAATTGTGAAATCTCCATGGAGCGAGCATACAACAGCGCTGCTTGACCTTTAAAGCCCGAGGTAGGGTCGCGAGTGCATACGTTTTAGACGGGATTATAATTTATACACATAGCGTAGAGTACAATCAAGCTCATTTATCAGCAAGTGGCTTGGTCAGACGCAGATCTTGGCCACCCAAGTTAAAGTCCTAAACGGACTACAGCTCCTACCCAAGTCGTACATTGTGTTGTATGCAAACGTGTTTGAGACCAAGCGTCCCTGCATGCCGGTGCATTACAACAGGCAGGGATAGTAGGAAACAATTGCTTTGTGCAGGGGGAACGACAACACAGCACTTCCAGCTGGGCTGTAACTTATCCTGCATGGGTCATTCGATGTACAAACTGATATACACCATGGAGGCAACAATTACAGCTGTAAGTGCTAATTTTCAAAACAAAACTGCTCGGTAGTTACCTAGAGGGCAGACTCGTAAGTGTGACTGTATAACAGAAATGCATCCTCCTAGAATAGTTCACAGCAGGTATATCTCCGGCACACAAGAATATTAAGCCACCAGAACAGAAGCATTATTTTACAGGCTCGCGAGATGGAAACTAAGCTGCTCAACTAGTTTTATTGTATCGCCATTTAAAAAAAAACAAAAAAAAAAAAAACCCATCTATTGAAGTGAGCAGTCCACAGTATCTCATCCACCCTCGTGCGGCAGAGGAACAAACCCCAGCTTCTGGAGACATTCAGCTTTGGAATGCACATTGGTGGCTAGAGTCATTTCCACTGCGGCATTCAAGGCCAGTACTTTCACGGGCTGCAGTGACCGGGCAAAAGTGCACAACCACACTACTTAATTAGGGGTGACCACCGCTTACAGAAGTTTGAAGGCACTACAAGTACTCACCGACTGGAGTCCGCAAGTCCACAGCAAACCTCGCATTCGCAAGACGCGTCACAAAGTGCACCCTTCAGAGGAAAAGAAACATCCATGATCACAAACGGGCAGGCGTCAAAACATATGCCAACGGATACATGGCGTATTCGGGGAAATGTGAACGAGTTAAAAGCTGCAAGATGAAGTAAACCCAATAGCTCCCCCTGTGGGGCTAACACGACCCCAGAGAAGTAACCTAACCAAGCATGGCAGTCTTAATCACTGGAAACTATGCTCACTGAACAGTGTTGGCCACAAAATAGTGATGAACGACAACTGTGTCGTCACCGTGGAGCGTGGTCTTTACTCTACCCCTTAAGAGTCTGTCTGCAAAGTATAAGTAACTTTACAGAACGTCATCTTTTAGGGGGCAGTCGAGGTTGTTTGATATTTACCTGCAATTCTGCTGTGACTAAGTTCTTCCCCAGAACGAGCGGCCCATTCTTTCGACTTCATCGCAATCCTATAGAAAAACACAAAAAGTAAATTGGTGAAATGCTCAAGTCACATGAATTTTGTTGAAGACCCCCATCAGTCGGCAGTGCATCGACCTTGTAGTATTGTTTAGCACGCCTTAGTTGTGCTCAGAGTGGACAGTGGGCAAGGAAAAGCTACACCAAGGTATTCTTCACTTCACACGCACTGCTCGCGAGAAGATGTCATAAAGTACCCACTCCTAGTTAGGACACGCACAATAAGTCGTTACCGAGAAGGGGAGAAAGCAGTCCAAAGAGATCAGCGTTAAGTTTAGTCATCATCTGGTTGTCAGTCCCGAAAGATGTTAAAGCCATCATTTCACTTTGCCCTGCTTCCGTGAAAGACCAAATTACGGCCTTTAATCAAGCACACGATTTGCACCACAGTATAGTTAAGCGTGCCACAAACGCCCCCATCCGAATATTGTGGGGTGAAGACAAACTTGAACTAGCCCACAATTATTAGGCTAATTCACGGCCACTGATCACTCCGTGCACTATAGAAGGTAGTGGTTTACGATTCATAACTGGGTATCAAACTACATACAAACAACCCCCAACCTTTCACAAATAAGGTAATTACCTGAATTTGCACAGCTTTCACCCATCGAATGAACGTGTTCCATTTCGCCCGAAAATGTAACCCTTTGGGAGAAAAAAAAAAGTCACAATTAAAACCGCGTTTCAACAAAGACACGGGCAATATGAGCCAGTTTTAAATGATCAGCAGTAAGTTTTATCATCATCTCGTTATCAGTCCCGAAAGATGTTAAAATACATCATGTCACCTTGTCCTCCAGTGGTGTATGGCAGCATTTCTCGTGCCACCCCGTAAAAGGGCGCAGTGTTTACCTGCAGTACTTGAGGACTGTATTCAAGCCACAGCATACAAAAGCAGCACTCCTTAGCCTTCATGTTCCAGGCTCCAGACAAGATCCTCTGCTACGGACCCTTGGGAATCAAAAAGAAAATGTACAAGTTGACAGACATTTGGATTACAGCAGAAACATGTCAACTCCCAATTACGTTTCTAGAAGTGTCGGCCACAATATAGTGATGGACTACAACCGTGTAATCCACTGTGGAGAGCGGTCCTTGATCTACCCCTCAAGATCAAGACTGGAAAGTACGAGGAACTTTACAGCACTTAAAAGTCTTAAGGGAAAATGGCAGCCATTCTGTAAAGGGCCATCACAGCCCACAGAAATCCAGCATACGGGAGCAAGCTTACTCAGTTTTTAAAGCAATGGCATGATCAAGGTGTAAAACGGCCATCGTGCCAAACAGAAACAAAATGGCCACTAGGCAAGCCCCACCATTGCACGTGTCACTATACCCGCGTAGACCATCAAACGTCCCCTTTTAAGTACAAATCGTGTACCTCGACAATCAGCGGAGTCTTGTTGCCCAGCAGTCGGGGAAACGTTCCGTGTTCTGTGCAATATTGCCTGCAGCTGTGAGGAATGGCAGCTTCTGGGCCGGGTCTGTTCTATGGCAGACATGTCAACTAACTGCTGCAGAAAAAGAAAAGATCGTTTATAAGCCGGTCACAATCACAATTAATGGGCGCCATATCTGCAGGAGCAAAGCGTTTTGAGACCATGCGTCCCTTCCTGCCGTTGCAGGACATGCAAGGATGTTAGGAATAAAGCCCCCTTGCAGGGCGAACGACAGCCTAGCAATGCCAGCTGGGCTGTAACCCATCCTGCACATATCAATCGAGCTAAGACTACACAAACTGGCAGTTTGCTAAAGTGACGAGGGCTATCAAAAGCGCTCTTCTGAAACGTGTCTAGGTTTGGCCGCACATAACCAGGGCCAATTGAAACGTGCGGCATGCTTTATCAAACATTTAGCGTCAACATTACCAAAATCTCCACAACACTATATGGCAGTTTGAGAACCACTCCAACACCCCAAAATAAGGTGGCAAGTTAATCGTTACTAAGGGCCTGCCACTGCACAGCAACACGTGCTTAGTGACTTGCTCATGGAAAATACAGGCTCGCTTTTAGTAGTCTGTAGACTACAACAAAAATTCAGTTTCATGATTGATCCCCAGGGTGGGGGTAGGAAGACAGGCCAGAAGCGCTTTAAGTTGCGTTATCACTTGCTTTTCTCTCTCATCAAGTTTAAATTCACCAGTGCAACTACTAAATCTGTGGCTAAAGTACAAAACTTTACTTGTGATAAAGTAAACCTACACCAAGATAAAATATACTCCGTATTCAGTTGGGTGCGATCTGCACAAAGACCATGGACTTTACGTTTTGAAATCTTAACCCAACTTTCATTATCCGCAGTCAAGATGAACTAGGGACTCAACCAAAATATTTTTTTTTCAGCACGGTCAACTATTGAGTTTCAATTTAAGTTAACTGAAAAGTTTACTGGTTAACTGGAAAAAAATGGACCTATTCAAAAACACGATTCTCCCTCGTTACTCGAGCAGATTTGAAGAAAAATTCCACCAACATACCAGTTTAAGCAAGAAATACACGCAGATAAGTTGGGCACCAAATACGTGCCTCTTAGGTGCAAGAGGCAAAAAGACCACATGGCCTGACAGTTTACCTGCTCGTGCCGATGACACTTGCTCCCACGATCACCACTGGAAACCGAAAGACGGTCTGAAAAAGCGGGCTCTGAATTTATGCTCCCGGAACTACTTCAGCGCTGGGCGGGACCTTAATTTCGGACTCTTTCACAGCCCGAAGCCATAACCCACGTTCGGTGAGTCACGTATATACGGATCACGCTTTCTTCCTTCTCTTTTGTACGGAGCAATAAAACGTAAAGTAATATTAATAATAAGGAATCAAATTGGAACTTTTTCTTCACCTACGTGACTACTGGCGGAAGGGGACGTATGGCCAATAAGGTAAACACAACGGTTGTAATGCGTCTGGGGTCGCCAACAACTCGTCACAAGGAAGTACTACGCGTGTACGTACCTCCGCTTGGTGACGCAACTACTTGTTTAACCCTCTGCGCATCTCTCCTGTCTGACTGTACCTCTGGTGACGCAACTACTTGTTTAACCCTCTGCGCATCTCTCCTGTCTGACTGTACCTCCGGGACGTAAGACGGAAACTTAAAAATATTGCTGCTGCATGTACTTTTGTGCGCAAGCGTGTCAATGCCTCTTTAGAAAAGTAAAATAAAACTTTGTGTACCTCAATTTGAACAATATTTTAAACTCCGGGATTAGTGAAAACAAACATTTTCCTATCACTTCTGCAAATTTTATACTACAAAATTAACGTACTTTTATTACTATGCTTTTTATGTGATTCCAAAATGGTCAATTGAGTTTAAAAGTCAGCTTAAGTTGTGTGACAAGAACATCAATGAATTCACACACATTTAGACATATGTCGGCCATTTTGGAATCGTAACCATTCCTAAATAAATGACTGCTGAAATGGTCTATATATGGTACATTTCTGTTGTGTATATATAAAATATAATAATGCATATATAATATTAACAGTGACAAATGAATGCAAAATGAAATTTACTTTAATTTGATACTTATGTAAAGCATTCTAGCGTCATAGTGTCAATTTAGTACAATGTAAAACTAAAAAAATTCATGAATGTAAATATTAAGAAAACATAAGTACAAAACACCACGCTGGTGCACATTCACACATGGTACCACTGAGTGGTAGGAATATTGGCGATTTCTGCAAATCCCATAAAATTCCCTCACACAAATAGTTGGAAAATGTGTACTTTACCCCTGCTTGCCATATGGATACTGTATGCCCCAGGGATCTGTAAGAAAGGACAGGCTTTACGAGTTTGGGTGCGTCCTGATGTCTTAATGGGCCACCTCCTCCCGATCTTTAGGTCTCACTTGCTGACAGTGCATTTTCTGCCCCTGCAATATGTATTGTTTACTATACAGGGTTTGCAGCTTGTCCATCGCTTACTGTCGTTCCGGAGGCAAAAAGAACAATGTGATGGATAGAATGTTTAAGTTAATCGTTCCGGAGGCAAAAAGAACAATGTGATGGATAGAATGTTTAAGTTAATCTCAGCCACTGGCAATCACTCGGGGCTACATCCCAAACCAATGTTTTTTTGCCCACCATGCCACCCCAGTTTGGACTCAGTCAAATGGAAAGCAGTCTTGACCCTGCTCCGCATTGGAACAGTCCAGCCCATACTGCCACACCAGGTCTTCCCTGAACTGGAAGCAAGCATCCTGGGACAGTTGTTGGGGTATCAACCCTCATCAGTCAGGCTAGCTTAAATCCAGTCAGAACATAAGCAATTGTTCTGCCGTGACCAAGAACTTCAATATGAATAATATGATAATAATTTTCAAAAGGACACGTGTAATTCGTTCTGTTTACACAAAACATACATTATTTATTGATGTGTATATACAATTTGTAAACCCTCTAGCATGAACGATATATGGCCTGACTGATCTGTCTAAAAAACCAAAACACATAGAATGTGAAAAAGTGTACAAGAATGTGACGAGACAAACAAAAATATATAAGAGACAATCACATATATAATGTTGGTAGAAGGCATGAGGTCAATTTCCAATAGAGAATTTCATAGAAGCGATTGAAGCAATACTAATGAGCTCCTAGTGTCTTAGCTAACAATAAGATTTGACCAGGAAAAGTCGAAGTTTTGACCATACTTAGATTGACTGTGCTGGGGTCTTCATCAGGACCAATGAAAATGGTAACAACTATAAACCAAAGTGAAACTTAAATCAGTCCCTGCGGGCAAAATGACTCACCAAATGTTTTCAAGGATGATCAAAAATACCTTACCCATCCAGACTGAATCTGGGCAACAAGGTTACAAAGGTTGCGTCTCTCACAATCACTATGTGTCCGGAAGAAAAACATCATACCCATACCATTAGTAATGGGGGTTGAGAAACTCCACTGAATAAAGGAAAGAAACAGATGATGCAAATCATGAAAAGATCACAGAGAGCAATGAGTACTGTTAGGTGTAAGATAGATACATATTGCACAATGACGGAGAGAACCAGTGTTTACCCTGAAAAACCAGCATGCCCTGTCAGAAACACAAAGAGCAAAACCTAAAGTCAAAAGGGATGCAAGCTTAGTGGGTGAACGAATAGAGAGCCAACCAGGAGAGCATGCCTCTCATGGTGGACGTGTGCGTCTACACTGATCCTTAAAAAGCATAACCTTGCAGACAAATGAGACAAGTTCTAGGATAGGAGCCCATTACGTGGGGCCCTAGAACTAAAAAAGTGGCTTGGTCAGAGAAGAGACAAGAAAATAGCCGCATTGGTGTACACTCTGGATGAGGTTGCCTTGGTCAATAAGGGTGCCAAAAGGTGGACACGAAGGCCCTCATTTCAACCCTGGCGGTAAATGCCAACTACAGCCGTGCTGACGGCCGCCAACATACCATACCACGACCGCAGCAGTATTCTGCTACAGGTATTATGACCGACACTGAGAAATCCGCCACTATACAGACATCCACACAAGTCCGCCAGACCAGAGGTCAGTGATAAACCGGCGATAGCAAAACCCACACTGTTACGCCAACAGGAATAAGCCCACAGTATCACAACCCACGAATCACTGCAGCGGTCTTTCAACTGCGGTAAACCATTGGCGGTACACACTGCTGCGCTCAAAATACACACACACTTACAAAACTGCACCACATTGGACAATTCAAACTACACGCACCTGACACATACACACACCACACCCACACACCCAATCCAATATAAAACACCCACCCACATTACCCACAACCCCTTACAGCGAAAAGAAAAGATAGCACAGAGTGAGAGACGAGCCAGGAGCACCCACTCAATCAGAGCCACAAAACACCATTGTAAGGAAATGCCTCCTTGGCATGGTTACCCCCCTAACGTTTTGCCTTTGCTGGTGCTAAGTTATGATTTGAAAGTGTACTGGGACCCTGCTAACCAGGCCCCAGCACCAGTGTTCTTTCCCTAAACTGTACCTTTTTCTCCACAATTGGCACAACCATGGCACTCAGGTGAGTCCCTTGTAACTGGTACCCCTGGTACCAAGGGCCCTGATGCCAGGGAAGGTCTCTAAGGGCTGCAGCATGTCTTATGCCACCCTAGGGACCCCTCACTCAGCACATGAACACTGCCTCACAGCTTGTGTGTGCTGGTGGGGAGAAAATGACTAAGTCGACATGGCACTCCCCTCAGAGTGCCATGCCAACCTCACACTGCCTGTGGCATAGGTAAGTCACCCATCTAGCAGGCCTTACAGCCCTAAGGCAGGGTGCACTATACCACAGTGAGGGCATATGTGCATGAGCACTATGCCCCTACAGTGTCTAAGCAAAACCTTAGACATTGTAAGTGCAGGGTAGCCATAAGAGGATATGGTCCGGGAGTTTGTCAAACACGAACTCCACGGTTCCATAATGGCTACACTGAAAACTGGGAAGTTTGGTATAAAACTTCTCAGCAGAATAAATGCACACTGTTGCCAGGGTGCAATTTATTGTAAAATACACCCAAATGGCATCTCAGAGATGCCCCCTGAATACATACCCAACTTCTAGTGCAGGCTGACCAGTTCCTGCTAGCCTGCCACACACCAGACATTTTGCTGGCCACATGGGAAGAGTGCCTTTGTCACTCTGTGGCCAGGAACAAAGCCTTTACTGGGTGGAGGTGCTTCTCACCTCCCCCTGCAGGAACTGTAGCACCTGGTGGTGAGCCTCAAAGGCTCACCCCTTTTGTGACAGCGCCCCAGGGCATCCCAGTTAGTGGAGAGGCCCGCCCCTCCGGCCACTGCCCCCACTTTTGGCGGCAAGGTTGGAGGAGATAATGAGAAAAACAAGGAGGAGTCACCCACCAGTCAGGACAGCCCCTAAGGTGTCCTGAGCTGAGGTGACCCCTGCCTTGAGAAGTCCTCCATCTTGAGTTTGGAGTTTTCCCCCAATAGGATTAGGGATGTGCCTCCCTCTCCACAGGGAGGAGGCACAAAGAGGGTGTAGCCATACTCAAGGACAGTAGCCATTGGCTACTGCCCTCCCAGACCTAAACACACCCCTAAATTCAGTATTTATGGGCTTCTCAGATCCCAGGAAATCAGATTCCTGCAACCTGAAGAAAGAAGGAGGACTGCTGACATACAAGCCTGCAGAGAAGGAGGAAGACGACAACTGATTTGGCCCCAGCCCTACCGGCCTGTCTCCAACTTCGAAAACCTGCTCCAGTGATGCATCCTACAGGGACCAGCGACCTCTGAAGCCTCAGAGGACTGCCCTGGACTACAGGACCAAGAAACTCCTGTGAACAGCAGCCCTGTTAAAAACTAGCTACTTCTTTGCAACAAAGAAGCAACTTCCAAGGACTTCACGTTTCCCGCCGGAAGCGTGAGACTTCACACTCTGCACCCGACGCCCCCGGCTCGACCTGCAGAAAACGACACCTCAGGGAGGACTCACCGGCAACTGCGAGCCCGTGAGTAACCGGAGACGACCCCCCTGAGCCCCCACACCGACACCTGCAGAGAGAATCCAGAGGCTCTCCCTGACCGCGACTGCTTGTAACAAGGGACCCGACGCCTGGAACCAACACTGCACCCGCAGCCCCCAGGACCTGAAGGAACCGAACTTCAACGCAGGAGTGACCCCCAGGTGACCCTCTACCTAGCCCAGGTAGTGGTTGTCCCGAGAAGCCCCATCTGTGCCTGCCTGCACCGTTGGAGTGACCCCCGGGTTCCTCCAATGAAACCTATACAAAACCCGACGCCTGCTTAGTTCACTGCACCCGGCCGCCCCTGTGCCGCTGGGGGTGTACTTTGTGTGCCTTCTCGTGTCCCCCCCAGTGCTCTACAAAAACCCCCTGGTCTGCCCCCCGAAGATGCAGGTACTTACCTGCTGGCAGACTTGAACCGGAGCACCCCTGTTCTCCATAGGCGCCTATGTGTTTTGGGCACCTCTTTGACCTCTGCACCTGACTGGCCCTAAGCTGCTGGTTTGGTAACTTTGGGGTTGCCATGAACCCCCCAACGGTGGCCTGCCTATGTCCCAGGACTGAGACTTGTAAGTGTTTTACTTACCTCCTAATCTACCCTTTACTTACCTCCCCCAGGAACTGTTAATTTTTGCAGTGTCCACTTTGAAAATAGCTTATTGCCATTTTTACAAAGACTGTATGTGATATTGCTTTCATTCAAAGTTCCTAAAGTATCTAAGTGAAGTACCTCACATTTAAAGTAACTGTAAATCTTGAACCCGTGGTTCTTAAAATAAACAAAGAAAATATATTTTTCAATATAAAAGCCTATTGGCCTGGAGTAAGTCTTTGAATGTGTGTTCCTCATTTATTGCCGGTGTGTGTACAACAAATGCTTAACACTACCCTCTGATAAGCCTACTGCTCGACCACACTACCACAAAATAGAGCATTAGAATTATCTACTTTTGCCACTATCTTATCTCTAAGGGGAACCCTTGGACTCTGTGCACACTATTTCTTACTTTGAAGTAGTATATACAGAGCCAACTTCCTACATTGGTGGATCAGCGGTGGGGTCTAAGACTTTGCATTTGCTGGACTACTCAGCCAATACCTGATCACACGACTAAATTCCAAAAATTTACATTAGAAACTGATTTTTGAAATTAGAGCTGTTTTTCAACATTTTTAAAAGTCCTGCTAGGGCCTTTTGTAAGTCCCTGTTAGCATTTCTTTTAGAGTTTAAAAGTTTTGTAAACGTTTGGATTACGTTCTAGAGATATTCTTAGATTCTTAAAAAGTATCCCAACTTTTAGAGAAATAATGTCTAACACAGAAGAGATGGTGGTGGAACTCAACCTCACCCCTTACCTGCATCTAAGGATGTCAGAGTTAAGGACTCTCTGTAAAATAAAAAATATAAAACCTGGATCAAGCCCTACCAAAGTACAGCTCCAGGAGCTTTTGGCAGAGTTTGCTAGAGACCACCCCTCTGAAGACAACTTTACAGAGGGGGAAACTAGTGACCTAGAGGATAACTCCCTCCCTCCTGTCCTAGTTAGGGAAACCAGGCTCCCTCAAACCGTGACTCCACAAGTGATAGTCAGAGATGCTGCTTCTCCCACGGGGAGACCAGCAACTCTGGAAGCATTGAGGGCAGCCTCAATGAAGATGACCTCCTGTTAGCCACGATGACCAAAAGATTGGCTTTGGAGAGACAGCTCCTAGCAAGAGAGAGGGAAAGACAAGAGATGGGTTTAGCTCCCATCAACGGTGGCAGCAACTTAAATAGGGTCAGAGAGAATACTGACGTGCTAAAAATCCCCAAAGGGATTGTAACAAAATATGAAGATGGTGATGACATCACCAAATGGTTCACAGCTTTTGAGAGGGCTTGTACAACCAGAAAAGTAAACAGATCTCACTGGGGTGCTCTCCTTTGGGAAATGTTCACTGGAAAGTTGAAAGGATAGACTCCTCACACTCTCTGGAAACGATGCAGAATCCTATGACCTCATGAAGGCTACACTGATTGAGGGCTGTGGATTCTCCACTGAGGAGTACAGGATTAGGTTCAGGGGGGCTAAAAAATCCTCGAGCCAGACCTGGGTTGATTTTGTTGACTTCTCAGTCAAAACACTAGATGATTGGATTAATGGCAGTGGTGTAAATGATTATGAAGGACTGTATAATTTATTTATGAAGGAACACCTTTTAAGTAATTGTTTCAATGATAAACTGCATCAGCATCCGGTAGACCTAGGTCCAATTTCTCTCCAAGAATTGGGAAATAAGGCAGACCACTGGGTCAAGACAAGGGTGACCAAGACTTCCACAGGGGTTGTAAAGAAATGGCTCCCTGTTGCAGTTACCCCCCACTTTTTGCCTGATACTGATGCTGACTTGACTGAGAAATGTGCTGGGACCCTGCTAACCAGGCCCCAGCACCAGTGTTCATTCACCTAAAATGTACTGTTGTCTCCACAATTGGCACAACCTTGACACCCAGGTAAGTCCCTTGTAACTGGTACCCCTGGTACCAAGGGCCCTGATGCCAGGAAAGGTCCCTAAGGGCTGCAGAATGTCTTATGCCACCCTAGGGACCCCTCGCTCAGCACATGCACACTGCCTCACAGCTTGTGTGTGCTGGTGGGGAGAAAATGACTAATTCGACATGGCACTCCCCTCAGAGTGCCATGCCAACCTCACACTGCCTGTGGCATAGGTAAGTCACCACTCTAGCAGTCCTTACAGCCCTAAGGCAGGGTGCACTATACCACAGGTGAGGGCATATGTGCATGAGCACTATGCCCCTACAGTGTCTAAGTAAAACCTTAGACATTGTAAGTGCAGGGTAGCCATAAGAGTATATGGTCTGGGAGTCTGTCAAAAACGAACTCCACAGCTCCGTAATGGCTACACTGAATACTGGGAAGTTTGGTATCAAACTTCTCAGAATAATAAACCCCCACTGATGCCAGTGTTGGATTTATTACAAAATTCACACAGAGGGCATCTTAGAGATGCCCCCTGTATTTTACCCAATTGTTCAGTGCAGGACTGACTGGTCTGTGCCAGCCTCCTGCTGAGAGACGAGTTTCTGACCCCATGTGGTGAGGGCCTTTGTGCTCTCTGAGGACAGAAACAAAAGCCTGCTCAGGGTGGAGGTGCTTAGCACCTCCCCCCTGCAGGAACTGTAACACGTAGCAGTGAGCCTCAAAGGCTCAGGCTTCGTGTTACAATGCCCCAGGGCACTCCAGCTAGTGGAGATGCCCGCCCCCTGGACACAGCCCCCACTTTTGGCAGCAAGTCCAGGAGAGATAATGAGAAAAACAAGGAGGAGTCACTGGCCAGTCAGGACAGCCCCTAAGGTGTCCTGAGCTGAGGTGACTCTGACTTTTAGAAATCCTCCATCTTGCAGATGGAGGATTCCCTCAATAGGATTAGGGATGTGCCCCCCTCCCCTCAGGGAGGAGGCACAAAGAGGGTGTAGCCACCCTCAGGGCTAGTAGCCATTGGCTACTAACCCCCCAGACCTAAACACACCCCTAAATCGAGTATTTAGGGGCTCCCAGAACACAGCAAGATAGATTCCTGCAACCTAAGAAGAAGAGGACTACTGAGCTGAAAAACCCTGCAGAGAAGACGGAGACACCAACTGCTTTGGCCTCAGCTCTACCGGCCTGTCTTCCCACTTCTAAAGACACTGCTCCAGCGACGCTTTCCACAGGGACCAGCGACCTCTGAAGCCCTAGAGGACTGCCCTGCATCTAGAAGGACCAAGAACTCCGAGGACAGCGGCTCTGTTCACCAAAGACTGCAACTTCGCAACAAAGAAGCAACTTTGAAACAACACTCGTTTCCCGCCCGAAGCGTGAGACTTGGCACTCTGCACCCGACACCCCCGGCTCGACTTATGGAGAACAATCACTTCAGGGAGATCTCCCCGGCGACTGCGAGACCGTGAGTAGCCAGAGTTGACCCCCCTCAGCCGCCACAGCGACGCCTGCAGAGGGAATCCCGAGGCTCCCCCTGACCACGACTGCCTGCTTCAAAGACCCGACACCTGGTAAAGGCACTGCATCCGCAGCCCCCAGGACCTGAAGGATCCGACCTCCAGTGCAGGAGCGACCCCCAGGTGGCCCTCTCCCTTGCCCAGGTGGTGGCTACCCCGAGGAGCCCCCCCCTTGCCTGCCTGCATCGCTGAAGAGACCCCTTGGTCTCCCATTGCTTTCTATTGAAAACCCAACGCTTGTTTGCACACTGCACCCGACCGCCCCTGTGCCGCCGAGGGTGTACTTTCTGTGTGGATTTGTGTCCCCCCCTGGTGCCCTACAAAACCTCCCTGGTCTGCCCTCCGAAGACGCAAGTACTTACCTGCTGGCAGACTGGAACCGGGGCACCCCCTTCTCCATTGAAGCCTATGTGTTTTGGGCACCACTTTGACTTCTGCACCTGACCGGCCCTGAGCTGCTGGTGTGGTAACTTTGGGGTTGCTCTGAACCCCCAACGGTGGGCTACCTTGGACCCAAACTTGAACCCCATAGGTGGTTTACTTACCTGCAAAAACTAACAAACACTTACCTCCCCAGGAACTGTTGAAAATTGCACTGTCTAGTTTTAAAATAGCTATATGTCATTTATGTGAAAACTGTATATGCTATTTTGCTAATTCAAAGTTCCTAATGTTCTTACATGAAATACCTTTCATTTGAAGTATTACTTGTAAATCTCGAACCTGTGGTTCTTAAAATAAAGTAAGAAAATATATTTTTCTATACAAAAACCTATTGGCCTGGAATTGTCATTGAGTGTGTGTTCCTCATTTATTGCACGTGTGTGTACAACAAATGCTTAACACTACTCCTCTGATAAGCCTACTGCACAACCACACTACCACAAAATAGAGCATTAGAATTATCTCTTTTTGCCACTATCTTACCTCTAAGGGGAACCCTTTGACTCTGTGCATACTATTGCTTACTTTGAAATAGTGCATACAGAGCCAACTTCCTACAGGGGTGATCAAAGGAAAGGGGTCATGAAGCCTCCCCAGGGGAAGAGTGTTGAGACATCCAAGGGAAAAAGTGAAGAGTCTTCTACAGGGCCCCAAAAACCTGCATAGGAGGGTGGGTCCTAAGCCTCTTCACAATCCTCATTTGGGTACAAGGGTAAAAACTTTGATCCCAAAAAGGCCTGGTGTCGCAGCTGTAGTCAGCATGGACATCAAACTGGAGACAAGGCCTGTCCCAAGAAAGGTTCCACTTCAACTACTACTCCAGTTAGCACTGGAATAGCCAGTCTCCAGGTGGGATCAACAGTGTGCTGAGAGCAAATCAGGGTTCACACTAAAGCTACATTAGTCTCTGAGGGTGGGGTGGACTTCGCCACAGTAGCTGCCTGGCTGCCTAACATGCAAAAATACAGGCAGCAGACCTTTATTAATGGGACTAGAGTAGAGGCCCTGAGGGATACAGGTGCCAGTGTCACTATGGTGACAGACAAACTGGTTTCCCCAGGACAATACCTGACTGGACAAACGAATCAAGTCGCCAGTGCTGACAATCAGACTAAAGTACATCCCATGGCTATGGTAACTTTAGAATGGGGAGGGGTCACTGGCCTGAAACAGGTGGTAGTCTCTTCTGCTATACCAGTTGAATGTCTGCTTGGAAATGATCTGGAGTCCTCAGCGTGGGCTGAGGTAGAACTCAAAACCAATGCAGCCATGCTGGGTATCGCTGAACTGGTGTGTGTCAAGACTAGGGCACAGTGCAGAGCTCAGGATGAAAAAGAGGTGTTGGAGTCTGGAATAATGGCCCAACCCTCCAAGAGAAAGGGAAAGAAGACTGGGGAACCAGCTTCAGGACAGAAAAAGAAACAGAACCTCTCTTCTCAGGAAGAATTCTATCGCCTGAGGGAACTGAGCCTATAGAGTTAGAACCTTATCAGGTTGAGCTCTTGGGCCCAGTGGGACCCTCAAGGGAACAGCTGTGCAAGGGGCAAGAAACTTGTCCCTCTCTTGAAGGCCTAAGGCAGCAAGCTGCTGAACAAGAACAAGGAAGTGTTAGTGGAACCCACAGGGTCTATTGGGAAGATGGACTCCTTTACACTGAGGCAAGAGATCCCAAACCTGGTGCCACTAGGAGAGTGGTAGTGCCTCAGGAGTTTAGGAAGTTCCTTCTGACCTTAGCTCATGACATTCCCCTTGCTGGGCATTTGGGACAAACCAAGAAATGGGAGAGGTTAGTCAACCATTTCTATTGGCCCAATATGTCCCAGAAAGTGAAGGGGATTTGTGCCTTCTGTGCCACCTGTCAAGCCAGTGGTAAGACAGGTGGCCATCCAAAGGTCCCCCTCATTCCACTTCCAGTGGTGGGGGTCCCATTTGAAAGAGTGGGAGTGGATATAGTGGGTCCACCTGAACCTCCCACAGCATCAGGGAATCAGTATATCCTAGTAGTAGTGGATCATGCTACTAGGTGCCCTGAAGCAATTCCTCTTAGGTCCACTACTGCCCCTGCAATAGCCAAAGCACTCATTGGTATTTTTACCAGAGTGGGATTTCCTAAGGAGGTGGTTTCTGACAGAGGTACCAACTTCATGTCAGCCTACCTAAAACACATGTGGAATGAGTGTGGGGTGACTTACAAATTCACCACCCCATACCATCCACAAACCAATGATCTTGTTGAGAGATTTAACAAGACATTGAAGGGCATGATCATGGGGCTCCCTGAAAAACTAAAAAGGAGATGGGATGGCCTCTTGCCATGCCTGCTTTTTGACTACAGAGAGGTGCCTCAGAAGGGAGTAGGGTTTTCCCCCTTTGAACTTCTGTTTGGCCATCTAGTTAGGGGACCACTAGCTCTTGTGAATGAAGGCTGGGAGAGACGTCTCCATGAGCCTAAGCAAGATATAGTGGACTATGTACTGGGCCTACGTTCAAGGATGGCACAATACATGGAAAAGGCAAGTAGAAACCTTGAGGCCAGCCAACAACTCCAGAAGATGTGGTATGACCAAAAGGCTGCTATGGTTGAGTTTCAACCAGGGCAGAAGATCTGGGTTCTGGAGCCTGTGGCTCCCAGGGCACTTGAGGACAAATGGAGTGGCACTTACCCAGTGCTAGAGAAAAAGAGTAAGGTCCCCTACCTGGCGGTCCTGGGCACTAGCAGGACCCCGAAGAGGGTGATCCATGTTAACCGCCTAAAACTCTTCCATGACAGGGCAGATGTAAACATGTTGATGGTTACAGATGAGGACCAGGAATAGAGTGAACCTCTCCCTGATCTCCTCTCCGCTGACCCTAAAGATGGCACAGTAGATGGAGTGATCTACTCAGACACCCTCTCTGGCCAATAGCAAGCTGACTGCAGGCAAGTCTTCCAGCAGTTTGCTGAGCTCTTTTCCCTAACCCGTGGTCAGACACACCTGTGTACCCATGATGAGGACACAGGAGACAGCATGCCTGTCAAAAACAAAATATTCAGACAGTCTGACCAAGTTAAGGAAAGCATCAAGGTGGAAGACCACAAGATGCTGGAACTGGGAGTCACTGAGCACTCTGACAGCCCCTGGGCTAGCCCAGTGGTCTTAGTCCCCAAACCTCACACCAAAGATGGAAAGAGAGAGATGAGGTTCTGTGTGGACTACAGAGGGCTTAGTTCTGTCACCAAGACAGATGTTCACCCCATTCCTAGGGCAGATGAGCTGATTGATAAATTGGGTGCTGCCAAATACTTGAGTACCTTTGACTTGGCAGCAGGGTACTGGGTCAACAAAGCCGACGTCACCATCGCCCCCAAACTCCACAAGATCATCAACCTTTCCTTCAACACCGCTACCTTCCTGGACAGCTGGAAGCACGCAGAAATCCAACCCCTCCTCAAGAAACCTAAGGCTGACCTCAACGACCTCAAAAACTTCCGACGGATCTCCCTCCTCCCTTTCCCAGCGAAAGTCATCAAGAAGATCGTCAACGCACAGCTCTCCCACTACCTCGAAGACAACTCCATCCTAGACCCTTCCCAATCCGGTTTCAGACGCAACCACAGCACAGAGACTGCACTTCTCGCCGCCACAGATGACATCAGACAACAAATGGACAACGGCGAAACCTCAGCCCTCATCCTCTTGGACCTCTCCGCTGCCTTCGACACGGTCTGCCACCGCACCCTACTAAATCGCCTCCACGAAGCCGGTATCCAAGACAAAGCCCTCAACTGGATCTCCTCTTTTCTCTCGGGCAGAACCCAGAGAGTTCGACTCTCACCCTTCCGCTCCGAAGCCACCAACCTCATCTGCGGCGTCCCCCAAGGCTCCTCACTAAGCCCAACGCTGTTCAACGTCTACATGGCCCCCCTCGCACAACTGGCCCGCCAGCACAACTTCAGCACCCTCTCCTATGCCGACGACACCCAGCTCGTCCTCTCCCTGACCAAAGATCCTCTCACCGCCAAAGCCAACCTCCACGAGGGACTGAAATCTATCGCCGAATGGATGAGCAACAGCCACCTGAAACTTAACTCCGACAAGACCGAAGTCCTCATCCTCGGTCGCACCCCCTCGGCCTGGAACGACTCTTGGTGGCCCACCGCCCTGGGCCCCCCACCCACCCCAGCCTGCCACACACGAAACCTCGGCTTCATCCTCGACTCCGCTCTCACCATGTCCAAACAGATCAACGCTGTCTCCTCTTCCTGTTTTAACACCCTCCGCATGCTCCGCAGGATCTTCAAGTGGATTCCAACAGGAACCAGAAAGATGGTGACCCAAGCCCTCGTCAGTAGCAGACTCGACTACGGCAACGCACTCTACACAGGCATCCCAACAAAAGACATCAAGCGACTCCAACGCATCCAGAACGCATCCGCCCGCCTGATCCTCGACATACCCCGCCGATGTCACATCTCCCACCACCTGAAGGACCCCACTGGCTCCCCGTGGACAAGAGGATCACCTTTAAACTCCTCACCCATGCACACAAGGCACTACACGACACCAGACCCACCTACCTGAACACCAGACTCAACTTCTACGTTCCCTCACGCCAACTACGCTCTGCCAACCTTGCCCTTGCCATCGTCCCCCGAATCCAGCGAAAGACCTCTGGCGGCAGATCCTTCTCCTACCTCGCCGCCAAGACCTGGAACTCACTCCCGACCTCACTACGCCAGACCCAGGACCTCCTCACCTTCAGGAGACTCCTCAAGACATGGCTCTTTGAATGATAGCAGCTACCCCCCTCTCCTCCCCCCCCCCCCCCCCCAAGCGCCTCGAAACCCTAACGGGTACATAGCGCGCTTTATAAATTTAATGATTGATTGATTGATTGAAGAATGGCACCAGGAGCAAAAGAGAAAACAACATTCTCTACACCTGATGGGCACTACCAGTTTACTGTGATGCTCTTTGGCTTAAAGAATGCCCCTGCCACCTTCCAAAGGTTGGTGAATCAAGTCCTTGCTGGCCTGGAGTCCTTTGGTGCAGCTTATCTTGATGATATTGCTGTCTTTAGCTCCAGCTGGCAGGATCACCTGGTCCACCTGGCGAAGGTTTTGCAGGCCCTGCAAGCAGCAGGCCTCTCTATCAAGGCATCTAAATGTCAGATAGGACATGGCACTGTGGTTTACTTGGGACACCTTGTAGGTGGAGGCCAAGTTCAGCCACTCCAACCCAAGATCCAGACTATTCTGGGCTGGGTAGCTCCAAAAACCCAACCTCAAGTCAGGGCATTCCTTGGCTTGACTGGTTACTATAGGAGGTTTGTGAAGGATTATGGATCAATAGTGACCCCCGTAACAGAACTTACCTCCAAGAAAATGCCCTAGAAAGTTAACTGGACCTTGGACTGTCAAAAGGCCTTTGACACCCTGAAGCAAGCAATGTGCACAGCACCAGTTTTGAAAGCTCCAGATTACTCTAAGCAGTTCATAGTGCAGACAGATGCCTCTGAACATGGGATAGGAGCAGTCCTGTCCCAAACAAATGATGATGGCCTTGGCCAGCCTGTTGCTTTTATTAGCAGGAGGTTACTCCCCAGGGAGCCGCGTTGGAGCGGCATTGAGAGGGAGGCCTGTGCTGTGGTCTGGTCCCTGAAGAAGTTGAGACCGTACCTTTTGGTACTCACTTCATATTTCAAACTGACCACAGACCTCTCAGATGGCTCATGCAAATGAAAGGAGAAAACCCTAAACTATTGAGGTGGTCCATATCCCTACAGGGAATGGACTTTATAGTGGAACACAGACCTGGGACTGCCCATGCCAATGCAGATGGCCTTTCCAGGTTCTTCCACTTAGAAAATGAAGACTCTCGGGAAAGGTTAGTCTCATCCCCTTTCGTTTGGGGGGGGGGTTGTTGTGTAAGGAAACCCCTCCTTGGCATGGTTACCCCCTAACGTTTTGCCTTTGCTGGTGCTAAGTTATGATTTGAAAGTGTACTGGGACCCTGCTAACCAGGCCCCAGCACCAGTGTTCTTTCCCTAAACTGTACCTTTGTCTCCACATTTGGCACAACCCTGGCACTCAGGTAAGTCCCTTGTAACTGGTACCCCTGGTACCAAGGGCCCTGATGCCATGGAAGGTCTCTAAGGGCTGCAGCATGTCTTATGCCACCCTAGGGACCCCTCGCTCAGCACATGCACACTGCCTCACAGCTTGTGTGTGCTGAAGCCTCAGAGGACTGCCCTGGACTACAGGACCAAGAAACTCCTGTGAACAGCTGCCCTGTTCAAAACCAGCTACTTCTTTGCAACAAAGAAGCAACTTCCAAGGACTTCACGTTTCCCGTCAGAAGCGTGAGACTTCACACTCTGCACCCGACTCCCCCGGCTCGACCTGCAGAAAACCAACACCTCAGGGAGGACTCCCCGGCAACTGCGAGCCTGTGAGTAACCGGAGACGACCCCCCTGAGCCCCTACAGCGACTCACGCAGAGAGATTCCAGAAGCTCCTCTTGACCGCGACTGCTTGTAACAAGGGACCCGACGCCTGGAAGCAACACTGAACCCGCAGCCCCCAGGACCTGAAGGAAACGAACTTCAACGCAGGAGTGACCCCCAGGCGACCCTCTACCTATCCCAGGTGGTGGCTGTCCCGAGAAGCCCCCCTGTGCCTGCCTGCTTTGTTCACTGCACCCGGCCGCTGCTGTGCCGCTGACGGTGTACTTTGTGTGCCTTCTTGTGTCCCCTCCAGTGCTCTACAAACCCCCATTGGTCTGCCCCCCGAGGACGCTGGCAGACTGGAACCGGAGCACCCCTGTTCTCCATAGGTGCCTATGTGCTTTGGGCACCTCTTTGACCTCTGCACCTGGCCGGCCCGAGCTGCTGGTGTGGTAACTTTGGGGTTGCCCTGAACCCCCAACGGTGGGCTGCCTATGTCCCAGGACTGAGACTTGTAAGTGTTTTACTTACCTCCTAATCTAACCTTTACTTACCTCCCCCAGGAACTGTTGATTTTTGCACTGTGTCCACTTTGAAAATAGCTTATTGCCATTTTTACAAAGACTGTATGTGATATTGCTTTCATTCAAAGTTCCTAAAGTATCTAAGTGAAGTACCTTACATTTAACGTATTAACTGTAAATCTTGAACCTGTGGTTCTTAAAATAAACTAAGAAAATATATTTTTCAATATAAAAACCTATTGGCCTGGAGTTAGTCTTTGAGTGTGTGTTCCTCATTTATTGCCTGTGTGTGTACAACAAATGCTTAACACTACCCTCTGATAAGCCTACTGCTCGACCACACTACCACAAAATAGAGCATTAGAATGATCTACTTTTGCCACTATCCTACCTCTAAAGGGAACCCTTGGACTCTGTGCACACTATTTCTTACTTTGAAATAGTATATACAGAGCCAACTTCCTACAACCATAACCCATACACCATCCACGCACCTCACACCACACACCCCAACACAGCACCCCACACACCCGCACACATATCACTCACACCACATCCATGGCACCCCAAAGACACACTAGGTTTTCAGAGGAGGAGCTAAGGGTCATGGTGGAGGAAATCATCCGGGTAGAGCCACAGCTATTCGGATAGAGGTGCAGTAGACCTCCATTGCAAGGAAGATGGAGCTATGGCGGAGAATCGTGGACAGGGTCAACGCCGTGGGACAGCACCCCAGAACAAGGGATGACATCAGGAAGAGGTGGAACGACCTACGGGGGAAGTGCGTTCCGTGGTTTCAAGACACCAGGTAGCAGTAGGGAGGACTGGCGGTGGACCCCCACCTCCTCCCCCACAACTAACAACATGGGAGGAGCAAGTCTTGGCAATCATGCATCCTGAGGGCCTCACAGGAGTAGCAGGAGGACTGGACTCTGGTAAGTCAAATCTTTACTACTATATCCCCCACCCTACTTGCATGCCATCACAAACTCATACCCCTACCCACACCCCCATCACTCCACCACCTCACATATACCCCACTATCACAACCCACCCATCCCAATACCAAGCCCTGCATGCAACACCAATGCATAGACACCCATCACAGTCCTGCATGGACACCCATCACCACAGCATGCACACTAGTGACAATCACTTAGCAAACCAAATCACAACTCACACAAGCCAAAGCTGCCTTGTGAATAACAACCATAGAGGGGAACATACCCATGCACAAGATGGCACACGCAGATACAATAACACTGCATTTGCATCCCCACAGGACCCCTACTCAATGTCACGATAGAGGAGTTGCCAGCTACATCCAGCCCCCCCCCCCCCGAAGAGGCCCACAGTGATGACAGCAGCTCTGCACGCCTGGATCAGAATGACCAACCTGGCCCATCAGGGACCTCCAGGCAGTCGGTTACCCTGCCACAGTCCCTTACCACATCAGAACCTCCCCCCTCAGGAAACACCAGCACAGCACCCACCCAGCGGGCCCATGCCACTGTCCCCAGGACATGTCAATCAGCAGTGTGTCCACCACTACAGGGACCCCAGGCAACCCCACAAACCCAGGACGATCAGGGACCTGGGGTCAGTGGCAGTGGGCACACGGTTCAGGGGACAGAGACACAGGACAACAGGGAAGCTGGGAGGACTGCTGTGCGATGGAGAGAACAGGCCTAGGGAACCGACTCTCCAGGAGGCACTCACAAACATCCGGGGAGCATACCACCATTCCCAGCAGACCATGGGCCAGATACTGGCCAAGTTGCAGGAGACCCAGCGGCTGCAGGAGGGACAGTACCTGGGGATCAGGGAGGACCTCATACTCATCTACACCATCCTGGTCACCATTGCAGGGGTGCTGGGTGACATGGCCAACACCATGAGGGAGGCAGTGGCACACCAACGGGCCCCTGACACTAGCCACTCCGAAGAACAGCCCTCCACCTCCACCAGCGCTAGTGGACAGGAGGCCCGCCACAGGAACAACAGGCCACCGGCACCCCACCCCCTGCAGAAGGAGAACCACCCCGCAAACAGTTCCTGCGATCTAGGCAGAAGCCAGAGAACATTGCCAAGACCCCCTCCAGGAAATAAGACTCTCCTGATCGTCACCCTTCTGTCCCACTCTGTAACCCTGTCCACCTTGAACTGCCATTGCTCCCCTTCCTATGACTCCTTGGACAATGCACCTACGATACCAAGAGACTGGACTCTATTAAGGACTTTCCTCCACCATCACCCCAGCCCATTGCACATCCCTCTCTACTTATGAGCACTTAAATAAACACCCTTGAAACAAATACAAATCTGGAGTCTGTCAAATGATTCAAATATGTATTACACCAACATTATCAAAGCATTGGAAGTCATATGTACAGTTAAATTTACATTGGAATAACCTTTAGTGGGCAGCTGTAAACACACCAGGAGCCAGAGTGGGCCACAGAGATCTGAAAATAGAGATGCCAAAGGGTACAGTAAGTGGCCATAGACATAGGGAAATCAGGCTGCCATGTACAATGTCCAACAGAAAACTGAAAAGTAAAGTGAAGTTACAGTGTCTTACCTGTGTGTCACTGGAAGTACTGCTGTATTATATTACTTCTGTTGTCCACATCTTCTTCTTCTGCGTCCTCTTCCTCACTGTCCACAGGCTCCACCGCTGCCACAAGTCCATCTCCAGGCTCATCCTACTGCAGAAAAGGCACCTGGCGTCTCAAGGCCAGGTTGTGCAACATGCAACGATGATCTTGCACACCTTCCTGGGTGAGTAGTACAGGGACCACCAGTCAGATGGAGGCACTGGAACCTGGCCTTCAGAAGACCAAAGGTTCTTCCAATTATCTGCCTTGTTCGCCCATGTGCCTCATTGTAACGTTCCTCTGCCCTTGTCCTTGCATTCCTCACTGGGGTCAGTAGCCATGAGAGGTTGGGGTAACCAGAGTCACCTGCAAATATTTGAGGGATACCTGTTAGCCACACATTAACCCTTAGGGACAACCACATACCCATACACCAATTAATACTGGGTGGGGAACTTGGGCTCACCTATTAGCCACACCCGGTGCCTCTGGAGTTGAGTCATCACATATGGGATGCTGCTATTCCTCAAGATAAAGGCTTCATGCACAGAGCCGGGATACTTGGCATTCACATGGGAGATGTACTGGTCAGCCAAACACACCATCTGCATATTCATAGAATAATAGCTTTTTCTATTCCTGATCACTTGTTCATTTCTCCGGGGGGGGGGGCCTGGGGTGGTGGCGACAAATGCCACATGTGTACCATCAATGGCACCAATCAAATGACTGCATTTACCACGATGCATTGGGACTATTTTATGCTGGAGTGTGAGGCAGTGTGCTCCCTTTTTTGTGTGTGTCTAAATGGCACCAATGATGTTGGGAATATGTCCCAGAGCATAGAAGTCAGCCTTCACTGTGGCCAAATCCTTCACCTGGGGGAATATGATGTAGCTGCACATGTGTTTCAGCAGGGCAGACAACACTCTGGCCAACACATTGGAGAGCATTGGCTGTGACATCCCTGATGCTATGGCCACTGTAGTTTGGAAGGAACCACTTGCCAGGATATGGAGCACTGACAGGACCTGCACTAGAGGGGGGATACCTGTGGGCTGGCAGGTAGCTGACATCAGGTCTGGCTCCAATTGGGTACACAGTTCTTGGATTGTGGCCTTATCAAGTCTGTGTGTAATGATAATGTGTCTGTCCTCCATTGTCGCAAGGTCCACCAGGGGTCTGTACACAGGAGGATGTCTCCATCTCATATTCATCCTCAGCGGTCGGAGCCTATGGGGGAAAATGGTGAGCAGATGGTCATAATCACACATCTATTGCAGTAATGATGCATTTCTACATTTACAGAACCAGTATGTGAATCCGAGAGTCATTTGCTGTGCCAATGTCTTCTGTGACGCAGTTAGGTGCCATGCCCTGTGCCCCCCTGAAATGGCGGCTGCCTGACCTGTGAGGAAGGACAAGTGGAAATGAGGTAATTCCACTGGCGTTGTGTGCCGTTGCGGTAGGCGGTCGATGACCGACGTGCAACTTCGCATTGGTTAACATTGGGCCCTATGGGTTCCAGGAGCCAATGGCAGTGTACGCCAGCGGTGACCGTACGCACCGCCGCTGACGTGACCACCATTTTCTATCTATTCACTCATTACTACCTGACCTTCAATAGGAGAGGCCCAAACTGCAAGTGCTGCTGTGACCTGTGTCTGGAAGCGACAATGGCTCATGTGTCTGGGAAAAGGGCCCCTGTCTTCACTGCGGAAGAGTTGGAGAAACCTACCCCAGTACACGTTACTCTATGGTCCTCCAGACAAACAGGTGAGTACACTGTGAGCATGATGTGTGGGCCATGAATGTATGGAGTGCTGTGTGTGTAAGCCACATGTGGGGGGGGGGGGTGGGGGCTGAGGGGTCCTGGCCAGTGTGCTTCATGTATGGTGGTCAATGTATATGCATCAGGGGATGGGAGGGATCTCGTGGGCCATGAGTGTGATGATCCGGACGGTTGACTAATTCCCTTTTCTGCTGTCTTTTCCATGCAGGTAAGCGCCCACCAGAAAAAGGGTATTTAGCGTGCGATCGCCAAGGAGGTGCGGACCGGGGGTGGGGGGGGGTTCTTTGACAGGCGGAGCACCCACTGCCCCAAACGGTGGGAGGACCGGCGCCGCTGGGCAAGGAGGACGGTGGAGGTCCAGCTGTAAGGGGTGCCTGTCTTAACCTGACCCCCCCCCCCTGATGTTCCGCATCCTGGCGGTGGCCTATCTGGAGTTTGATGGGCTCTTGAAGGCATCACAGCAGCCACAAGGGGGTGAGTACAGATTCAGAATCATTACTTTGCACGCGTTAAGGTTGTACCTGGGTGGGGAATGTGGGCTGTGGGTGCCCCTAGGCCAGGGTAAACTGGCAGGGTAGGTCCGTTGTTGTGAAGGCTCTGAAGCACTCCTACCCCAATAGTGTTAATGGGCATCTACTACTGGGCAGGGTCCTTTGGGTTTCAGGTGTGCAGCTAATGGCGTTAGGCATTGTACCCCATGGGCTGGTGACTAGCAGTGTAACTGGTAGTGCATGGCCTAGTGCATAGGGCTGCTCCCTTTGTGTTGTGTACGCCAACGGTAGTGTTGTTGCTGGCATTGACCAAGTGTATCCTCTGTCTCTCCCCCCTTTTTGTTTTGTCACCCTGTCCTTGTGTGCATTAGCATCATCTGGCGGAGGAGCAGAGGCACTGGCGATGGAGGGAGCTGCATCCCACATGGGCCTGGAGGCTGAATCCACCGCCGGTGAGGGCACCAGTGGGGCGGAGGGCAAGGGGAGCACCACGATGGGGACAGGAGGGGACACCACAGACAGCGGCTTCTCCGATGAAAGCTCCCTGGCGGTGGCGGAGACCTCTGTGCCCACCCCAACAACAGGTACAGCCGCCACCCCCCTACCAGCACCACCCTCCCAGCAGCCCCTCAGCGTGTTTCCCGTGCCCGCTCACCCAGGAGGGTGGGCATCTCCTTCGCCCCAGGCACCTCAGGCACTGTCCCAGTCAGCCCTGCTGCCCTCAGTGAGGAGGCTACTGACCTCACTGTTGGGCAGTCAACCATTCTGAATGCCATCCAGGGTGTCGAAAGACATTTGCAACAAACAAATGCATACCTGGAGGGCATACACTCTGGCGTGGTGGCCCAACAGAGAGCATTTCAGGCTGTGGCCTTAGCACTGATGGCAGCCCTTGTCCCTGTCTCCAGCCTCCCCTCTCCAACCTCCTCTACCCAGTCCCAATCCCCTCAACCCAAGCCTATCCCAAGCACACCTTCAGACCAGCATTCACCCAAATCAACACACAAAAGTGTCTCAGGCAATCACAAGCACCACACTTCATCACACAGGCTCTCACATAAGCACCATCCCCATGCAGACACACCAACATCCACTGTCTCCACTGTGTCCCCCTCCTCCTCGTCTTCCACCTCCCTCCCAGTAGTGTCTCCACTCACACCTGCATGCACTACATCCTCATCCACTACCTCCATCACCAGCACTCCCATCACAACACACCCCTCATTGGCATTCACCACCCCCACATCCATGCACACCCCTCCCCTGTGTCCTCTCCCAGTGTGTCTGTGACCCCTCCTCCCAAAGTACACAAACGCAAGCACCCACCCACCCAGCAGCCATCCACCTCACAACAGCATCCAGCCCATGTGCCTGCACCCAAACTCAGCAGACAGACACCTCCTACAACCACTCCCTCTTCCTCCACTCCCAAACCCTCTCCCTTGTCCCGCCCAAGTGTGTCTAAGAAGCTTTTCCTGGCAAACATTGCCCTCTTCCCTACCCCCCGTCCTTCCCCTTTGGCCAGGGTGGCCAAAACTCAGCCCAGTACCTCAGCCACCAAATTGTCGTCCGCTGTGGTTCCTGCAGCTATCAAAGGCTCAAAGAGGGCACCCATCAGCCCAGCCAGTGTGCCACCAACCCCTGCCAAGGCCGAAACCATTCTGCCACCTGGCAAGGTGAAGAGGGGGACAGGATCCATCAAGGGGAAGCAGCCAGAACCACCCAGCAAGGCCACCTCAAAGACTCCAGCTGCCAGACCCAAGGTGACACCACCATCTGCCAAGGTGAGGAAGGGGCACAAAACACCAGGCAAGGCACTTCAGCCGTCCAAGGCTGCAGGTGAAGGCCTGGTGGCTATCAGCACAACCGCCAGCACCGTCACCTGCACCGCGGCCAGCACTGGCAGCAGCCCCGCCGCTAGCACCGCCACCTGCACCGCCATCAGCCCTGCCACAAGCACCACTACTGTCAGCAGCAGCCCCAGTGGGTGCAGGAGAAGGGCTGGAAGCCTCCCTCCACCACTGGCAGCACCTCCACCTGCACCGCCGCAAGCACTGCCACCTGCACCGCTGACAGTAGCACCACTGCCAGAAGCAGCAGCCCCAGTAAGCAGCTGTCCGAGGCTGCAGGAGACCAGCTAGAGCCTCCCTCCACCACTAGCAGCATCAGCACCTGCACTGCGGCCAGCACTGCCACCTACACCGCCGCAAGCCCCGCCACCTGCACCGCTGACAGTAGCATCACTGCCAGCAGCAGCAGCCCCAGTGGGCAGCCGTCCGAGGTGGCAGGAGTCGGGCTGGGGCCTCCCTCCACCACTGGCAGCACCCCCACCAGCACTACCACCAGTTTGCAGTCGTAGCTGCCGCCGGATGGAGTCTAGCCCTGCCTCCATGGACTATCATGTAACTTGGTCCCTTCAAATCTCGTGCCTCTGACACATAGGTGACGGACTGTGAACTGTCACACCCCAAGTGTTGCATCACTGGGCACAAAGCCCCCTCTAGAACAAGTGGAGAAATGCATCCACTCACCCTATCCTTGGCAGGATGAAGCAGACTGGGCACAAAGCCCCCTCCAGAACCAGTGGAGAAATGCATCCACTCACCCTATCCTTGGCAGGATGAAGCAGACTGGGCACAAAGCCCCCTCCAGAACCAGTGGAGAAAGGCATCCACTTGAGAGACTGTGGCCTTGCACTCCCTAGGACCAAGCAGTGGACATCCACCCACTTGGAGACTGTGGCTTTGCACTCCCCAGGACCAAACAGTGGGCAAACCACCCACTTGAGAGACTTGAGAGACTGTGGCTTTGCACTCCCCAGGACCAAGCAGTGGGCAAACCATCCACTTGAGAGACTTGAGAGACTGTGGCGTTGCACTCCCCAGGACTAAGCAGTGGGCAAACCACCCACTTGAGAGACTTGAGAGACTGTGGCTTTGCACTCCCCAAGACCAAGCAGTGGGCAAAGCACCCACTTGAGAGGCTTCAGAGACCGTGGTCTTGCACTCCCCAGGACATTGCTGGGGGCATGGAGCCCCCTCCAGGATCAGTGGCGTTATTCCGGCTGAGGTGCCCCCACTTCACCTTCCCCCTGAGGTGCCTGTGTGTTTTCAACCTGATGCCCCTACAGTGTTCTCTCTGTATTGAGGCAAGAGTCAAGTGTGGGCTTGGCCTTTGCGTTTTGGGCCAGTGGCCCACGGACATTTTAGGTGGACAATGTGCCACCTTATGTACATATTGTATATTTTTGTAAATACTGTTTTTCTGATTATTACGTATAATATTATTATTTCTAAAATATCACTTATTTGATCCAATTCCTTTTGTCCTTGCATTGTTCCAGAGTGTTACAGGGTGTAAATGTAATGTTGATGTATGTTTGTGTGTATGGTGTTGTGGGTGAGGGTGGGGGTGGGGGTGTTGCATGTTGCATGTGTGTGTCACTTTCTTTTTCCTCTCCCCTCCCCTGTGTGCTAGGTGCAGTACTCACCGTGGTTGTCGCCGCCGGCGTTCGTACTCCTGGTAGATGAGGAGGTAGACCAGCATGGGCAAGACCTGCAGCTCGGGCTCCATGGTGTCCTAGTTCTTCATTGAGTGTCGAGAGGTGAGTGGTTTCCCTTCCAAATACTGTTCCCACCGTGCTTTTGATGGCGTTGGTATCGCCCTGGAAAAGCTGGCGGGTGGGCGGGTTGTAATGGGGTGGGCGGTACATTGTCTTCCGCCTGGCTGTTGGCGGTTACTGCCGCGGTGTTTGTTGTTACCGCCGTGGCGTTTGTTGTTACCGCCGTGGCGGTCGTAGTGTTAAAGTGGCTGTCTGTGTTGGCGGTTTCCGCCGTGGTCGTGGCCTGTTGGCGGTGTTACTTCTGCTTTAACACCGACCGCCAGGGTTGTAATGAGGGCCATAGTAATATAGCCAAGCAACAGACTAGGTGATCTATAGCAAGGAAATCGAAGGTCGGTCACTGCGAATAGTTAAAGGCCGGTGAATAAAAACAACCCACACACAAAACCTCCAATTAAAGGAACACATGTGGACGATACCAACTAAAGGTCAATAGATACGTACAGAGTATAAGAAAAACACTCCGGTCAAGGTGAAAGTGAAAGAGGAACATGAAACAGAATGAAAGAGAGTCTCAGGAGTACAAGCATGTTCAAAGATTGATCATATAAAGCAATCTATAAATGGCCATAAGAAACATGTTGGCTCCATTCGTCTTGACTGTTAAGGCTCTCCTCCATAGATTTCACTCACTGAATCCACTGACATTCCATTTCCAGTAGCCTTTTCTTGTAGGCACCGCCTCTGCTGTCCTGTTTGAGTGTTTGAACCACCCGCCACTGAATATCCAAATCGGTGTGTCCATATTGCAATTAGTGGTCCACTAATGGTGCCCCAAATGTTTTACACTTACTATGACTCTTGTGTTGTAAAATGCGTACTTTCACTTTTTTAGTTGTCTGTCCAACATAGATCTTCCCACACACACACCAGAGAGCGTTCACAACGTTCCTTGTGTTACAATTAGAAAATACATTCATGTTATATGATACAACATTCTGAGCAAAAGTTTTTATTTCAAAACACATTTGACATGCTAGATAATGTTCACACTTGAAGTGCCCCTCTGGCGATAGAAGCCCCTATTGTGATGAAATTGTAGGAGCAGGTTGTGTGGGTACTTCTGCTTTAATCAACCTATCCCTAAGATTTGGACCCCTTTTGAAAGCCCAGATAGGAGGTTGTCTGCTATTAAATGCCAGTATTTTAACATGATCATATGTATGGCATTGCTATCTGTATTCTGTGTGCTGACAAAATCATATGACCCTCTTAAAAGTTCTCAGGTTCTGGGGTCGAGAAGATGTTCCCAATGGATGTACCATGCTCTCTTCCTGGATCTCATATGTAACCTTCTAGGATAAACCCTCTCCTCAAGTCGGTAGATGAGCACATCAAATTACCTAAAGTAGTCTTCTTTCTTTTAACAATTCCTGCGTATCATAAGAAATTGGCCATAGGGAAGGTTATCACTGAGCCCCCTTGGATGATGAGTACATCAGAAGGGAGTTTCTTTCCATGGGTTTCTTGTACAGTGAGGTGTACAGTAGCCCATTTTCAGTTTTAACAGTGAGATCCAGAAAAGAGATTTCTAATTTGCTGTGTGCAGAGGTGAAGTGAATGTCAGCTGAACAGGTGTTAATCCACGTACAAAAGGTCTGGAAAGCCAAATCAGGGCCTTAGCAAATAAAAAAAACATCATTGATGTAACAATGCCATTGGATAATGTGTGGTTTGAAGGGATTAGTATGTCTGAACAAAGGCTTCTTCTCAAATTAATACATATATAGACGAGCTAGATCAGTAGCTGTTGTGTAGGCTCTCCTTTTTCTAATGAGACTACTGGATTTGAGCGGCAGAATCTCCTGCAGTATGGGAGACTGAGTCTTAACCCACTGCAGGTGACACCTGTCGCCCCAATCCGGGTTTTACTCCGGCTAACTAGCAGTGCCTTATCTCCACACAAGAGCAGGGATGATTGTGCAGCCCAGCGCATGACACAATTGACTCCTCATCGAAATCGTGGTCACTCAGATCCCATCCGTTTCTCTCAGTTACATTAGTCTCACGTATACAATGACAAACAGAGGCAGTATATGTTTCAATAAGGTTTTAATGAAGCAACTGCATCTTAGATAATAAAGTATGTACTGCAATAACCAGGATGATAAAGCATGACAGAATTAAAACTGTGACAAGGCGAGTGAAGCATAGAAATAACACTACCATATTGTCACTAAAGTCAATAGACTAATTCCTACCTAGGCTATATTAGAGCACAGCATGTTAAGCTCTAGTTCTTCCCTTCATGTTCCCCTGGGAAGACATCATCCCTATACCTGAGCAAAGGCCTGAAGTCTGCATAAGCAGCTGTAGCAAAGTGCTCAGCAATCAGCATACAGTCATGGTCACCTGGCTGGAATCTCCCTCTAATTTATATGGGACAGGGAAGTGTTTTTATAATAAAACAGCTGATGTTTTGAGAATAATGTCCCTATGTAAGGATGTGTATATTTCTATGAATACCAGAGACAAAGCGTTACCATGTGTTACCGGCAACCTATCTTATTGTAGCCTTGAGAGAAGCACAGAGTGAACAAGAATGTCTTGTTTAAGAACGTAGTGCTGGCCTAGGCAAAAAACAGCTAGATAGAGAGAAATAAAACAAGACCGTTAATGTGGCTATTGTTAAAATTATAAACAAAGCTAAATGAAATACATCTAGGTAAAGTGCACAGCTGCAGGCCTAGGGTACTATAATAACGTGCATGGAGCTATAACTAAAATAGCTAGACAACACCCTCCCCTTGCCTGTTTAAAGGTGGTTCAAAGCCTAATAATGTATAAAAGCTACTAAAACTAAACCTAAGACATATATATAAAAATGTCAAAAATGACAAGTTAAAAGTACCCTTGAGTATATATAAAAGGACAATTTAAAAATGTTAACTTGTGGCGTAAAAGGCCGAATTTCAAGAGTCAGAGGGGGTCATTCTGACCTCGGCGGTAAAAGCCGCTTACTGCCGGTCAGAAGGCCGCCACAATACCGCCGTGGCCGCGGTCAGCCGCCACGGACATTCTGACCCACAACTGCAAAACCTCCGAAAATCCGCCCTCCACTGCAGTCCGCCACATCAGCGGTAAACTGGAGAAGACCAAACCTCCACCGCCACGCCAACAGAAATACGCCCATCCCATTATGACCCGCAAATCCACGCGGCGGTCATTCAACCGCGGTATTCCATTGGCGGTAGACCCCGCCGCGGTCAAAATACACACACCTTTACAATCCCCTACCACATTGGACAATTTGAAAGGCACACACCTGAAACCCATACACACACCACTCCCACACATCCAATACCATATAAAACACACACCCACATCACCCACAAACCCCTACCAACAAAAACCAGAGACGAAGGAGAGAGACACACACATCAGAGAATAGATAGCCAGACACACAGAGGCACACCGCAACATCACACACACCACATAGAAGCACAAAGCACCACACACCAACACACACATCATCACATACACCACCCCACACCTCATACACCCCACCCCATGGCACCACAAAGGCACCCACGCTTTTCGGACCAAGAACTCCGGGTCATGGTGGAGGAGATCATAAGAGTGGAACCCCAGCTCTTCGGCTCACAGGTCCAGCACACCACCATAGCGAGGAAGGCGGAGCTCTGGCAGCGGATCGTGGACAGGGTCAACGCGGTGGGACAGCATCCCAGAAATAGAGAGTACATCCGCAAACGATGGAACGACCTACGGGGGAAGGTGCGCTCGATGGTCTCGCGACACAACATCGCAGTGCAGAAGACTGGCGGGGGACCCCCACCCACTCCACCCGAATTCACAACATGGGAGCAGGAGGTACTCAACATCCTGCATCCTGATGGCCTCGCTGGAGTACACGGAGGAATGGACTCTGGTAAGTACAAGGCCAACCACTTCACCCCACCCCCAGCATGCTAACCCCCACCCTCACCCCCAACCCCCCAGCACACATCCTCCCTGAGAATGTCTCCCCTGCACAACCCACCCAACACCAACCCCTGCATGCCACCCCCAAACTATGGACACCCATCACCTAAGCATGACCACTGCACATACCCATCATCCCCCCCCACCAAACACCCTCACAACACCTCCCCCAAGGGAATGCCAGCACTGGGGGACAAGGGCACCTATAAAACGCAAGCTAATGCACACACAGAAACAATAACCATACCCTCTTACCCCATGCAGGACCCGAACGACAACACACCGGTCAGGAGGGACCAGAAATGTCCATCCCTCCCCCGGAACAGGCCACTAGTGATGACAGCAGCTCTGTCGACCTGGAACCTGACGACCAGCCCGGACCATCGGGGACCTCTGGGCAGTCGGTTCCCCTCACCCAGACACAGGCCACTGCAGACCCAACCCCCTCTGGGAACAACCGCACAGCTCCCACCCAGCGGGCCCATGCCTCTGTCTCTAGGACAGGTCAAGCAGCGGTGTGTCTACCACTACAGGGCCCCCAGGGTAACCCACCAACCCAACAACAACAGGGACCTGGGGGCAGTGGGAGTGGGCACACCGTCCAGGGGACAGAGGCCCAGGGAAACAGGGCAACTCGGAGGGCTGCTGTGCGACAGGGGGGGAGGAGAGGCCCAGGGAACCCACTCTCCAAGAGGCCCTCACCACCATCATGGCTGCCTACCACCACTCACAAGAGACAATGGCGACGGTACTGGCCAGGTTCCAGGAGATCCAGGCACAGCAGGAGCAACGCTACATGGGGTTCAGCGACCAACTAACCAACATCTCAACCGCTATGGGGAGCATAGTCCAGGCCCTGAACCGCATAGAGGACACATTTCGGGACCATGTGGCATCACACCGGGCCCCTGTCACTAGCCAGGAACAGGAACAGCCTACCACCTCCACCGGCGCTAGTGGACAGGAGGCCCCACCACAACGACAGCCCCCCAGAACCCCACCTCCTGCTGAACAACAACCGCCCCGCAAAAGGAGCCTGAGATAAAAAAAAACGACAGAGTAGGATGTCAAGTCCCCCACCAGCATCACATACCCCCTGAAGTCCTCCCACTGTCCCACATGGCCACCCTGTCAAACCTTGAACTGCCCCTGCTCCATCCTGCCACAGGCGTATGGACAATGCACCTGTGAGACTGAGAACTGGACTCCGCCATGGACATTACTCCACCCCCACCCATCACTGTTTCACCATCATGTACCAATATCTCTGCACTAATAATAAATCACACATTGCACTGAAATCAATCAGGACTCTGGCTGTCTTATTTACAAATGTATGACACATTACATATCAATTACGTATTGTGAACATTGTGAATTACACATACCGAGGTAACTTAGCATTAGTCCATGGGCCAACCAAGCCGAGGTCACGCAGTGGCTCATACAGCACAGAAAAGGGAAGGGAAATTCAAACATCATGTCCATAGGTCTGGGGTGAAACCGACAAAGTTGAGATGCAGGAGGCTTTCAGGAAATGTAAAATGGCATGGGTGATCATTACCTGTGTGCTACTGGAAATACTGTGCTATTACTCTGTCCCTGTTGTCTGTGTCGTCCTCTGAGTCTTCCTCCTCTTCACTCTCCGCAGGCTCCACAGCTACTTCAACACCACCATCTGCACCATCCTCCTGCAGGAAAGGGACCTGACGTCGCAATGCCAGATTGTGAAGCATACAGCAGGCCACGATGATGTGGCACACCTTCTTTGGTGAGTACATCAGGGATCCCCCAGTCATATGCAGGCACCTAAACCTGGCCTTCAGGAGGCCAAAGGTCCTTTCGATGATCCTCCTAGTTCGCCTATGGGCCTCATTGTACCGTTCCTCTGCCCTGGTCCGGGGATTCCTTACTGGGGTCAGTAGCCAAGGCAGGTTGGGGTAACCAGAGTCACCTATTAGCCACACACGTTGTCTCTGTAGCTGCTCCATCACATAGGGGATGCTGCTATTTCGCATCACATACGCGTCATGCACTGACCCTGGGAACTTGGCATTTACATGGGAGATGTACTGGTCAGCCAAACAGACCACCTGGACATTCATCGAATGATAACTTTTTCTGTTTCGGTACACCTGCTCATCGTCTTTTGGGGGTACCAAAGCCACATGGGTCCCATCAATGGCACCAATGATGTTGGGGATATGTCCAAGGGCATAGAAATCACCCTTCACTGTAGGCAAGTCACCCTCCTCTGGGAAAATGATGTAGCTCCGCATGAGTTTCATCAGGGCAGACAACACTCTACTCAAAATCTTTGAAAACATAGGCTGAGACATTCCAGATGACATGGCCGCTGTGGTCTGGAATGACCCACTTGCCAAAAAATGGAGGACTGACAAAACCTGCACCAGAGGGGGAATCCCTGTGGGTTGGCGGATGGGGGACATCAGGGCTGGCTCCAGCTGGGCACACAGTTCATGGATAGTGGCTCGGTCAAGTCGGTATCGTAGTATGATGTGGCGTTCTTCCATTGTCGACAGGTCCACCAGCGGTCGGTACACGCGAGGATTCCTCCTTCTCATCGCAAGTCCCAGCGGACGGTGCCTAGGAAGGACAACATGGAGCACAGAGTCAGCCAAACCACAGGTACGTACAGACAGCTTGCACAGTTAAAGAATGGCAATGGGTTGAAAGGCGTGTATGTGTGGCAATGCAAGGCCTAGGCCTGTGTGTCGCATTCAAAATTAAGCCATGTAGGCCCTTGAAATGGCGGCTGCCTGACCTGTGAAGTGGGACAATGGGATGTGAGGTCAATGCGCTGGCGGGGCACACCGTGGCGGTAGGCGGTCAAAGACCGCGGCGCAAAGCCGCATTGGTTAACATTGAAGCCTATGGGTTTCAGGAGCCAATGACGAAGTGCGCCGGCGGTCGCGGTACGCACCGCCGCGGTACGCACCGCCGCGGGCGTGACCGCCATTTTCTATCTGCTTAATCACTCGAGACCTGATCATCCACAGGAGAGGACCTATACTGCAAGTGGTGCTGTGACCTCGGTCTGGAAGATACAATGGCTGCTGCGACTGGGGAAAGGGCCCCTGCCTTCACGTCTGAAGAGTTGGAGAAGCTCGTGGATGGGGTCCTCCCCCAGTATGCGGTACTCTACGGTCCTCCAGACCAACAAGTGAGTACACCGGGTGCACATGGAATGGGCTATGCCTGTGTGGATTGGGGTGGATGTAAGTTGGTGGGGTGGGGGGCGAATGAGGAGTGCAACGCCCGACACATGAGAGCATGTGCCATATGGCAAAGTTGGTGGGGGGGGCCAATCACATCTAACATGCAGGTAATTGATGAATTCCTCCTTTCCACCCTGTACATGTCAAATAGGTCAGCGCCCATCAGAAGATCGAGATTTGGCGTGCCATCGCCAAGGAAGTTCGGAACTTGGGGGTCCACAACAGACGGGGCACCCACTGCCGCAAGAGGTGGGAGGACATCCGCCGCGGAACAAGGAAGACCGCAGAAACACTGCTGGGGATGGCCTCCCAACCTAGGAGGGGTGCCAGTCGCACCATGACCCCCCTGATGTCCCGGATCCTGGCGGTGGCTTACCCAGAATTGGATGGGCGCTTTAAGACATCACAGCAGACACAAGGGGGTGAGTATCAGCACATTCTCCTATCTTTCTGTGCAGTGGAGGCGTCTGGGTGGGGGAGGAGGGCTGTGGGTGACATTAGGCCAGGGCGCTTTCTGTAGTGTAGTCCTCTCCCTTAGGCATGGCCCTGTGCCCCCGGCCCCCACCTCGGTAGGGTGACAAGTACAGCCATTGAAGGTCCTGCATCTCCCATGTGCGCGTTTGACGTCTCTTGGCCTGTTGTCCTAGTCAGTAGTACTGAGTAGTGTACCCCGAATGCGCGGCTTAGTGCATTAGGCTCCTGTGTCTGTCCTCTCCGCCAACGGTGTTGACATTGCATGCACTCAACCTGGTCTTCTTTTTTCTCCCCCCACCCTTTCTCTTCATCTTCTTGTGCATGTGTGCATTAGCATCATCAGGCGGAGGAGATTTGGCATCGGAACACGAGGGAGCTGCAGGACACAAGGCCCCGGTGGGCCCAGGAACAGACACCGAGGGCACCAGTGATCCGGAGGGCGAGGGGAGCACCACGACGGGGACCGCTGGTGAGAGCAGCGAAAGCGACACGTCCTCGGACGGGAGCTCCCTAGCGGTGGCGGCAACATCCGTGCCCCCCGCCTCTACAGGTACAGCCGCCACCCAGCGCACCAGCCCCACCCTCCCAGCAGCCCCTCAGTCTTCGCTCCGTGCCGGTTCGCCCAGGAAGGCGCGCGTCTCCTTCGCCCCAGGCACCTCAGCCCCTGCCCCTGTTGCCCCTGCTGCCCTCAGTGCGGAGCTCATTGACCTGGTAAGGACGCTCATTGTTGGGCAGACGACCCTTTTGAATGCCATCCAGGGTGTGCAAAGGGAGGTGCAACAGAGCAATGCGTACCTGGAGGGCATTCATTCGGGTCAGGCTGCCCATCAACGAGCGTTCACTGCTCTGGCCTCAGCACTGACGGCAGCCATTGTCCCTGTTTCCAGCCTCCCTCTTCTTACTGCCTCCAGCCTTTCTCTGTCTCCTGTCCCTCAGCCTATCCCATCCACACCATCAGACCAGCCTGCACACACCTCAACACCCAAGAGCAGCTCATCCAAACACAAGCACCACAGATCCCACAAACACTCACCCAAGCAACACCCAGATGCAGACATGCCAACAGCCACTGCCACCCCTGTATCCCCCTCCTCCTCGTCTCCCTCCTCCCTCCCTGTGACGTCTACACTCACACCTGCATGCACCCCAACATCAGCCAGTGCTTCCATCACCACCTCACCCTCCAGTACAGTCCACACTCGTGCAGTCACCACCCCCACTGCCATTTACACGTCCCCTGTGTCCTCTCCCACTGTGTCTGTCACCCCCTCTTCCAAGACACACAAACGCAGGCAGCCACCCACCCAACAGCCATCCACCTCACGACAGCCTACAGCACCAGCACCTTCACCCAATGACAGCACACCTGACTCTCCTACAACCACCTCCTCTACCTCCACTTCCATCTCCACTTCTCCTACCTTTTACCTTGGCCCTAAAAAACTTTTCCTTGCTAACCTTGACCTCTTTCCCCCCGATGAGCTCCCCCATCCATCTTCAAAGAGTCCCAAGAGCACCGCAGCCACCACCAGCCCAGCTTCGGGTGTCACTGTTGTGCATGGGCTCTGGAGCCCACCCTTTGCCAGCAGTGACACATCCATCAGCAGCAAGGACACGTCCAGCCCCCCCCCCCCCCCCGGCAAGAGGACCCGCAAAAACAAGGGCCGCCGTGCGAGGACCGACAGGGCTGCCCCCAAGGAGCAATGTGCGGCCACTTCACCACCCACACCATCTAGGGGAGGCAAGGGCCCGAGAGCCCCATCAAAGGAGCGGAAGGGCAGCAGGAGCGCGGAGAAGGTGGACCCCACATGCCACATCCCAGCTGGGAAGGAGGACACTAAGGAGGCCAGGAGTCTGTCCCCGAAGGGTCCAGAAACGTCACGGTCCGAGGGCGACTGAGACGGGAGTCCAGGCCAGGTCTGGCTCCCTTGACCTGCTTGATGAGCACCGCTGAACCGGGCCCGCGGGGCAGAAGAGCACCGCTGAACAGGGCCCGCGGGGCAGAAGAGCACCGCTGAACAGGGCCCCGCCGTGGAGATAGGCACCGCTGAACAGGGCCCGCGGTGCAGAAGAGCACCGCTGAACAGGGCCCCGCCGTGGAGATAGGCACCGCTGAACAGGGCCCGCGGTGCAGAAGAGCACCGCTGAACCGGGCCCGCGGGGCAGAAGAGCACCGCTGAACAGGGCCCTGCCGTGGAGATAGGCACCGCTGAACAGGGCCCGCGGTGCAGAAGAGCACCGCTGAACAGGGCCCCGCCGTGGAGATAGGCACCGCTGAACAGGGCCCGCGGTGCAGAAGAGCACCGCTGAACCGGGCCCGCGGGGCAGAAGAGCACGCTGAACAGGGCCCCGCCGTGGAGATAGGCACCGCTGAACAGGGCCCGCGGTGCAGAAGAGCACCGCTGAACAGGGCCCCGCCGTCTCAAGCACTGCTCCGCTGGGCCCTTCATCTCAAGCACCGCTCCGCTGGGCCCTTCCTGTCATGCACTGCTCCGCTGGGCCCTTCATCTCAAGCACCGCTCCGCTGGGCCCTTCATCTCAAGCACCGCTCCGCTGGGCCCTTCTTCTCAAGCACCGCTCCGCTGGGCCCTTCCTGTCATGCACCGCTCCGCTGGGCCCTTCATCTCAAGCACCGCTCCGCTGGGCCCTTCATCTTAAGCACCGCTCCGCTGGGCCCTTCCTGTCATGCACCGCTCCGCTGGGCCCTTCATCTCAAGCACCGCTCCCTGGGCCCTTCCTGTCATGCACCGCTCCGCTGGGCACCGCCGTCTCAAGCACCGCTCCGCTGGGCCCTTCATCTCAAGCACCGCTCCGCTGGGCCCTTCCTGTCATGCACCGCTCCGCTGGGCACCGCCGTCTCAAGCACCGCTCCGCTGGGCCCTTCATCTCAAGCACCGCTCCGCTGGGCCCTTCTTCTCAAGCACCGCTCCGCTGGGCCCTTCCTGTCATGCACCGCTCCGCTGGGCCCTTCATCTCAAGCACCGCTCCGCTGGGCCCTTCATCTCAAGCACCGCTCCGCTGGGCCCTTCCTGTCATGCACCGCTCCGCTGGGCACCGCCGTCTCAAGCACCGCTCCGCTGGGCCCTTCATCTCAAGCACCGCTCCGCTGGGCCCTTCCTGTCATGCACCGCTCCGCTGGGCACCGCCGTCTCAAGCACCGCTCCGCTGGGCCCTTCATCTCAAGCACCGCTCCGCTGGGCCCTTCTTCTCAAGCACCGCTCCGCTGGGCACCGCTGTCTCAATCACTGTTTATGGTTCACTGTGCCCACCATGCCTCCTCCTTGACCAGTGGAGACTGTCATCCACCTGATGGACTGTGGCTTTGCACTCCCCAGGATGGTCCAGTGGGCAGCCCACCCACTGTAGAGACATTGAGAGACTGTAGCTTTGCACTCCCCAGGATGGTCCAGTGGGCAGCCCACCCACTGTAGAGACATTGAGAGACTGTGGCTTTGCACTCCCCAGGATGGTCCAGTGGGCAGCCCACGCACTGTAGAGACATTGAGAGACTGTGGCTTTGCACTCCCCAGGATGGTCCAGTGGGCAGCCCACCCACTGTAGAGACATTGAGAGACTGTGGCTTTGCACTCCCCAGGATGGTACAGTGGGCATGGTGGCTCCTCGTGGATCTGGCGTCGTGGACTCATGTGGCTGTGGTGCCCCCCCCTTCCCTTCCCCCTGAGGTGCCTGTAGTTTTTACATCTGATGCCCCTGCAGTGTTCTCTCCAAAGGACTCAGGTCTCCTGTGTGGGCTTTGCCCTTATTTCTCAAGACTTTGGCCCACGGACATGATGAATTCGTAGGATGTGCAGGACTTGGTACTTCAGTTATACACTGATGTGTATGTCATTAGTTTTCTTGTGAATATCTTTCATGGTTGTACGATAATTTTCAGGAGCTTTTTGGTACATAAATATTTAATCCAAATTGGATTATGTCCTAGCATTTTTCGGGGGTGTTTGGGTGGTGTCACTGTGACTTGTTGCTCTGCATTGGTGTGTACATAGTTGGGGGGGGGGGGTGTCGCATATGTGTGTGCCCGTAACCTTTCGTCCTTCCCCTCCTGTGTGTCGTAGGTGCAGTACTCACCGTTGTCGTCTGCGCCGGACTTCGTACTCGTGGTAGATGAGAAGGTAGACGAGAGCAGGTAGGATGTTTAATTCGGGTTCCATGCTGTCCTCCTTCCTCCTGGAGTGCGTAGTGGTGAGCGTTTTCCCGTCCGTAGTCTGTTTCCGCCGTGTTTTTATCGGCGGTGCTCCCGCCCCGGAAAAGGTGGCGGATTGGTGAGTTGGAATAGTGTGGGCGGTACATTGGCTGCCGCCTGGCTGTTGGCGGTGACCGCCGCGCTGTTTGTTTGTACCGCCGTGGCGGTCGGAGTGTTAAAGTGGCTGTCTGTGTTGGCGGTTCCCGGCAGGGTCAGAATCCCATATTTTTTACCGCCAGCCTGTTGGCGGGTTGGCCGCCGCTTTAACACCGACCGCCAGGGTTAGAATCACCCCCAGAGTCATTTTGGAAGTTGCTAATTGAATCCTGGACAATTGAAGACAGGAAACCTTCCACTTTGGCAGGTGTTAAAGTAGAAAATGCATTGCCAAGAAGGACCAAGGAGCATTTGCGTTCCATAGCCTGAGCTTCAGCCAAGGCAGCAGCATTCCGTGTTGTGCCCAATATTGAGTTCAGAGCCGCATTCTACATGAAAGCCAACTCGTAAGCAGCTTCTCGTAGCAAACGCACCCTCAACACGCATGTCTGGCAATGAGCCCTTAGCGAGAACATCAACAGATCAGTGTCCAATGAAAGCAAGTGCTGCATAGAAAGACAAACTTCTAGTGTATGTTCGAATGAGCACCAAAGGCACTGAAACATGGGCTGCACACAATGCAAAATCGGTCTGAATGACAGGGACCAGTCAGTCTCCAATTCCTCCAGGAGTGTTGCTCCAAAGTACTGCATCATGCGTCCACAACACAGCTGCGCTAGAGGGAGCGCTTTCATTCCTTCTTGTTGCGTGGGGACCGCCAGTGCGCAGAGAAAATTGCAACAGCTAAATGCCACCTATTATAGCCAAAGTTATTGGAAATCCCCTGAAAATACTGGAGAATATTGAGTGGATGGCTGATGGCATTACACCGAATATGGAGAAGAATGTGTGAAGAAAACCAGATCCAACAGCCTCAAAGAAGTTTGCGATACCAGTAGTACTGGATGCATTAAATATTTGTCCCACGGGTTCACCAAAGTCTCTCAGAAATTTGGTACCTATAAGGGACTTTATTTCTGCTGATGACCTTGCCACCTGACGTGCATAGGTCTCACGTGCAGATGTGAGCGCCACATGTTTTTTGGAATAAAGCCTTGAGTTTGCTCAATTTGTCAAAATTCACATTTGGAGTAGCAATATAGGGCCAAATCTCAGCTACCTCTTTTTGACTAGTGGGAGGAAAAAGTACGTTCCTGCAGCATGTAACAATCTTAGAGACCGAAACAACATAAACTATTCCGGCTCGCATCCCACAACAGTCTTCACTATTGAGGTGAATTTTACAGCCGGCCTGGAACGCAGGTCTAATCAAGGGGACTGGAACTCCCTTCAGATAACAAGCCAAATTCACGGCTGAAGCGTTACACACCCGTGCAAGGACAGCTGTTTACAAACCATTGAATGGCTGACAGAAGTCTCACATTCACTACCGCTAAAAAATACCTCTTTCATGCCACTGAGACATTTGTACGAGAAGGGCAGCTTCCACACCTCATGGGTGTAACTCTCTCCCAGCCTTTCATATCTGCCTACTGGGATATGTTTTAAACAGGACGTGAATTGAAGGGTTGAAAGAGGCAGATTAATGACCCCATGTATTAACCATTCAGCAGATGGTATTTTAGCCACAGTAAAAGGCAACTTTTCTAACTTCTCGATGTTTAACATGACATAAGTCGCTTCTTTCTTAGCCACTACTAGTTGTTGTTGCGTTAAATTAAATGTAGAAAGGGGGCGTGGCTTCGGGCGTTAAGATGGCGGTTGCACTCTGAGATTGCTCTGGACCCCTCCGTCATCCGCCCGTAGTTAATGCGGTCTAACTGAGCGGAGGACGCCGTAACAACTATCCCCGTGGCCCACGGATCCCTGGGGGACCTGTCGCGGTGAGCGATTAAAGACAGCGGATCCTGTACTCACGCTGCAGCCCGATCGGCCCGAACAATAAAGTGTCGGCCGGGGCTGGGCTGCCTCGCCCGAGCTGACACAAACCGGCGGCCCCTCCTAGCATGGCTGCTCTGGACCGGAGGCGCAGCGAGGGTCCTGGAGGGAGCTGGGGCCGCGCTCCGGGCGCGGGCCCCTACAGACTGAGGAAGCGGCGCGGCCCCGGCCCAAGAGGAAGGCTCTGGGCGGACAGAGCTGCCTCTGCGCACCTACCCGGAGGCGCCAGCCGAAGGGAGCCGCGGCAACCTGCTGCCTTGGGACAAGATCCCGCTGGACTGACCCGGAGCGGCGAGGCGGCGGCGAAGAAGACGCTCGCCCGCGGCCCCCCCTCCCGGTGCCCCGATCGACACGAGGGGAGTGCTGGGGGCACGCAGTGAGCCTGGGCTGTGCCGAGGATCGGACGCAGCCCCGCTGGAGGTGCCGACGCAGCCTGAGGAAAAGAGGGGGGAGAGGAGGGGAAGGAGAGGAATCGAAAGAAGGGAGACCCCCCCCTAAACAATTGAAAAGAGAGCCGGTGGCTCGGGTCCGCCCCCCCTTCAGGCCCCTGACCTGGTGGTACCCACCGCAGACCACAACAGCGGCTAGGAACGGGCTGAGAACTAGACTGGCGGAGGGTAGTTTTCCTGAACCGCCTATAACTATGATGCCGCAATGCAGATAACCCGCACCTGCCGAACTTGGCAGTGGAGGTCGGCGACCTGGCCGAGGTGAGACTGGACCTGTCACGGATTCGCTGGGCCCTAGGGGTGAGGGGGGCTGGATCCTAAACTAGAGTGCCTTCCTCCTTCTCTCCCCCCTCCCCCTGCGCAGAGGGTGTGACGAAGGGGCTGTCGGGGGGACCAACGAGCTGGGCCCCCCATGCGGAACCGGTGAAAGGGGCGTCCCCGTGGAGCCCAGGGGATCACAGATGGAACTGGAGGGAGCCCCTGAGTTTGTGACTTCCTGGCTTTCTTGCACAAAACACCGAGACCACTTGGATCTGCCTGCCGCGGCGGGTCCCCACCGGCGTGTGCCCTCCTTGGATCCGTGGTAACGGAAAGCGCGCTGGGAACCTAGATTTGAACTGAAGCACTGTAGGAAGCAGCTTATCCGACCCCCGTCCCCTGTGCCACGATGGGGAGGGACAAGGCCAACAAACAACCTCCACCCTCCCAGCAAAAGATCGACCAGTTCACGACGCCGACAGGCCAGCGAGGAGAGGGAGACGCGGCAAGTGGGGGCCCGGCGCCAGACGGAGTGAGTGCCATCCTTCAATCTATTCAATCATTGCAGTCGGCCGTAGAGACCAAAATCGGGGAAGTACGAGAGGACATGGGCCTTATTAGGCAAGACCTCAGAAACGCAGTGAACCGAATCACCAAGGTTGAAACCCAAGTCTCCCAGACTGAAAACGATCAAGCCGACCTTAGAACCAAAGTGGCCCAGCTGCATACTTGAACCAGCGAGTTACATCGCCGCGCGGAAGACGCTGAAAACCGGTCAAGACGCAACAACCTGCGCTTCATCGGATTCCCGGAGGGTATAGAGGATGACAAGGCCTCTGAGTTTCTGGAGAAGTGGATCAAAACCTGGATGCCAGATCAGTCCCTTTCACCCTGGTTCGCGGTTGAACGGGCCCACAGGGCACTTGCTCCACGCCCCCCTCCAGGCGGCCCAAAACGCCCGATGATTGCACGCTTCCTTAACCCCTTCGCTGCCAGGCCTTTTCCCCCTCCTGTGCCGAGCCTTTTTTTGGCTATTTGGAGCAGTTCGCGCTTAGGCCCTTATAACTTTTTGTTCACATGAGCTACCCACGCCAAATTTGCGTCCTTTTTTTCCAACATCCTAGGGATTCTAGAGGTACCCAGACTTTGTGGGTTCCCCAGAAGGAGGCCAAGAAATTAGCCGAAAAACAGTAAAAATTGCGTTTTTTTCAAAAAAATGGGAAAAATGGGCTGCAGAAGAAGGCTTGTGGTTTTCCCCTGAAAATTGCATCAACAAAGGGTTTGCAGTGCTAAAATCACCAGCTTCCCAGCTTTCAGGAACAGGCAGACTTGAATCAGAAAACCCAATTTTTCAACACAATTTTGGCATTTTACTGGGACATACCCCATTTTTACGATTTTTTGTGCTTTCAGCCTCCTTCCAGTCAGTGACAGAAATGGGCATGAAACCAACGCTGGATCCCAGAAACCGCAACATTTCTGAAAAGTAGACAAAATTCTGAATTCAGCAAGGGGTAATTTGTGTAGATCCTACAAGGGTTTCCTACAGAAAATAACAACTGAAAAAGAAAAATATTGAAATTGAGGTGAAAAAAACATCACTTTTTCTCTACGATTTACTCTGTAACTTTTACCTGCAATGTCAGATGTTTGAAAGCAATATACCGTTACGTCTGCTGGACTCTTCTGGTTGCAGGGACATATAGGGCTTGTAGGTTCATCAAGAACTCTAGGTACCCAGAGCCAATAAATGACCTGCACCCTGCAGTGGGTTTTCATTCTATGCCGGGTATACAGCAATTCATTTGCTGAAATATAAAGAGTAAAAAATAGCTCTCAAGAAAACCTTTCTATTTCCAAAATGGGCACAAGATAAGGTGTTGAGAAGCAGTGGTTATTTGCACATCTCTGAATTCCGGGGTGCCCATACTAGCATGTGAATTACAGGGCATTTCTCAAATAGACGTCTTTTTTACACACTGTCTTACATTTGGAAGGGAAAAATGTAAAGAAAGACAAGGGGCAATGTAAGGAAATGCCTCCTTGGCATGGTTGCCCCCTGACTTTTTGCCTTTGCTGATGCTATGTTTACAATTGAAAGTGTGCTGAGGCCTGCTAACCAGGCCCCAGCACCAGTGTTCTTTCCCTAACCTGTACTTTTGTATCCACAATTGGCAGACCCTGGCATCCAGATAAGTCCCTTGTAACTGGTACTTCTAGTACCAAGGGCCCTGATGCCAAGGAAGGTCTCTAAGCGCTGCAGCATGTCTTATGCCACCCTGGAGACCTCTCACTCAGCACAGACACACTGCTTGTCAGCTTGTGTGTGCTAGTGAGGACAAAACGAGTAAGTCGACATGGCACTCCCCTCAGGGTGCCATGCCAGCCTCTCACTGCCTATGCAGTATAGGTAAGACACCCCTCTAGCAGGCCTTACAGCCCTAAGGCAGGGTGCACTATACCATAGGTGAGGGTACCAGTGCATGAGCATGGTACCCCTACAGTGTCTAAACAAAACCTTAGACATTGTAAGTGCAGGGTAGCCATAAGAGTATATGGTCTGGGAGTCTGTCAAACACGAACTCCACAGCACCATAATGGCTACACTGAAAACTGGGAAGTTTGGTATCAAACTTCTCAGCACAATAAATGCACACTGATGCCAGTGTACACTTTATTGTAAAATACACCACAGAGGGCACCTTAGAGGTGCCCCCTGAAACTTAACCGACTGTCTGTGTAGGCTGACTAGTTCCAGCAGCCTGCCACACCAGAGACATGTTGCTGGCCCCATGGGGAGAGTGCCTTTGTCACTCTGAGGCCAGTAACAAAGCCTGCACTGGGTGGAGATGCTAACACCTCCCCCAGGCAGGAGCTGTGACACCTGGCGGTGAGCCTCAAAGGCTCACCCCTTTGTCACAGCCCAGCAGGGCACTCCAGCTTAGTGGAGTTGCCCGCCCCCTCCGGCCACGGCCCCCACTTTTGGCGGCAAGGCTGGAGGGAACAAAGAAAGCAACAAGGAGGAGTCACTGACCAGTCAGGACAGCCCCTAAGGTGTCCTGAGCTGAGGTGACTCTGACTTTTAGAAATCCTCCATCTTGCAGATGGAGGATTCCCCCAATAGGGTTAGGATTGTGACCCCCTCCCCTTGGGAGGAGGCACAAAGAGGGTGTACCCACCCTCAGGGCTAGTAGCCATTGGCTACTAACCCCCCAGACCTAAACACGCCCTTAAATTTAGTATTTAAGGGCTACCCTGAACCCTAGAAAATTAAATTCCTGCAACTACAAGAAGAAGGACTGCCTAGCTGAAAAACCCCTGCAGAGGAAGACCAGAAGACGACAACTGCCTTGGCTCCAGAAACTCACCGGCCTGTCTCCTGCCTTCCAAAGATCCTGCTCCAGCGACGCCTTCCAAAGGGACCAGCGACCTCGACATCCTCTGAGGACTGCCCCTGCTTCGAAAAGACAAGAAACTCCCGAGGACAGCGGACCTGCTCCAAGAAAAGCTGCAACTTTGTTTCCAGCAGCTTTAAAGAACCCTGCAAGCTCCCCGCAAGAAGCGTGAGACTTGCAACACTGCACCCGGCGACCCCGACTCGGCTGGTGGCGATCCAACACCTCAGGAGGGACCCCAGGACTACTCTGATACTGTGAGTACCAAAACCTGTCCCCCCTGAGCCCCCACAGCGCCGCCTGCAGAGGGAATCCCGAGGCTTCCCCTGACCGCGACTCGTTGAATCCTAAGTCCCGACACCTGGGAGAGACCCTGCACCCGCAGCCCCCAGGACCTAAAGGACCGGACTTTCACTGGAGGAGTGACCCCCAGGAGTCCCTCTCCCTTGACCAAGTGGAGGTTTCCCCGAGGAACCCCCCCCTTGCCTGCCTGCAGCGCTGAAGAGATCCCTAGATCTCCCATTGACTTCCATTACAAACCCGACGCTTGTTTCTACACTGCACCCGGCCGCCCCCGCGCTGCTGAGGGTGAAATTTCTGTGTGGGCTTGTGTCCCCCCCGGTGCCCTACAAAACCCCCCTGGTCTGCCCTCCGAAGACGCGGGTACTTACCTGCAAGCAGACCGGAACCGGGGCACCCCCTTCTCTCCATTCTAGCCTATGTGTTTTGGGCACCACTTTGAACTCTGCACCTGACCGGCCCTGAGCTGCTGGTGTGGTGACTTTGGGGTTGCCCTGAACCCCCAACGGTGGGCTACCTTGGACCAAGAACTAAGCCCTGTAAGTGTCTTACTTACCTGGTTAACCTAACAAATACTTACCTCCCCTAGGAACTGTGAAAATTGCACTAAGTGTCCACTTTTAAAACAGCTATTTGTGAATAACTTGAAAAGTATACATGCAATTTTGATGATTTGAAGTTCCTAAAGTACTTACCTGCAATACCTTTCGAATGAGATATTACATGTAGAGTTTGAACCTGTGGTTCTTAAAATAAACTAAGAAAATATATTTTTCTATAACAAAACCTATTGGCTGGATTTGTCTCTGAGTGTGTGTACCTCATTTATTGTCTATGTGTATGTACAACAAATGCTTAACACTACTCCTTGGATAAGCCTACTGCTCGACCACACTACCACAAAATAGAGCATTAGTATTATCTCTTTTACCACTATTTTACCTCTAAGGGGAACCCTTGGACTCTGTGCATGCTATTCCTTACTTTGAAATAGCACATACAGAGCCAACTTCCTACAGGCAATAACACTTGTTTTGCTATTCTATGTTCCCCCAAGTCTCCTGATAAAAATGATACCTCACTTGTGTGGGTAGGCCTAGCGCCCGCGACAGGAAAGGCCCCAAAACACAACGTGGACACATCACAGAAAACAGAGCTGTTTTTAGCAAAGTGACTACCTGTAGATTTTGGCCTCTAGCTCAGCCGCCACCTAGAGAAACTTACCAAACCTGTGCATTTCTGAAAACTAGAGACCTAGGGGAATCCAAGATGGGGTGACTTGTGTGGCTCGGACCAGGTTCTGTTATCCAGAATCCTTTGCAAACCTCAAAATGTGGCTAAAAAAACACATGTTCCTCACATTTCTGTGGCAGAAAGTTCTGGAATCTGAGAGGAGCCACAAATTTCCTTCCACCCAGCGTTCCCCCACGTCTCCCGATAAAAATGATACCTCACTTGTGTGGGTAGGCCTAGCGCCCGCGACAGGAAACGCCCCAAAGCGCAACGTGCACACAGCCAAATTTTTGAAGGAAAACAGAGGTGTTTTTTGCAAAGTGCCTACCTGTAGATTTTGGCCTGTAGCTCAGCCGCCACCTAGGGAAACCTACCAAACCTGTGCATTTCTGAAAACTAGAGACCTAGGGGAATCCAAGATGGGGTGACTTGTGTGGCTCGGACCAGGTTCTGTTACCCAGAATCCTTTGCAAACCTCAAAATTTGGCTAAAAAACCACATGTTCCTCACATTTCTGTGGCAGAAAGTTCTGGAATCTGAGAGGAGCCACAAATTTCCTTCCACCCAGCGTTCCCCCATGTCTCCCGATAAAAATGATACCTCACTTGTGTGGGTAGGCCTAGCGCCAGCGACAGGAAAGGCCCCAAAGCGCAACGTGGACACATCCAAATTTTGGAAGGAAAACAGAGCTGTTTTTTGCAAAGTGCCTACCTGTAGATTTTGGCCTGTAGCTCAGCCGCCACCTAGGGAAACCTACCAAACCTGTGCATTTCTGAATACTAGAGACCTAGGGGAATCCAAGATGGGGTGACTTGTGTGGCTCGGACCAGGTTCTGTTATCCAGAATCCTTTGCAAACCTCAAAATTTGGCTAAAAAAACACATGTTCCTCACATTTCTGTGGCAGAAAGTTCTGGAATCTGAGAGGAGCCACAAATTTCCTTCCACCCAGCGTTCCCCCACGTCTCCCGATAAAAATGATACCTCACTTGTGTGGGTAGGCCTAGCGCCCGCGACAGGAAACGTCCCAAAGCGCAACGTGGACACAGCCAAATTTTTTAAGGAAAACAGAGGTGTTTTTTGCAAAGTGCCTACCTGTAGATTTTGGCCTGTAACTCAGCCGCCACCTAGGGAAACCTACCAAACCTGTGCATTTCTGAAAACTAGAGACCTAGGGGAATCCAAGATGGGGTGAGTTGTGTGGCTCGGACCAGGTTCTGTTACCCAGAATCCTTTGCAAACCTCAAAATTTGGCTAAAAAACCACATGTTCCTCACATTTCTGTGGCAGAAAGTTCTGGAATCTGAGAGGAGCCACAAATTTCCTTCCACCCAGCGTTCCCCCACGTCTCCCGATAAAAATGATACCTCACTTGTGTGGGTAGGCCTAGCGCCAGCGACAGGAAAGGCCCCAAAGCGCAACGTGGACACAGCCAAATTTTTGAAGGAAAACAGAGGTGTTTTTTGCAAAGTGCCTACCTGTAGATTTTGGCCTGTAGCTCAGCCGCCACCTAGGGAAACCCACCAAACCTGTGCATTTCTGAAAACTAGAGACCTAGGGGAATCCAAGATGGGGTGACTTGTGTGGCTCGGACCAGGTTCTGTTATCCAGAATCCTTTGCAAACCTCAAAATGTGGCTAAAAAAACACATGTTCCTCACATTTCTGTGGCAGAAAGTTCTGGAATCTGAGAGGAGCCACAAATTTCCTTCCACCCAGCGTTCCCCCACGTCTCCCGATAAAAATTATACCTCACTTGTGTGGGTAGGCCTAGTGCCCGCGACAGGAAACACCCCAAAGCGCAACGTGTACACAGCCAAATTTTTGAAGGAAAACAGAGGTGTTTTTTGCAAAGTGCCTACCTGTAGATTTTGGCCTGTAGCTCAGCCGCCACCTAGGGAAACCCACCAAACCTGTGCATTTCTGAAAACTAGAGACCTAGGGGAATCCAAGATGGGGTGACTTGTGTGGCTCGGACCAGGTTCTGTTATCCAGAATCCTTTGCAAACCTCAAAATGTGGCTAAAAAACACATGTTCCTCACATTTCTGTGGCAGAAAGTTCTGGAATCTGAGAGGAGCCACAAATTTCCTTCCACCCACCGTTCCCCCACGTCTCCCGATAAAAATTATACCTCACTTGTGTGGGTAGGCCTAGTGCCCGCGACAGGAAACACCCCAAAGCGCAACGTGTACACAGCCAAATTTTTGAAGGAAAACAGAGGTGTTTTTTGCAAAGTGCCTACCTGTAGATTTTGGCCTGTAGCTCAGCCGCCACCTAGGGAAACCTACCAAACCTGTGCATTTCTGAAAACTAGAGACTTAGGGGAATCCAAGATGGGGTGACTTGTGTGGCTCGGACCAGGTTCTGTTATCCAGAATCCTTTGCAAACCTCAAAATGTGGCTAAAAAAGCACATGTTCCTCACATTTCTGTGGCAGAAAGTTCTGGAATCTGAGAGGAGCCACAAATTTCCTTCCACCCAGCGTTCCCCCATGTCTCCCGATAAAAATGATACCTCACTTGTGTGGGTAGGCCTAGCGCCAGCGACAGGAAAGGCCCCAAAGCGCAACGTGGACACAGCCAAATTTTTGAAGGAAAACAGAGGTGTTTTTTGCAAAGTGCCTACCTGTAGATTTTGGCCTGTAGCTCAGCCGCCACCTAGGGAAACCTACCAAACCTGTGCATTTCTGAAAACTAGAGACCTAGGGGAATCCAAGATGGGGTGACTTGTGTGGCTCGGACCAGGTTCTGTTATCCAGAATCCTTTGCAAACCTCAAAATGTGGCTAAAAAAACACATGTTCCTCACATTTCTGTGGCAGAAAGTTCTGGAATCTGAGAGGAGCCACAAATTTCCTTCCACCCAGCGTTCCCCCACGTCTCCCGATAAAAATTATACCTCACTTGTGTGGGTAGGCCTAGTGCCCGCGACAGGAAACACCCCAAAGCGCAACGTGTACACAGCCAAATTTTTGAAGGAAAACAGAGGTGTTTTTTGCAAAGTGCCTACCTGTAGATTTTGGCCTGTAGCTCAGCCGCCACCTAGGGAAACCTACCAAACCTGTGCATTTCTGAAAACTAGAGACTTAGGGGAATCCAAGATGGGGTGACTTGTGTGGCTCGGACCAGGTTCTGTTATCCAGAATCCTTTGCAAACCTCAAAATGTGGCTAAAAAAGCACATGTTCCTCACATTTCTGTGGCAGAAAGTTCTGGAATCTGAGAGGAGCCACAAATTTCCTTCCACCCAGCGTTCCCCCATGTCTCCCGATAAAAATGATACCTCACTTGTGTGGGTAGGCCTAGCGCCAGCGACAGGAAAGGCCCCAAAGCGCAACGTGGACACAGCCAAATTTTTGAAGGAAAACAGAGGTGTTTTTTGCAAAGTGCCTACCTGTAGATTTTGGCCTGTAGCTCAGCCGCCACCTAGGGAAACCTACCAAACCTGTGCATTTCTGAAAACTAGAGACCTAGGGGAATCCAAGATGGGGTGACTTGTGTGGCTCGGACCAGGTTCTGTTATCCAGAATCCTTTGCAAACCTCAAAATGTGGCTAAAAAAACACATGTTCCTCACATTTCTGTGGCAGAAAGTTCTGGAATCTGAGAGGAGCCACAAATTTCCTTCCACCCAGCGTTCCCCCACGTCTCCCGATAAAAATGATACCTCACTTGTATGGGTAGGCCTAGCGCCAGCGACAGGAAAGGCCCCAAAGCGCAACGTGGACACAGCCAAATTTTTGAAGGAAAACAGAGGTGTTTTTTGCAAAGTGCCTACCTGTAGATTTTGGCCTGTAGCTCAGCCGCCACCTAGGGAAACCTACCAAACCTGTGCATTTCTGAAAACTAGAGACCTAGGGGAATCCAAGATGGGGTGACTTGTGTGGCTCGGACCAGGTTCTGTTATCCAGAATCCTTTGCAAACCTCAAAATGTGGCTAAAAAAACACATGTTCCTCACATTTCTGTGGCAGAAAGTTCTGGAATCTGAGAGGAGCCACAAATTTCCTTCCACCCAGCGTTCCCCCACGTCTCCCGATAAAAATGATACCTCACTTGTGTGGGTAGGCCTAGCGCCAGCGACAGGAAAGGCCCCAAAGCGCAACGTGGACACAGCCAAATTTTTGAAGGAAAACAGAGGTGTTTTTTGCAAAGTGCCTACCTGTAGATTTTGGCCTGTAGCTCAGCCGCCACCTAGGGAAATCTACCAAACCTATGCATTTCTGAAAACTAGAGACCTAGGGGAATCCAAGATGGGGTGACTTGTGTGGCTCGGACCAGGTTCTGTTATCCAGAATCCTTTGCAAACCTCAAAATGTGGCTAAAAAAACACATGTTCCTCACATTTCTGTGGCAGAAAGTTCTGGAATCTGAGAGGAGCCACAAATTTCCTTCCACCCAGCGTTCCCCCACGTCTCCCGATAAAAATGATACCTCACTTGTGTGGGTAGGCCTAGCGCCAGCGACAGGAAAGGCCCCAAAGCGCAACGTGGACACAGCCAAATTTTTGAAGGAAAACAGAGGTGTTTTTTGCAAAGTGCCTACCTGTAGATTTTGGCCTGTAGCTCAGCCGCCACCTAGGGAAACCCACCAAACCTGTGCATTTCTGAAAACTAGAGACCTAGGGGAATCCAAGATGGGGTGACTTGTGTGGCTCGGACCAGGTTCTGTTATCCAGAATCCTTTGCAGACCTCAAAATGTGGCTAAAAAACACATGTTCCTCACATTTCTGTGGCAGAAAGTTCTGGAATCTGAGAGGAGCCACAAATTTCCTTCCACCCACCGTTCCCCCACGTCTCCCGATAAAAATTATACCTCACTTGTGTGGGTAGGCCTAGTGCCCGCGACAGGAAACACCCCAAAGCGCAACGTGTACACAGCCAAATTTTTTAAGGAAAACAGAGGTGTTTTTTGCAAAGTGCCTACCTGTAGATTTTGGCCTGTAGCTCAGCCGCCACCTAGGGAAACCTACCAAACCTGTGCATTTCTGAAAACTAGAGACTTAGGGGAATCCAAGATGGGGTGACTTGTGTGGCTCGGACCAGGTTCTGTTATCCAGAATCCTTTGCAAACCTCAAAATGTGGCTAAAAAAGCACATGTTCCTCACATTTCTGTGGCAGAAAGTTCTGGAATCTGAGAGGAGCCACAAATTTCCTTCCACCCAGCGTTCCCCCATGTCTCCCGATAAAAATGATACCTCACTTGTGTGGGTAGGCCTAGCGCCAGCGACAGGAAAGGCCCCAAAGCGCAATGTGGACACAGCCAAATTTTTGAAGGAAAACAGAGGTGTTTTTTGCAAAGTGCCTACCTGTAGATTTTGGCCTGTAGCTCAGCCGCCACCTAGGGAAACCTACCAAACCTGTGCATTTCTGAAAACTAGAGACCTAGGGGAATCCAAGATGGGGTGACTTGTGTGGCTCGGACCAGGTTCTGTTATCCAGAATCCTTTGCAAACCTCAAAATGTGGCTAAAAAAACACATGTTCCTCACATTTCTGTGGCAGAAAGTTCTGGAATCTGAGAGGAGCCACAAATTTCCTTCCACCCAGCGTTCCCCCACGTCTCCCGATAAAAATGATACCTCACTTGTGTGGGTAGGCCTAGCGCCCGCGACAGGAAACGCCCCAAAGCGCAACGTGCACACAGCCAAATTTTTGAAGGAAAACAGAGGTGTTTTTTGCAAAGTGCCTACCTGTAGATTTTGGCCTGTAGCTCAGCCGCCACCTAGGGAAACCTACGAAACCTGTGCATTTCTGAAAGCTAGAGACCTAGGGGAATCCAAGATGGGGTGACTTGTGTGGCTCGGACCAGGTTCTGTTACCCAGAATCCTTTGCAAACCTCAAAATTTGGCTAAAAAAACACATGTTCCTCACATTTCTGTGGCAGAAAGTTCTGGAATCTGAGAGGAGTCACAAATTTCCTTCCACCCAGCGTTCCCCCACGTCTCCCGATAAAAATGATACCTCACTTGTATGGGTAGGCCTAGCGCCAGCGACAGGAAAGGCCCCAAAGCGCAACGTGGACACAGCCAAATTTTTGAAGGAAAACAGAGGTGTTTTTTGCAAAGTGCCTACCTGTAGATTTTGGCCTGTAGCTCAGCCGCCACCTAGGGAAACCTACCAAACCTGTGCATTTCTGAAAACTAGAGACCTAGGGGAATCCAAGATGGGGTGACTTGTGTGGCTCGGACCAGGTTCTGTTATCCAGAATCCTTTGCAAACCTCAAAATGTGGCTAAAAAAACACATGTTCCTCACATTTCTGTGGCAGAAAGTTCTGGAATCTGAGAGGGGCCACAAATTTCCTTCCACCCAGCGTTCCCCCACGTCTCCCGATAAAAATGATACCTCACTTGTGTGGGTAGGCCTAGCGCCCGCGACAGGAAACACCCCAAAGCGCAACGTGTACACAGCCAAATTTTTGAAGGAAAACAGAGGTGTTTTTTGCAAAGTGCCTACCTGTAGATTTTGGCCGCCACCTAGGGAAACCTACCAAACCTGTGCATTTCTGAAAGCTAGAGACCTTCAGAAAGCTTGCAGAAAGTTCTGGAATCTGAGAGAGGCCACAAATTTCCTTCCACCCAGCGTTCCCCCACGTCTCCCGATAAAAATGATACCTCACTTGTGTGGGTAGGCCTAGCGCCCGCGACAGGAAACACCCCAAAGCGCAACGTGTACACAGCCAAATTTTTGAAGGAAAACAGAGGTGTTTTTTGCAAAGTGCCTACCTGTAGATTTTGGCCGCCACCTAGGGAAACCTACCAAACCTGTGCATTTCTGAAAGCTAGAGACCTAGGGGAATCCAAGATGGGGTGACTTGTGTGGCTCGGACCAGGTTCTGTTACCCAGAATCCTTTGCAAACCTCAAAATTTGGCTAAAAAAACACATGTTCCTCACATTTCTGTGGCAGAAAGTTCTGGAATCTGAGAGGAGCCACAAATTTCCTTCCACCCAGCGTTCCCCCACGTCTCCCAATAAAAATGATACCTCACTTGTGTGGGTAGGCCTAGCGCCCGCGACAGGAAACATCCCAAAGCGCAACGTGGACACAGCCAAATTTTTGAAGGAAAACAGAGGTGTTTTTTGCAAAGTGCCTACCTGTAGATTTTGGCCTGTAGCTCAGCCGCCACCTAGGGAAACCTACCAAACCTGTGCATTTCTGAAAACAAGAGACCTAGGGGAATCCAAGATGGGGTGACTTGTGTGGCTCGGACCAGGTTCTGTTACCCAGAATCCTTTGCAAACCTCAAAATTTGGCTAAAAAACCACATGTTCCTCAGATTTCTGTGGCAGAAAGTTCTGGAATCTGAGAGGAGCCACAAATTTCCTTCCACCCAGCGTTCCCCCACGTCTCCCGATAAAAATGATACCTCACTTGTGTGGGTAGGCGTAGCGCCAGCGACAGGAAAGGCCCCAAAGCGCAACGTGGACACAGCCAAATTTTTGAAGGAAAACAGAGGTGTTTTTTGCAAAGTGCCTACCTGTAGATTTTGGCCTGTAGCTCAGCCGCCACCTAGGGAAACCTACCAAACCTGTGCATTTCTGAAAACTAGAGACCTAGGGGAATCCAAGATGGGGTGACTTGTGTGGCTCGGACCAGGTTCTGTTACCCAGAATCCTTTGCAAACCTCAAAATTTGGCTAAAAAAACACATGTTCCTCACATTTCTGTGGCAGAAAGTTCTGGAATCTGAGAGGAGCCACAAAATTCCTTCCACCCAGCGTTCCCCCACGTCTCCCGATAAAAATGATACCTCACTTGTGTGGGTAGGCCTAGCGCCCGCGACAGGAAACGTCCCAAAGTGCAACGTGGACACAGCCAAATTTTTGAAGGAAAACAGAGGTATTTTTTGCAAAGTGCCTACCTGTAGATTTTGGCCTGTAGCTCAGCCGCCACCTAGGGAAACCTACCAAACCTATGCATTTCTGAAAACTAGAGACCTAGGGGAATCCAAGATGGGGTGACTTGTGTGGCTCGGACCAGGTTCTGTTACCCAGAATCCTTTGCAAACCTCAAAATTTGGCTAAAAAACCACATGTTCCTCACATTTCTGTGGCAGAAAGTTCTGGAATCTGAGAGGAGCCACAAATTTCCTTCCACCCAGCGTTCCCCCACGTCTCCCGATAAAAATGATACCTCACTTGTGTGGGTAGGCCTAGCGCCAGCGACAGGAAAGGCCCCAAAGCGCAACGTGGACACAGCCAAATTTTTGAAGGAAAACAGAGGTGTTTTTTGCAAAGTGCCTACCTGTAGATTGTGGCCTGTAGCTCAGCCGCCACCTAGGGAAACCTACCAAACCTGTGCATTTCTGAAAACTAGAGACCTAGGGGAATCCAAGATGGGGTGACTTGTGTGGCTCGGACCAGGTTCTGTTATCCAGAATCCTTTGCAAACCTCAAAATGTGGCTAAAAAACACATGTTCCTCACATTTCTGTGGCAGAAAGTTCTGGAATCTGAGAGGAGCCACAAATTTCCTTCCACCCACCGTTCCCCCACGTCTCCCGATAAAAATTATACCTCACTTGTGTGGGTAGGCCTAGTGCCCGCGACAGGAAACACCCCAAAGCGCAACGTGTACACAGCCAAATTTTTGAAGGAAAACAGAGGTGTTTTTTGCAAAGTGCCTACCTGTAGATTTTGGCCTGTAGCTCAGCCGCCACCTAGGGAAACCTACCAAACCTGTGCATTTCTGAAAACTAGAGACTTAGGGGAATCCAAGATGGGGTGACTTGTGTGGCTCGGACCAGGTTCTGTTATCCAGAATCCTTTGCAAACCTCAAAATGTGGCTAAAAAAGCACATGTTCCTCACATTTCTGTGGCAGAAAGTTCTGGAATCTGAGAGGAGCCACAAATTTCCTTCCACCCAGCGTTCCCCCACGTCTCCCGATAAAAATTATACCTCACTTGTGTGGGTAGGCGTAGCGCCAGCGACAGGAAAGGCCCCAAAGCGCAACGTGGACACAGCCAAATTTTTGAAGGAAAACAGAGGTGTTTTTTGCAAAGTGCCTACCTGTAGATTTTGGCCTGTAGCTCAGCCGCCACCTAGGGAAACCTACCAAACCTGTGCATTTCTGAAAACTAGAGACCTAGGGGAATCCAAGATGGGGTGACTTGTGTGGCTCGGACCAGGTTCTGTTACCCAGAATCCTTTGCAAACCTCAACATTTGGCTAAAAAAACACATGTTCCTCACATTTCTGTGGCAGAAAGTTCTGGAATCTGAGAGGAGCCACAAATTTCCTTCCACCCAGCGTTCCCCCACGTCTCCCGATAAAAATGATACCTCACTTGTGTGGGTAGGCCTAGCGCCCGCGACAGGAAACGCCCCAAAGCGCAACGTGCACACAGCCACATTTTTGAAGGAAAACAGAGGTGTTTTTTGCAAAGTGCCTACCTGTAGATTTTGGCCTGTAGCTCAGCCGCCACCTAGGGAAACCTACGAAACCTGTGCATTTCTGAAAGCTAGAGACCTAGGGGAATCCAAGATGGGGTGACTTGTGTGGCTCGGACCAGGTTCTGTTACCCAGAATCCTTTGCAAACCTCAAAATTTGGCTAAAAAAACACATGTTCCTCACATTTCTGTGGCAGAAAGTTCTGGAATCTGAGAGGAGCCACATATTTCCTTCCACCCAGCGTTCCCCCACGTCTCCCGATAAAAATGATACCTCACTTGTGTGGGTAGGCCTAGCGCCAGCGACAGGAAAGGCCCCAAAGCGCAACGTGGACACAGCCACATTTTTGAAGGAAAACAGAGGTGTTTTTTGCAAAGTGCCTACCTGTAGATTTTGGCCTGTAGCTCAGCCGCCACCTAGGGAAACCTACCAAACCTGTGCATTTCTGAAAACTAGAGACCTAGGGGAATCCAAGATGGGGTGACTTGTGTGGCTCGGACCAGGTTCTGTTATCCAGAATCCTTTGCAAACCTCAAAATGTGGCTAAAAAAACACATGTTCCTCACATTTCTGTGGCAGAAAGTTCTGGAATCTGAGAGGGGCCACAAATTTCCTTCCACCCAGCGTTCCCCCACGTCTCCCGATAAAAATGATACCTCACTTGTGTGGGTAGGCCTAGCGCCCGCGACAGGAAACACCCCAAAGCGCAACGTGTACACAGCCAAATTTTTGAAGGAAAACAGAGGTGTTTTTTGCAAAGTGCCTACCTGTAGATTTTGGCCTGTAGCTCAGCCGCCACCTAGGGAAACCTACCAAACCTGTGCATTTCTGAAAGCTAGAGACCTAGGGGAATCCAAGATGGGGTGACTTGTGTGGCTCGGACCAGGTTCTGTTACCCAGAATCCTTTGCAAACCTCAAAATTTGGCTAAAAAAACACATGTTCCTCACATTTCTGTGGCAGAAAGTTCTGGAATCTGAGAGGAGCCACAAATTTCCTTCCACCCAGCGTTCCCCCACGTCTCCCAATAAAAATGATACCTCACTTGTGTGGGTAGGCCTAGCGCCCGCGACAGGAAACATCCCAAAGCGCAACGTGGACACAGCCAAATTTTTGAAGGAAAACAGAGGTGTTTTTTGCCAAGTGCCTACCTGTAGATTTTGGCCTGTAGCTCAGCCGCCACCTAGGGAAACCTACCAAACCTGTGCATTTCTGAAAACAAGAGACCTAGGGGAATCCAAGATGGGGTGACTTGTGTGGCTCGGACCAGGTTCTGTTACCCAGAATCCTTTGCAAACCTCAAAATTTGGCTAAAAAAACACATGTTCCTCACATTTCTGTGGCAGAAAGTTCTGGAATCTGAGAGGAGCCACAAATTTCCTTCCACCCAGCGTTCCCCCACGTCTCCCGATAAAAATGATACCTCACTTGTGTGGGTAGGCCTAGCGCCCGCGACAGGAAACGTCCCAAAGCGCAACGTGGACACAGCCACATTTTTGAAGGAAAACAGAGGTGTTTTTTGCAAAGTGCCTACCTGTAGATTTTGGCCTGTAGCTCAGCCGCCACCTAGGGAAACCTACCAAACCTGTGCATTTCTGAAAGCTAGAGACCTAGGGGAATCTAAGATGGGGTGACTTGTGTGGCTCGGACCAGGTTCTGTTACCCAGAATCCTTTGCAAACCTCAAAATTTGGCTAAAAAAACACATGTTCCTCACATTTCTGTGGCAGAAAGTTCTGGAATCTGAGAGGAGCCACAAAATTCCTTCCACCCAGCGTTCCCCCACGTCTCCCGATAAAAATGATACATCACTTGTGTGGGTAGGCCTAGCGCCCGCGACAGGAAACGCCCCAAAGCGCAACGTGGACACAGACAAATTTTTGACAGAAAACAGAGGTTTTTTTTGCAAAGTGCCTACCTGTAGATTTTGGCCTGTAGCTCAGCCGCCACCTAGGGAAACCTACCAAACCTGTGCATTTCTGAAAACTAGAGACCTAGGGGAATCCAAGATGGGGTGACTTGTGTGGCTCGGACCAGGTTCTGTTACCCAGAATCCTTTGCAAACCTCAAAATTTGGCTAAAAAAACACATGTTCCTCACATTTCTGTGACAGAATTTCTGGAATCTGAGAGGAGCCACAAAATTCCTTCAACCCAGCGTTCCCCCACGTCTACCGATAAAAATGATACCTCACTTGTGTGGGTAGGCCTAGCGCCTGCGACAGGAAACGCCCCAAAGCGCAACGTGGACACAGCCAAATTTTTGAAGGAAAACAGAGGTGTTTTTTGCAAAGTGCCTACCTGTAGATTTTGGCCTGTAGCTCAGCCGCCACCTAGGGAAACCTACCAAACCTGTGCATTTCTGAAAACTAGAGACCTAGGGGAATCCAAGATGGGGTGACTTGTGTGGCTCGGACCAGGTTCTGTTACCCAGAATCCTTTGCAAACCTCAAAATTTGGCTAAAAAAACACATGTTCCTCACATTTCTGTGGCAGAAATTTCTGGAATCTGAGAGGAGCCACAAAATTCCTTCCACCCAGCGTTCCCCCACGTCTCCCGATAAAAATGATACCTCACTTGTGTGGGTAGGCCTAGTGCCCGCGACAGGAAACGCCCCAAAGCGCAACGTGGACACAGCCAAATTTTTGAAGGAAAACAGAGGTGTTTTTTGCAAAGTGCCTACCTGTAGATTTTGGCCTGTAGCTCAGCCGCCACCTAGGGAAACCTACCAAACCTGTGCATTTCTGAAAACAAGAGACCTAGGGGAATCCAAGATGGGGTTACTTGTGTGGCTCAGACCTGGTTCTGTTACCCAGAATCCTTTGCAAACCTCAAAATTTGGCTAAAAAAACACATGTTCCTCACATTTCTGTGGCAGAAAGTTCTGGAATCTGAGAGGAGCCACAAATTTCCTTCCACCCAGCGTTCCCCCACGTCTCCCGATAAAAATGATACCTCACTTGTGTGGGTAGGCCTAGCGCCTGCGACAGGAAACGCCCCAAAGCGCAACGTGGACACAGCCAAATTTTTGAAGGAAAACAGAGTTGTTTTTTGCAAAGTGCCTACCTGTAGATTTTGGCCTGTAGCTCAGCCGGCACCTAGGGAAACCTACCAAACCTGTGCATTTCTGAAAACTAGAGACCTAGGGGAATCCAAGATGGGGTGACTTGTGTGGCTCGGACCAGGTTCTGTTACCCAGAATCCTTTGCAAACCTCAAAATTTGGCTAAAAAAACACATGTTCCTCACATTTCTGTGGCAGAAAGTTCTGGAATCTGAGAGGAGCCACAAATTTCCTTCCACCCAGCGTTCCCCCATGTCTCCCGATAAAAATGATACCTCACTTGTGTGGGTAGGCCTAGCGCTCGCGACAGAAAACGGCCCAAAACACAACGTGGACACATCAAATTTTTTCATAGAAAACCGTGCTTATCTGTGGATTTTGGCCTCTAGCTCAGCCGGCACCTGGGGAAACCTAGCAAACCAGTGCATTTTTGAAAACTAGAGACCTAGGGGAATCCAAGATGGGGTGATTTTTGGGGCTCTGACCAGGTTCTGTTACCCAGAATCCTTTGCAAACATCATAATTTGGCCCAAAAACACTTTTTCCTCTCATTTTGGTGACAGAAAGTTCTGGAATCTGAGAGGAGCCACAAATTTCCTTCCACCCAGCGTTCCCCTAAGTCTCTCCATAAAAATGGTACCTCACTTGTGTGGGTAGGCCTAGCGCCCACGAAAGGAAATTGCCCAAAACACAACGTGGACACAACATATTTTTTCACAGAAAACAGAGGTGTTTTTTGCAAAGTGCCTACCTGTGGATTTTGACCTCTAGCTCAGCCGGACCCAGGGGGGGGGGGAAATGCCCTAAAATAAATTTGACCCCCCACCCCCCCAAACCCCCCCTGCCCAGGAGCGAACCTTGCCTACGGGGTCGCTCCCCCTGCGTGACATTGGCTCCAAAAAACAAATCCCCGGTGCCTAGTGGTTTCTGCCCCCTTGGGGGCAGATTCACCTAAAATCGACCACTTCTGCCCCCAAGGGGGGCAGAAATGCTCTAAATACAGTTTGCCCCCCAGGGGAGTGACCCTTGCCTGATGGGTCGCTCCCCATCTCTAAAAAAACAAACAAACAACACATTTGCCCTGGCAACAAGAGGTTTCTGCCCCCCCTGGGGGCAGATCGGCCTAATAATAGGCCGATTTGCCCCTAGGGGGGGCAGAAATGGCCTAAAATAAATTTGCCCCCCTAACCCCCAGCCCCCCCCCGGCGCGACCCTTGCCTACGGGGTCGCTCCCCCTGCGTGACATTGGCGACAAAAAACAAATCCCTGGTGCCTAGTGGTTTCTGCCCCCTTGGGGCAGATTGACCTTAAATCGACCAATCTGCCCCCAAGGGGGGCAGAAATGGTCTAAATACAATTTGCCCCCCAGGGGAGCGACCCTTGCCTGATGGGTCGCTCCACATCTCTAAAAAAAACCAAACAAACAAAAAAAAAAACACAAAAAAAAAAATTGCCCTGCCGCCTAGAGGTTTCTGCCCCCCCTGGGGGTAGATCGGCCTAATAATAGGCCGATCTGCCCCTAGGGGGGGCAGAAATGGCCTAAAATAAATTTGCCCCCCCAACCCCCACCCCCCCCCCCTCGGAGCAACCCTTGCCTACGGGGTCGCTCCCCCTGCGTGACATTGGCACCAAAAAACAAATCCCCGGTGCCTAGTGGTCTCTGCCCCCTTGGGGGCAGATTGACATAAAATCGACCAATGTGCCCCCAAGGGGGGCAGAAATGGTCTAAACACAGTTTGCCCCCCAGGGGAGTGACCCTTGTCTGATGGGTCGCTCCCCATCTCTAAAAAAACAAACAAACAAAAAAAAAAACACAAAAAAAAAAATTTGCCCTGGCAACAAGAGGTTTCTGCCCCCCCCTGGGGGCAGATCGGCCTAATAATAGGCCGATCTGCATGGCCTAAAATAAATTTGCCCCCCTAACCCCCACCCCCCCACCAGGAGCGACCCTTGCCTACGGGGTCGCTCCCCCTGCGTGACATTGGCGCCAAAAAACAAATCCCCGGTGCCTAGTGGTTTCTGCCCCCTTGGGGGCAGATTGACCTAAAATCGACCACTTCTGCCCCCAAGAGGGGCAGAAATGCTCTAAATACAGTTTGCCCCCCAGGGGAGCGACCCTTGTCTGATGGGTCGCTCCCCATCTCTAAAAAAAACAAACAAACAAAAAAAAAAAAAACACACAAAAAAATTTTGCCCTGGCAACAAGAGGTTTCTGCCCCCCCTGGGGGCAGATCGGCCTAATAATAGGCCGATCAGCCCCCAGGGGGGGCAGAAAAGGCCTTCCCCAAAAAATGCCCCCCCCTGGGAGCGACCCTTGCCCAAGGGGTCGCTCCCGTTGCGTGAAATTTCCGCAAAAAAAAAAACTCCCTGGTGTCTAATGGTTTCTGCCCCCTTGGGGGCAGATTGGCCTCATCAAAATAGGCCAATCTGCCCCCAAGGGGGGCAGAAATGGCCTAAATATATATTGCCCCGTAGGGGAGCGACCCTTGCCTAAGGGATCGCTCCCCACCTAAAAAAAAAGAGAACATCACAAAACAAAAAAAAAAAAAAAAAAAGGTCCCTGGTGCCTAGAGGTTTCTGCCCCCCCTGGGGGCAGATCGGCCTAATAATAGGCCAATCTGCGCCCAGGGAGGGCAGAAAAGGCCTTCCTAAAAAAATGCCCCCCCTGGGAGCGACCCTTACACAAGGGGGTCGCTCCCTTTTGCCAATTTCATTGAAAAAAAAAAAATCCCTGGTGTCTAGTGGGGTTTCAAAAGCCGGATTGCAAGCAATCCGGCTTTTGAAACCTGTGAGAGACTTCAAAGGGAAGGAAATACATTTCCTTCCCTTTGAAGCCTCTCAGGGCCTCCCCCATGGGATTGAAAAAGAAATGCAAAAGCATTTCTCTTTCAATCACGCTGGAAGCTCTGCTTCCAGCGCGATGGGGGAGACCCTGTGACTAATCAGCGCGCGCTCGCGCGCTGACGTCGCAGGGGGGGTTGGGGGGGTCGGGGGTGGGAGGGGAAGGGCTTCCCCTTCCATCCCTGACTTGGGGGGGTGGGGGGGAACCCCACAGAGGGAGCGCTAGCGCTCCCTCTGGGCTCTGTGCACAGGACGTAATGGTTACGTCCTGGGCACAGCAGCACTGTGCCTCAGGACGTAACCATTACGTCCTGGGCACAGAAGGGGTTAACTTCAAAGACAGAGACAATATCCTTAAGGAAGCTAGGCGGTTAGAAGATCTTCAATGGGAGAACCATAAAATCCGAATTTTCCCGGACTACACCCGTGAGGTCCAGACCCGCTGCCGGTCGTACAAGCACGTTAAACAAAAACTTAGAGCAATGCAACTTTCATACATGCTCCTCTTCCCCGCACGGCTCAAAGTCCTTATGGCCGGGAAAGCGTACTTTTTTGAAACACCGGAGGAGTCGTGGGACTGGCTAACAGAGGAGGGCGTCGGAGCCCGGAGGGGACCCCTGGGTCCTGCAGGGAAGACCCCCCCGTGTCGGACCCAACCTTTCGGAAGCACCCCGGAGGAGCCGGAGGCTTACCAGATCCCGGGGGTGGTGGGGGGGGGGGGGCAAAAAGACCCGGACACGCCTGCAGACAGTGAGGCGTCCTGAGACTCTGGTTCACAGACAGAGAGAACCCCTACTGATCCTTTTGAGCCTCAGGCCTCAGCCCAAACAACAGATGACAATAGCCTGAGCCAGTCCCCGGTGCTTGACTGATATGATGCGCATGGCCCCCGTCAAACGTTATGGGGGGAGCCCGAGTTGTCCGCTTGCATGCGCGGGCCCTGAAGGGGTCATTATTGTTGGCGTCGAGCCTCTCTACTGCATGGCGCCTAGAGCTCGACTTATGACCGTTAATTGCAAATGATCCGATTAATAGGAGGGGTCCATCACTCCACCCCAATGACAGTCCTACTGGCTGCCTGGTTCCAGTTGGGTTTTTGGGCAACAGATGCTTCCGGGGTGGGAGTGTGGAGAGGGGGGTGGTTGGGGGGGGGGGAGTTTGAAACAGGTATAGATAGTAACTAGTTGGTTAGCCTTGTTTGCTGTTTTAATATTTCACTGTTATGTTTGAAACGGTCGTCCCTAGGTCCACAGCCAGACACTCAGCTTTGTATAGCACCTACGCAACCCACGCCTGGCCCTCATAGACTCAGGTCCTCTCTTGGAACGTAAGCGGCCTGTTAGATAAGATCCAGAGGTCAGCGGTATTTAGCACTCTCCGCAGATATTCCCCCTCAGTGGTCCTCTTACAAGAAACCCCGCTCCTCGGGTCTAGGTGCCCCATGCTTGCGCGAGGAGGATACGACAGAGCATATCACACGGGCTTTTCCAGAGGCTCCAGAGGGGTGGCCGTCCTACTCCATCGTTCTCTACCTATGGTGATTACAGCCACGCAGTCCGACCCACAGGGCAGATTTGTAGTAGTCACGGGGATTCTCCATGGGTCACCAATAAACCTTGTATGTGCGTACGCCCCCCGACGGGACTCAATGCCTTCTTACTCTCGCTCCGCCGGGTGGCAACGGGACTTCCCCAGGGGGCCACCCTGCTGGGAGGAGACTTTAACGCTGTTCTCGACCCCAGCCTGGACGTGTCTGGCGGGGTTACCGCTAGTAGATCCAACTGGGCTTTGGCCCTCAGCAGCTGGGCTGAGAGCCTTGGCCTATGTGAGGTGTGGCGACCCTGGCACCCCAGGGACCGTCAATACACACACACATCGGCTGCCCACCAGACGCAATCCAGAATAGATCTTGTGTTCATGCCCGCTTTGGACCTCTCGAGCGTCACGGGGGCGGAGATACTCCCTCGGGGAGTCTCGGACCACGCACCAGTACGTGTCCGACTGGGCGGAACAGATCCCTCCAGGCGCCCGGTGTGGTGCCTGAACGCATGGTATTTACAAGACAAAGACTACACCCACGAGGTCAGGAATCATCTCACTCAATATTTTGAACTGAACCTGGGATCGGTCCGATCCCCAGGAACAATATGGGCCACCTGTAAGGCTACCCTCAGAGGGCATGCCAAGCACCTTCCCGTTCCCGCGAGTGAGACCGAAACTCTCAGGTCTCCGAGCTGGAGGCCAAGGCCTTAAGACTGGAGCGCCAACAAGTGAACTTAACTTCGGCCTCTACCATGAGGCAGCTGACTATGGTTAGAGACGAAATTAAACACATAATGCTAGAATCGGCAAAGCACATTTGGAGAGCCTCAGCAGGCCGAATATATGGCTGGGGGGACAAAAATGGGAAACTTCTGCATTGGTTAGCCACCCGCCCTCTAGCCAATAGGGTTATACCTGCGACTCGGGCTCCCTCTGCAAAACACCTATTGAAATCGCACAAAGTTTCGCCTCCTACTACACTTGCCTATATGCAATGCACCCCCGTCCCGCTATTGAGAGATATTACTCTTCCCAGAGTCTCCCCGGAGACAAGGGACAGGCTAGAGGAAGCCAATAGCCTCGCAGAAATCACCAATGCGATCTCCAGCCTGGCATCGGGCAAGACCCCAGGCCCGATGGATTCCCGGCAGAGTTATACAGCAAATGCAGCGATATTCTGGGTCCCCACCTGCTTAACATGTATGAGGAAGCTGAGAGACTGAGCCGTTTCCCCACTGAGATCGATCAAGCTACAATCGTAGTGATCTCCAAAACCCAACCTCCGTCGCGACATTGCTCGGCGTACCGGCCCATCTCACTTCTAAATATTGAGATCAAAGTGCTTTCTTCGATCTTTGCCTCCAGACTGAAGGAGGTAATGCCCACGCTGGTACACCCTGACCAGTGTGGCTTCATGCCCACTCGAAGTACTAGGCACTGCATTAGGCGGTTACATCTGGCCCTGGCACACCACAAGACTCTGACGCATACACACTTGGCGTTACTCCTACTCGACTTTGAAAAAGCCTTTGACACGGTGGATTGGTCCTATCTCAAGCAGGTTCTGCAAAGAAACGGACTCGGGCCCAAATTCCGAGGCCTAGTGAGACTCCTATACTCCAATCCGACAGCCCGAGTCCAGGTGAACGGAGTGGTCTCCGACCCGTTCCCCATTGGCCATGGAACTCGACAGGGATGCCCACTATCCCCCCTGCTCTTTGCGCTAATAATAGAGCCCTTGGCGATAGTGCTGCGAGGGGACCCACTGATCGAGGGTTGGTCCTGGCCCACCTGCTCAGAGGACCGTGTGGCTTTATACGCAGATGATGTCCTCTTATATATTTCCAACCCGACCAAAAGCGGCCCCGTGTTTTAGAAATCCTGGGCCTCTTCGCGGAGGCCTCAGGACTGACTCTAAACCCCACCAAGTACCTGTTGGTCCCCCTACATCGCTCCCGAGACTGTGTAGACTGGCAACGGAACATCCCAGTACGAAGAAACAGTTTTAAATACCTGGGAATACATATCTCACTTCTCCCTGAGTTGGCATGGGAACATAATATTACACCGCTAACTAGAAGAATCAGGAACGATCTCCTGCGCTGGAGGACCCTCCCCCTTAACCTGCTTGGTAGAATAGCGCTTTATAAGATGATGATCCTCCCTAGGCTCCTCTATCTATTGCAAAACTTTCCACTTCCCATCGCCAAGAAATGGTTCAGGGAGATGGATTCTTTGGCACGCCAATTTATATGGAGTGGCGCCCGGCCGCGACTGGCGCTCAAAACTTGCCAGAGAGATATATATGACGGGGGATTGGGCATGTCCAATATCCAGTACTACCACCTCGCGATGCATTTGCTCGTGATTAATGACTGGGTATTTCCACACTGGGCGACGTCTGGGAAGGGTTGCGCATGCGGTCCTTTGAGGACCTCCAGAAACACTTTTCATTAAACAAGAGACAGTTCCACAGGTATCTCCAGCTCCGCCATGCCCTACTAGTGCATGTTCAGGTAGGGGATATCATACCCGAGTATAGCCCCATGGAGGCAAAGGCATTGATGGGAGGCCTGGGCAAGGGAGGTGTTCCCCAGATATACCGCACCCTAATCACCAGCACCGCTGGTTCCTTGGGGGGACTCCGCCAGAGATGGGAGGGATGGGTGGGCCCCATGGAAGAGATAGACTGGGACGAAGCACTGATGGCCCCGCGCACCCTTACGATGGCTACTCGCTTCCGATTAATCCAAACCTACTATCTTCACACAGCTACCTCACACCCACCAAACTACACAGAGCGGGCCTCCGCCCCACAGCGGAGTGCCCCCGCTGTAGGAACCCCGTAGCCGACTTCTTCCACATGGTGTGGACCTGCCCAGCCATGGTGACCTACTGGGAAGCTGTCTTACAGGAAGTCTCTGGGGTCTTACAGGAAGACATAGAGAGGGCGCCTCTGCCCCTCCTTCTGGGGATCATGGGTGACACTGGGTTGCGGAGACCAGATCGAATTTTCCTTGGGGTGGCATGCCTGGTGGCCAAGAGGGATATAATGGCGGACTGGAAGGCCAAGGGTGCCCCAGCACTGACTAAATGGAGACGGAGGTGGAGTGGTGTGCGCAACGTGAAAAACTTGTATATGAGGCTAGAGGATGTCCGAATAAATATAATAAGATATGGGGGAAATGGGAGGCCGCAGCAGGCTTCTAGGCTGCGTATAACCTTCATTTATAACGTGTTGCCTGGGATAATGGGTTCGACCGTTGTTAGATGCCCGTTGACATCGTGTTAAATGTATGTATCACTGTTTTTATCTCCTTGCAAAATCAATAAAAAAGTCTTTATCAAAAAAAAAAAAAAAGTAGAAAATATGTCCCTTGCGCTAACGTGTTGCCAGGGAATGCGACCTGCTTTCAATATTTGAAGTGACCAACCCAACTGCATAATGGACCTTAGTTGACTTTGGCCATGATGTAAAGAAGACATACCACTTTGATTTATGTCTATTGCAAAAGAGACAATATTGTTTAAAGTATATATCCAGTCGGACAGGGTATTAATTCCATTATCTACAACAGCTAATGCCTTCTGTAAATTTTCCTGGTCTATTTGCCTTAACCGGGCATCAGCTTCTAGTTGGGAAAGCTTCCAAATTTCGTTATATACTTCATATAAGAAGCGCTTTCTGCATTGTGTTCTGGGGCCTAACAGGAAGTCCTGTAAATCAGTGTTATTGGACAGGAGACTGAGGAGTTCTCTTACCCCATCTAGTGAAGAACTCTTCAACCATTGTTGGCATAGTTTCCCTACACTGTATGTTGGTATTATACTCGCATTTCGGATGATACATAGCGAGGATCCGGCCTACTAGTTCTAAACCCCGTGGAGTTTATAAAACGTTTGTGACACCCATTGGTATCTATTGGCCACAATAACCACCCGCCAGGGCGTGACATTGAAGCATTAAACGTGCCATTCTGGACCCCTTCATCAAGCTGATCTTCAGTTGCATTTATATATTTTTCCCATTTGTGAAAATGTGCAGGGGCAGGAATACTGGGCTGCATTCAATTCCTTAATCTTTGCTAAGCCTAAACAACTTGTTTGTTGTACAGTTTCATTTAAAAATATCATTTGAACAGGTATCAGGCATGCCCTAAACAAAGCTTCCTTCCCTCTTATTTGCCAATTTCGTGATCCCCACACACTTTTTAAGTCAATCGACTTAAGCCAATGTTCATAGCCTTCTATAGCCAACCAGGAAACAAAGGAATCCAAATAAATGAATTTCGTATCTGTCAATAACATGTTTACATTTTCCATCGATGGCAATTTAAAATAATATGACTCAGCATTTTTAACATTATGCCCAGAAAAATATGCAAACTTTTCAGAATATGTTTTAGAACTCCCTTGTGGTGGAGTTGGACAATGTTCCCATTGTGTGTACTTAAAAATAGTCTTTTGGGTACTTGCTCTATGAATGAAATGGTGCCTGTAATAATTATAGCAAAACATATCACTATAATTTTCTTTAGATTGATAAACATCTTTGCTTTCAAATATAGTATAATACTGCAATTCAGTCATTATGGAATCAACTGTTTTCACATCCTAGTCTTCATAAACAACTCCGGGTATTATTACATCGTTCATTGAAAGTTTAAACACATATGGTATTTGAATGACCTCTGTTGGGCCGTATATATAAAATGTTACTTTATCCCAAGCAGTCCCATCAGGAATTGATATAGCGGGAATGTTCACAAAAGACAAGTCTCTGCAGACCTTGTGAGAGGAAAAATGGGGTTTTAGAACCGCATCCACCAGTTCAACTGTTGATCTTTCAGGAAGAAAATTACCATGTATTATTAGAAAGAATGTTATGACAAAGCCAATCCAAAGGAGGAAAGCTAATTCAGTCAAGGAAAGCCACAGATAGTTCCATGGCGAAACTAAGTAGTTTGCTTTAAGCCAGTTTATCAGCTTATGTGTTTTTGACAGTACATATGTAGAAGAGGCTAAAGAGTCTGAAAGGGTTTCGTTGACGTCAGCAAGGTATCCAGAAGCAGTTTGTGCAAAAGCTGGAGCCATGTCTATTGGTGGGGATCATGTGGGGGGTTCCCGCGGTGGTTCAGAATGAATGACGCCATCTGTAAATGACGCCATCCGTCTTTGTTGAAGTTGTGTCAAATCGATCGGTACTTTCAGTAGTATTTGTTGAAACAGATGTTATTGGAACCAATGCAAGATAATTTTCACCCTCCACAAGCTCAGAGAGGTGTCAGTGTTTCTGCTCACAACTTGTAGAGGGACTCTTGACCAGTAGTGAGAGGGATTTGGGTCCTACTGGCTGTTCCTCTTGGTCTGCTGTGCAGGATCGGCCACATGGTGTAACTTGACATTGTCGATAGACACAAAGCGGTTTTCTTTAGCACTTGCCAACGGCGGTAGAATGACAGTTCTGGTACAGTGTATTCCCAAGACTGGGACCGGTGTGCAATAAGAAGGACCAAACTCCTTTTTCACAGTGACCTTTTCACATACTAGAACCCCAACTTTAGGAATCTAGCCGGTAGGTGTAACTAGTAAATCCTTAATTCCTGTGGAGGCAGCATTGGCAGAGGCGTTGTCGTCACGGAACTGTTGTAACTCCTGCAAGACAGTGACACATTCATTTATGTCAAGGGTGTTTCTGCCGCCTCCACGCAAGGACCATAAAAATCTGGAACATACATTTGAGTTCCGAAAAGGCACTCATATGAAGTACGACCACCCTAGGGACCTTCTAGGCTGATTGTTAAGTGCTCTCTGGTCTCCATATAGGTGGTTAAGCCAACTACGACCCGTACCTAAGACTCTGGCTGTTAAAGACTGCTTTAAATCACGGTTTAGTCGCTCCTCAACACTATTTCCCTTTAGGATGAAATGGAGATGAGTAATGCAGTTGGCCCCCTAACGAAGCCATGGCGTCCCTGAATGCCCTTGAGGCAAAGCAGTGCCCTGGTCTGAGTGGAAAGCCGCAACTGCATATGTAATGATAAGGACTTGCAAATCTTTAATAACAGTCCGAGCGTCAGTCGAGCGTTGTGGCCACACCCATAGAAATCTGGAGCAAGAGTCAACAGCGACTAAAATTTATTTGTATGCACTATCCGGTGTTAGTGGACCACAATAGTCCATGTACACACATTGCAATGGTTTAGGAGGGGTGTCTGCGGTGGGCGTTTAGCAGTGGAAACCTTAATTTGTTGGCAGATGTCACAGCAAAGGACATACTGCTTGGCCTGTTTGTATAGACCCTTATACTATTCACACTTTTGTGACCTATTTTTTCTTTTTGTTGAGTTTATCTTTCCCAGCTGGCTCTGTCATTTGCTTTGTATCTACCTTGAATACTTGCTATCTGTAAACATGCTTTAAAATCTTGCACGTATCTTGTCTCATTTGCTGCACACTAAAACAAAGAGGTCAAATGTCAGGCTTTGTAGTTCAAGAGAACTTGGTGTTTATTTTTCTTTAATGACTTCAAGGTGAGAGAATTATGCTGAGAAACCATGCAGGAGGACAAGTTGTAGGATGTTATCTTTTCAAGCACACAACAACAAAAGTAAACTGTGCTGATATTTCAGAATACATCATAATGAGAACAATATAAATGAAGCACATTTTTTTAAAATTCTGAAGTGTGGTGTAAATCAATATTTTAATAAGATTTAAAAAATCAATACACTTGGTGATGACATTTCCACACATTATCATTTTTGCGTAGTAAAACTGTATGCCTGTACAAATGTAATGGCCATTTACAATAGGAAATGTAGTCTGTAATGGCAGTGTACTACCACACCATGCAAGCTCCACAATATGCCTCTCCGCTTTACACCATTCCTCTCTTCAACACTGTACACCCCTTCACTCTAATCTCCAACACTGTGCTCCACTCTGTGCCCTTCCACTCCATGCCACCCCACTCCACTCCACGTCATGCCACTTCACTCCAAGACACTCCACTATAAGACATTCTACGACATGGCTTGCCACTCCACACCCCTCCACTCCTCCCCGCTCCAGACCATTCTACTCCACTCCACTCCAGTCTACCCAACTCCACCCCAATATACCCCACTCCACTTCACTGCAATCTTCTCTACTCCACTCCAATTTTCCATTCCAGTCTACCATACTCTATGCCACCCAATCTACTCCACTCCAATGTACTCCACTCCCCCTTAATATACCCAATTCTTCTCCACTCCAAATCTAGTCCTCTCCACTCTACCCCATATATCACGCTTCACTCTACCCCACTTTACCCCACTCCACTTTAGTTCAATCCATCCCACTGCAATCTACCACACTCCACTCCAATCTAAACCACTCCGCCCCAATCTACCCCTCTCCAGTCTAGTCCAATCTACTCCATCAGAATCTACTTCACTTCAATCTTCTCCACTCCACCCCACACCACTCTACTCCTCTCCACTCCACTCAAACCTACCCCCTCCACTCTACTCCAATGTACCCCACTTCAAACTACCCCACTTCAATTGACCCAGTATACCCTATTCCACTGTACCCCAATCTTCCCCACTCCATTCCAATTTACCCTGCTCTGGTCTACCCAATCTACCCCACTGTGAGTACTCCGCTACACTTTAAGTACCCCACTCCACTCCAATCTGCCCCACACCATCCATCCCACTGTAATCTACCCCAGTCCTCTCCATCCCACTCTTTCCCAATTTACTCTATTCCAGTGTTCCTCACTCCACTCTACCCTAATCTACTGCACTCTTATCTACTGCAATCCACCTAAATTTACTTAGTGAGACCTGCAACAGCCAGGTGTTGCTTCACTTGCAACTATCTTCATTCATATAGCTAAGCTGCTGTCTCTGCTTATTAAAGTTCCTGCTGTATGTCAATTCATTCCCACCGTATGATAATATATTTTTTATTATGCAGCTCACCCTTTCAGGGATGTATTTCTTGAACTTCCTCTGTTGGGGGTTTGGAATTAGCAAAGCCTAGCTCTCTTTCTGGGTTTCGGTTATGTAATAGCCTTCACACAGGGAGAGGGGCTGTTTTTGTACTTGGTTTCATGGGCTTGGCAGTTGTTGCTAGTCCTAGTTGAGGTCTTGTTATTTGTTGTGTAGCAGGGCTCTTTCTCTTCCCCACTGTCTTCTAGCACTTTTTTGGCAGAGGTGGCCCTTTTCACTGCTCAACACGGCCTCTTGGCATCGTCACTTGACGCTTGTTGTCAGTTGTGTCTTGGCTGGAGTGTGTGTGTCTCTTTCACAGTCTTCGCCTTTTAGTCTGCAGTTTTCTAATTCTCCTGCTGCTAGTGCAGTGATGTAATAGTGTCCTATTCAAATTCTATCATGTAGCCCTCTTTCTTACATGGTATACTCCTGTCTGTCTATGGCCAGAATATTGTTATCATTCAACTTTTTTCAGATTTTCTCACATTTCCATCTTTATATATGTCTGCATGTTCCAGAATGTATACAATCCTCTAAATGCAGCTTCATGTCACACAATGCCACTCCACTACACTCAGTGCCACACTACTCCACACAAGTCACTTCACTACACACCACATTATATGACTCCACTCCAAGCCACACAATGCCACCCCCACGCAATTCCACCTCTCTCCATACCATTCCATACAATACCAACTCCACTCCACCAGCACAGGTACACTCTACAACAGTGGTTTTCAATCTTTTTAATGCTGTCCTCCAATGGGGGAAAATAATAATCAGGGCCCACCTTTGAATTTTTCACAATTATTCTATTAAATTGAAAATGGTTGAATATGTTGAGGTTTATTCGAATGTTACAGATAAGTTCTGTTACTGGTTTAAAAATGCATTCAGACAAATGATGCCAACCATACTATTCGGTTCGGGCAGGCTTTACTAATGTGTAAAAGTATCCATAGTGTGATTATTAGAATTGGGTCTGGGATGGGGGTTTTGAAGAGTATTTGGAGTCCCTTCTATTTTTGACCCACATTCTCAGCTTGGGTATATATGACAAAACATGTTAGAAATGGCCCATTAGAGACCAGCTTACTGCTGCTCATTTTTGTCAGCTTAAAACAAAGCCCTTTTATTAGCATAATGCATCCCTTGGCCAGAGCCTGGTGCCCCTCTAGGATCATTTGAGGCCCCCCTAGAGGGCCCGCCTACCAGTTTAAAGAACCCTGCTCTACACAATGTACATGTACTCCACTCCACTTCATGTCACAAAAAGACACTTCACTCCATGCAAAGGCACTCCACTTCACTCAGTGCCACTCTACCTCTTGCCACAGAGCACCACTCCACTTCACAGAATGTGACTTCTTTCCACTCCATACAGCGCCATGCAAGGCAATGCCACTCCAATCCTTCTAAGCCAATACATCTTAAAGAGATGAGACCTATTATTTTGCTAATGCTCGTTTTGCAGCATCCTTGGCATCCAGTGGGCTTTCTGTCCCCTGGAGGTAAAGTAAGGGCAAATCCTCCAATCTTTCCTGCAGGTGGATGAGAGACTGTTGGAGTTCAAGGGGTGGGAAGTGTGGTCTGAGGTGGGCTGTCCCCAAATGTATTTTCTTTTTTTTTTAAATGCACCCCAAGTGTCATGGGTTTTTAACATTCCCCCTGCCCACAACGGTTGAACTCTGGGTAATCCCCCAATATGATAACTGTATTTGTAGTGACTGATGCTGCGACTCTGGGTTGATTTTCCTTTTTTTGGTGAACATTTGTGGCTCCATATCATTACATTTTCTTCTGCTCTTTTTGAAGTTTGAAGTTGCGGTGCTGATTTAGGTCGGAGTTCCACTTGTTATGGCGCAAATATAGTCAGATCAGAGGGTTGTCCATAAGCTAATATACACCACTACAGGAGTGGTAAATATGGCTGATTTGGTCCACAGTCTTCAGAAACAGAGACAGGCACACTTGCCACAATTCTTAAGGAAATTACTTTCATAACTACGAAGACCTCAACCTTTCACACTATTATACTAGAAGACATGGCACCCAATATTAAATCCTTGATATTAGACTTGACTTCCATTCATCAATTCGTATATAACACTATTGAAAGGATAGATGAAATAGATCAGGTCTATGGTCAACATCCTGATTGGGGTACAGATATCACCAGGATACAGTTGAATGTAACAGATTTGGTAGTCTGTGGAGATATACATAGTATGTCCCTCCTATGCACATGCGCCTCGCATTGGCTATCATGACCACTAAGGATTCCTTACCCTGCATACTCCTAGCACTGGGAGGGGGAGTGTGGGATTTCTGTCAAACCCATTCCTTTCCCTCAAGCCCTACCCTGCCACAGCCTTCCGTATATCACAGTGCCACTGCATACTCTTATATACCCGACCATGGGCACTATGTTGCTTTCCTTAAATGTTTGTGGTCTCAACACACCTAGCAAATGCAAACAGGTATGGGGAAACATATTGCAACATAACCCGGATGTTTTCCTTCTTCAGGAGACTCATCCTATTGGGTCGGACAGCCACTGGATGGGCCACCCAATATGCCCCCTGAGATTTTGGTTTTATACATCTGCTAAAACATAGGGGGGTGTTTAATGCAAGGAAGACTTCAGCTTCACTGTTTCAAAGGTAGTGAGAAATAAGGAGGACAGCTTCCTAAAATTGGACATGCTTAGGGGCACAAAAGCCTGTCACACTACTCAACATCTATGCCCCAACCATGCAGAAGATCACTAACTCAGGCACACATTATGGAATTGACTGGCGGGGGATAGTCGGTGGAGACTTTCATTTAGTGTGGGACCCAGACCTAGACAGAAGCAAGGTCGCATAACAGGGTACTGGGGCTATGCCGGCCCAACTTAAACGAGACATTACGGAACTGGCGCTAGTAGACACTTGGCGTTATAAACATCCAGATGTACGTGATTACTCCTTTTATTTCCATGTTCATGCATCATACTATGTCTTCATGACTCCCTCATTAATGACCTCAACACACCAGATTTTTCAGATATCTCTATTGCTGATCATGCCCATGTAGAACATATATGGTTCAGCAATCCCCCTTCTCATAGGTACCCACCATGATGGCGCTTACCTCTGAGGCTCCTCTATGACTGGGTGGATGTCTCTGAGATACGTAAGGGGATCCTTGAGAACTTTGAGATGAACGCCCTTCCGGACACCTCGCTGCATACATTTTTAGATGGATTGAAAGCCACCCTTAGTGGGGTGATTTCCACCACAGCTATAGCCAGGGCGAGAGAGGCCCATCAGACAACTGAGATTAAAGCCTGGGAAAAGTAGGACCAGATGACCCTCACTAGATGCAACACATGGCAAATAGCTATCCTGCACGGGAAACTCTGAGCACATAGAACTATTAGAGCTGAATGCTCCCTCTTAGCGCTAAAGCATAAATACTATGAAGGCAGGAACAAGATGAGTTCTTTGCTAGCTTGCAGAAATCCAGGCCAGGGTGCACATCAGGAACAGGGGATGGGTGATATCTGAGTAGGACAAGCTGTGGGTGTCATGATTTTTATCACACTCTTTACACACAGGATGATGTCCATCCAACTTTGATTGATGAGTACCCACGAGCATGTGACTGGGACCCCATCTATTCCCAACAAGCAGAGCTCCTCGACACTCCTATCACGCTTGAGGAGCTGTGTTGAGCAGTTCAGGCACTGCCACTAGTTAAAACTTTGGGTCCCGATGGACTCTCTGTCATTTTCTACAGATTGTTTCTACCTACCATGCAGGACCACCTGTTAAAGCTGTGCAATTCCTTCACGCTGGAGACAGGCCTTACACCCTCCATGCTGGCAGCAGAGGTATCCCTTATATCCAAGCCAGGGAAAGACCCAACCCACTGCTCTTCCTACTGCCCCATAGCTCTTCTCAACATGGATGCAAAAATATTTACAAAGATATTAACCACTAGGCTAGAGCACCAGCCCCCAGTGCTTAATGACCCATATCAGGTGAGGTTCATTTACAACAGGCAGGGGGCAGATAACGTGTGCAGAGAAGCGCACTTATTGGAAAAGTCTCACTGCCACAGCATCCCAGCATATCCTCTCTCGCTCGATGCAAAGGCGGCGTTTGACAAGGTAAATTGGTCCTTCCTTCGAGCGATATTGGACAAGGTTGGTCTGGAGTCGGCCATGATAGCTAGGATTATGGCCTCCTATGTCGCCCCCAACAGCCACAATCCATGTCAATGGGCAACACACAGCTCCCACTAGCATCCTCAGAGGCACTCCCCAGGGGTGTCCGTTATCACCCATTCTCTTTGCCCTAGCAGTTCAACCATAGGCCATCTCCATCTGCCGTAATGCTGCCATTGTGGGTATCCCCTTTGGGGCTGAGATCATAAGATTAGCTTGTTTGAGGATGATTTCTTGCTTACTATCTCTCAATCCACTACCTTCCTACCAGCTATAGTTGACAGCTGTGCCACATCTGAGGCAGGTATCTGCCTTCAAAATTACCATGACAAAATCTTGTGCGCTCAATTTAACTATACCCATGCAGGACTTCCCTGCTCTGAAAGCCCTAGCGCCATTCCAATGAGCCCCTAACTTGATTACATATTTGGGTCTTAAACTAACTCACATGCTGTCATCTTGGATGCAGGCCAATTAGTCACAACTCCAGAGGTCCATCCTAGCAGATCTCATACTCTGGAAACCCCTCATTGTCTCTTGACTGGGTCGCATCAATGTTATAAAAATGAATGTCCTCCCAAGGGCCATGTACATTTTCCAGTCCTGCTTACTCCGTTCCCCCAAGATTACATCACTTCTTTATCAAGAATGGGAAGGGAAGGGGGAGAGGATCTGTAACTCGTTACTGATGCCGCCTTGAGAAAGTGATGGACTGGCCTGCCCTAATATCATTGAGTACTATTGGGCCACCCACTTATGATGCACCTTTGAGAGGGTGGTCGGCAAGATTGAGAAACACTGATTCAACATGGATCAGGCAGTGACCTGACGGCCCTCTCTGGGTTCTAGCCTAGCTACCCAAACATGATTGACCATTCAGCCCCTATATAACTACCCCCTTTAGGACAGTACTTGACATATGGGACAGATTGGGAATTAGGAGACTCCTGTCCAACCGCCCAATCATTTCCTAGCTCAGAGGCCGAGGACTGTAGGAAATTAGGAGCCTTCTTTGTGGGAGCCTCCATAAAATCCTTTGAACAGTTTAAGGTTGAGTACCATCTCCCTGAAACAATGAGGCTACAGTACTGCCAACTGTGTCATTTGACATTGCACCCCTCCAATTATTCTGGAGCTACCACATCCTAAACTCCCTTTGAAAAATTGATTAGAGCATATGACGGGTCTAAGCTACTAATTTACAATACATACCAAACCATTGAACACTCCATACTCCCTTGCACCCACACATATCAAACTTTCTGGAAGACTACCACTACAGAGGGCATTTCGTCTAAGCAATGGAGAACCCTTTGTGAGACATATCTAAAACTTACTGCATTTTATCCCACAGGGAAATGGCTTATAAGATCATGTTTAATTGTTATTATACACGGGCTCACCTCTCCACCATACACTCATCCACATCTTCCCTCTACTGGCGGTGTGGGCTAATAGTGGGTGATTCTTGGAACATCTGGTGGTCCTGCAACCTCATAACCACATATGGGAAAGAGATCCTGGGACACATTAAGGCCACCGTAGGGTATCCACTCCCTGCCTCTTACCTCACAGTGCAACACATTGCCTTGAAAGCGATGACCCATGCTGAATGGGAGCTTATTAGCCTCATACTGAATGCCGCACTGCAGCTTATAGCGATGGAGTGGAAATAGACAACTGTCCCCTCCATTGCTCAATGGTTCACTCACCTGTGGCACCTGATGGTGATGCAACTTACCTTGAAGAGAGACTACATTTCCCTATATTTTGCACCCTCTGGTCCGCTATCTTACCCCCTTGGAGTTCAACTGCTTCAACCCAGCAAAGCTCAAAGTATTGCAGCTTTTAAATAACTTTTTGTCCGTGTTTAGCTTTAATAGCAAGACCTTCCCCACCATCTGCCGTAAGCTTCACCACTACATGCACTATGGCATGTCTTTACTCATACTGTGGAATTCTGTGTTGACAACATTGACCAGAAGCCTGGGCAGGGGAAGGAGGGAGATTCCAGAACCAGATATAAAGGACGTCCAGACATTTCTCCCACTTCAAAGGCTGGTACCAGGCATAAATATTGGACTCAGTACTCTTCTGGACCGGTGGAAGACTACAGAAGGACTGCCTTGTACTTCAGGAGACTGCCCTGCTGCTTGTGGCCTGCATTGTTTTTCAAAAGATTGCCCACCTGTTTGAGGCCTGGCTTGTTTCTCAGAGGGAGGCCCTGTTGCTTCCAGCTGACTACCCTGCTGCTTGAGACTTTCCTTGCTCTCCAGAGGACTGCCCTATTGCTTGAGGCCAGCCTTGTTCCTCAGAGGACTTCTTTGAGCCTGACCTGTTGCTTGAAAGAGAGAGGACCATCTCCTTGAAACTTGAACCCAGGACTATCAGAGAGACTCTAAGGATCAGAGGGTTGACCTCCTGTTGTGCGCTGAAGGGACATAGCAAGCTCCAAGAGCCTCCCTGCAACTGCCCAGCTGACCTGCTGCAACTCAACCGTCCCCTACCAGGACCTGCAATTGGACCTGCCTGGACCTTCAACTGGACCTGCCTGAGCCGGCCTTTGCTGGAGTGAGGTCCTGATTCTCAAGAGGTGCGTCCCCAAGTGCTGGACTCTTGCTGTTAGTTTAGCTCCTCTTGTGAAATACTGAAGTTTTGAACTCTGCATGCGGGGCTTTGAGAAGGTAACCTTTTTCAACTGGACCAACTTGGTCCCTGTATTCGGCCTGCACTCCATTGTGATTGGCCTGAACCTATAGCTTTGTCTCGGTCTAGTGGCCAGATACCCAGAAGTTAGAGCTTCTTGCTGCTATTTTATTTAAACATGTAAAATTGAATATGTCGGATTCTACTGATTGGATGTTTGTCATTTTGGTCTAATTTTATTGATTAAATGTTACTTTATTTTTTAAATTACTGTGGAGTTTTTCTCATTAAGCCTGACTGATTTTGTGCCAATCTGCCAAAGGGTTAGGCACAAATTACTTTAGTGACTTTTGTGGTTCACCCTAACTAGGACTGTGGTTGCTGCTTGAGAAGGGTTTTCATCCCACTCAATAAAAATCCCAGTTTCTTACACTATCCATTATTAAGTAACCACCTACTACTCCACGCCTCTAGAACAATGGTTCCCAACTTTTTGATTTATGTGGACCCCCACTTTAACATTAATTGAACCCAGGGACCCCCACTAAATCATCATTGGAATCCGGGGACCCCCGCCTGAGTCATTACTGGAAGCTGGGGACTTAATTTGTCAATATTTGCTAATATTTTTTAATGTTCTAAGCAGTCGCGGACCCCCTGAGAAGGCTTTGCGGACCCCCACTACTTTGGGAACCACTACTCTAGAAAAATCTTAATCTGCTTGTCAAAGAACAAAAGGGCTTAGAAACAATGCTGTTAAAAAGCCCTTGACCAGACCTTCAGTTGGTGATTCACTGGCCTTACCAGACAGCACCACACCACTAAATGTGGTCCTGTTTATAGGTTTTAGTCAAAGAACAGTAAGATTTCTAATCCCAGTACCTGCTTTTTTAATAAAGGTATTGTGTAAATAGGCACTGTATTAAAATCTACACAGGACATCCAACAGTGGCATTTGTCCACAGTGGCAATCTCTGGGCACATCAGATCCTACCCCACCATAAGTGCAGTGCTGTGGGAAATGTATAACCAGGAAACATGGTTATTATTCTCAACATCCCTGTTGAAAAACTGTGCTCATAGCCAGTCATAGTTTCAACATATAGATCTGCTGCCATTTGCTTTACCATTGCACAGGAGTGGGATGAGGAGGATACTACCACAAAACTGCCTATGGCTGGCAGGTGAAAATCAAGGCAATGTATGCACTCAATGCAGCACAAATAAAAAACACAATAAAAAAACCTTTAAACATTTTCTGTCTCATCTGCAGGAAGAACTAGTGCAGATGGATGCCATGAGTGCAGATTGTTCACAAACTGAATATCTGAAAGTGCAGACATACATAACATGAAACATGACTTCTATATGAGATGGTGTGTTGGAGATAGATGCTTTTCAAATGTGAAAAACCTGATGTGAAAGAAACATAAACATAAAGCATAGCATGTGAGATGCCTTAAAAAAGATGCAGTGTGTAACATCTTTGCAAAAACAATATGCAGTGTGTGTATGACAGGACATACAAATGCATAAAATGTGCTGTGTGGGAGACAGAGTACCCTACATCGTGAGATGCTTGAAACAATAAGAAATGTGGCACCGACTTGAGAGATGCTTACAGAAACTCAGTATAGTGACATATGCAGAACGAGATGAGTATGGGGGATGCTTGTTTAATAAGTAAATTTAATGTCGTCTTAGACTGAGCCAGTACAGACTTTATTTCATAGAATCTTTTGAAGCTTCCTGGTGTCAGAGACGTATCCTTTTTTGAAAGGCACTCAAAGGTTGTTACCAGTCCTGTAAAGGTTTGACCTATGTACAGTCCAAAAGTGTCATGCTAAAAATGTTTTTGAAACCACTGTAAGCATTTAAACATTGAGGAGAAATTTTGAGACTTTTGATACAAGTTACACAGTAACCAAAATGCTTCCCTGCTTCAATAAGAGAGAGTAGAACAGCACCATATCTAGCAAGGTATGACACCAATGTTGTGTCTTCCTGCACTGGTACATATTTGGCTGTCTTGTGCCAGTGCAGATACCCTTGCACATTAGTGTGTGTATATGCGCATGTGTGATGTCAAGCATTGGCTTTTGTAGTTGAAGGATACACTTTCATACAAAAAACTATGCTTTAATATTTTTGCCACTGTGTGTATGCTGTAAAGTGCTGTACATGCATAAAGTTTCAAAAGTTTAGAGAAAAGAAAACTTTACTGATTCTTTATGGCGCCCTTGAGGAGGTGTACATTTTTGGCCCAAAGTCCTATCTACTGTTTGTAGTAAATAAGGCATTGCATCAGAAACCATGGATGGTTGTATGGGAATTATTGGTGGGTTGGTCACTGAAAGTTTGAGCCAGGCTTGGGCTTGAAGCCTGGCTGTGGCTCAGCTCGAGGTCCTGTTGGAACCTCAAGCCCATAATGAGTTAGTTTTGGCTTCTGCTCGACACCCTCCCTCAACCCAGGAGGTGGTGTTATGGTCAGAACGGCCAAATGTGGAACTGGGGAACCAGGTTCTGGTCTCAGCATTGGCTCAGCATCCTATGATTCTAGGCCAATCATTTAATCTACCCATGCCAATAAACAATGCATGTTATCTTGGGCAATGCAACTGGTGCTCTTAGAAAGGGCTACAATACCCTCAGGTCCAGTTTGCGCTACATTTCAAAACTGTAGAAAAACGCGCTGAAAGCTAAAAATAAACACTTAACATAAGAAAGACAAAAATGTCTAATTTATTGGCTGATTTGTGCAAATGAAACCTCAAAACATGAATAAATTGTGTTATCCCCTCTTAAATTGTGTGAGGTTAGGGAAATATTTAATTTCACCAAAACTCTTTTTCCTTCTTTGTTGTCTATAAAAGGGCATTTAAATATGTGAGTTCAGACTACCAGTGGTATAAAACTATCACTTTTAACAAGTACTTCTCGAAGGAGTGCTATAATGGGCCCTGCTAATGTCAAAGCTTCCACATCTTAAAGAAATGCCCATGAATTTTGAAGAGACTTTATCACATTGTATGTTATGTTGTATAATCTACATAGCAAATATTTTCAGGGCTGGGCTTGTGCGCGGGTTCTAAGATCTGAGCCATAACCTTGGCTTGGCTCTGGCTCACTGTTAATTTGTTTGCTCGCCCACCTCTAATGCAATGCCAATGGACATACCCTTGTTACAAAGTAGAGCTTTGCTCTACTTTGCATTACGTTAGGTAACTTTTCAATGCAATCAGGATGTGTGTTAGAAATAAATTCCAGCACAACACTTTGTCCTAGGTTTGCGCTCACTTCTTTGGGACACAAACCTGGTAAAAAAAAAATCGGAAATTTTACCTTGAGTATTTTTGCAAATGTTCTGGCATTTTATCTTATACTGTGTGCAGCTTGTAAAACATTTTTAAATTGTCCTACATGTTCACAGAGCTTTCACTCGCAAGCTGGGACCTCTTTGGTGTATACATACACAAGTCCACAGTGCACCAACTGGTCATCTGAAGTAATCCTATTTACCTAGAGGTGAGTGAGCTTTTGAAAGCTCAAGCATGCTCGACCTAAAGCCTGACCATGGCTCAGATCAAGGTCTCATATGAGCCTCGAACCAGACCTGCCAACTCCACGAAAAGGCTCACAATGTGAGGAGGGAGCGGACCATGTAGGAGACGTGGCTTTGTGCCGAGAAGAACATAAGAGGCACTTTTGCCTCCTCCCAGCCCCAAACACCCTCCTCAAAAACAAAAAAACAAGCTTGAGGCTACCGCCGATGTCCTGGGGTGTTTTCATACCCATTAATGGACATCAGCAGTTAGAAGCCCACTGTTTGCTGCTTGTTTTCCCTGCCGCTGTGTGATATTGGCTGCTAGCTTGGAGACCGTGTGAGGGGAGCGAATATTGTGTGTCACACGGTGTCACTGTATGAGGTGGCAGGTCTACTGGAGCCCATAACAAGCTGAGCTTTTATGTTGCTTCTGCCTGCCTCCCTCACTCTACCCCCAGGCACAAAAGGTAAAAACGCAACATTACCATATGAAGTAAAAAGGAGAGACAAATGAATACAAATTTAGTGGTTAATTTTTACAAAATGAAACCAGAAAACCTGGATTAATCATGGCTTTCCCACTTAACCAAACTGTGTGATCTTAGGCAAATACTTTATTTGACCTATTGTCCTTTTTCTTCACTATTGCACATGAAAGCAACTTCAAATACATGAGTTCAATGTACCAGCTGTACCAAACCTGTTTTATTTAATAGACTATGGTGTTGAACTATTTATAAGAATGTGGGCTGCATAAGGGATTCACATGACAAATGTAAGGACAGGAATAGTTCCAAGTTCATGTTTAAAAACAATCACATTAATAAATGCTTCGTAGTGCTGTGCTATAATGTGACATATTTATGTCCAAACTTCCTCATGTTAAAGAAATACATTTTTTGAATTTTGAACAGACTTTATCATATTGTAAGTGATGTTTGGTGCATGATTTTCATGGAAAACATTTTTAGGGCTCAGCTTGTGCAAGGGCTCTAGGAGCGAAGTCAAACCTTTGGCTCGGACTCAGCTTGCCTTGTTAATTTTTGGCTTGCCCATTTCCCTCTTAACCAACTGAGCTTTACTATCAGAAGAATAGATTTCCCACAGATCAGGGAGGACTAAATTATGTGACAGCGTTGACTAATTGATGGAGCAGTAAAAAGCAAATTGTGCTGCATAATGTGTCCCTTTTTGTGATTGCATTACTTCATTATATTGCACTTTTCACAAATCCTAATACTGTATGGGCAAATGTTTCATCTCATTAGTACCAGTTTAACGTCCAAAGGTTGTATATATGTTGTATGTGGTAATCAGAGTTGTGTTCCTATCATGTGGTTTCGCTGCTTTTATGCATACATGTAAGGTGAAAAGGAGAGAAAGAAAGATTGCTCTTGACTCATTCTAATGTATGGAGAGATAGAAGTTTGTGAGTGCCTTGTGGCCTATGTATGGACTATTTTGGTATAAGATGAAGGGTACCAACCTTCAGAGGTCCAAACCCAGTGTATCACGCCGTTAAAAGGCTCCTAGGTTTACCCAATCACCCTCAAACAGCTTCTTTATAGGAAAGTGTAACATGCACTTAACAGTGGAACAGGGCCTACAGCACCCATAATCACTTTGCTAAACTCAACAATTACCTGAAATGAAAAGACATATGGACAAGGATGGCTAGACCATTAAATAAAATCATTTATTGAACCTGATGACAGAATATAACTTTTTTCATCTAAGATTCTGTTTAAATAGCGTCTTATGTTAAGAATGGTGCCAAAGCACTAGTAAAATAAAACAAATGCCATTGACATTTATATTGTGTCATAAATATTGTTTTACAGCTCATAGAGAACTGATAAAGTTTAGGAAAGTGCTAAAGAAATGCCAATAGAATAATACAATGTCACTATCCTGCTCATTGATATTTTAAAGGAAACTTGCGTAACCTCTTCTTTGTAGTGGTTAAGAGTGTGAAAAGGTACTACTGCAACATAATTGTCAATAGGGGAGATATGCTAATTGGGCCATTCATCTCTGTTTAACTGTCCCCACCTGCTGAAGAGAGTGTGAGACCCCCCACCACCACCCCTAGCCATGAAAGCTACAGTAGCCTCTGTTACAGCACACAAGGCGGGTGGGGTAGGAGACATGAAGCCCTTTTAGTATAATAGGTGTGGTGCGCTTGGATTCGTAAAGAGACATGCTGAATTTACGTCAGCAGACTGTTTAAACTTCCTTCGTTTTTCAGTCCCCATGGTATTAATACACTGAAAAAACGAAAGTTAAAATAGAGACAACATCACTGCCTCTTTTTAAACTGATGGGTCATTTGTCCCCATCACCCTTGCCCCCTACATCCCCCACCTCCAAAATCTGTGGGGGGGGGGGGGAGGGTGGAATCCCACATTCCCCCTACACTTCCTACGCCCATGCCCAAAAGCCATATAGGAGTGTATGTCCTTCACTCTAAATAGAGTGAAAGGTGAAAGGGACAACTGCCTCTAATTAGTACTCTGCATGGTGGCAAATCACCATACTTACAAAATCACAGAATCCTTATTTAGTAAGGAGGCTCCTAGTTTGGAAACAAAAAAACTGGTAAAGCCAGTAGGTATGACTTAGCAAGACTGTAATGCTTTTTCAAGCATATGCAATTGAAATTAACATTGTAATAGTAAAAGAATAAAAAATGTCCAATGTCAGCGGTTGGACCCTTAAAAAATGCTAGCAAAGCCAACAAAGTAAATAAAAGAAGAAATTAGAGATTGAGCCATCAGCCCTGGCACTGAAGTGCACTATGGCTTCTGATGATGGCTGTCACAGTGTAAGAGAGCCAGTGGCTGAAGTGGGTCCACCCGTTACCTTGGGTGTATGATGCGGTGGGTGGAGGATGCAAAATGTGAATCACAAACATACCAACAGATAAAGGGGGTTGACACAAGGTCCCAATTTTATATAAATGCATTTTTATTTATGAGCTTTTTTTCTGATATCCAAGGCTGGGCTGACAGCTTTAAATTATATTTTTAGGCTGACGTGAAACATTATCTCAAAGACTATTAACTCAATCACCTTTCAGCACTGCTATTTACATACTCTGGAGCTAACAATATCTGAGTCCTGCTGAAGTGCAGAATTAGTGGGATTCTAAGCTGATCTACAGATTCCTGGACCATGAGGAATTGAGGGCGGGGGAGTCCGTAATTGCGGGTCTTACCTCTCTGTAATTCGCCATGATCCCCTGCAGCTTCCCTCAGATATTTCGCCTGCTTTCAGTCCCCAAACTCTCCAGGGGCACCATGACAGATCCCCTCAGACCTCAGAATTCCCAGTGGGGCTGGAAACCTGGTTCCCAGCCCTATTGGAAATCAAAGTCCTCTTCTAATGATCAATTAAATGTTTCTCATTTGAATGGGAACATAGAGTTTGCCCTTTTGCTGTCCTTGGCAAAATCCGGTATATGGGAACCTATGTAGACTTGACGTGCTCAATGGACTGTTTGTGTGTTGCAGTACCTTGTGGAGGTGTTGATAGCAGTGGCGCAACAAAGACCTCCCCAGGTCCCATGGTGTGTGGGGGGAGGGGGGAAGTGTTGAGCTCCTGGTGGCCCCCTCAGCACAGGACACTATGCACAGGCTGGAGGCCCCTGACCCCCTTCAGTTTCGTTACGCCACTGGTTGAAAGGACAGATTTAGTTCAGACCTTCATTGGACAATGCTTAGCCAAGGGAACCCAGAATGATCAGATTCTCTTGGTGGTATTGTACCTTGTTTTCATGCAGTTTATAGGTTACAGCTGGCTAAGGAATGGGCTGCCTCTGTCATCTTCTGTGCTTCCTGAAGTCAACAGCAGCAGAGCTCTCGACCCAGAACCAGTGCTTAATTTGTAAATAAAAAGGTGCTGGTGCCCAAAGCTCCCCGCCGAAACACGTAGATGCTTCAATTAAATGTGCGACTACAGGATACTGAGGCACCGTAATCCTGAAGCCACCTCAGGCCTCTTTAATCCATTCACAGCCACTCCCTGCTCCTTCAGCTCCTTCTTGCAGCTTTCTGCTTTCTTTCTTTGTGAAACTTTTACGTTCTTGTCTTCCTCCCACTTTCCTATAGGTGTATTTTTCTTGCAGTAAATGCCTGATGCAGAAAAATAAGTGCAGGCCCTCAAAAATAAGTGCCGTTGCCCCCACACCTCACACCACTGCTCAAATTAAGCACTGGGCTAAAGTTGTTCACTTACTCAGCCCAGATAGAATCAATTCTAGTGTAGTAAATATATTACTATCTTCTGGGAGTTTTGCATGGATATGTATCTAAGGACTGCGCAGGGTACTGTGATATAATTTGAACACGAGAAATAGGCATAGAATTGGTCTACTTCAGGAATGGAGGCTTATTAAAGATAGCCATGCCTAGGAGAGGTGATAGGATCTGGTTGGCTAACTACACCTTTGTGAGCAAATTAGATTGGAACTTTCGAAGATCTGAAATTCAGTTTTAGAGCTAGCTTCTGAAGAGAGGAGAGCCGTGGTTGTGGGTGTTGCCTGCAGGAAAGCTATGTGTGGCCTCTTCCCTGCTAAGCCCGGTCTGGGATGGAACTGTCATACACAAGAAAAGTTGCTAACTTTGTATAAGGCCCCCCACTTGACAGAAAGGATTGGACTCTTTGGGGGTACAAAGTTGTACGGGCATGCAACAGACCTTGGGCCACAAGCTAGTAGGTTACATCACAGTTCTTTATGTCATAGATCCTGGCAGAGGCACAGGAGCCAAAAGGAGTTGTCATGCTAGAGCCACACTGTTTTGGCGAAAAAGGACACAAATCACCACAAAGGGCTGCTAACCCTTTGGGTGACTTATTCAGCATCAGGGTTGCTCAGACTACCAAGATGGGTGGTTCCTTTCCACAATCCTTGTCCAATAGCCCTGGCTTTCTACCTGGGGTTCTTTGGTATAAGCCTTAAAGGTATTCCTGAAAGAAGCTTGCAGGGAGGGGACATTATTCCCTCCCATACTTAAAGGACAAGTAGTTACCATTCATCATACTTTCCTGGAACAAGTAATATCACTTCCAGTCCGAGATTTTACTTGAGATGTTCACGAGAAGGAGTGGAGGAGGGTTAATACCTCACTATGAATGAGCCTCCAGGGAACATGAGTGATAATGAGAAAAGCATGACTGGGTATGTTTTGGTATGTGTGTGTGCGCACAAGTGTGTGTGTGTTGCACATGACTTGTCAGTGTTTGTATTGGGGGCACAATAAATGTTTTTTTATTCTGGATAGCTAATCCAGAAAGAAGGCACTTTGAGACATACAACTATATGTTGTCTCCATATATAATGTGTGTGCACAGGGATGAGGTAGTGTGTCTGTTCTCCTATAGGTAGGGACAAACACAGTTTGGATCCAGATTGTGGAGGTTCAGCTTGATGGGTTAGTTTATTTCACTTAGCAGGAAAAAAGAAGTACAAAGATCTTAAAAATTACAAAAGCAGACACCAATGTGATTGTAGTGTTGTGATGTTCCATTGTACTAAAACATTGAAACAAATAAAAAAATTATACAAGTATTTGGCTGTTGTAAGCCTACCAGTTAGTCATTTTCCCACGCCGCTGCTATCTCTGTTTCAACATTCACTTAGTCCCCGAAAAGCCTGAGATTTAATCTCACTGTGAATTCTCACTTCTATGCTAGATTTAGTATGAGCTTCTTCTGTCCCTTGTTTGTGAATTTGAATTCTGTAGGGGTTGCTTGACTTTATTCTTTAGATTTATGAGACTTCTATCTGTTTTTTCATCTTTTTACCCCCAAAACATTTATGTTTTCTGGCTAGTCACATTGATGTTTATTACGTTCATCTCTTTTTCACCATGCATGATGTATTATGTTCACATCCCAGAAAGGATTGTATAGTAGAGACTACAGGAAAGTGATAAACTATAACATCTAAGCGTGCTCCAGCAAGGGCACGATATTAAGAATCTGTCAGTGTAATCAAAGTGTTATTCTGGTGGATTATTTGAAGGTTTTACTCTAAAAAATGTAAACCATTTAAGAATGATATTTTTGGCTTATATCTTCTAAAGTGTTTGCGCTTTATCAACCATTTGATTTCAACCACATAGTTAGAAAAACTCTGAATTTTTATTTTCAGTACCACATTTATTTGTTTGGAAGAGGCAAACTGTGTTTATTTCTACATGTTATGAGAACATTGACAAGAGATCGTCATCTGAGAAGTCGGTAGCAGTGCCTGGTGATTTTTCCTGCTTCTTCACAGTTTCTGGAGTTGTCTCGTCAAAACCAGCCAGCAAGAGATCCATATCATCAAATGGTTTTTGTGTTGGTGAAGGAGAAGGCTGACTCAATGGTTTGGGGTTCCAGGGTAAACCAGGGCACATTGGGACCGGTGGTTCTGGGAGATCAGGTAGCAGGTCCCCAAAAAGATTTGGAAGGAGACCAGAAATGTCTGGACCCAGAGGGATAATGGGAATACTTGCAACTCCCCCTGCTGTAACTGCTCCCTGTGTAGAAGTACTTAAGGGAGGATCTGTAGTGATCTCCACTGCTGGAATTTCAGCAACTACTTGAGAGGTGGATTTTGGAAGTTGTGCTGATGTAAGTGGTCTCTGAGTATAATGCTCTTGAGATTCTTCTGAAGACTTCTTGTCATCATTATCCTTGCACTTCTTCTTGTTTTTCTTGTCTTTCTTTCCATGAGGATGTTCACATTTATTCCTATGTTTATTCCCATGCCCTTTTCCGTGACCAGGAGGATGCCCCACTTCACGTTTCGATAAGCTCACTCTTCGAAAGGGACTCATACCAGCTATACCTCTTCCTCTCTTAACAGAAATATAACATGTTAGTGCACTTACATTTCCAAACACATGATTATTACATAAATGATAATCTAACAAATGATTTACAAAAGACTGAGGCATAAATCAAACCCCACCTGCTACTGTAGGAAAGTTAGTGATCATTGTGGGTGCACTGGGAAAAGTGGTCAGTCTTTCTTACCCCTTGGTTCAGGTATCAGCCCCAATATAAAACTAAACAAAGACCCAAACACCAATCTCACAAAGCAACTGATTACTTTTAGAGATTCAAATTAAATGAATCCATTAAAAAATCCTCCAATTTCAAACTTCCATATGTAATCAGACAAATTCCGATGAATTTATATATTTAAGAAAAGCCCTCAGAAGATTTTCCACTTTTTCGTGAAAATTCATAATTCATCATCCACATTTGTTCCACCAAAAATGCCTTCAACAAGTAGCCAACCTGTTTCGTCCTGTTCAAGGACTTCTTCAGGGCTACAAAGAGACATATATAAAACATACATAAAATCAACAGTAAATGTTGTGTATTATCAAACATGATGTGAATGTTTTCCCCCCTTTTTGTCCCTAGTTTCTTCACATCATGTTTGATAATACACAACAATTATTCCTGATTTTACTAAATTTATCTATAGATTTTGTATCCTTCCTTCTTTGTTTTTGGGCTGTGCACACTCAGTGGACAAATTTAGCCGTGTGTATAGAAAATACCATTGGTCTAGTAACTGATATTTTATTTATTTATTTTAATTTAATTTTTATTTTTTGAGTATTAATTTATAACAAAAGACAGGAGGAGCTGAAATGTGTCCTGACTCTGGTGAGATCCCTAACCAAAGAGTTGACACCAAAAAGGCGGCCTCCATCAACCTGAGGAAAGGCGGTATGAGGGGAAAGGAGTAAGAACAGATACACACCCTCACCTTCTCTCTGTTGCATCTTAATTATTAATCATTGGACTCTTGCCATATTAAAATGTCAAACGTTTGTTCATGTTATGCCTCCCCGGTCGGAGAATGGGAGAAATTAGCTCTGTAGAAAGCTAAAAAAGGTTCCCACATCCTTTGACATTTAACTGAGCCATTACTACAATCTAAGTCAGAGATTCTCTTCACGGACAATAGGCAATCAGTATGAGTGGGAGGAAATCTAGAAATCCAGTTAATACATATTTTGCGCCGTGCTTTCAACACCAATTTAAAAAAAGGTGTGCCTAAGGTTTCTACAATTTATCATGTATGCTCCTCCCAAATCCCTCATATAATCCAAGTACAATCATTTGGTAGGCTTACCTCTACTCATCTATTTATGATGGATAAAATCATCTTGCCCACTTTTCCCCAGAAAGTTGGACTTTCCGGACACCACCAACAAAAGTGTATATCATCCACACCCTCTAGATCGCACTTTGGGCAGTTGCTGTTCCTTTGAAGTCCTATTCTAGCTAGCCTTCCGGGAGTCCAATAGGCCCTATACATCGTAAACAGGTGATTCCTCCTTAAGGGGGCGGATTTCACCACAGACCAAAGTATATTCATAGATGCCTGCCAAAGATGGGGAAGATCAAGTGCTGGGAGGTCAGATTTCCACACCTCTATGGGTAAAGGAAGAGAAACATCTTCGGCTTGTATTAATGCCCAGTACCATCTTGAGACTTCTTTCTTTAATCTCTGAGTGCCTATAATTTCACTTTCCAAACCCATGACAAGCCCTGCCTCTGGTTCTCCTTGTACCCAGCTTTTAATTTGTATATATTTGAACCTGGATAGCCTAGCATTTGTTGCATCAGATAGGGACTCCCATGGAATCGCAGAGCCCCTTATAAGTATTTGTCCCCATTGTTCAATTCCTACCTCTATCAATGGAGTAGCTAGTGCATCTTGTAACCATTTCGGTGTACCGGGCGAATCCCAAATTGGAGCCAGCTCACTATAGTACGGGATTCCTAATCTCCTTCTCACTGCAAACCATATCCTACAAGCCGTGTTAAGAACTTTTAATCTTACTTTTTTGTAATACCTAGGATGGCCAAATTTATAGAGCAAATGTGCACCCTCCTCCAGAAGGCTCTCTTTTAGTGCCCGCAACCAAAGGATACGTATTCTTTAAAGAATAGTGGTCTAATATTTGCAGTTGAAATGCCCACTAATAAAGCTGGAAATCTGGAAGTGCAATTCCTCCGTCTTACTTCATCGTCCTCAATTTCTTCCAGGCTAATCTTGAATTTTTATGTAACCAAATTAAACTGACTACTTCCCCCTCCAATTTCCGCAGCCAGTCAGCTTTATAAAATAAGGGGAGAATGTTAACTATGAAGGTGAATTTCGGTAAAATCACAATTTTTATTAAATTTGTTCTACCTAAAATAGAGAGTTGTGAATGTGACCATTGGTGGAGAAGCCTCTTAGTTTCCCTAAAAAGATTTCAAAAGTTAAACTGGGACATCTCTGCAAAATCTTTGACCACTTTTACCCCAGATAACAAATTTTATCTTTCTCTAATATACTATCCTGTGGACCATTTCAGGTCATTAACTCAGATTTATCAGCATTGACTGATTAGCCCGAGATTTCTCCAAAACACGTTATAGTTTCAAAAAGTGCTGGAATGGAACATTGAGGATTCTGCGTATAAACCAGGAGGTCATATGCATATAATGCTTCCTTCAGAACCCGGCTTTGGTACTGAAAGGGTATTATTCTCTGGTCAAGTCTAATCCTCCTAGCCAGTGGTTCAATTTATAGATTAAAAAGAAGAGGAGAACGAGGACATCCCTGTCTTGTTCCTCATTCAATTTTAACATGTGGGGGATATGTTACAATTAACAAGAATCCTAGCTGTGGGTGCTTTGTAGATAGCTGTGATTGCCTTAAGGAAGTTATATCCTAAATTACTGCATTTCATTACTGCCTGCAAGAAGAGCCAGCTCACCATGTCAAATGCCTTTGAGGCATCGATTGTTAATGTGGCAAGAGGAATGTTAGTAGTAGCGGCAATATTGATTGCAGAAACTAAATCATAAATCAGATCCCCTAGGTTCTGATTTCTCATAAAGCCTTTCTGATTGTGTGTACCAGGTCACCAATCGCATTGTCCAAACTCCTGCAAAGCACTTGTGCAAAAATGTTATAGTCGTTATTGAGCAATGAAATGGGTCTAAGGCCCTCATTACAACATTGGCGGGCGGCGTTGTATCCGCCGTACGGCCGCTCCCACGGAGGCCATAGGGACATCCCCACTGGGCCGGCGGGGATGTCGGCCGCAACACGGAAACTGGATCCAAATGGAGCCGGCGGTGTCGCGGCGGTGCGACGGGTGCAGTTTCACCCGTCGCGCTTTTCACTGTCTGCTATGCAGACAGTGAAAAGCTCCATGGGCCCCCAGGGGCCCGCGACTCCCCTTTCCACCAGCCTTTTCATGGCGGTTCCTACCCCCATGAAAAGGCTGGCGGGAGGGTGACTCGTAATCCTCTGGGCAGCGCTGCAAGCAGCGCTGCTCTGGGGGATTACAACCGCCGGGACCAATGTGGCGGGAAACCGCCAGTCCCGGTGGTGCGACCGCGGCGCTTCCACGGCAGTCGTAATCCCCTAGTTTATACCGCCAGCCTGTTGGCGGTACAAACTCCAAAACAGCCCTGGCGGTCTTTGACCGCCAGGGTTGTAATGAGGGCCTAGATGGCTCACATCTCCTAGCATCCTTTTGCGGATTTAATATTAGAGTTATAATAGCTTTGTTCCATGAAGTCGAGACCGGGGTAGACTCTATGAATATCCATTTCATCAACTGAGTTAGAACAGCTACCAGTTCTTCTTTCAGGAGTTTGTATGCTTCGGCTGGTATTCCGTCTTGGCCCGGAGCCTTCCCATTTTTCAACCCAGCAATAACCTTATCTACCTCTCCGGTTTGGAACCGTTGATTAAGAATCTGATTCTTATCTAGTTCTAGCCTGGGGAGAGTATCTGCACTTAGCCAATTTTCAATCTCCTCCATCGAAGCCACAGTGTCGTCCCTGTATAATTCTGAGAAAAATTTGACAAAAGCTCCTACATTATCTTGATCTTCTGAAGACATTCTACCCGACTCGTCAATCATTATTCAATTATTATTCCTTTGATAGTATTCCTGGTATTATCACACCTGATTTTCCAAGCTAGTAACCTCCCACAACCTTCGCCAAACTCAAAATGCGCTAATTTACCAACTTCCCATTTACTCCTTAATATTGATTCCAAGAGAACCTCAATTAACTTCCTCTATTCGGTTCTGTAAGTCAACTCGTGTTGTTGCATCCTTAGAGGTGTCTATCTGGGTCTTTAATTTGTGGAGTTTACCCTCCAGGGTCTCTACTGTGGCTTTAATTTCCCATGAATAAAGGTTTTACATGCTTCCCAAACTATGGTTATCGATGCTGAACCTAGATTCTTCTAAAAAAAGTCCTTAGAATCTCTTCAACTTTTGTATAATCTCTTCCTCACCCAGGAGAGATCTATCAAGTGACCATCTGGGATGTGCACAAGGGCCAGTGAGAATAATGTGTATCGGTACGGCTGAATGACCCGAAAGATAACTTGGCTGGTGAGAGGCTCCCACTAGATTATTTCGAAGCCTTATGTCTATCAGGAAGAAGTCAATTCTAGAAGCGTAAGCATATATTTTTTTCCAAAAGATGAACTCCTTAATCCGTCCCATTCTAGTTCGCTAAGGGTCAATCAAGCCAAAATTCTTCATTATGTTGTGTAAACAATTTCTCATCCTGTTTGTGTTGGCAGTTGGTCTGGGGGTGGACCTATCCAGGGTGGGGTTGAGCAAAACATTAAAGTCCCCTTCCAACTATTATCAGATTCTTAGCTCTTGCTGACATCTGCTCATAAAGATCCAAAAGTGGGCCTGGGTCATCCACATTAGGTCCATAATAAGAGACCAGGGTATACTCGACCCCTTCTAGCTTAATGTTTGCCAACAACCACCTCCCCCTAGGGTCAGCACTTACGTCAGTCAAGAGACCTTGAACCTTGTCCTTTACAATAATTGCCATCCCTTTCACATTGCAGGATTGATTAGTACAAGCAAACTGAGTAATCCATCTTTGCGCCTCAAGAATGTTCATCCACTCTTCGTGTCTTAGATGTGTCTCTTGCAGGAGAATAATCTGACTGTCTGATATTTTAAACATTCAAAAAATCTCCTTCTCCTGCTGCTTACTCTGTCTCCATTTACATTCCAAGTAAGAATTTTAAGTTTAAAAGTGACCCTGGACCCCATCATCCTACTCCAGTTCAGGTGTCTGTCACCTGTCCAACCCGAGAATTATGTTAAAGTATAAGGACTCATCTTTTTTTTTCTTCCATCTGCTCCCCACCCAGTGAAAACTTAACCAAATAATTTTGCTACCTGCCGCCCCAACCCTCCCTGGGGAACCCTCCTTTTAACCATAATAGGTGGTTCATCCTACCCTAGAGCCCTGCCACTCCAGGGCCCGCTAGCTCTCCCCTTTTATCTGTTCAGTTAGTGCCATGACTTCTTGGGGATCCCTCATAATATGCATTTTATTTCTCCACATTACTCTCAGGGTAGCAGGGAACCAAGGACTAAAGCTCCTGCATACACTTCCCCAACTTCCATCATAGATCTTGCGTTGCCCTGGACATGTCGGATTTTATTGAGAAAGTCCAACCCTCGTGCTTGAAGCCCCGAAGTTTGAGAGCTTTCATAAGGATCTGCTCCTTTACTCGGTATGAGGCAAAATTAACCAGCACCATTCTGGGTTTATCCCTATTATGATTTCTCTTAAAGGGATGCCGGTGAACTCTCTGTATTTCCAGGTCCAGGTCGATGGAGGCTACTGTGGGGATATGTTCTTTAATTAAAGTTATAATAAGACCTTTAATTTTGACTTCTTCCACTCCCTCTGGAATATTCAAGAATCTAAGGTTGTTCCACCTGCAGATATTCTCTAGGGATTAAAATTTATCTCTCAGATCTTTATTGCTTCGTTTCAAAGCTTGAACTTCATATCTGTTAACCTCCACCTCTGCCTGTAACACTCCAATAGTGGACTCCTTGACCCCTAATCTCTCCGTCAGGTTGGTAATTTTTGCGTCAAGACTATTACAAATCCCCTTAATTTTAGCCTGGTTGAACTCTGATACAGCAAACATGTCTCTCATCTCTTGTCGTAATGACTGTAGTAAAGTATCCATGTGGGCTGTGCTACTTCCTACAACCTCCGCCTCCTGCGGAAATGGCTTTCATGTTTACTATGGAGGTAGACATGTTCTGTTGGGTAAGGGGGCTGATGTAGTCTTGTACCTTAAAAAAGGACCGAAACGAGGGGGTGATTTTCACTCTCCTGGTAGTAAGTCTTGCTATGTCCTCTGTTTGCTTAGTATTTTTTTCAGCTGAGTTTGATTATTTTGGAAAGGCGCCCCTCCGTCAAAAAATAATGGTGGTGATAATGATAAATTGGGGGGCTTACCGTTAACAGTTCACTTATTTCTTGCCCCTGTGCCCGACAATAGGTAAATTGAGGCTAATCGAGGGCCCAAGTGGTCCAAACGAGGCTTGGATAAATATAATTTGTGCCCATGGTTCTGTGTCCTGGCCCCAACCCCCTATGGACACCGGAGGGGTCATGCAAAGATGTTCAACCTGGATGGTCTGGTATGTACAACAAAAAAATCTGAAAATAATCCTGACTACCACTGGTCGAGAAAGACTCAGCAGGCAGCTCCCCTCCCAACTTCTGTTCCAGCCATGGCGGAGCCAGGAATGATCCTGTGCTGACTCTGACCTGGCCGCCCTGGAAGCACAGCCTGGCCGCCGCCCTTCTGTTCCGGCGGACCAGCCAAGCTGCCTGAAGCCAGCACGAGGGGAACGACGAAAGAGAGCACGGCACAGCTTCAGCCCGCCTGGAGGGATCCCTCTGCCTTGGGACACCCATCTGACGCGGGATCTCAGGAACACAAATCTATGTGGTCGGAGGCCGGGAGAACTCCTCATCCATCCCGGAAAGGTAGGAGACCAAGCGAGCGAGCGAAGGGCAGAGACCCGCGGCCAGCGCACCTAGCTGGCTGCCATGTTCCCTGTCGTAACTGATATTTTATCTCCCCTTTTGAAAAGAGGACAATAAGGATCAAGGCGTTTATGGTTGCCTTGCTCTGCCTCTAGAAGTATGTGACACTACTAAAGCCATCTCCTCTCAGCTGGCCTTTAGGGAAGTCATTATAGCTTTGATTTTTCCACTTTGGATGGCTTTTATCATTTGCTTTCCTATTGCAAGTAGCCCCATAGTAACAGAGCTCTGTATAAACAGAAATCGTGCAACCTTTCATCTTGTCTGATGGATGATTGGGTGTTTGAGCAAAACTATGACTGACAGGGACCATAATGTGGTAGGAGTTTGGAGGTTCAGTGTGATCTCCATTGAGACTGTCCTCCTATGAATTCGGAGTCTGTCTTTGGAGGCTGCTTTCTGGTTTTCCAGTCTCCACCCCTTCGAATTACTTTACTTTCTGAACCAAAAGCTTGGAGGAATTCCAAATCTTCTATGAGTAGTCTAGTTCTGGATACAGCTAACTGATACATGTTCCATGTTCCAGCTAGTGTTTTCAAGCATCAAGAAGGACATTATCCCAAGACTCCTTCTGGAAGATTTACAGTCTATGCTAGAACTGTAGCAAGGCACAGGGGACCCATATGCAGCTGCAGTCAGAAATTACTTTAGCCTTGGTATCGGATTAGGCAACTGCCAAAAAATGGAAAGACATGGTCTCCCTCCAGAATAGGGAGTGGGAATCTGAAACTAAGGTTCAGCCATCTGGGAAAAATGTTATGTCAGGATGGGCATGTCTTGAAATCTATACATCCATACTATGGTACGTGGGCGGTTACCATGCCTTGAATTTATACTATTTGTATTCATCTTTTGATTTCATGGCTTTGATTTTCCTCTAAATAATTTTCTACAAGAAATGTTTATGAAGAAACACACATAGATTACAATTGTGATTATTAATTTCCTTAAAATGGCTTCAATTTAATTATAAATAAGTTCATGTGTACATTTTCGTGGCCCTGATAAAGCAACTTGTGCTGTGAAACACGTGTGGGCCTGAATTAGGAAAACTACCTGAGAGAAATAAAATCAAATGAAGCAATCTTTAATTTGACTTCAACTTTTGTGGAACTGAAGCCTATTATTTTTTTACCTCAAGAACTTGTCTATGTGTTTGACTTCTAATGCGGGAGTTCAGGGTTCGAATCTATAGTGTTTTTGAGGTCCAGGTGTCTCAGCTTTATGCTCAACCCCCATGTATTCCGCTCTCTCCTTAGTGGGGATTTAGTTGTTGGCACAATAAACTCTAGGTATGTCTTAACGTGAGCCAATAGAGTTCACGCACTGTTGGTGTGATTTGGTCAAATTTGTTATGGAAGGTAACAAGCTTATCTGCCAAGTGGTTTTTGAGGGGCCCTAACCATGATTTCTGAAATCTAACGTGGCAGTGATCAAGGAGTACACCTGTGGTGGAGGACAAACATTGATACTTGGATCATTGAATAAGTCCATAACATATTCCTTAGTTCAGTGGTTCCCAAACTGTGGTCCGGGGACGCCTAGGGGTCCACAAAGCCTCCTCAGGGGGCCCGTGACTGTTAGACCTGGCATCCTTGGTGTGGTCTCCCCTAACTTTTTGCTTCTGCTTCCCAGGTTGCTGCTTTGTGCTGGACTCTGTTTTTTCTCTTTTTGTTACTCTGGGCACTTTACCACTGCTGACCAGTGCTAAAGTGCAAGTGCTCCCTATGTGAAATTGTAGGTGTAATTGGCTTTTTCATGATTTGCATATTTGATTTAGTAATAAGTCCCTAGTAAAGTGCAATAGAGGTGCTGAGGGCATGTAAATCAAACGCTACTAGTAGGCCTGCAGCACTGATTGTGCCACCCATCTGAGTAGCCCTGTAAACATGGCTCAGACCTGCCACTGCAGTGTCTGCGTGTGCAGTTTTAAACTTCCAATTCGACTCAGCAAGTGTGCCCTTTTGCCAGGCCTAAACCTTCCCTTTCACCCCTAAGGTAGGCCCTAGGCAGCCCCATGGGCAGGGTGCAGTGTATGTTAAAGTTGAGACATGTACTGATGTGTTTTACATGTCCTAACAGTGAAATACTACCAAATCCGGTTTTCACTGTTGCAAGGCCTATCTCTCTCATAGGTTAACATGGGGGCTGCCTTTGAATATCCTTAAAGTACAGTTTCCCTTTGAGAGCAGATGTAAATTTGGAGTTTTAGTTTGAAAAGGCCACTTTTAGAAAGTAGCCATTTTCTTACTTAAACCTTTCTGTGACTCTGCCTGTTTGTGGATTTCCTGTCTGGGTTAGACTGACAGTTGGGCTTTGTGAATCTCCTCTATACAGTGACACAAAGGGAGCTGGGGTGTAGCCTGCATATCCTGATGAGCCATCTGGGCTAGAGTTCAGGGAGGAGTGGTCACTTACACCTGACTGGGCTGTGCCTGTCCTCACACAATGCAGTGTTTAACACCCTGGTGTGTATCTGGGGCCTGGCATGGGCAAGGCAGGATCCTGTAAACAACAAAGACTTTTCTTTGAAGTTGGGCAACTTCAAAGGCAGAAAGGGGTATAAGTAGTGGACCCAAAACCCCAGGCTTTAGATTTCTTCAAGATTTGCTTCTGGAACTAAGAGAAACATCTGCCAAGGAGCTGAAGAGCTGAGGAGAAGTGCTGCCCCTGCCTGTGCTTTGTTGGGCTTTTTTGCAGTTGCTGTTTCTGCCTGTGAAAGGGGACAAAGACTGGACTTTGTGGTATATTCCTGCTTGAGAAGAATCTTCAAGTGCTTGGACTGAGCTTGCCCCCTGTTCTGAAGTTTCAGGGCCATCAAAGACTTTCCTTACCAACACCTGGACTCTCTACTGAGATTCCTGCACTGCCAAGTGGTGCCTGATCCATGGGCCCAATAAGGGAAAAGCTGATGGCAAAAACATGAAACACCGAGTAAATGGACTTTGGACGACTGCGGACTGACACCGCTGCAGAGTCATTTTGTAGTGTTTTCACTGTATTACTGAGTGTGCTGGTGCAAATACTTTACACATTGTCCCTGCGTTAAGCCTTTCTTCTTGTGCCAAGCTACCAAGCGGGTGAGCGGGGGTTAACCAGGTGTGCTTCACCTTTTTTTAGCAACACAAAAGGATGAGGGTCAAGACTGATTTGCATATGGCTGGGTCCAAACGGGTGGCATAGTGAGCAAAAGAAAGATGGATTAAACCCAGATCTGTGACTGGGGGCGAGTGTTTGCATTGTTCAGCACTCCGTCCATCATCCTTTTGTGTTGCTAGTGTTTCTCCTTTTCCCTGAATAGAGTGAGGGTCCTTGCTTGGACACAGGGCAACCTGACTGCCAACCAAAGTCCCCATTTGTAACATTGGTGATCAGTGGTAAGGAATGGACTTGTATTGGTACTTGATGTACATTGATTAAGTGTAAAATACTATTTTCAGTGCAGACCATTACCTAACCACATACTACTTGTTTTTGTGATTTTGCCCTTTCTCTTTTTGGACTTCATCTGCTTCCAAAGTTTGTTTTTTGAACTTTTCATTGGGAACTCTTTGTTCTGCCTTGAAACTTTGCACTGTTTGACTTGCCATCATGTCTCAATCTGGAGATGCACCAGCTGGAGCTGTTTTTGAGTTTGAAAAGCTGGAGAGTTATAAAGTTGCTCAACTGAAACAGTTCAGTAAGGATCTTGCCCATCCCATTAGGAGCTCCGCCAAGAAGGAGGAGCTGAAAAAGGCACTGAGGGCCTGGGTGACAGCCAAGGAGGTTGGGGGGCACACAGAGGAGATGATTAAGGGCGAGGAGTTGCAAGTCAGCCATGAGGGTGTAGTAGAGGTACATGTTCTGCCTTGGTGGAGGGTCTCCAGGGCAGGTAGCAGTGTGTCCTCTAAGGGTCTGACTCCTGAAGAGTTGCAGGACAGACAGGCAGAGAGGGTGCACCTGTTTGAACTAGAGAAGCTTAAGATGGAGAGGGAGATGGAAGAGAGGAAGATGGCCATTGAGAAGAAAAAGATGCTCTTGGCTCATGAGCTTAGTTTGAGGGAACTATATCAGAGGAGCCAGTCTAGAAGGGATGGTGGCAGCAGTCCCACAGTGCAGCCTGAGAGGAGGGTGCACATTCCCAAAGACCTAGTGTAGGAGGCTGGCCTGGCTTATAGTGGGTACCAAGGGTACTTACACTCTGTGCCAGGTCCAGTTATCCCTTATTAGTGTAGAAGAGGTGTTTCTAGCAGCTTAGGCTGATAGAAGGTAGCTATGGCAAAGCAGCTAAGGCTGAACTAGGAGACATGTAAAGCTCCTACTATACCACTGGTGTCATATGCACAATATCATAAGAAAACACAATATACAGAAGTACTAAAATTAAAGGTACTTTATTTTTATGACAATGTGCCAAAAGTATCAGTGAGTACCCTCAGTATGAGGATAAGTTATATACACAAGATATATGTACACAAACCAAAATTATGCAGGTAGTAGCAAGAAGAAGTAATGCAAGCAATGTAAAGTTACAGTAGATTGCAATAGGAGCACATAGGTATAGGGGCAACACAAACCATATACTCCAAAAGTGGAATGCAAACCACGAATGGACCCAAAACCTATGTGAGCTTGTAGAGGGTCGCTGGGACTGTAAGAAAACAATGAGGGTTAGAAAAATAGCCCACCCCAAGACCCTGAAAAGTAGGTGTAAAGTGCACCTGCTACCCCCAGAGAGCACAGAAGTTGTGATAGGGGGATTCTGCAGGAAGAACAAACACCAGCAATACAACAACAGTGGATTTCCGGACCTGAGTACCTGTAAGAGAAGGGGACCAAGTCCAATAGTCGCGACAGTGTCGAGAGTGGGCAGGAGCCCAGGAAATGCCAGCTGAGGGTGCAAGGAAGCTGCCATCTGTTGGAAGAAGCTTGGAGTTCTGCAAGAAAGAAGAGGACTAGGAACTTCCCCTTTGGAGGATGGATGTCCCACGTTGTGAAGAAGCTTGCAGAGGTGTTCCCACGCAGAAAGACCGCAAACAAGCCTTGCTAGCTGCAAGGGTCGCGGTTAGGGTTTTTGGGTGCTGCTGTGGCCCAGGAGGGAGCAGGATGTCGCCACTTGGATGAGGAGGCAGAGGGGGCACCCAGCAAGTCAGGGAGCCCTCACAGAAGCAGGCAGCACCCGCAGAGGTACCCGGACAGGTACTTGGAAGAGGAGTGAACCGGAGATCACCCGAAGTCACAAAAGGGAGTCCCACGACGCCGGAGGGCAACTCAGAAGGTTGTGCACTGCAGGATGGAGTGTCGGGGACCCAGGCTTGGCTGTGCACAAAGGAAATCCTGGAAGAGTGCACAGGAGCCGGAGCAGCTGCAAATCATGCGGTACCCAGCAATGCAGTCTAGCGTGGGGAGGCAAGGACTTACCTCCACCAGACTTGGACTGAAGAGTCACTGGACTGTGGGAGTCACTTGGACAGAGTTGCTGAGTTCCAGGGACCACGCTTGTCATGCTGAGAGGGGACCCAGAGGACCGGTGATGCAGTCTTTTGGTGCCTGCGGTTGCATGGGGAAGATTCCGTCGACCCACGGGAGATTTCTTCAGAGCTCCTGGTGCAGAGAGGAGGCAGGCCACCCCCAGAGCATGCAACACCTGGAAACAGTCCAGAAAGCCGGCAGGATGAAGCGGTACAAGGTTGCTAGTAGTCGTCTTGCTACTTTGTTGTGGTTTTGCAGGTGTCCTGAGCAGTCAGCGGTCGATCCTTTGGCAGAAGATGAAGTGGGAGATGCAGAGGAACTCTGATGAGCTCTTGCATTCGTTATCTGGTGAGATCCCCAAAGCAGAGACCCTAAATAGCCAGAAAAGGAGGTTTGGCTACCTAGGAAGGAGGATTGGCTGCTAAAAGAGTTAAGAGCCTATCTGACGTCACCTGCTGGCACTGGCCACTCACAGCAGTCCAGTGTGCCAGCAACACCTCTGAATCCAAGATGGCAGAGGTCTGGGGCACACTGGAGGAGCTCTGGGCACCTCCCCTGGGAGGTGCAGGTCAGGGGAGTGGTCACGCCCCTTTCCTTTGTCCAGTTTCGCACCAGAGCAAGGCTGGGGGATCCCTGAACCGGTGTAGACTGGCTTATGCAGAGATCAGCAGCATCTGTCCCCATCAAAGCATTTCCAGAGGCTGGGGGAGGCTACTCCTCCCCAGCCTTTCTCATCTTTTCCAAAGGGAGAGTGTGTAACACCCTCTCTCTGAGGAAGTCCTTTGTTCTTCCTTCCTGGGCCAGGGCTGCCTGGGCCGCAGGGGGGCAGAAACCTGTCTGAGGGGTTGGCAGCAGCTGCAGTGAAACCCCAGAAAGGCAGTTTGGCGGTACCCGGGTTCTGTGCTAGAGACCCGGAGGATCATGGAATTGTCTCCCCAATACCAGAATGGTATTATGGTGACAATTCCATGATCTTAGACATGTTACATGGCCATGTTCGGAGTTACCATTGTGACGCTACACATAGGTGGTGCCCTATGTGTAGGGCACACGTGTAATGGTGTCCCCGCACTCACAAAGTCCGGGGAAATTGCCCTGAACAATGTGGGGGCACCTTGGCTAGTGCCAGGGTGCCCACACACTAAGTAACTTGGCACCCAACCTTCACCAGGTGAAGGTTAGACATATAGGTGACTTATAAGTTACTTATATGCAGTGTAAAATGGCTGTGAAATAATGTGGGCATTATTTCACTCAGGCTGCAGTGGCAGGCCTGTGTAAGAATTGTCAGAGCTCCCTATGGGTGGCAAAAGAAATGCTGCAGCACATAGGGATCTCCTGGAACCCCAATACCCTGGGTACCTCAGTACCATATACTAGGGAATTATATGGGTGTACCAGTATGCCAATGTGAATTGGTAAATTTAGTCACTAGCCTGTTAGTGACAAATTTGGAAGTAAAGAGAGAGCATAACCACTGAGGTTCTGGTTAGCAGAGCCTCAGTGAGACAGTTAGGCATCACACAGGGAACACATACAGGGCACATACTTATGAGCACTGGGGCCCTGCCTGGCAGGGTCTCAGTGACACATGGACTAAAACAACATACATACAGTGAAATATGGGGGTAACATGCCAGGCACGATGGTACTTTCCTACACCTAGTGACGGGTTATAAGAGGGAGGATGATATCTACTTGTGGTTTAAGGGGTATCAGCCTGCTCTCCACATGAATATGGTCCCTGAAGCACATGGGGGGGGGGGGGTGGGACTGTGGAAGCACTTCTAGGTAGAAGGGAGAGACATCTTGACATTCTTAGGAGATCCTCAGGGACTCACCTACACTATCATGAAGGACTCCCTACTCACAAGGTATGGTCTCACCCTGGAGCAGTATAGTCTTTGTTTTCTAGTGCTGCACCAGCACCTGATTGACAGCAAGCTGACTGACCCCGGGAAGCTTGTGCAGGAAGTGGACCATTGGGAGTGCACTGGTGTCCAAAAGAGGTATGGGGGAGAGCACGCCATGGGTGTGCAGGGTCCCTCTCAAAAGAATGGGGGGGAGTAAGGGGAGTTCTCTAAATGGCCCCAACCTAGTTCCCAGGGTAAGCATTCCCAGCCCCCAATTGAGAAGAAGCCATGGTTTTCTAAAGGGAAACCTGCAGAGGGGGTCCTCGCAAGTGTAATGCATGTGACCAGGTGGGTCATGTGAGGGGTGACCCCTTTTGTCCCAAGTGGACACCGGCACCCACTGGTGCTCAGTCACAGGGTTTGGCAAGTGTAGCGCTTGGGGAGGAGTTGGTTCCAGATGTGTGGGAGCCAGCTGAGATGACTCTTGTCCTACTAGGGACAGTGAGCTGGTCGAGTACCCTGGTGCCTGAGAACACTAAAAAGTACAGGCAATGGGTGACCACCCAAGGACAGAGGGTGGAGCCTCTGAGAGGCACAGGAGCCAGTGTGACCACTGTGAGAAGTCACCTAGTGTCTGAAAAGCAGATAGATCCCCATGTACTTCACCAAGTAGTTGTGGTAAACAACACAGAGCACCTGTGCAGAGTGGCGCTGGTTCCCTTTGAATGGGGGGTGGGGTCTCAGGTGCCTGGAGAGTAGCTGTGAGTCCAACCATGACTGTAGATTGTCTGCTCGGCAATGACCTGGAGGATTCCCCTTGGAAGGAGGTGGAATACAGGTCTCACTTGGAGATGTTGGGTCTGCTTGGGTGGGTGCCTGTGACCAACCAGTTAATGGCAGCCGGTCAGGGCGATCAGAACACTCTGGAGCCTGAAAGAGTGGCTCAGGTGTCTGCCAGAAGGAGGAAAGGCAAGGCAAACGGGAAACTCGCTCCAGAAGTTCCCTCGGTCCGGGAGGAGGCTGAACCTGAGGGGGAAACCTGGAGCCTGCAGGGGAACTGGTGGCTGAACTGGGGGTGGCCCCTGAACTGACACAGTGGCAGTAGGAAGAAGGACCCACCAGGGAAGCATTCTGTGAGGCACAGAACACATGCCCTACTCTGGAGGGTCTGCAGCAGCAGGCTGAAGACTAGGCGTCTGGCAAGGGAGTCTGGTTCACATCTGATTTATTGGGAGGATGGCCTCCTACATAGTAGCCTAAGGTTGCTGAGCCTGGGTCAGCCCCTGTGCTGGTGGTATCCCAGTGCTTCAGAGCCTTCCTAGTGGGGCTGGCTCATGATGTGCCTTTATCTGGACATTTGGGGCCGGTCAAGACCTTTGAACGGCTTGTCACCCACTTCAACTGGCTCCAAATTCACAGGCACTCAGATGCACACTGTAGGTCTTTCCAAACTTGTCAGGCAAGTGGCAAGGGTGGGGGGGATGTAAGACTCCCCTCCAACCTTTAACTGTGGTCAGCACCCCCATTTGAAAGGGTTGGTAGTGACATTGTGGGGCCTCTGAATCCCAAGACAGCCATGGGCAACAGGTCTGGTGGACCATGCCCCCCAGATCCCAAAAGCCATTCTTTTGAGGTCAATAACCTCCCCTGTGGTGGGACATGCACTGATAGGGGTTTTTACCTGCATGGGGTTCTCAAAGGAAGTGTAGTCTCCGATAGGGGTACCAACTTCATATCTACACATATGAAGTCTCTATGGAAGGAGTGTGGGGTAACCTACCAGTTTACCACACCTTACCATCCCCAAGGAAATGGTCTGGTTTAGAGATTCAACTGCACCTTGAATGGCATGATTATGGGGGAAAAATCCTGAACAACGAGTCGTGAACCACAAAGTCGTGGAAAACGAAAACAAAACAACAACTTCCTTGTTTTAGGGCCTTAACCACGCATGTATGAACACGTACATGCGTGGTTAAGGCACAGAAGAAGGGAGTTGACGCAATCAAGGAGGAGGTAAGTTGGGCTGGGACTGGAGCTGTTTTTTTGGGGGTGGGGTGGGGGGCTCTGGGTGATTAGGGTTTAGGGGGAAGAGGGGGATCAGGGTTTAGGTTTTAGGAGTGGGTTGGGGGTTGGGGTGCTTTAGGTTTTAGGGGTTGTGGTAATTTTGGGGGTGGAGGGTTGGGGTGGTTGGTGGGGTGGGGGGGTCACGGTAATTTTTAGGGGTGGGGGTCAGGGGGACGCATGGTGGAACCATGCATGCTGATCACTAATGCCTTTACCAGGAATGCCTTTACAACAAAAAATCGTTGTTAAGGCATTCGTGGTAAAGGCATTAGTGATAACAACAAGGTTGTTGTTCCGACCTCGTTGTTCAGGCATGGGTGGTTGAAGTACTCGTTGTTTCGACATATAACCAATTATGGGCCTGTCAGAGCCATTTAGGTGTAAGTGGGACATCCTCTTGCCATGCCTTCTGTTCGCCTACAGGGAGGTGCCACAAAAGGGTCTTGGATTTATCCCTTTTTAGTTGCTGTATGGCCACCCTGTCAGGGGACGTTTGAGTCTGGTTAGGGAAGGCTTGGAGAAAGCCTCCAGTAAGCCCCCCCCAGGATGTATTCAGTTACATGCTGGCTCTTAGGAACCAGACTTCCCACTTCAGGAAGCTCGCTCAAGAGAACCTGAAAGCAAGCCAGGAAGATATGAAGAGCTGGTATGACCAGAATGCCACTCTGGTTGAGTTTCAGCCTGGCCAGAAAGTGTGGAGCCTCGCGCTCTCCAGGATGGGCTGGACCTTTAGAAGTGGTGGAGTGCAAAAGTAATGTCACCTATCTGGTGAACTTGTGGTCTCCTAGGACCCCTTTGAGGGTCCTACATGTGAACTGTCTTAAGCCTCATTTTGAGAGGACAGAGGTGACAATGCTCCTAGCAACAGATGATGGGGTGGAGGAAGAGAGTGAGCCTCTTCCTCACCTCCTATCTGCTAAGGAAAAAGATGGGTCCGTGGAGGGTGTGAACTTCTCTCCCTCTCTGACTCCAGAACAACAGAGGGACTGTTGCCAGGTGTTGGGACAGTTTGCCTCATTGTTCTCCTTGATCCCAGGGGTCACTCATTTTTGTTCACATGATGTGGACACTGGGGACAGTCCTCCTGTGAAACATAAGGTTTACAGAGTGACTGACAAGGTGAGGGCCAACATTAAGGATGAGGTATCCAAAATGTTAGCTCTTGGAGTTATTGAGTTTTCCAGTAGCCCCTAGGCCAGTCCTATGGTCTTGGTCCCAAAAGCTGCTGTTCCTGGTGCCACTCCAGAACTCAGGATCTGTGTGGACTACCGGGGTCTCAATGTGGTCAATAAGACTGACACACATCCCATCTCCCGAGCTGATGAGCTCATTGATCAGTTAGGATAGTGGGGAGTGGCCAGGTGTCACCCCTACAGCCAAAGATTGATACCATTCTGGCTTGAGAGCCCCCCAAGACCCAGACTGAGGTGAGAGCCTTTTTAGGTCTTACAGGCTACTGGAGGAGATTTGTTAAGGGGGATGGCACCATTGTTGCTCCCATAACAGAGTTAACCTCCAAGAAGCAACCAAAAAAAGTGATCTGGCCTGGGTCTTGCCAGGCAGCTTTTGATACCCTAAAGGCAGCCATATGCACAGCATCTGTGCTGAGGGCACCTGACTTCTCTCAAGAATTTGTTGTGCAGACTGATGCTTCAGAGCATGGTATAGGTGCAGTGTTGTCACAGCTAAATGAAGAGGGCCCAGATCAACCTGTGGGCTTCATCAGTAGGTGGTTACTTCCCAGTGAACGTAGGTGGAGTGCAATTGAGCGTGAAGCTTTTGCTGTGGTCTGGGCACAGAAGAAGCTAAGACCCTACTTGTTTGGGACTCACTTCCGGGTTCAGACCGACCTCAGGCCCCTCAGATGGTTAATGCAGATGAGGGGTGAGAATCCAATACTGCTGAAGTAGTCCACTTTCCTACAGGGGACAGACTTTACGGTGGAACACTGCCCTGGAATAGAACACTCCAGTGCTAATGGTCTGTCCAGATTCTTCTGCTTTAGTGAAGAGAACTCACATGAGTTTGGGTAGTTCTCCTCACTTTCAGCTGGGGGGGACACGTGTTAGACCTGGCATCCTGAGTGTGGTCTACCCTAACCTTTTGCCTCTGCTTCCCAATTCTGCATTTGGGCAAGGCTGACTCAGTGTTATTTGAAATGAGACTGGCATTGTTGTTCTGTCCCCTACATTCCCCTATCTTCTTCTCATGCACACTAGAGTGTTTTATGCAGCCGAAGAGCAATTTAAAATGAACCTTCATAGGTAGTCCATGCTGAAGCAGCCAATAGGGTGAATGGTGAGAGTTTCAGCTCTAAAAGCCTAGTCCTGGTGACACTTAAGTAGAGGTGTGCTACTGCTAAGCCTATGGCACCCTGTGGCGGACTCTTCCCTGAACTTTAATGAAGTTTTCTCCCCGTGGTGCTTGGCAAGCTCTCCCTCCACATGCCCTCTTCAGCTGCATACCACAGGTAATCTATGTGTTATGGAGATTTCTAACTCTGCTGTCTTCACTGTTATCTTCAGCCCATCCAACTGATCTGTGACCTGCGTCGTGAAACACGTGTTGGCCTGAACTAGGAAAACTACCTGAGAGAAATAAAATCAAATAAAGCAATCTTTTATTTAACTTCAACTTTTGTGGAATTGAAGTCTATTATTTTTTTACCTCAAAAACCTGTCTTTGTTATAATATTTTTGAGGTCCAGGTGTCTCATCTTTATGCTCAACCTCCGCATCCCTCTCTCTGCTTAATGGGATTTAAGCATAATAAACTCTAGGTATGTCTTAATGTAAGCCAATTGAGTTCATGAACTGTTAGTCTGATTTGGTCAAATTTGTTATGGAAGGTGACAAGCTTATCTGCCAAGTGGTTTTTGAGGGGCCCTAGCCAGGATTTCTGAAATCTAACTTGGCAGTGATCAAGGAGAATACCTGTGGTGGAGGTCAAACATTGATACTTGGATCGTTGAATAAGTCCATAACAAATTCCTTAGTTCAGTGGTTCCCAGCCTGTGGTCCAGGGACCCCTAGCGGTCTGCAAAGCCTCCCCAGGGGGTCCGTGAAAATGTAATAATATTATCAGATTTGTTCTTCAGCTTTCAGCAATGACTCATTTGGGGGGTCCACTGATTCCAATAATGATTCAGTGGGGGTCCCCAGGTTCCAGAACTGATAAAGTGGGGGTCCACTAAAGTCAAAAGGTTGGGAACCACTGCCTTAGTTCTTTTCAGCAGAGTGAGCTGCTGATAAACAGGAGAAATATGGAGGAATGTATTTTCTGCCTAGACATAATAATAGCAACCTTTCTTTTCCCTACTAAAAGAATACATTTACAAATTATTTGCTTTGTTAGAAGTCGATCCTGAAGCATCTTCTTCATCTCCGTTAAATCTTTGGAAGGCCACAGAGTGTCACTTGCTACTCTATCAGTAGCCCATCAGACATCACCAGCATAAGGCTTCAGTGACTATTAAACCAACTAATGCCTGCTCAAAAATGTTATTTTTACATTTGACAAGAATTTGGTGGCTGCTCATTATCTGTTTCCTCAAAGAAATGTCCTGATATTGAGGCAATGTCACTGCTCTTTGATTCCTAGCTGTTCAAAATAGCCTAAAGAACTAAGGGCGTTATGAGGTGTGTGAAATTTGCGTGACTTGCTTTCACGTCAAAAAACAAAATTACAGCAAAATGATGCAAGATATACATAGTAATCAAAAATGCGAATCTGTCATTCCATGCTATATTTGAAAGCGAAATACCGTTTGAAGTCAATTTTTGATGCAAGGATGCATTGAAACAAAAGTTCCATGAGCAAAAGCCGTTAGTTGTAAATTAGTGGCATAATTTTAGGCATTTCCCATAATAGTCGTAATGCAAAATTCTCAAAATTGCAATTAAAATCTTGCCCTTGTCTATGAGATTTAGTTTTCCAGTGCTAGGGACGTTGAAATCTGTTCACTTTTTTCAAGGTTTGCTTAAATGTTTGTTTCCAATTACAGCTACTTTACTTCCCACTTCTAAGTACATTATTTAAAAAAAAAAAACTTTGAATTAAAATTTAAATTAGAATTAATAGGTTTGAACATCCCATCATTTATGTTAACCCTGTTTATTGTGTCCTCAACTTATGTACTGATCCTCTGCCCGTATGAGAGAGTCCTTAAGTATAGACCACAAAACTATACAAGGCAACGGGAGCCTTCTATAATCCTGGTGGCATGCATGGAAATCTGATGGGGTCAGTGGCCTAACGAGGCAGTGATCGCTTACAGTTTGGCCATTGTTGTGGAAGAACATTGGCTTTTCACCATGACAAAATGTATTACACTCGGTAACTATAACAGTGCCACGAAATTTACTCTGCTTGGTTTGGGATGTTGTAAGTGGTTGTGTGATGAAACACAATCTTATTATGGAAGTCTTTCTAAGGTCCACTCTTCACAGCAGGATGAGAATGGTCCTGCAAGGCTCCTCTTGCTACTGGTATTTGCTGACTGCTGTCCTTGTGGCACTACAAGGAGTAGGGAGGCAAGTGAGTTGGAAAGTTCAAGACCCAGATGTGCAAGATAGTTTTATTTATGTGCTATTTTAAGGACTGGAAATGTTTTAGGGTAACATATTGAATATATGTTTTGCAATTGTGAAATAATGACAAAATGTTGCATTGTCCTAAAACTCCAAACTTAAAGCAGCAGTGCAGTTGGACACCCCTCCGAGTGCAGGCATCGGCTGCGCCTCAAGCCACATGGGTTGGTTGATCAAGAATTTAGTTTTCTCCCCGGAGGTCCCTCGAACATTGATATTTCAGGAAAATATTGAAAGTTAAGGTTGACCGGTTACCTTAAAGTTAGGCAAGGAGCAATTGACCTCACGAGTCTCCACTTTATTCAGCCATTTTACCACGTGTATTGTTGCTTTGCAATTTTTAGGCGTCTGCAAAAAAGAAATGTATTAGTGCATTTACTTTGATACAGTACAATCAAATTACGCAACAGTTGTGTTAGCTAATAGGTGTGTCCTATGTCCAAAAGGCATCCTAATACTTCCTGGTGATTTTAATGCCAGATTAGTCAGTGATGGCAAAGTTATTGGTCACAGTTACTTGTCTTATTTGCTGTTCCTACAAAGACATGGCTAGACTGCAAGCAGCCATTTACAAAGCCACTAGAGCTCAGCAGCACAATCTATTGGTTTTGCCAATGCATTTTTGTCCTAGTAGCTGCTGTGGCTGCAGGTGTGCGTTTATGTATAACGTCAAGTACTTCCTTTGGAAATGCACGTTAAGTATCTTTTACAGTATTGTATTATGTTAATGTTGCTGTACTTGGGGGCGGGGTAGCTATTGCAGTGCTAAGGTGAGGCGGTGGTATCACAGGGGTACGGAAGGGCTGGCTGTTATTAAATTTCTGTGGTGGTATATTGCAGTTCTAAGAAGTTGTGTTGTAATTCTGTTAGGGTGTCTCAAAGCTGGGTAGTTGTTATTGTTGTGAGAAATGTCACTGTACTGTGGGGTGGTGTCACTGAGCTGTGCAATGCTAGGGGTATCACAGTGCCTGGGTATTATGTGGAGGGTGTTGCACGTCTTGTGGAAGGTGGTGCAATGATGGGTGTTCTCAAACTAAGAGGTTGGTGTTGCACAGGCGTGGGTGGTGTTGCCGGGCTAAGAGGTGTCTCATATTACTCGCCATTGGGGCTGCAGTGTTGCATATATTATATTGCAGTGCTGCAAGTTGATGTCACAACACTGGGTGGAACCACTTTGTTGGATAACTGTGCCATGATGAGAGGTGGAGTTAGGATGCTGGTGTTTCCTGAAACATGGTGTCACAGCACCGAGGGATGGTGCTGGAGGTGGTGTGTAGTGCTGGGAGGTGGTTTGGCAGTGCTGGTGTGTAGTAATGCAGTGCCAGGTGACAGCTCAGTGCTGGGTGTTAATAATGTGGCATTAGAGGGTGATGTTGCTGTGCAGGGAGAGGATATAAAAGGCAAGATTGCAGAGATGCCTTGCAGGGCTGCTGACGGGCTTCGGTTTTTGCATTGCTAGGTTGAAAAGAGGTGCAAAAGGTATACTGTCTTTGGACATTACTAGTTGGACTGCATTAAGGTACACAAACACAGCAAACCACAGGGCGAAGTAAGGCAATTTTCAGAGTACAGTGTTTTCCAAAGCAAGGTCGTGCCTTGCTGAATATTTCTCACTGCTTATCTTTTTGACTACCAAGATATTTTCTTACAACATGTCAGCTTGGTGCCTAAGGTTGTAAGACAACCTTTTCAGAAAGTTCATATGCTGGCAGCATGGCTCTGGTATACGATTATAAAGGTGTTTACTGAAAGTTAGAAAACCCACAATGATTGGTCAGCCGTAAACCCCAAAAATGTGAAAATAAAGATTTTTGGGTAAAAACCAGTGTGCTTGGCAACTGGATAATAAAAGATTAGACGTTATGAAACAAACTTAATACTTAGCTTACTTGGGAAGATCACATTTTACAGCAACCTGGTAAGGTTTTACTTCTACACTGAAATATTAATGACGTTCCACACTGCATAAAGTCTCAACTCCACCATCTACACTACTTTTGTAAGGAATTCAGATTGAAGGGCTGAGTGTGGGTTAAAGAAAGAAAAGATACATTGTGTTAGTTTGAAGACTATTGGCCTGATTACAACCACAGGATATTGGTTTCACCTCCCTTAAGGGAGCCAAGGCCAATATTATAGCGCACCTGCACCCTCTGCAAAGCAGACAGTGCGCATTCCTATGGTTCTGGGCAGGTCTCGGGACGGCCAAACATACATGCGCAGTAGGCTCTCTGTGTTGCCAGGCTGGTAAGAGCATGCACAGGCACCCAGTCTGCCTGGGAGCGCCCTGGCTGGGCGCTCCCAGACAATCCTGAGGCTGCTCAGAGCAACGTCAGGATTGGCCGCAGGGCAGGCTGGGCGTCTGTGTCTGCCTGCAGCGACGGGAGAGGAGGGGCGCAGAGATGGAGCAAGAGAGTGATTTAAAAAAAAAAAATGTTTTGCAAATTTTTAGTTTGCCCCCCCGCACTATCCCCACGCCGCCCCGCCCCAGCAAATCCCTGCGAGCCGCTCCTGTATAGTGATGGAGTCATTCCATTTTCATGGATAGTTATCAGCCATGTGAATGTGAAAAAACACATTTACCACGATTCCTGTTTTTGACGATTACTTACCGAAGTTTTATCAATCTCGCAGTCCTCATGCAGATTAGCATTTGCCTCCTTTGAGCAGTTCGTCGGCTTGATTTCGAAATTCACCTCATATATAGACCCAGCAACCACCTGAAAAGTAGATCAAGAACGTTGTTGAAAATACATTTTTTACTGAGCGATGAAGTCACAGCAGAAACAACCAAATAAATATGAAAATGAAATTCCAAGAGAGAAAAAGATTCAGAGACTTAGTGCATCAAAGACTTTTTCCAGGAATCATCTAACAGACCGAAATTATTATACAGTCCATTGGGGGTAGCTAGGGTACCACAGGCTTAAGTAAATATTAATATTATGGAGAGGTGTAATTACTTGGTGGTATCACAGCGTTACTCGAGATCTGTACCTCAGAGTATGAGACAAAGTAATAAAATATATTTTACTCCACTTTCAAAATTCAGAACACCCAGTGTTTTACTTGCTCAAAATTCCGACAGTTTTTACTTGGCAAAATCCAAGCAGGGAAAAGGTGCGGCATTTTGTATATTGCTGATAGGGGTGCACCTACCACGAATACAGTTTAGCTCCTGATAGCTAAACATACTCTTTGATTCCTAATGCAGACCTAAAACCGGATTGTATGTTATGTTTTGTGTTGTCGATTTTTGTCTAGTTCCTGTATGCCCACATGACGTCTGGGCGCTAGCACATTTGTCACAGGAAAAAAAATACAAAAAACAATGGACAGATTCCAAATATTTGGCCCAAACTAATCGTGTGAGCAGAAGAATCCAAAGGCAGATGAGCAGTGCAGAGTACGACTTTACTTCCGCATGGACGTGCGCTAGTACCAAAAAGAAGCCAGTGCTCTTTTGTGTCAACTTTTGCTTGTGTAATCATAGGGCTCTAGCTCCAACCGGAAGTGCTTTGTGTTTGCTGCGCTTACTTTCCCATGAATCGAAGACATTTTGATTTTAAACAGGGTTTTTCACGTTACTGGTTCTATCGAACAAAGGATGATGGAAACGCTGATAGGATTTCCAGGGATGGACTGTGCAACAGGATGCTTGAAAAAATTAATACAAGGGCAACAGCCTCTTGCGTTGTTATCCTTTAAGCCTCACACCTTTTTACTTACCTATTCTATTCTTTCCTTCCTATTTATGTAAGGGATAACACTGGATGCATTCTTCTTCCACCGAACCTCTTCTTACCATGTGATAATCCCTATTACTTACCTGGATCCTTCCGGAACTTGTTTTGAGGATGTAATTACTCCATTCATTTGTAAGCATGAAGAAGTGTTTTCTTTATTGTCTTAGGGCGTTTCTAGGTTTTTAGTTTAAAGGATGGATATTTGCTGTGACATTCCTAGCATGATTTACAGTAGAATATGATGCTGATCAAGACAGTTCCAGGGCAGCTGAAATCTATTCTCTCCCAAGAAAAGATGCAGAGTTGCCTGCTGTTGAATAAACTTCACTATTGGAATTTCTTCCTGAAAAATCCTTATTTTCCCTCATGTAAGGAGCTGGTTCTGCTTTTATGTTAAACGTTATGAGAGACATCCACTCAGATTGAGGCATTTTCCCCCCTCTTTTGTCCACGAGATACCAGCTTGGAGTGAGGCTGTGTTGAAGTGCTAGGATATTAGGAGTGTGGTAAGAATCTATTTGGAAGGTACTATGATTCACAAACTTGTATCCCTCCCTTTCCATGGCTCCATCCACATCTTTTCCTATGTACAGCACACTGATGCTTTCCATCTAAGTTTTTACATTATGTTTACCAATACAATCCATCTACTGCCTTTAGGCTTAGCCACAATTATACCAAACAGTTCACCTCTACTTTGAGGAGGTATGTACGACCTGCCTTAATAATGGAAATGTCTCAAATGGCACTCTGCAGTGGAATCAGAACAGACTACGATAGATTTTACCGCCTCATGCACTGGGCGTAAACAGATTTAATTGGTAGCTGTCATTCCACAATGGCCTGGGGAGTCCCAACACTTTAGTTTGCCATTAAAAACATAGGTGTAATGTACTATTTCCATTCGCAGCCCAGGGATTTGCAATTTGCACACTGGTTTGTGAATGAGAATGCAATAAGCGAAGCAACCTGTGTACTAGTAGGTCTCATCACAAATTGTCCATTCACAAGGTTTGCATGATAACCGCTTAATTGATCTAAATCAGGCAGATTTTAATTTGCAACCCGATTTCTTTTAGTAGCACAGATCTGTACTGATTTCTTTGTTTTCTTGCTTCCTTGATGAATGATACCGGAAGTTGCCAGCAAAAGTGACCCTCTTATACCCTTCAGGTAAAGGATATAACAGTTTAATAGCTTCACTCTAAGTAAGCAGTGCAGTGCCTTTTTCGGAGGGTGGGTCACACTCAAAACATTAGGACTAAGATGAGAAGGTTTATGACTGAGGCTCCCTGTTTTCCGGTTTTACTGATTTTTTACAGATAAACAGAGACAGAAAACAAAGTCATTTTATGTCTGTATTTATTATTGAAAATGGAAAAATACAGAAAAATCTGTTTCTTTTGAGTGACTTTCCATACTGTTTTCATCTGTTCCAAGCCAAACACAGGGCAGATAGATGGCATGGAGAGTAAAAAACAAGATGAGATTTCCTTGCATTGCAACATATGTCAACATGCATCTGTAGTTATTGCTAATACTTACCTGCGGGTGGATTGTTATGTTAAATTTGGCTGCTTAATTTGCTAAAACACAACAGGCGTCAAAGTATAAGCTCACATTTATTAGTTAAATAAATTTGGAAATATACCATTTTACACCTTCATTTATCCACAGAACACAAAATAAATATGGATAAATTATAATAAACACAGATGAATACAGACAGAAATGTAAACAAAATAAATACCATAAAACCGGGAGCCTTAATTATGACGCAGTGTAATGAAGACTACCTGTAAGTAACTGATAGGTGATGTTAGAAATGGGGACCTTAGTTGGCAGAGGTATACACCCTTGTCCAAGTTGGGACCACAATCCTAGTCAGGGTACGTCACACATAATCCAAATTATCCTGTGCCCACCCTCTGGTAGCTTGGCACTGAGCAGTCAGGCTTAACTTAGAAGGCAATGTGTAAAGTATTTGTGCAGTAAATCATGCAATAACACAGTGAAAACACCACAAAAATACACCACGCAGGTTTAGAAAAATATAAGATAGTTATCTGAGTAAATTAAGATCAAAATGATCAAGATTTGATAAGCACCAGCTGAAATATAACTTTTGCAATGATAAGAAGAGTTTTAAGTCTTTAAGAGTCAACATTTGTCTCTTGTGTGCACAAAGTACTTGGTATGCGTCAAAATTAAACGCACGAAGACCGCAGAGGAGGAGATGAGGGGAAAAAGGAAGGCGTGCTTTGGATTTCCTGACGCGCACTGTCAATGGGTCGATTCTTCCCACGCTGCAAGGGCTTTGCATAGATTTCCGGCATGCAGTCTTGGATCCTCCCTGCGATGCAGGGTCTTTTGATGCCCAGGGACGATGCATGGAAATCCTGGGCATGTAGGACGAAGTCACAGTTGCTACGTCAATCCGGTGTGGCGATGCATCAGAGTTTCGGTCGCATGGCAGGTGCTGCTTGGAATCCTCATGCAGGAAGTCGGGCTGCGTTGTTCCGGTGATGCGTCGATCCGGTATGGCTGTGCGTCGAAGTTCTGGTCGCAATGCAGATGCTGCATCGATCTCCACTTGGGGAGCCAGGCTGCGTCGTTCCGGTTCGGCGATGTGGTGATTCTTTCACCGCAGAGCAGGCTGTGCATCAATTCCGGCAGGCTGTGCCTCGATTGTTGTCACACAAGGAATTTCCTTGAAGGATAGAAGTCTTTTTGGCCCTGAAACTTCAGGAAAAGGAGGCAAGCTCAATTCAAACCCTTGGAGAGAACTTCTCAGCAGAGTCAGAGGCCAGCAAGGCAGCAGGGCAACAGCATGGCAGCAGTTCTTCACAGCAAAGCAGTCCATGTGAATCCTTTGGGTAGCCAGACTCTGGTTCAGAGTGTCTGTCCCTGAAAGTGTCTTATTTAATGAGGTCAGGGGCCCAGTGTATGTACCCAAAAGTGCCTTTGAAGTGGGGGAGACTTCAAAGAGTGGTTTTGAAGTGCACAAGGTCCCCTTTCAGTACAGGTCTGTCTGCCAGGGTCCCAGAAGGGGGTTTGGCAGTCCATTGTGTGAGGGCAGGCCACTAGCCTTTGAAATGTAAGTGTTTGGCCCCTCCACCCTTCCAGCCCAGGAAGACTCATTCCGTATGCAGATGAGTGCAGGTGTGACTGAGTATCCTGTGTTTGTGATTGTCTGATTGAAACACACAAGGGAGCTGTCAATCAGCCCAGCCCAGACGTGGATTGGAGACAGGCTATAAGGCACAGATGGATTTTAAGTGCACATGAATGCTCACTTTTGTAAAAGTGGCATTTCTAAAATAGTAATATAAAATCCAACCTCACCAATAAGCACGATTTTGGATTACCATTCTGGCCATACTAAATATGATCTATTTACCCCTTTCTGAGACATGGTTATGGGCCTACTTATGTGAGTGGCCCAACCAGTATTGCAGGCGCACTAGTAGCATTCAATCTAGAGGGCCTGGGCACATGTGGTGCACTTTAGCAGGGACATACAAACAGATCAAATATGCCAATTAGGTATGAACCAATGTTACCATGTTTTAAGGGAGAGAACATATGCACTTTAGCACTGATTAGTAGTGGTAAAGTGTGCAGAGTCCTAAAGGCAGGAAAACAATGAGGTCAGAAAAAGAGAAGGAGGAATGCAAGATGTTTGGGGGTGACCCTGCAGAGAGGCCATTTCCAGCAGGTGAGAAGAAAGACACAGATTATTACTTAAAGTCTGGGATCAGTGGTAGGCTGATGATTGATTTTCTAACTGGGTGCGGCGAGGGCAGCAAATTAATCTTTGAGCTGCAGGACCTTCAACCTTAAAAATAGTACTCTGTCCTTTAGACAGCTTTGAAGGCAAAGGCCTGATTTAGATCTTGGCAGATGGAATACTCCATCCCAAACATATGGATATCCTATCCACACTATAACAATCTCCATAGAATGTAATGGGATCGTAATACAGCGGATGGGATATCCCTTACATTTGTGACAGAGTATTCCCCTCCAAGATCTAAATCAGGTCCTTAGGGTCTTATTTAGAGTTAAGCAGATGGGATACTCCATCACAAACTCAACTGATGTCTTGTGTGCTGAATTACAACTGCACTAAAACCTATGGAACTTGCAATACAGAAGACACAATATCTGTCACGGTTTGACAGTGTTTAAATAAGGCTGTTAAAAGCCACATAGGCTGTTTGAGATGATTAGGCATTCCCAGAAGATGCTTGCAAATTGTTGCTTTGGAACAAACAAAAGAATAATTGATTTTCACTCTGCACTTTGCGTTTATGTTTTGTGCACACCACAATATTCCTTGTTGTCTGAGTGCCAGAGCTGCATAGAGCTGCTTATCCAGGGTAAACCAAGAAGACACTCCTTGCCTACCTGCTTGGTGGCTGCATGGATGTATGACACCCTATAAAGGAAAGTATAATTGCTCTCAGCATTGAATTTGTTCATTGTGTGAACCAGCGGCTCCAGAAGCTCTGTGCTGTTAGTCTCCAGCGACGTAGGGCAACCACGACATTCAAAAACAGGGGTTGGTACAACTTCTGAAACTGAAAGATAAAATAAATTTCAGAAACATGTGTCCAGTATTACAAACATCTATTCTAGAAATATTGGATTGGATTCATAAAACATTTGAATCAGTGCAAATTTTATTGTCATGCAAATTTGGTTTTGAGCAAAATACAAATTATGAATCTAGGAAAATACACAAGCACACACTTAAAACTGTTGTTGTTTCAAGATTAGCCTAAGGGTAATTTCCAGATAAAGGGTAGGTTTGTGGGGCAGTGGATGGTGCGGGGGCCTCCCACAATGGTATTGTACCTCTTCTTCTCGAAGGAAGGGCGGCAATTGTGCCCTTTTACAGATACCTTGCATCTTTTTTAAGTGGGGTACAAGTGAAAGCTGACATGTGATGTTACATCAAGCCGTATTACACTGGATGTTTCAGCCACACACTTACAGCACAGGATGCCCTGCTTCAGGGCGGAAAAGGCCTCATGCTGGAAGGGCTAAAGCTATTAGAAAATAATAAATATAAGTATGCAATTGATAAGCAATCCGGACCATGTGTCTTAAATTTTACATTATGAAATCCTTAAGAGGCCTGTCCTTAGCATGTTAACCTTTTGCTCCAGCAACCGAAGCCTGCTTGGTACAGATGGTCTTCATCCCTGTCCTACATGATGATGGCATGCTAGAGAATAGCTGAGCTGGGTGCATTACCAGTTCCTGTGGCAGTGCTTCCATCTTCCTCAGAATGCTGGGGTTCCTTTTGTGAATTAGGGACATGCACGTTTTCTGAGGTAGCGGAGCGGAGACGCGTACTCGCGGTTCGGCGTTTCTGGATCTATGCTAACGCTGTTTCTATAATATTGTGATATAACTTGCTTACGGATGAAACTATAACAATACTGAAAATACATTAATATTATTGGGTTCTGGATTCAAGATCTGGAGAGTTCGGTTTCTAATGGGAATACCTGATAACGATTGATAAGTGCGAATAATCATTGGATTTGTAGGAAGTGTCTAATTATGAGCCCTGAAGAAGTAGTTCGTGATGTATAAAAGAATTTCCCATGACGAAACACGTGTTGGCTTGAATTGTATTATCACGGATGGGTTACCAATTATTTGAAGATTTGTATTTGGATCTTTGGATTGGATTGGACATTGCAAACCTGCATTAAAATTGGATGCTTGGTTTCTTCAAGATCATTTATTTGAGTTATATTTGTATTACAATTGTTTGTGAATGGTGTGCCGCACACTGTATTATATGATTGTTGTTTTTTTTTTTTTTATATAAACCTTTAAGGGATGGGTGTTTTTCCCTTGTGCAGGCACCCCTCATCTCTTTGTTAATTTTTTTTTTTGCCACTTAGGATCCTGAGCGCCTTTACAACCCTAACATTTCACCCCATTAGCTAGGTCACGTTTTCTGAGGTAGGTTCACATATTTGCATTGTACATATTTCTGTGCAAGGGTGCTTAGAACAGTGAATGTTTTATTGTCTTTACGTTATTGAGTACAAATAAAATATTTCCCACACGAATGACTAACCTACTCCAGTGTTTCATACTGAAGGTTGGGTACCACAAGAGCAGTCAGAGAACTAGTTAAATATTTCCTAGTAATGGAGTAATGAAGGAAGCGCACTTGGAACTCTGGGAAAGCCTGGCCCCCCAGAGCAGCAACATTGCAATACACTGAGCAGCCATGAAATATTTTATCAGCCCCTAGGGCACATTGATCAGCCCTGATATAGCTAATGGTGAGAGTGGCAGTGAACGTATGGTGATTGGCTTCTGGTGCACCCAATGAGAGAACAAGGATCATTATAACTTAGTGGCATGAGCTTCGCTGAACCTGAGGAGAAGGACTTGAGGATCCAAGCACAGTGTACACCTAGGGAAAATTCTAGACAGAGCCGTATTATGTCCCAACTGAGAAGTTGATGTTTGCTAGACAGAGGAGGTGCAGGCTAGATGGAACAGGCCAGGTACCAGCTAACTCATTGGAACCCAAGTCATCGCAGCACTCACCTGCTACTCACAGACCTCCAGCAGATGGAGCAGCACATGCATAGGGCCTCAAGAAAAAATCTGCTACTGGCAAATTGGAAATGGCGTGGTGGTCATCCCTGCCACAAGACAGCTGAAAGCTCTGTAGATCTTGGGGCAGTGAATTAGCCAAGCTGTGTGAATCTACTTGCCCCTGAGTATTGAGCCTGTTAAAGGAAATGAAGAGGACTGCAACTAGGAGACCAGAACGCTGAATGGCACCCCACAATCCAGCCCACTCCTGTATGGGATCTGTTGGGACACATGCGAGATTCAGTAGACTCCAGCTCTGCCATCTCCTCTAGAGAAGAACAGTGGAATGTACTGTACAGCATAGTAGTGAGTGTACTGCCATACATCCCCGTGAAGCAGATCAAGGCAACAACAAGTTGCAAATTCATGATTTTCCTGATTCCCCAAATCCAACTTAAAGAAGATAAAGTTGCCTTGTGTCTGGGAGATCTGCCTAGTTCCTCTGCCAGCCTACTCTATCTTGATCCCATCCATGAGCTCACCTGATCCAGTTCTCTTTTGTGATTGGCAAAGGGCCACATGAAAGGGAAAAATGTTGATGCCGGAACCAAGAGGGGATGATATCAGCAGTTCAGATCTACAGCAGCCAGGAAATCAAACACCATCCTGGACAGTGAATATCTTCTTGGAGGAGACCGACCAGCACCTGTAGGGTGCCACATGTCCTTGCTTGGCCCGCAATCAGGATGATCAATGAGGAGAAACTGACAGTTGTGCAATTGCTTTAAGAACTGGCATTCACACAGAAGGAGCATGAGGATGCTCACGTCTCGCTTGTTTGTGGATGGTGCTGAGGTCCAATTTCCTGCTCTTAGCCCGATTGAGGCAATGCTTAAATCAACAGACAAATATAACTTATGCCAGCGACCAACAACTAATCAGGAATTGTGGATTCCACATAAACAGAGGAACAGAGAAGTGAACAGTGGGATGTCTGTGCTTTATGCTGGAGGGGGTGTTCTAATCCCTGGGATGCTGGTTTGATGCATCGGAAGCCTAAAGTCCCAGTGGGTGCAGGAAAGAGCAGACATTTATTTGTTTAAGGATTGGAGTGAGTAGCTTTGTGTCATATTGACACACATGGCTGTATGACAGAACTAAGCATGCCATTACCACACATGCTTTTACTACACTACCATTACCACGCATATACCTTTACCATGCAAATGTTTACCACCCACTCATCTTTCCCCAGCATGCTTTTACAATGAAAATATAAGTAGTATTTGTTTATAAACATATATATAAAAAATATAAATATATATATACACACACACACACACACACACACAAAATTATCTGCAAAATACTTACATTTTCGTTGTAAAGGCGTGCGGTGCAAATGTATATGTGTGGTAAAAATTTGTGTAGTAACGACATATGTGGTAAAGACACATGCACGATAATGGATGCATGGTAAAGGTATCTGCATGTTAAAGAGTGTTTTTTAATGCTGTTTCCTGACACACGTTCATCGTTGAACTGAATTAAATGTTTGGAAAATGGATGATGTTGTTAAGATTGGGAGTTTACCACTGGAAATTCAAAACATATTCATCACAAAATACTTATCTGACAGGCTTCATTTCACCCCACGTTAGCTAAGAGTCAAGATAGTATTTCTACAACGGGCCATCAAATATCAAAATGCAAGATTGACTCTGGAAAGTAGAGAGGAAAGAAAGAATTCAAACAATCACATATGCCCCTCTTGTCTGGACTACATGATACCTGTGGGTGCCACACTCCCTGTAAGTGAGCACACAATTTTGACCCAGGGGGTTTTAAAAATATTTTCTAAATTGTTTTGTGTCCCATATTAGTATATGGAAGAGAAATTAATAATTTTAATCTCTTGTTATAGACTATTTTGGTAGAACATTAAAGTAGAAAATATTGATATTTCAAGTGACCATTGTTGTGGACACATTTAAAAGTTGGAGCTCCATCTTTAAACTTTTATTTTACCTTCCCAACACTTAACTCATATACAAGTATTAAAGTCTCAGTACTATTTGTCTGGCTCAGGTTTCCCCAATGAATTGGTCGGGGGATATTAATAGTTCTCCAGCTACCTGTAAGTAGCTCTCCTGTGTCCAGCCCAGTCTACCAAATTAGAAGCTTTTGCTTTGGTTGAATCTCAATATGCATCCCAGAATTGAAAAGTGTATCCTTGAGATGAAAATATGGGCATTTTCAGAACCCGTAAAGTGATGTTTGAGGAAAAATGGCTGATTTTCCAAATTATATTTAAAGCTGTTATATGAGTGATAAATGAAGCTGCAGTGGGGAGACTTATTATTAATATTATTATCTTGGTGCCATGACATTGCAGCTATGGCTGTCATGTGCTACCCATCCAAAGGCATTCCACATCAGGAAAGCCATTTTTACATCACCGGTGGAAATCCTGCCTGATGCATTTAGTTGACCACTGCCGGTAATCTTGCATGGGGTGGCAAGTAATGTAGTCTTGTGTGAAATGGTCAGTGACCACTATTACAACACTATTAATATTAGTAGTACGGGATAATATAGCGTTAGAGCTTGCCGTAGTGGGCTATACTGGCCATTAAAGGCCCGCTCCAGTATTGAAGGCCCGAGCCGAAGGCGATGGCCTTTGATAAGGAAGCGGGACTTTAATTGCTAGTATAGCCCAACTACGAAGGGCTACAAGGCTAATAGAACATTTTGCCACTAGAGGGCAGAATGTTCTAATAAATTCCTCACGTAGCCTGAGGGGATTAAAATACCCTCTGGCTCTGTGAGGCCTTTGTTTACATCTGTTGCTGTGAACAAAGAACATTGGAATGTGGACGCTCCAGGCTTTTACCAGCCAGTAAAAGCCCAGAGCACTCCATTGTCTCCAAAGGAGCTTCCAATATTCTAATGTTCTAATTTTGATTAAATCTAAGTAGCTCTCAATACAGAAAAGGTTGGAGACCCCGAACTAACTCATGCAGCTTGCAGCGAAGTGGCAGGCATCTTCAGACCTCTTTAGGATCAGGAACATTCTTGCATCTTCATGGAGGTTTGAGTAGTCTGGTTTAGCATCTTACCTTCTACTTTGCAGTTTTGCTGAATTGCAGCTATCATACCGTTGGTGGCGACGTACACAGCAGCCTTGCAAACACCTGAAAGCTGTCAGAAAATATAAAATGGAGCTTACTGTGAAACGAGCAAAGCTACCACGAAAAGACAGAAAACAGAAATTTAAATAACTCGTACGACATACCTTTAATTTTCAATATCTAGTCATAAATTGTTTCTACATATAGTGGCATTTATTGACCTGAAAATGGGCAAAATTGGTGACGGAAATTTCACAAATTGAAATTGCAAACTCTGTTTTGTGCCTAAAACGGGTGTTTGCTTCCCGGCTGCGAACTGGGGAAGTGAATAGTGCACATGCGCTGTTTGTGCACCTCGTAATGAGTCAACTCATGCATGAAAGTAATCCATTGTTTTCTAGCTTGTCAGAGTGCAATTACATGCAAATTAGACTTGGTCCAGCTCAAACTGGTTGGCCTAAACAGGTGAAAGCGTGTCTAGGTGACTTGTATTCCCATGCAGATGGGACTTTGGGTCTCATTCCGAGGCTGGCAGTCTTCAGGGGAGGTCAGGATCACTGCTGCTGTGACAGCCTGGCGGTGGCGGAGATCGTATTCTTCCATGACAGCGCTGCATGCAGTGCTGCCCTGAGGATTGCGACCAAGTTCTCTGCCAGCCTTTTCATGTTGGTTTCACCACAATGAAAAGGCTGGCAGAGAACAGGTGCAGGGGGCCACAGGGGGACCCCTGCACTGCCCATGCACTTGGCATGGGCAGTGCAGGGGTCTCTCTGCCCAGCACCCTCGCAATATTCACTGTCCCTCACAATGTTAACTGTCTGCTGAGCACACAGTGAACATTGCAAAGGTGCTGGTTCACCCTGCAGGCGACAGCATTGCCACTGGCTCTATCATGAGCCGGAGACAATGCTGTAGCCTGTTTCCTTCTAGGCTGGCGAGAGGAAACTGAGGTTTCCGCCGGCTGGCCCAGCGGGAAACTCTTAATAGGCCGGCGGAGTGGTCACCACAAAGGCAGCGGCCAACCTGTCAGGAGTTTGGCGGACGGGCTTTCCTGTCTGCCAAACTCAAAATTAGGCTCTTTGTCTTGTGGCTCTGGCTGGACTGTCCCTTTCAGGCCAGGCCGACGACAGACATGCCTGCAGTTAATCAAAATACATATTGGACTGGAATACTGCCCCTAGTAACTACCATTGGCTCAAATTGTTGTTTTTCTCAGTGTGCCCTAATAAGAACGGTGCACGTGACCATACATGTAACCTGTACCTCCTCACTGACATGGCTCAACAACGCTGACACATGTCTGCGACAGACTGCAGATGAAACATGACCTGGCGTGTTGGGATCAACTATGCTCTTTGGGACAGAGCCAAAGCTATTTTGCATTGGGTTTCCCCATCTAAAGTGTCACAATGTGCAAAAATAGTATGGGCTGGGTTAGGGGCTAAGTAGTTACTGATGGCTGAGAATGCTTCAAGCACCTTGAGACCCTCACAGGTGAGTAGCTGCGCTTTACAAATATTGATTGATTGACTCCATCAGCCTTTTGCTGGTCTCAGTGGGATGCCTTAAGTGCATTGTGTATGCTCTGGCATGGGTCCAGTTGCTGCCCGTGCCTTGTTAACTTTGCATGGCCTCACTGTATTCTTATAAATCCTCACAAAAGTGCACCTCCAGTCTGTGTCTCATTGTTTACTAAATTGTTGAACAAAACAACAGCTACACCACAGGTCGTGAACCCTTAGAAACACATAAATTATGCATATTTTTCAGAAAGCTAATCTTGCCTGTTAAATGCCTATTTAATGAAGTCTCCTGATAAATCTTTTGGTAAAATTATTCAAACGCTGCTGATGAGTTGGTTAGGTGAAATGACTTTATTCCAGAAACCCACTTTTGTGTTCAATCATTGATAAAATCGATAGCTCAAGCAAAGAATTTGTGCCTTCTAGTGTCAAAGGCGGTTTACCACACAAATCAGAATCTCTGTTCCTCATCAATCTAAGGAGTGCATTTGATGAGGTAAACAGAGGGCAGCTAAAGCCCACCTTATGGATTTGTTCAACATGAGCGTGGATTAAAAACCCTAGGGTGATTGCCTTATATCAGCTCATTTGGCCAAATTGAGGTTGTGAAGTTGAGTACTGAGAACACAGGCTTTGATGGTTGAGAGAGGAGTATGGCAAGGTTGTGCACAACCATCTCTACCTTTAAAGCTATTAGTGAAATTAACAAGCTCTTGAATATTGAAACTATTCTAAGGTTGCAGAACGCTGCAGGGACAAGGCTGTAGGGGTATGTAGGGTCCTGTGGAGAGTTGGACGCAGTCCAGTGTTCCAGTCTTCCCACGGGAGCATACAGGCCTGATGTAGATGGTCGGGGCTGGGATATGCAGGGGGATTTGTAAGGGAGGGTTTAGGAGGAGGGTATATAGGGAGGGGGTGGAGATAGGGATCGGCCTCTTCTGCTCCAGCTTGTCGTGCTGCACTGAGGTTGGCCGATCCCTTAGGGAGTGTCAGGTGCATGTAGGACTATATTTAATCATGGCTGCAGGCCATGACGCTGCAGCAGTTTGGTCCGCGCTTAGCATTTTGGGCGAAGCCGGCCATGGTGATCTGCTCAGGCCTGGCGTTTTAGACCAGGCCTGGGTAAGGTTGTCATGGGTGCTGCGTGCGGAAACATAGAGAGTGGTGGCGGCGGTTGCCGCTTGCCGCTCCCCATCGAAGGAAGCGGGGAAAAAGGCAAAAAGTGGGTGGGGGCGCAGCGCATCCACCCCCCCTTCTCATAGGGTGACAGGGGAGCAGCAATGGGAGCCTCTATGAGAAGGGGGGGTGGATGCGCTGCGCCCCCACCCACTTTTTGCCTTTTTCCCCGCTTCCTTCGATGGGGAGCGGCAAGCGGCAACCGCCGCCACCACTCTCTATGTTTTCCGCACGCAGCACCCATGACTACATCTTATAGATGTAGGCTGGGGGGTGGAGCCTGTGAGTAGTGGGCTTTCTGGGAGCTCGGCAGGCCCCTCTGGGCAGGGCCAGCTGCACGGGATAGATACACTGCAGGCAGGGCAGGAGCCCACTGGGCCAGGTGGACCTCTCTGTGGCTGCTTTGCCAGCCACAGTACATAGGAAAGGCAAGGGAGAGGGGCCGTGTGGCAGCAAAGGAAAAGCAGGGAAGCTGCAAGTGGGGCCCCAGGGGGCCCACAGGTGGGTAGTGGGGGGGGGCTAATTTGAGATGTGCAGGGGAACAGTTGGAGGTGTGTGCCCATGGACGGGGGGTGGAGTCACAGCAGCACCCATCCATTGACTGGTCGGCAGTAGACATTGAGGCCCGTATTTAAGAGCAGAGGAGGCTAGTCGTGGAGATGGAGGAAAGGTGGGACAAGTTATGCAAGGAGAGGGGGGAGGCGGAAGGGACGTCATGGCACGCAAAGGGGAAGTCAGTGGGGGTCAGTGGGGGCCACACAGAAGGGCACGTTTCGGGGCAGGGCAGCTGGGTGTGGGTCCCTTATGAGTGGGGGATGGATCAGGAGGCTGGTGCGGCTGGTGGGACAGGAAGCATGACGGCAACACAAGGCGCACACAGCCCAGTGCAGCACGGGGAGTCAGTGCCAGCGTCAGAGGTTGGCAGAAAGGTGACAAAGGCAATGGGGTGCAACACGCCCCAGGACGTTGGTCGGAAGCCATAGAGAGGTCTTCGGCGGCCTTCTCTACACCATGGGAACGCATGAAGCACATGCCTGGCTTACGCCATGGGGGACTCAGCCTGGATGCAGAACATGACAGGTTGAGGCAGCAGGTGCTGATGAAGTATGGGGTGTGGACGAGGAAGATGTGTTTGAGTTGGATTATGAGGAGAACCTGGATGACTTGGAGGATGGGGAGATTTGCGACAAAGAGGTTAGCGGGGTACAAGGAAAGGGGAAGGGGCGCAGGAGCGGCGCAACACCCTCCTCTCTTACTGTTTTGCAGACTTCAACGTCTAGCACACAAGGGCTTGAGGTATCCCTGAAAAGAAGGTGGCGGGCGCACGTCATCATTGGATGCTGGTACTCCTGGCCATGTTGTCCAAGGTAACAGGGACTGGTGGGCCCCATGGGGGGATCGGAGGGGCAGGGCTGACGTGGCTCAATACAAGTCTATTGGTGTTGGGGAGGACTCGATACACACTACGCCTAGTACAGGTGCGGTAGTTGTAGGCGGTAAGGACCAGGTGGCTGAAACAGTGCTGCCGCCACAGGGTGGGAATGGGGGGGGGGGGGCAGCGGCAAGTGGGGATAAGGAGGAGGACGCCAAGGAGGGGGCCGACACAAG